>NC_069499.1:215090430-215815430 GCF_027579735.1 Bombina bombina | reverse complement strand
CATGGGCATCACAACAACCACCGCCACCAAAACGGAGTAGATAACTGGGCTTTTTTTATATCATATTTACTTTTATTTATATGCACACAAAAACATGAAAGACAAAGCCAGAGGAGTTTTTTTGCATTGGTAATAGGCACTGTAATTACTTTTTTGGGCAACAGAGGGTGCTCTTTTAGTTTTAAGATTTCTTCTATCCATTTCTGAAACAATAATTTATGCTGCCCTCTATTTTGCTTGCAGTGCTTCCTATTGTTAAAGCAGTTATTTCTGATCTAATAAGGAAGAATGAACAAACCCAGGCATGTTATTTATGATCCCAAATATGTATCCTCTGTTTACTCCATGTCAGATATGTTTAACAGTCTTGGGAAAGACCCCAAAGAGTGGATGGCAGTCTTAATTTTTAGAAAATCTAGCCACTTTCATAGTTGAAGAGGCTACATTGAGTCCTACATTATAACACTGATTCCCCCTTATTTAAAGGGACAGTCTACCATAGAATTGTTATTGTTTTAAAAGATAGATAATCCCTTTATTACCCATTCCCCAGTTTTGTATAACCAACACAGTTATATTAATATACTTTTTACCTCTGTGATTGCCTTGTATCTATGAACCTTCTTCCAGCCCCCTGATCACATGACTGTGACTGTTTATTATCTATTGTCTTCCATTTAGCATTGTTTTGTGCTAAATCTTAAATAACCCCCTGTGCCTGAACACAGTGTTATCTATATGGCCCACGTGTACTTTTAGTCTTTGTATTGAAAAGAGATTAAAAAAGCATGTGATAAGAGGCAGCCCTCAAAGGCTTAGAAATTAGCATATGAGCCTACCTATGTTTAGTTTAAACTAAGAATACCAAGAGAAAAAAAGCAAATTTGATGATAAAAGTAAATTGGAAAGTTGATTAAAATTAAAAGTCCTATCTGAATAATGAAAGTTTAATTTATACTAGACTGTCCATTTAAAGCTTTTCAGTTTGATCACAAGGTGAGAGAAAACAGGATTTTTGTATTGGCATTGAAGCAATCTATGACATTGTCTGTTTTGGTGCCCTGATAGAATGCAGACGGAAATTTGACCGATAGCATTCTGTCCGACTGACATTTGGCTGACGGACAGAATGCTGAAGCGTGTCTCAAGTTCAGCCGAGGGCAGATACACTCCAGAGTGCTCTGTTCTCTGTCTGGGAATTACTCTATCAAATTTATCTGTCTATCGAATCTATTTATCTATCTCGTGGCCGGCCAAATGTCCGTGGGCCAAATGTCCGTCGGCTTACAGTCCGGTCACAGTCTGCTTCATTTGTGATTACAATGTGATAGAGAACAAGATTTTTGTATTGGTTCAATGTTATTTAATCATCTTCTGCTTAAAGGGATAGTAAAGTCCAAATTAAACTTTCATGATTCAGATAGGGAATGTAACTTTAAACAACTTTCCAATTTACTTTTATGATCAAATTTTCTTTGTTCTCTTGATATTCTTAGTTGAACGTTAAACCTAGGTAAATTCAGCACTAATTGCCTGAAATGCCAGTCTGTCAAAAGAACTGAGATAAGGAGGCAGTGTGCAGAATCTTAGATACCAGATAATTACAGAGGTAAAATGTGTATATTTATATAACAGTGTTGGTTATGCAAAACTGGGGAATGGTAAATAAAGGGATTATCTATCTCTATAAATAAAAACATTTTTGGTGTTAACTATCCCTTTAATTTGTGACCACAATGTGAGAGAAAACAGGCATTTTGTAGTTGCCATTAATTCCGTTCGTTACTTTTTAGGTGCATTTTGTAATATTTATGAAGGAACTTAAAAATCTTCTGGATATCAGGAATTAAAGGGACACTGAACCCAAATGTTTTCTTTTGTGATTCAGATAGAGCATGCAATTTTAAGCAACTTTCTAATTTACTCCTATTATAAAATTTTCTTCATTCCCTTGGTATCTTTATTTGAAAAGCAAGAATGTAAGTTTAGAAGCCGGCCCATTTTTGGTGAGCAACCAGGGTTGTTTTCGCTGCTTCTTAACTCCTGTTTTCCAGCGAGCCTGAAGGGTCGTGCGGAAACAGCTGAATACAGCTCCATATGGAGCTTGATAAATCGACCCCTGAGTGTGTATCGGAGCTGACACTTCATCAGTCTTTACTTAACTCCCTTGCTCTCTGGAGCAGGATATGGTGAAGGAGTCAGAGCACCAGTGAAGATGCGACTGTAACAGGGAAAGTTAAAACTGAGAAAGTTAGAGGAGTAGTGGGGATATTACAGAGTTCTTGGCATTTTTGTCATCTTTCTGGATCTGTGTGCCAATTACTGTATTTTGCTAATTTCCCCTGTTACTTTTTTATAGTGGTATTTTGTTTCTACTAATAGAATTGCTCAAATTTTGCTCGTTGACCCTGCAAATGAAAAAAATTAAAAATAAATATTTAACCTCATTTGCCTGTATATACACAAAAAACTAAATTTATGCTTTCCTGATAAATATCTTTCTTTCCGGATATGGAGAGTGCACGACGTCATTCCAATTACTAGTGGGGATATCACCTCTGGCCAGCAGGAGGAGGCAAAGAGCACCACAGCAAAGCTGTTAGGTGTCACTCTCCTACCCATAATCCCCAGTCATTCAGCCGAAGCGAAATGGAACAGGGAATAACACAAAGGTGTAAAGGTGCCTGAGGTTTAGTAAAAAAAATAACTGTCTTAATTAAGGGTTGGGTCGTGGACTCTCCGTATCCGGAAAGAAAGAAATTGATCAGGTAAGCATAAATTTTGTTTTCTTTCCTAAGATATGGAGAGTCCACAACGTCATTCCAATTACCAGGTGGAACCAATACCCAAGCTAGAGGACACAGAATGAATAGGGAGGGAGAACAAGACAGGCAAACCTAAACAGAAGGCACCACCGCTTAAAGAACCTTTCTCACAGAAGAGGGCTCAGCCGAGGCAAAAGTGTCAAATTTGTAAAATTTAGAAAAAGTATGCAGAGAGGACCAAGTTGCAGCCTTGCAAATCTGTTCCACCGAAGCTTCATTTTTGAAAGCCCAAGAAGAGGAGAAAGCCCTAGTGGAATGAGCTGTAATTCTCTCAGGAGGCTGCTGACCAGCAGTCTCATAAGCAAAACGAATTATACTTCTCAACCAGAGGGAAAGAGAAGTAGCCGGTAGCCTTCTGACACTTACGCTTTCCTGAGAAACAAAAAAACAGGGCAGAAGACTGGCGGAAATCCTTAGTCACCTGTAGGTAGAATTTTAGAACACGCATCCAAGTTGTGCATCAGACTTTCTTTATGAGAAGGAGGATTGGGACATAGAGAAGGAACAACAATTTCCTGATTAATATTTCTATCCGAAACCACTTTCGGAAGACAACCCAATTTAGTACAAAGAACTGCCATATCCGCATGAAAGATAAGGTAAGGTGAATCACACTGCAAAGCCGAGAGTTTCCGAAACTCTCAGAGTTGAAGCGATAGCAAGAAGAAACAAGATAACAACTTAATATCTATAGAATGCATTGGCTCAAACAGAGCCTGCTGCAAAACTTTAAGAACAAGGTTAAGGCTCCAAGGAGGAGCAACAGGTCTAAACACAGGCCTGATTCTGACCAGGGCCTGAGAAAAAGATTGAACATCTGGCACATCTGCCAGACGATTATGTAAAAGAATTAGATAAAGTAGAAATCTGACCTTTCAGAGAACTGACTGACAACCCTTTCTCCAGACTTTCCTGGAGAAAAGACAAAATCCTAGGAATCCTGACCCTACTCCAAGAGTAGCCTTTTGGATTCACACCAATAAAGGTATTTATGCCATACCTTATGATACATTTTACGAGTAACAGGCTTGCAAGCCTGTAGCATGGTCTCAATGACCGACTCAGAAAACCCACGCTTAGCAAAAACTAAGCGTTCAATCTCCAAGCAGTCAGCTTCAGAGAAATGAGATTTGGATGGAGGAATGGACCCTGAGTTAGAAGGTCCTTCCTTAGAGGCAACTCCCAAGTTGGCAGAGATGACATCGTTACTAGGTCTGCATACCAGATCCTGCGAGGCCATGCAGGAGCTATTAGAATTACCAACACTCTCTCCTGTTTTATACGAGCAATGACTCATGGAAGGAGCATAAACGGAGGAAACAGGTATGCTAGACCGAAAACCCCAGGAACCGCCAGAGCCTCTTTCAGAGCGGCCTGCGCATCTCTTGACCTTGAACCGTATCTTGGAAGCTTGGTGTTCTGCCGAGACGCCATCAGATCCAACCTCGGCACCCCCCACTTGAGGGATAACCTGGAGAACACCTCCAGATGGAGAGCCCACTCGCCGGGATGAACGTGGACTCAGCTAAACCCAAATCCTTGCTTACAGGGAAAAGTACCCGAAAAAGGAATTCATTTCTTCTGACACCAAACTTTACCTCCTCCATTGACAGAGGCAAAGAGAATGGGTACGGGATTGACACTTAACAGCTTTGCTGTGGTGCTCTTTGCCTCCTCCTGCTGGCCTGGAGTGATATTCTCACTAGTAATTGAATGACGTTGTGGACTCTCCATATCTTAGGAAAGAAATGTGATCCTTTAAGTTATTCTTAAATGTACAATCCAGACAAAATTTAAATCCACATGGATGCCTTTAAGTTTTGAATAGAAGCATTTTTGTAATGTACATGTATTGGCCAAAATGCTTCTAATAAAAGCTATAGCTGTTTTAAAAGTGTTTTCAAGTATGCAACGTGCACCAGCATTTCAAACGCAGCACTTACTCAGAGAGCCTAAGGTGCTTGTACCATCTGGTAATGACTCGAATTGTTAATTGCGGACATGATACAAGCTCAACTGAGAATATAGCTAGCTATACTTCACATGCACATGTAGAGAAAAATGCTAACACTTAAACAGTGATAACTTTTACTAGAAGCATTTTTGCCAATATATGTATATTGCAAATATGCTTCTATTCAAAGATGTAATTCATCTATGTGCATTTATATTTTGAATGGACTGTCCGTTTCAAACCAGTACCTTTCAGAGCTAAAATTAAAATTATAGAGGGAACGTATGGTGATCTACGAGTCCTTACCACACCTAGCAGGCCATATTTTTAGTATTACCTTGGGTGAGAGCACCAGGGTTACTGACCAGCTGATTATTTCACCTATCTTCTAATACAGAAATCCTGAAAATATGGCTTGTTAGTGTGCCCTGAGAACAGGAATTGACAACTAACCTAATGCCATTATGTGTAAATTTACATAGCTCATGTATAATGGGTCATATACTATGTTGTTGTTGTTGTTGTTGTTGTTAATCATCTTTCTCTAAATTGTTTCTAGAATTGTTACCAACAAACTTCTCCTCTCCGTTATCATTCTCCTGGAACTTGCCATTCTGGGTGGATTAGTCTACTACAAATTTTTCCGCAAGAGCTGACTCTTCAGTGGGAAATCATCTCTTATTCTATGAAGGGCATCCATATGGACACTGTACTGTAAATATATGTATATATATATATATACAACTCAAAATAAAGGACACCCAGGCATGCTGCTATTGTTGGAACGTCAGAGCTCTCAGTGCAGGGCAAAGAGTTGTAAACAAGAACTTTGATGACTGAAGAGCTGCGAGAACAGGCAAGAAATTGTGTAAGGTGGTGTCCACTCAAGATAAGCGTACTTTTTATATTTCAAGCACTTTTGTTGTTTATGAAGTCTGATGGCACCAGATAAATCAGCTGTATTTGACAACTAAATATAAAATTTTGAATGTGAATTTTGTGTAGTATTTTTTATTTTATGGTTTCTTTTATAGGTGAAAGGATATTTAGCTGTGTTTGGTATGAGAAAGAAAAACATCTATCACCCATTACACTTACACCCATAAACTACAATTTAACCCCTAATCTGCCATCCCCTCACATCACAAACCCTAAATGATACTATTAAACCCTAAACCGCCATCTCCCCACATCGCAAACCCTAAATAAAACTATTAACCCCTAAACCACCATTCCTCAATCTTCACAAACTATCTAAATTAACTATTAACGCCTAAACCGCCATCCCCCCACAATGCAAACCAATTAAATAACTATTAACCCCTAAACCGCCGACCCCTCCCCACAACACAACCTAAATAAACTATTAACCCCTAAACCGCCATCTCCCCGTCACGCAAAGTAATTAAAGGGACACTGAACCCACATTTTTTCTTTTGTGATTCAGATAGAGCATGCAATTTTAAGCAACTTTCTAATTTACTCCTATTATCAAATGTTCTTCATTCTCTTGGTATCTTTATTTGAAAAGCAAGAATGTAAGTTTAGATGCCGGCCCATTTGTGTGAACAACCTGGGTTGGTGGATAAATTCACCCACTAATAAACAAGTGCTGTCTAGTATTCTGAACCAAAAATTGCCTGGCTCCTTAGTTTAGATGCCTTCTTTTTCAAATAAAGATAGCAAGTGAACGAAGAAAAATTAATAGGAGTAAATAAGAAAGTTGCTTAAAATTGCATGCTCTATCTGAATCAGAAAAGAACAAAATTGGGTTCAGTGTCCCTTTAACATATAAACCCCCTGACTTAACCCCAATTAAAATACCCATAAATAAAAAAAAAAAACTTTCATGTAGCCACCAATCGGCTAACATTACCCAGGTGCTGAACCAAGCTACCTTAAAAGAAAAGCTTACCTGTAAAATTAATTTAAAACCTAAGCTTACCCTAAAAAAAATTACATTGGGGGGCGGAGCTAGCCGCCGAGAGAGAAAGACGCACTAGTGAGGAGCTCTGCCAAACAGCCTAAATCACAGTTTATTTAACCGGCCAAATCTAGCTAATACTGTTACTAAATATACCCCTGGGACAGTTAGAGGCCAACGAACACTGACAGAAGTTTTTTTAGACCCTGAACTTGGCACTTTTGGCCCTCACTGCTGCCAGTCACCCTACTGGGGAACATTTGTTTTTCCTGGCCGTCTTCACCGCCACGGCCTCGGAGGGCCGGGGCTCCGCTCCGAGGTTCAGACGGAGTGCGGCTAACAGAACTAAGAACCAGGTGTCCGTGGCGCCTACAACACCCTACCACCGCTCCCCAATAACAGGGCTAAGGCCGTAAGAAGTTCCGGCGGGCCGACGATAGGCCCTAAGTAAAGCCCACGCACCGCATTGACCAGGAGGCTTGAGTGTCGGCCGACAAGTTCTTTACAACCCAGCGGGAGTCAGTAGAGATCTCCTACCTCTCACCACTGCTGCCCGGAGGGTCGGGGCTCTGCTCCGGAGCAGCAGTTTACATTTGCCTGTAACCTACTGGGGGCTAAATCGGTGGCCGCTTACCTTGGAGGCCCCCCTCTGGCACCGGACCTGTGTTGGACCTGCTGCCCTGCCGACCACGGAAGCTGGTCCGGGCAGACTGAAGAGAGGTGCCGGTGGGGAAGAAAAGTTTAGAGTGTCAAGTGCGCCATTCCTGCAGAGGCGCGAACACCCGCCATTTTGGGGCCCATGCTCCTCGCTCCACTTGAGACCTTCAGCAGCGGAGAGGCACATACTTTGGACTGCAAGGGTAAGATTTAATTGGCTAAAGTGAAAGAACTGTATGTACTCACCCGGTGTCTCCCTAAGCCTTCCCTTGTTGCACTGCATTATCTACCTGATTTGGGAAATTTATACAGAGCCTCATCTCAGATTTTTTGGAGTGTGACACTTTAGAGTCCCTGCACCCCTGGCCTCTGTGTATCTGTATCTCTATCCAAGTACCCCTAATAATCTAGGAGCACCTACACCCAAACCTAAATTCCCTGGAGCCTCCCAGCAACTACTATTACTTTTTATTCCAGGCTGCAGCCTCACATACCTATTAGAGGTTAGCTTTGAAGGGATCTCAGACGCTCTCCATACTTAGCAGCAAGGCACACTGAATATCCTTGCTCTTACATCTTTCCTCAAGGCCATACCTAAATAATCTTAATAATAAAAACCAAAAACTTTTACTGGAACTTCACTTGGACTTAAGGTTACATTTGCAACGCTACATCTCAGGACTCTTCCAAGCCCCTTTAAGCACATTACCTACTGGGAGGTAGACTTTGCTCTTAGTCAGTGCTGATCCCATTGACTGAGACCATTGTCATAGAATTGTTATCCATTGTTCTGCTGCTGCGTCAGCTACTGTTCCTCTGTGGCCCAGCTCAGAGTGGAGTGTTTTATTTTATTTTGCTTGAGTGCTGTGACCTTACATAACTTGCATTTTTCCTTTCACAGGACGATTGGTATTTCAATATTTAGGCCCCAGTTGCTCCTGCCTGTTTGTCGCACTTATGTAAATCGTTAGCTAATAGAGAAAGCAAACTTAGCCTCTCACCCTGTGCGCTGACCGGCAGAAGTCACTGTACCAGGTACTCTGGGCTTATCTACCCATTTGTGTGTTAATATCTTTTTCTATCATTGAACCCCCCCCCTCTCGGGCTCATCCTTTCCGGCCTGCTCACGTGGGCTGGTCACCACCACTCTCCTTTTCCCCTTCCTTCGTGTCGTATCCCTCCTTCCCTGAGTCCGAAGGGCATACCCCCCCTTAAAAATTATAGAAGTGCCTCCCTACATGTAAAAGGGTAATCTAAATAAGGCTCTTTCTCCACCTGAGCTGGCACCTTTTGATACATACAAAGTGTTATAGGGTAGTATTCTGCCCATAAACGCCGCTATGGGGAGATAGAGGTTACAGGTGGACGGATGGCCCTACTCCGTTATGTAATACTAATGTGCACGTGTATTATCCTCTTTTTATTCTGTTAGCCTGTTGGGTCCAATAGCCTCCTTAACTATCCCTAATTCAAGCTCATCTGTTCAGTTGGAGGTACTCACTTCTCATACGAAAATGCCACACAACGCCAGGAGACACTCGAAAACACCAGGCTCTGTGAAAAAAACGGTCCTGGATCATTTCACGCAACCTCTCAAAGACCATATTGAGGATTCCAATGAAGGGCTGAGTGATTCTGAGTCTCTGGGAGATGGATCCCAACCTGACCATATGCCTCAAGCGAGCTCACAACACCTAATAACGGAGGCAACTCTTAAAAAAATGCTTGCAAACCAAACTATCTCCATAACCAAGGAAATTCAGCGCAATCATGCCGAACTCCGTAAAGACATATCTGAGATCGGTGACAGAGTGGACTCTCTGGAAAGAAAACAGGACGATCTTGCCACTGACCATACAAATTTATTGTCCTACTCGGAATCTCTTGCGGACCAAATTAGCCAGCTGGAGTTCAAACTTGCTGATGTTGAGGATAGGGCACGCAGAAACA
Source organism: Bombina bombina (assembly GCF_027579735.1). Classification (NCBI taxonomy): domain Eukaryota; kingdom Metazoa; phylum Chordata; class Amphibia; order Anura; family Bombinatoridae; genus Bombina; species Bombina bombina. The sequence continues at coordinate 215,806,120 of NC_069499.1, read as the reverse complement.
ACGTAAGGTTTAGAGGAATACCAGAGGACATCCAACCGGCAGAGATTCAAAACTTCCTGAAAGATCTCTTTAAAGACCTGCTGGGCCCAACAGAGGGGCTGACAGACACCATGGAAAGGGCACACAGAGCCCTACGTCCTAGAACCGTCTCACAGGAGAAACCGAGAGATGTCATAGTCTGCTTTCACAGTTTTATCTTTAAGGACAGACTCATGCAGGCGGCCTTTCGGAGGCCGCAGACATCGGAAAGATTTAAGGACATACAACTGCTGCCCGATTTATCCGCACACACCTTACAGCAACGGAGATACTTCCAGCCAGTTACGCAAATCCTCCGCAGGGAAAATATTAAATACAGATGGGGTTACCCTACTAAACTAATAATTACAAAGGACAACAAATCATTCACTGTGACTTCTCTTTCTCAAGGGACTTCTCTCCTTGGCCAATGGGGCCTCATGCCAGTGGACCCACGGGGACCTCCGGCTGCTCAATCTAAGCTGAGAGTCACAGCCCCTGAATGGTCTGTTAAGGAACAAAGGCCAAAGAGGATGAGAACACAACAGCCTACGGATGAAACCCAATTTGAGCCTCCATCCTCTTGACTTTGAGCTTACTTACACTATAGTCTTCAGACCTGATAGGATAAAATTTGCCTACCACTACCCCTACTCTCATTATCTTGTGTTGTTATGTTAACATGTAACAGAGTAGGAGCTGTATTACCTGAAAAATTTGACTTTTTACTCATATGTGCCCACTTTCTACTGTTTAATGTTAGATTTATGTGTTTACACCGTTCATTGCTTTTTGAAGTTTTAGGTTAGGCCCCTAGGCTCACCTAGTCTTATATATTACAGACATGACACGATAGAATGTTCCTATCTCTGCTCTCCCTACCTTTTGCTGATACGCTGACGCGCCAGGGAGTAGGGTCTGTATTGATTGAAACTAATTGTTCACACTGTTCATTACATTCTGTCGTTTCATGTCATACCTCTGTGTTCACCTAGTTTTATATCTCACAAGTATGATACGATTCATGTTAGGCCTCTGTGTTCACCTAGTCTTATATATTACAGACATGACACGATAAAATGTTCCTATCCCTGCTCCCCCTACCTTTTGCTGATACGCTGACGCGCCACGGAGTAAGGTCTGTATTGATTGCAACTAAGTGCTTACACTGTTATTACATTCTGTCGTTTCATGTCATATCTTTGTGGTCACCTAGTTTTATATTTCACAGGTATGATAAGATAAAATGTCCATATTTCCACCTTCCTCACCTTTCGTTGATATTCTAAAGTGTCACGAAGTATGGTCTGTATTGACTAGAATATGCAACTTCTGATCATATGTAACCACATTCTATTGTCTAATGTCGGCATGTATGTGTAGATTGTTTATTGTAATTACTGCTTCCTATCAGGTTCCTGTGTTCATTTGGTTCATTATGTTTTGGTTACGCCCTCCTCGGGGCCAACAGGTTTACATTTACTTGCACTTTAGTTTACCCTCCCATTATCTATTCACTCAGCTAGCGGAGTGGGGCTGGACCTTCCAGCTCCTCTCATACATTTGCTCTTAGCTCCCCCCCCCTATAGGTTAACCCACACCAGGGTTCCACCTAGGTGGACTATTTCCACCTGTGCTGTCGGTACATTTCCGCCTTAAATTCTGATTAATCCCCTCCCTTCCCAACCCCTACATACCTCATACCAAGACTTCGACCTAAGCCTTCCAGATATCCCTCTTGCCCACCCACTCCCCTGGGTTAGTAGTGGACAATGTCCCGACTACGGGTATGCACACATAATTCCAGAGGCTTAAACTCTCCCTTCAAGAGGAGCCTACTCACCCGTATGCTTAGCCACCACAACCCCGATGTTGTGTTTCTGCAAGAAACGCACTGGATGTTAGACGCTCCCCATAGATTCCACTCTCGCTCATATACAACCATAGAGTGCTCTTCATTTACAAAAAAAGCTCGAGGGACTGCGGTCCTGATTCACAGGAGGGTAGCTTACGAGGAAATCGAGGTAATAAGGGACCCCCAGGCTAGATACACTATATAGTAGTCTGTAAGCTTGATCATATCAAACATACCCTAGTTTCAGTATACCTACCCAATTCCCAACAGCCCGCCTGCCTCAGAAAAATTCTGAGATCAATCGACCAACACAAACAGGGCAGAGTCATAATAGCGGGGGATTTCAACATGATCTGGGACACTAAATTAGACCGCAAGACGTTATCCCCAACCAAGACCTCCTCCCAACTGACTCTCCTCACGCTTTAAATCAATCATGTCTGAATTTGGATACTATGACATCTGGCGTTCATTACACGCTACAGACAGGGATTTCACCCACTTCTCCCAGGTACACAAAACCTATTCTAGGTTAGACCATATTTTCTGCTCGGCGACGACCTTGGACTCAGTACTCCAATCTAGTATCCCCCTCTGCTCATGGTCCGATCATGACCCAGTTCTGGCGGACCAACACACCAGCGACCCCTGTCTTTATAAAAGCAGGTGGTCTCTTCCGCGCAATATCCTTGCAGACATTCCCTTTAGGGAAGAGCTACGAAGAGATCTTATAGAACTTATTCAACTTAACGACAATGGTCAGACAACTGATGATACACTTTGGGGAGCTATTAAAGCGGTTTCCAGAGGCTATATCATCCGCAAGCAAGCTCGCCTTAGGAAATTGGCTGGACTCTCCTTAGCCCAAGCCCATTGTAAACTTAGGCTGCTTGAATCCACCAACAGAGCTAACGTCTCTGAAGCACTGACCTCTCAGATCACAGCCGTGCGCGCACATATTAATCATTTAGAGTTGCAACGTACTCAAGAGAACCTCACAAAACTTAAGCAGTTATTTTATTATAAAGGCAACAGGGCCGACACTCTGTTAGCACACAAATTGCGCCAGCGGAATAGCACTTCTCGCATACACCAAATTTTTCACAACAACAAGACCCATAAACTCCCCTCACAGATAGGGGACTGCTTCTCAGACTACTACTCTAAACTCTACAATCTTGAGGGCACTGAAATTAAAACCCCCGCCTCCACACAGCAGATTAAAAAATTTTTAGAGTCCCTAAACCTACCGTCCCTGACGACGGATCAACAAGAGTCTCTGTCCAACCCATTCACCCAGCTGGAAATTAAGCAGGTCATCCAGCACCTCAAATCCCTTAAGGCCCCCGGCCCAGACGAATTCCCCGCACAGTTCTACAAAACTTATAGTCAAGAACTGACACCGCTGCTCCTTAGGTTTTTTAACACTGCCAGGCACGAGGGAAGTTTCAAAAGAGAATTCTTGGAGTCCGAGATTATCATGATTCCCAAGCCAAACAAAGACCCCTCCTACTGCCCCAACTATAGACCCATCTCGCTTATAAACGTGGATATAAAAATCTATTGCAAACTTCTGCCTACCCTAGTCAACCCAGACCAAGTGGGATTCATACATAATCGTGAGGGCCCAGATAACACTAGGCGCCTTATCAATATTGCTTGCGAATCGACGAGAATGATCAAGCCTTTCTCGGTTATCTCTCTGGATGCCGAGAAGGCTTTTGACAGGGTCAGTATTAACTGGAAGAAGAGAGGACGACGGCACTACTGGTGCTGGGTTCCTAATATTATTTGTGTCTCGTATATATTGACTGTATTAGTGAAGACAATCTATGTATATTGAGGAACTTAGGTGCTGTACACTTAAAGAAAACAACCAGAATAGATCAATTGCTGAACGCAAAAGAAAAGAATGTACTTGCTTAGCACTCAACAGCACGTTGTTCCTAACTCTCAAGATACCTAGGGTGAAAAAAAGCCCGTAAAAGGCAGTTTTAAAACTTAACTTTTATTTACTTCTTATAAAAAACAAAAATGGTTAAAAATATCAGCTGGTGTGACCCTGAACGAAGGTAATTCCAGGGAGTGAAAGGGATGTGTGTGTTATCTTCCCTAGTCCCAATATCTAGTTGATGCCCCAGTATAGTTTCCAGGGGTAATACCCTAAATATAAAGGGGAAAATAGTGCAAAAGTACCTCAGTATTATGTTTTTTAAATTCTCGCTCAGAGTGGTTATGAGAATACCCCTGCTGTCCCTCTCTATCTGAGTCAGGGGCTCTCCACGGTGAGATTGTACCATCCAGATTCGATTGTAAGGTACAGTTGTCTCTAGGGGATGTGAGTGAGCCACAAATAAAATAGTGTGGGATTGGCTATAGAGTACCTATAAAGGGAGGGTACTCCTATTGTTGTGGAGTCAATGTTTCCAGGTGGGATTCAGCACCTGATATCTTTTAATTTATATAGTGTATCATAGTTCACTAGTATAGATAAACTGGTTATTAGGATGATACTAGAAATGCCGTTGTCAACATTACCTCTTAGTCTAAGTCCCTTCAATTTATAGGACACTTGTAGTAATATTAGCCACTGCGAGGTGGATGAGGCTACTGTGAATAAGTGTAACAAAATACTCTTAGCTCATTTAAATTTCCCTTGGGGATAAGGGACAATCTAATCGGCCTCCTCTACAAATGTTCCCCATATAAATGGATAAATCCCCTGCAATATTACACACGCTATATCCCAGGGGTTATTTGGTTAGATGTTACTTATTATGATATGGTAATACAAATGAGTGCTTGGTGTAACATAGGGTGGAGTTAGACTTAGGGGACGCTGGTACATTGACAGTCTACCAATCTTAGTTGGTTTATTATCATTCAGTAGCGGTATGAATGTCGGAGTAACTGTTTATTTCTGGAAACCCTTATTCCCATATCACCAGTATTGCCCTTGTATGATTCAGATTGTTTGTATATATTGGATTAGTTACAAACAATGGAAATGTAACTGGGATTACTTGGTGCATAGGCTCTCTTAGCTATGTTGTTTGAACAAATATCTTGCTCTTTAAGGTCAAGCCGTGATTTGTGCAAATGCTATAGTGAAAACTACTATGTTATTGGTACTGTGGTTCGCTTAGCAGTGTGGCTGGGGAGGGAAATTTCTCTTAAATTTTTATCATATGATACTTATAAGTCACACCCCAACTTTCTGCTTTAGTAGTTGCACACTATTTGCGGATGATATTGCAGTTATCCGATATATATAAAAAGGAGGGAACTATTCACCCCTCTTCTTTAAATAGGCTTTACACAGAGAGCGTCTCAATATGCAGATAGATAAGGTTCGGTTCCTGCTAATAAACAGGTAGCGGTTACTAATCTCGGCTATGAGCCTAAATAAAGTTCACTCTCCGGTGATTATATTGTTAGTACTATCGCTACCTATTAGTAATTGTAAGCTACTAGGGTAGAGTCTCTTTTAGGTATATCTAGAGCATAACGGTATTTCTATCAGGCTTGCTCACACACACACAAGTTTAAGTTAAATTCTAGAAAACCATTCGTTCTATAAGTCACACTGCTGTATAGTTAAAAAAGGAGAGAAATAATCTCCTTTTTTAATTTGACAGGGTCAGATGGAGTTACCTTTGGGAGACTCGTGACGCCTTCAAATTTCCCTCTGACATACGCCTCGCGATCCAAGCATTATACTCCAACCCCACGGCAACGGTCAGGGGGATAGGGTTTCATTCATCTCCATTCCCCATTTTTAATGGCACGAGGCAGGGCTGCCCACTTTCTCCGCTCTTGTTTGCGCTGGCAATCGAGCCTCTGGCAGAAACAATACGTACTGACAGGGGCATGGTAGGAATTACACTTTCTGGCTCCAAACACAACATCGCCTTGTTTGCGGATGATGTGACGGTGTTTTCCGCAGATCCGCTTCGCACAATACCCAGACTTCTGGAAACCCTGGAGGCCTTTGGCTCTCTTTCCTTCTATAAGCTAAACACCCCCAAAACAGAAATTTACATGTGGGGTTTCCCCCAAAAATGTCACAGCCCTCCAAAGACAATTTGACTTCAAGTGGTCTAGCAAAGGGATTGCCCACCTTGGAGTTCAAATTTCTAATGACTTGAAACAGATGGTTAAGGACAACTATATACCCCTCTTGGCAGACCTGAGAGCGTTAAAACATGTTTGGCATCATAATAACATCTCTTGGATGGGCCGTATAGCGTCCCTTAAGATGTCGTTCCTCCCTCGGCTCACCTATATATTTAGATGCCTTCCAATCAGAATACCCACTCACCTTTTGCTACAGTTTCAAAGTGAGTGTACAAAATTTATTTGGCAAAACAAAACTCCCAGAATAGCTCATAAAACTCTACAGTTTTCTGTCCAGCTTGGGGGTCTGGCTTCCCCATCCATAGTAAAGTACTACGAGGGTGCCATGCTCACGCACATCTCCCAGTGGGGAGTGCTTCACTCACAAGACAGGTGGAGAGACATTGAACAAGCCTCACTACCGTTTGATATACACCTAAAAGATCTAATCTGGACTCCGGTCCATAGCCGCAGAACCCTAAAGATACATAACTCTGTAGTTTTGGAGTGCCTGGCAATCTGGGATAAGATCCGGCACCGTAAACTAATTGCGCTGCACCCTTCCCCGATCACCTCTATCCCAGGCCTCTTTACAGGCCTCGCAGAAACACACCCCAATACGTGGGCTAGGTTGGGTGTAAAGCAAGTTTCTGACTTTTGGTCAGAGACAAGTGACGATGGATATCTCTCGTTGTCTAAGGACAGACCAGGGGAAGACATTCCGCCCTACCTCCTATTCGAATTCACTAGGATCAAGAGTTTCCTCTCTAGCTGGGGATTTTTTCCCTCTGCTCCACGTCAGCTTACCCCTTGGGAGTCTGTGTGGAAGGGAGGACGTAGACTCCACAAACCTCTTTCGAGACATTACAGTCTGCTGGACGGTACTGTGCCTCCAGACTTGGCCCCACACTTGCGTAAGTGGGACACTATTCTTCACTCTCGAATCTCGGCTAATGCCTGGCAGGGGTCCCTCACCTTAACCAAAAAATCATTACATTGTGTGACAATGTTCGAAACCTATTATAAAGTTATTTCCCAATGGTATCTGGTCCCCGCGCGGCTATCTAAGATGTTTCCGACATCTTCTCCGAAATGCTGGAGGGAATGTGGCTCCCACGGAAATATGCTTCACGTATGGTGGGAATGCCCTAGGTTGACTCCCCTGTGGAACACATGCTTTCGTACTCTATCTGCTCTTAGGATTCAGCTACCAAAAAATCCTGCCACTGCACTTCTACACCTAAACATCAGCAGATTCTCTGCCTTTATCTCCTGTCATCAGTTAAAACCAATATTGCCAGACATTGGAAAAAAACATCCCCCCCTTGTTGGCCTGATATTCTCAAAACAATGGCTTACTTACACGCTATGGAAAAGGACATATTCTATAGTCTGGACAGAAGTGACCTTTTTGAAATGGTTTGGGCTGACTGGACAGACACATATGACACCACATGGCTTCCCCAAGTTAGAGTATAAGAATTCACGTTCGTACGCCTCAGGCAATCCCCGGCAGGAATCCCCCCCCCCCCTCTCCCATCCTTATAGATGAACCCCCCCCCCTCTCACCCTTGTTTGATAACTGTTTGGAAATGTATCGACTTCTATCTCTGAAACTTGAATGTCTCAGCTGTAATCTTTCCATAATACTTCTCCACATGTTATCCAATGAAAAATGCAGGGGTCCTGCGAGTCCCCATTTATTGTTATATATTGTTCAAAATCAATAAAAACTATTTGAAAAAAAAAAAAAATTACATTACAAAACATAAAAATTCTTCATTACAAAAATTCTTCATTACAAAAAACCCTGTAACATTTACAAACAATAAAAAACCCAACCATTACAAAAAAAAATCTACCCTTATTATAAAATTATAAAAAATATTACTATTCTAATATCCCTTACAAAAATAAACAATATAAAAAAGGCCTATTCTAAAAAAATTATCTACCAATAGCCCTTAAAACGGCCTTTTGTAGGACATAGCCCAAAAGAAAACAGCTATTTCTTTCATGTAATTGGCAAGAGTCCATGAGCTAGTGACATATGGGATATACAAACCTCAAAATGCCTATAAATACACCCCTCACTACACCCACAATTCAGTTTTACAAACTTTGCCTCCTATGGAGGTGGTGAAGTAAGTTTGTGCTAAGATTTCTACTTTGATAGGCGCTTCTCAGCATTGTTGAAGCCCGATTCCTCTCAGAGTACAGCGAATGTCAGAGGGACATGAAGGGAGTATTACTTATTGAATACAATGATTTCCCTAACGAGGGTCTATTTCATAGGTTCTCTGTTATCGGTCGTAGAGATTCATCTCCTACCTCCCTTTTCAGATCGACGATATACTCTCAATTTACCATTACCTCTACTAATAACTGTTTCTCTTGTTAAGTGTGTTCAGTCCACGGGTCATCCATTACTTATGGGATATATTCTCCTTCCCAACAGGAAGTTGCAAGAGGATCACCCAAGCAGAGCTGCTATATAGCTCCTCCCCTCACATGTCATATCCAGTCATTCGACCGAAACAAGACGAGAAAGGAGAAACTATAGGGTGCAGTGGTGACTGGAGTTATAATTTAAAATTTAGAACCTGCCTCAAAAAGACAGGGCGGGCCGTGGACTGAACACACTACAAGAGAAATAAATTTATCAGGTAAGCATAAATTATGTTTTCTCTTGTTAAGTGTGTTCAGTCCACAGGTCATCCATTACTTATGGGATACCAATACCAAAGCTAAAGTATACGGATGAAGGGAGGGACAAGGCAGGAACATTAAACAGAAGGAACCACTGCCTGTAGAACCTTTCTCCCAAAAACAGCCTCCGAAGAAGCAAAAGTGTCAAATTTGTAAAATTTGGAAAAAGTATGAAGTGAAGACCAAGTTGCAGCCTTGCAAATCTGTTCAACAGAGGCCTCATTTTTAAAGGCCCAAGTGGAAGCCACAGCTCTAGTGGAATGAGCTGTAATTCTTTCAGGAGGCTGCTGTCCAGCAGTCTCATAGGCTAAACCTATTATGCTACGAAGCCAAAAAGAGAGAGAGAGGTAGCCGAAGCCTTTTGACCTCTCCTCTGTCCAGAGTAAACGACAAACCGGGAAGAAGTTTGTCAAAAATCTTTAGTTGCCTGTAAGTAGAACTTCAGGGCACGGACCACGTCTAGATTATGCAAAAAACGTTCCTTCTTTGAAGAAGGATTAGGACACAAAGATGGAACAACAATCTCTTGATTGATATTCCTGTTAGAAACAACCTTAGGCAAAAACCCAGGTTTAGTACGCAGGACTACCTTGTCTGAATGAAAGATCAGATAAGGAGAATCACAATGTAAGGCAGATAACTCAGAGACTCTTCGAGCCGAGGAAATAGCCATCAAAAACAGAACTTTCCAAGATAAAAGCTTAATATCGATGGAATGAAGGGGTTCAAACGGACACCCTGAAGAACTTTAAGAACCAAGTTTAAGCTCCACGGAGGAGCAACAGGCTTAATCCTAGCCAAAGCCTGACAAAAAGCCTGGACGTCTGGATTCCCTGCCAGACGCTTGTGTAAAAGAATAGACAGAGCAGAAATCTGTCCCTTTAGTGAACTAGCGGATAAGCCCTTTTCTAAACCCTCTTGTAGAAAAGCCAATATCCTAGGAATCCTAACCTTACTCCATGAGTAACTCTTGGATTCACACCAATATAAATATTTACACCATATCTTATGGTAAATTTTTCTGGTAACAAGTTTCCGAGCCTGTATCAATGTATCAATAACCGAATCCGAAAACCCACGCTTTGATAGAATCAAGCGTTGAATCTCCAAGCAGTCAGCCTCAGAGAAATTAGGTTTGGATGGTTGAAAGGACCCTGAATTAGAAGGTCCTGCCTCAGAGGTAGAGACCATGGTGGACAGGACGACATGTCCACTAGGTCTGCATACCAGGTCCTGCGTGGCCAGAATCACCGATGCTCTCTCCTGTTTGATCCTGGCAATCAGTCGAGGTAGCAACGGACAAGGTGGAAACACATAAGCTATGTTGAAAACCCAAGGGGCTGCAAGTGCATCTACCAGCACCGCTCCTGGGTCCCTGGACCTGGATCCGTAACGAGGAAGCTTGGCGTTCTGGCGAGATGCCATAAGATCCAGATCCGGTTTGCCCCAACGACGAATCAGTTGAGCAAATACCTCCGGGTGTAGTTCCCACTCCCCCGGATGAAAAGTCTGGCGACTTAGAAAATCCGCTTCCCAGTTCTCCACACCTGGGATGTAGATCGCTGACAGGTGGCAAGAGTGTGACTCTGCCCAGCGAATTATCTTCGAGACTTCCAACATCGCTAGGGAACTCCTGGTTCCCCCTTGATGATTGATGTAAGCCACAGTCGTGATGTTGTCCGACTGAAACCTGATGAACCTCAGTGTTGCTAACTGAGGCCAAGCTAGAAGAGCATTGAATATTGCTTTTAATTCTAGAATGTTGATTGGTAGGAGTTTCTCCTCCTGAGTCCACGATCCCTGAGCCTTCAGGGAGTTCCAGACTGCTCCCCAGCCTAGTAGGCTGGCATCTGTTGTTACAATCGTCCAATCTGGTCTGCGAAAGGTCATTCCTTCGGACAGATGAACCCGTGACAACCACCAGAGAAGAGAATCTCTGGTCTCCTGGTCCAGATTTAGCAAAGGGGACAGATCTGAGTAATCCCCGTTCCACTGACTTAGCATGCATAGTTGCAGTGGTCTGAGATGCAGGCGCGCAAATGGCACTATGTCCATTGCCGCGACCATCAAGCCGATTACCTCCATACACTGAGCTACTGATGGGCTTGGAGTGGAGTGAAGGGCACGGCAAGCATTGAGAATCTTTGATAACCTGGACTCCGTCAGGTAAATCTTCATCTCTACAGAATCTATAAGAGTCCCTAGAAAAGGAACCCTTGTGAGCGGTAACAGAGAACTCTTTTCCACGTTCACTTTCCACCCATGCGACCTCAGAAATGCTAGAACTATCTCTGTATGAGACTTCGCATTTTGAAAACTTGACGCTTGAATCAGAATGTCGTCTAGGTACGGAGCCACCGCTATGCCTCGTGGTCTTAGTACCGCCAGAAGTGAGCCCAGAACCTTTGTAAAAGGGAAGGGAAGAGCTACAAACTGGTAATGCCTGTCTAGAAAGGCAAATCTTAGGTACCGATAATGATCTTTGTGAATCGGTATGTGAAGGTAGGCATCCTTTAAGTCCACTGTGGTCATATATTGACCCTCTTGGATCATGGGCAGGATAGTCCGAATGGTTTCCATCTTGAACGATGGAACCCTTAGGAATTTGTTTAAGATTTTTAAGTCTAAGATTGGTCTGAAGGTTCCCTCTTTTTTGGGAACCACAAATAGATTTGAGTAAAACCCTTGTCCTCGTTCCGTTCGCGGAACTGGGTGGATCACTCCCATCACTAAGAGGTCTTGTACACATTGTAGAAATGCCTCTTTCTTTACTAGGTTTGTTGATAACCTTGACAGATGAAACCTCCCTTGTGGAGGAGAAGTTTTGAAATCCAGAAGGTATCCCTGAGATATAATCTCCAACGTCCAGGGATCCTGTACATCTCTTGCCCAGGCCTGGGCGAAGAGAGAAAGTCTGCCCCCCACTAGATCCGTCTCCGGAGAGGGGGCCCTGTCTTCATGCTGTCTTAGGGGCGGAAGTAGGCTTTCTGGCCTGCTTGCCCTTGTTCCATGACTGGTTGCCTTTCCAACCCTGTCTGTAACGAGCAGTAGTTCCTTCCTGTTTTGGAGCGGAGTAAGTTGATGCTGCTCCTGCCTTGAAGTTACGAAAGGCACGAAAATTAGATTGTTTGGCCTTTGATTTGGCCCTGTCCTGAGGAAGGGTGTGGCCCTTACCTCCCGTAATGTCAGCAATAATTTCCTTCAAGCCGGGCCCGAATAAGGTCTGCCCTTTGAAAGGAATGTTAAGTAGTTTAGACTTAGAAGTTACATCTGCTGACCAGGATTTAAGCCATAGCGCCCTGCGCGCCTGTATGGCGAATCCGGAATTTTTAGCTGTAAGTTTGGTTAAATGCACTACAGCATCCGAAACAAACGCATTAGCCAGTTTAAGCGTTCTAACTTTGCTCAAAGTCTCATCCAATGGTGCTGTGCGAATCGCCTCTTCCAGAGACTCAAACCAGAATGCCGCTGCAGCCGTGACAGGCGCAATGCATGCAAGAGGCTGCAATATAAAACCTTGTTGAACAAACATTTTCTTAAGGTAACCCTCTAATTTTTTATCCATTGGATCTGAGAAAGCACAGCTATCCTCCACCGGGATAGTGGTACGCTTGGCTAAAGTAGAAACTGCTCCCTCCACCTTAGGGACCGTCTGCCATAAGTCTCGTGTGGTGGCGTCTATAGGGAACATTTTTCTAAATATCGGAGGAGGGGAAAAGGGCACACCGGGTCTATCCCACTCCTTACTAATAATTTCTGTAAGCCTTTTTGGTATAGGAAAAACGTCAGTACACACCGGTACCGCATAGTATCTATCCAACCTACATAATTTCTCTGGGATTGCCACCGTGTCGCAATGATTCAGAGCCGCTAACACCTCCTCCCCTAGTAACACGCGGAGGTTCTCAAGCTTAAATTTTAAAATTTGAAATTTCTGAATCCGGTCTCCCCGGATCAGAACCGTCACCAACAGAATGAAGTTCACCGTCCTCATGTTCTGCAAATTGTGACGCAGTATCGGACATGGCTCTCGTGTCATCAGCGCGCTCTGTCCTTAACCCAGAGCTATCGCGCTTGCCTCTTAATTCGGGCATATTGTATAATACTTCTTTCATAACATTAGCCATATCATGTAAAGTGATTTGTAAGGGCCTTGTTGTACTTGGCGCCTCAACCTTACGCACCTCCCGAGCGGGAGACGCAGGTACTGACACGTGAGGAGAGTTAGACGGCATAACTTCCCCCTCGTTGTCTGGTGATAATTTCTTTATCGGTACAGATTGACTTTTATTCAAAGTAATATCAATACAATTGGTACACATATTTCTATTGGGCTCCACATCGGCTTTTGAACATAATGAACAAGCAGATTCCTCTGTATCAGACATGTTTAAACAGACTAGCAATGAAGCTAACAAGCTTGGAAATCACTTTCAATAAGTTTACAAGCAATATAAAAAACGCTGCAGCGCTTTTAAAAACACAGTTGAATAACAAAGAAAACTAATTCAGTTATAGTGAACAATTCTTAACGAGAAATGTATTAATTAGCAGAGGATTGCACCCATTAGCAAAAGGATGATTAACCCCTCAATACCCAAAAAACGTTTATCAAATTAAGATTTAACGCTTTTATCACAGTCAAACACACTGTCACAGATCTGCTGTGACTGATTACCTCCCTCAAAAACGAATTTTGAAGACCCCTGAGCTCTCTAGAGACGTCCTGGATCAAGGAGGAAGAAAACAGGAAGACTGTGCTAGAATTTTAACTGCGCAACAAGGCGCTAAAACAAGGTCCCTCCCACTCATATTACAACAGTGGGAGACCTGATATAACGGTTTCTATGCAGAAAATACGTTAGCCATGTGGAAAAAAATCATGCCCAAAAAGATTTATCACCAAAGTACCTCACAAAACGAATAACATGCCAGTAAACATTTTAAAAACAACAATTTGAATGTCATGCAAAGTTATCACTAAGCCTGCTACCAGTCGCTTCCACTGCAGATAAGGCTTAAACATTATTTCAGTATTAACAGTATTTTCTCAGTCAAATTCTAGTCCCTAGAAAATAACTCAACTGCGCATACATTTATCAGCCTGATACCAGTCGCTACTACTGCATTTAAGGCTGTACTTACATCATGTGGGTAACAGCAGTATTTTCTTAGTCAATTCCATTCCCAGAAAATAATGTACTGCACATACCTCATTTGCGGGGGACCCCGCATGCTATTCCCCTCTTTCTGAAGTTACCCTACTCCTCAGAATGTCGAGAACAGCCAGCGGATCTTAGTTACGTCTGCTAAGATCATAGAAAAACTCAGGCAGATTCTTCTCCAAATACTGCCTGAGATACAAAAAACGGCACACTCCGGTGTCATTTTAAAATAACAAACTTTTGATTGAAGAATAATTAAGTAAAAACTCCAACTCCTCTCGCGACCTCCTTCTTTGTTGAGGGTTGCAAGAGAATGACTGGATATGACATGTGAGGGGAGGAGCTATATAGCAGCTCTGCTTGGGTGATCCTCTTGCAACTTCCTGTTGGGAAGGAGAATATATCCCATAAGTAATGGATGACCCGTGGACTGAACACACTACAAGAGAAATAAATTTATCGGGTAAGCGTAAATTATGTTTTTAGTACTGGTTTGGCTATCTGCTATATGTGGATGGGTGTCTTTTGGTAAGTATGTTTTTTTATTTCTTAAGACACCTCAGCTATGGTTTGGCACTTTATGCATTTATATAAAGTTCTAAATATATGTATTGTACTTATATTTGCCATGAGTCAGGTTCATGTATTTCCTTCTGCAGACTGTCAGTTTCATATTTGGGGAATATAAACATCTTTTAAAAATGAAATTTATTTCTTACCTGGGGTTTAGTCTTTTTTTCAATTGACTACTTCTTACAAATTGCAGGCGGTATTAGGCCTGCGAGTGCAACAAATGCTAAACTTTATTGCGTCATTCTTGGTGCGAAATTTCTTTTGCCGCGAAAAAGTACGTCTGACGCAAGTTCGTCATTTCCACCGTCATACTTGACGCCGAGACCTTTCACACGGTTGCGTCATTAGTGACGCGAGTGTGTCATTTCCGGTTATGTTTTTGGCGCCAAAAAAGTTTAGTTACGTTGTGCGTCATTCTTGGCGCAAATTTTTTTTAATTATTTCAATACCCCATTGATGTTTGCCTCTTGCTTTTTTCTCTATCAGAGGGCTATGCTATTTGCATTTTTTCCCATTCCTGAAACTGTCATATAAGGAAATAGATCATTTTGCTTTATATGTTGTTTTTTTATCTTACATTTTGCAAGATGTCTCAACCTGATCCTGCCTCAGAAGTTTCTACTGGAACATTGCTGCCTGACATCGGTTCTACCAAAGCTAAGTGCATTTGTTGTAAAATTGTAGAAATTATCTCGCCGAATGTCATTTGTAATAGTTGTCATGATAAACTTTTACATGCAGATAGTGTATCCATTAGTAATAGTACATTGCCAGTTGCAGTTCCTTCAACTTCTAATGTGCATGATATACCTGTAAATTTTAAAGAATTTGTTTCTGATTCTATTCTGAAGGCTTTGTCTGCATTTCACCTTCAAATAAACGTAAAAGGTCTTTTAAAACTTCTCATTTAGTTGATGAAATTTCAAATGACCAACAACATAATAATTTATCCTCTTCTGATGAGGATCTATCTGATTCAGAAGATCCTTCCTCAGACATTGACACTGACAAATCTACTTATTGATTTAAAATTGAGTATATGCGTTCTTTATTAAAAGAAGTGTTAATTACTTTGGATATTGAGGTAACCAGTCCTCTTGACGTTCAGTCTAATAAACGTTTAAATGCTGTTTTTAAACCTCCTGTGGTTTCTCCAGGGGTTTTTCCTATTCCTGAGGCTATTTCTGATATGATTTCTAAGGAATGGAATAAGCCAGCTTTTATTCCTTCTTCAAGGTTTAAAAAATTGTATCCTTTACCAGCAAAATCTATAGAGTTTTGGGAAAAGATCCCCAAAGTTGATGGGGCTATTTCTACTCTTGCTAAACGTACCACTATTCCTATGGAAGATAGTACTTCCTTTAAGGATTCTTTAGATAGGAAGCTTGAATCTTATCTAAGGAAGGCCTATTTATATTCAGGTCATCTTCTCAGACCTGCAATTTCTTTTGTGATGCTATTTTTGATATTATCAAAATTGAGGTTAGATCCATGTCTTTAGCTATTTTAGCTAGAAGAGCTTTGTGGCTTAAATCCTGGAATGCTGATATGACATCTAAATCCAGATTACTATCTCTTTCTTTCCAAGGTAATAATTTATTTGGTTCTCAGTTGGATTCTATTATTTCAACTGTTACTGGGGGAAAGGGAGTTTTTCTGCCTCAGGATAAAAAACCTAAGGGTAAATCTAAGGCTTCTAACCGTTTTCGTTCCTTTCGTCAGAATAAGGAACAAAAACTCAATCCTTCCCCCAAGGAATCTGCCTCCAATTGGAAGCCTTCCTCAAATTGGAATAAATCCAAGCCTTTTAGGAAACCAAAGTCAGCCCCTAAGTCCGCATGAAGGTGCGGCCCGCATTCCAGCTCAGCTGGTAGGGGGCAGATTAAGGTTTTTCAAGGATATTTGGATAAAATCTGTTCAAAATCAATGGATTCAGAGCATTGTCTCTCAAGGGTATCGAATAGGATTCAGAGTAAGACCTCCTGTGAGAAGATTTTTTTTCTCTCACGTATCCCAGTAAATCCAGTAAAAGCTCAGGCTTTCCTGAAGTGTGTTTCAGACCTGGAGTCTTCAGGGGTAATCATGCCAGTTCCTCTTCTGGAACAAGGTTTGGGGTTTTATTCAAATCTATTCATTGTCCCAAAGAAGGAAAATGTATTCAGACCAGTTCTGGATCTAAAAATTTTGAATCGTTATGTAAGAGTACCAACTTTCAAGATGGTGACTATAAGGACTATTCTGCCTTTTGTTCAGCAAGGACATTATATGTCCACAATAGACGTGCAGGATGCATACCTTCATATTCCGATTCATCCAGAACATTATCAGTTTCTGAGATTCTCTTTTCTAGACAAGCATTACCAATTTGTTGCTCTTCCATTTGGCCTAGCAACAGCTCCAAGAATCTTTTCAAAGGTTCTGGGTGCCCTACTCTCTGTAATCAGAGAACAGGGTATTGCGGTGTTTCCTTATTTGGACGATATCTTGGTACTAGCTCAGTCTTTACGTTCTGCACAATCTCACACGAATCAACTAGTGTTGTTTCTTCGGAAACATGGTTGGAGGATCAATTTACCAAAGAGTTTCTTAATTCCTCAGACAAGGGTCACCTTTTTAGGCTTCCAGATAGATTCAGTGTCCATGACTCTGTCTCTAACAGACAAGAGACGTTTAAAATTGGTTGCAACCTGCCGGCACCTTCAGTCTCAGTCATTCCCTTGAGTGGCTATGTGCATGGAAGTTTTAGGTCTCATGACTGCACCATCGGACGCGATCCCCTTTGCTCGTTTTCACATGAGACCTCTTCAGCTTTGTATGCTGAATCTATGGTGCAGGGATTATACAAAGATATCACAATTAATATCCTTAAATCCCAATGTACGACACTCTCTGACATGGTGGATAGATCACCATCGTTTAGTTCAAGGGGCTTCTTTTGTTCGTAAATCTGTTTCTAGAAAGATTTATTATAGAGTTTGGAAGACTTACATTTCATGGTGTTCTTCTCATAAATTTTCTTGGCATTCTTTTAGAATTCCTAGAATTTTACAGTTTCTTCAGGATGGTTTGGATAAGGGTTTGTCTGCAAGTTCCTTGAAAGGACAAATCTCCGCTCTTTCTGTTTTATTTCACAGAAAGATTGCTATACTTGATATACACTGTTTTGTACAGGCTTTAATTCGTATTAAGCCTGTCATTAAATCAATTTCTCCTCCTTGGAGTCTTAATTTGGTTCTGAAGGCTTTACAGGCTCCTCCATTTGAGCCTATGCATTCTTTGGACATTAAACTACTCTCTTGGAAAGTGTTGTTCCTTTTGGCCATCTCTTCTGCTAGAAGAGTTTCTGATCTATCTGCTCTTTCTAGTGAATCTCCTTTTCTGATTTTTCATCAGGATAAGGCGGTTTTGCGGACTTCATTTGAATTTTTACCTAAGGTTGTGAATTCTAACAACATTAGTAGAGAAATTGTTGTCCCTTCCTTGTGTCCTAATCCTAAGAATCCTTTGGAAAGAACCTTACATTCTTTGGATGTGGTGAGAGCTTTGAAATATTATGTTGAAGCTACTAAAGATTTCTGGAAGACTTCTAGTCTATTTGTTATATTTTCTGGTCCTAGGAAAAGTCAGAAGGCCTCTGCTATTTCCTTGGCCTCTTAGTTAAAGCTTTTGATTCATCAAGCTTATTTGGAGTCGAGTCAAGCCCCGCCTCAGAGAGTTACAGCTCATTCTACTAGATCAGTCTCCACTTCATGGGCTTTTTTTTTTTTTTTTTTTTTTTTTAATTTTTTTATTGAAGTCGTAGTCAAATACAATATATAAAAGGTATACCCAAAGCATTTACAAATAGATGTATACATAGTACTATTAGCAAAGTAGTATATTCAAATATTTCAGGTGTAACTATAAAATGTGGGTTATCATATAAAGGGACTTCAGTTTTATCATAGAGTATCTTAACAGTAACAAAAGTAAAAATAAACCTCTCCCAGCTACAGAAAAGAAAGATTAAAGTATTTACTCATATAAGAATAGGGCTAGGGAGGGGATGGCTCTATAGTTTTATGGGGAAGGGGGATGCAGCGGGCGAGAGCCGCTCAATATAAAATAGGAGGGGGAGAGGGGGGGGAGAAGGAGGGCGGAGCCAGGTGGCATGTGAATTTGGTAAATATACTAAAGATTTAGGGCTTGTAAGTACTCTATTAAACAGAATTATAACGATATTATTTAGTAACATCTAAGTAGTGTATGTTTCGTCTAGAAACGAACAGACCAATTTCTCTGTAACCATGCATGCCATTAGGTATTATATACATGTCTCAGACCAAGCTTATTAAGTCAACTATTATGCTGAGCCATGCCTTCCCAGTGAACACAGCCCAGCAGCATCTACAATATCCAAGAGTAAGGTTATATATCATGCTGTTGTTGTAGGTAGAGGGAATGTTGGGGCAAATAATTCAGTGAGCTAGGTTACACCTACACTGTGATAGGCTTGTTACTATATACAGACTGTACCAATACACTATAGAGACTGCATTAGACATGTTGCTATATACAATCCGTACTTGTAACCTAGAGGGTACTATATAAAACTAGTTACTACATACACGCTATACCTATATATTGGAGTAGTATATAGATGTTATCATAAAAATTGATAATTATAGTAGCCTATGCAGTATTTAATTGGCCTAACAATTTACCAGAAGGCTAAAATACAAAAGGTTAAGGCCGCTTCAGGTGGAGTTCCTCTAAATAAACCTAAGAGCTTCTAATTATGAAACATTGTACAGCAGATATTAACCATAAGAAAATACATGGCATGCTAAATATGGTATAATAGAGATCAGCACTAGACATATATAACAGACATGTGGATAACCCTGTGGCGAATGAAGGTCATAATAACTTATGTAACATACGTATAGTGATAGCAAATAACAATGTTAGCATATGAAAGTTGTTTATGTATAATAACACTATAGATAGTTCAGAAAACACATATTAATTCTATTCAATTATTAGACCTCCCTTAAAATGCCATAAGATAAAGCAAGAGGGATGTTACGGCAATCACAAAGCTAAGATCAAGAATCTAAATTGGTACAGACACGTTGCCTGTCTTGGCCTCTAACAGAGAGGCTTGGGATATAAATGGGCTATATAGACAGGCTTGAAAAGTAATTGCAGGAATTAAGGTAGGAAGCTTCTAGGTGATGAGATGTCTCGTATGAGACATCTACAGGTAGCTAAGTTCCAGAATGAGATAAAGGCTGCTGGGCCTCCCTAACATGCTAAACTGTCATCCAACACTAAAAGCTATCTAATCTCCTAAGCATATGTAATTTGCGAATAGCATAGTGTGATAGCCAGCTAGAAATATTAAAAAAAAAAAAGAATGAAACATAGTGGTGCTATCTATACAAGAGTTAGCTTAAGCCATAATCTAGCTGCTTATACATAAATCACTTGGAGTGCAGATAACCTAGATATCCCCAAACTTATGAGTGAAGTATAACCTGTTTAATAATTCTGCAGATCCAGGCACATATAGACAGCCCTATACTGGAAAATCAGCTGGCCTTATAGTTATGTCTAGACAGCGTGCAGCTTAAAGGAAGGTAGAAGTAGGAGACAGCATGGCAGAAACCAACTACAGGATGCTCAGTATTAAAAGATATAAACACTTATAATCCATGTATATGTATATAACTATGTGTTAGTAAAATCTAATAGTCGGTAGATGGGTATGTATGGAGGTATAACTACTATAGTAACATTAGGAATGCACAATGAACATATAATCTTCAAGAATGCCCAAAAGTTCACACTCAGTCTGTTATCAAACTGTAGAGTTTTCATGGATGACTGAGTCTTAATGGTGTTTTAAGGAGAGTCAGGGTTCTAATGTGATAAGTCTTAGGAGTTGGAGAGTTATATCTTGTGGGAAAATTCAGCCCACTATAGTCCACAGGCAAGATCCAGACTTCGTGTAACCGCCTGCTATAACAATCATGAACCGCAATATCTACATGTCCAGTTACCTACAGACCAGGAATCATGTCGCAGCACTCCATGACTGACTTCGAGGAAGAGTCAAATTCAGCCCACTCCGGTTCTAAGGCGCAGCTGTCCCTGAATCACGGAACAGCCGAGCCCACATAAGTCTAGTTTAGTGTTGACGGGAGAAAACTTTGACTGGGTCTGAGCTTCTAGGGACTCGATCGGCGGCATCTTCTGGTCTGAGCTTTTGATCAAGGCAGACTCCGCGGTGGCAATGTGAGCGCTAATTGCGGCTTTCAGTTTACAGATCTGAGCCATTTCCCCCTGCTGTCTCCGGATCACCTCTAGCTGCGTCACACAATACCGCTTAGAAACTGTATGCACGTCTGAAGACTGTGGAGGCCTGCATCGCCTGCAAGAACACAGTTGTACCGGTAACTCAGGCTCGGGGTTCTGGATTGCTGTAACCTCTCGTAGGTCTTGGAGTCCATCTACTCCCCTTGGTAATGTGTCTGCCGCGTAATGGTCTAATTCTCTCTCGGGCTCACATGTTTTCGGCATAGCCTGCTTCAGGTTCATAGCTGCCCTCAGCTCCCCAACGAGTGCGTGGTGGTGGGCATCTAATGAGCTCGATAAGCCCTGCAGAGAAGAAATGATCCGTCTTTCCATATTAGATCTGGGCTAATGTATAATAGGAGATTCTCTGGTAAAGTTGCGGTGCGTTCTCTAATATGGCGGCCGTTCCATATAACATTTATACCAGGCCCAACAGTTCTTGTGTCGGTGTAGTGACCAGTGCTTCAGTTCTGCGACCCAAAGTAATTGCCCAGAGTTCTGGGGATCAGTTAGTGAGAGATATAATTGAACAAAAGTCCTCTACTTGCTCATAATGATAGGTTATTTAATCCAGCAGCAGGAGCTCTGCATAAACACGTCCTGCTACTTCAGCTGTTGGCTCCGCCCCCCCCCACTTCATGGGCTTTTAAGAATGAAGCTTCAGTTGATCAGATTTGCAAAGCAGCGACTTGGTCCTCTTTGCATACATTTACTAAATTCTACCGTTTTTATGTATTTGCTTCTTCGGAAGCAGTTTTTGGTAGAAAAGTTCTTCAGGCAGCTGTTTCAGTTTGATTCTTCTGCTTTTGATTTAAGTTTTTTCTTTCAAATGAAAATAAACTTATTTTTTTGGGTTGTGGACTAATATTTTCAGCGGTATATGGCTGTTTTTATTTTATTCCCTCCCTCTCTAGTGACTCTTGATTGGAGATCCACATCTTGGGTATTGATATCCCATATGTCACTAGCTCATGGACTCTTGCCAATTACATGAAAGAAAACATAATTTATGCAAGAACTTACCTGATAAATTCATTTCTTTCATATTGGCAAGAGTCCATGAGGCCCACCCTTTTTATGGTGGTTATGATTTTTTTGTATAAAGCACAATTATTTCAAAATTTCCTTTGCTGATGCTTTCTACTCCTTTCTTTATCACCCCACTGCTTGGCTATTCGTTAAACTGAATTGTGGGTGTGGTGAGGGGTGTATTTATAGGCATTTTGAGGTTTGGGAAACTTTGCCCCTCCTGGTAGGATTGTATATACCATATGTCACTAGCTCATGGACTCTTGCCAATATGAAAGAAATGAATTTATCAGGTAAGTTCTTACATAAATTATGTTTTTGCTTAAAATTACAATAACCCTCTAACATTACAACCCCCACCCCCCAAAATAAAAATAAAAAAAAACCTACCTAAAAAAAATCCTAAACTACCCATTTCCCAGAAAAGGGCATTTGGATGGGCATTGCCCTTAAAAGGGAATTAAGCTCTTTTTCTGCCCAAATAAAAACCTAATCTAAAAAAAAAATCCCACCCCCCAAAAAAAAGTCTTACCCCAAAATTGGTAGTCACCAATGATGATGGTCTGCGCTTCATCTTCTTCTATCTACATCACGGTGTCGGGGGCGGTGATGTTGGTCCTCTTCAGACCAGCAAAACGGAATTTCTCTTCATGCAGTCTCCAGCCGCACACTGAAGATTTGAATGCAAGGTACCCCTTTTATACAGTGGTACCCTTGCATTCCTATTGGCTGATTTGAATCTTCAAATTCCAATCAGCCAATAGGATGAAATCTCTTTTTCTTTCATCCTATTGGCTGATTTGAATTTGAAGATTCAAATCAGCCAATAGGAATGCAAGGGTACCCCAGTTTAAAAGTGATACCTTGCATTCAATCTTCAGATCGCATGAAGAGGACCTCCGTGTCACTAGTCTGAAGAGGAGGGCCGCCAAAATCGGGATGAAGATAGAAGATGGACCGTCGAAGGAAGTGGATGTAGATGGATCGTCGTCCATCATCATCGTAAGTACCAATTTTGGGGTTAGTCTTAGTTGTTTGGCAGGGTTTTTAGGTGGTGTTTTTTTTTTTTTTTTTTTTTAGATTAGTTTTTTATTTGGGCAGAAAAAGAGCTGAATCCCCTTTTCTTTCATTTAATTGGCAAGAGTCCATGAGCTAGTGACGTATGGGGTATACAATCCTTCCAGGAGGGGCAAAGTTTCCCAAAGCTCCAAATGCCTATAAATACACCCCTCACCACCACACCCACAATCCAGTTTTACAAACTTTGCCTCCTATGGAGGTGGTGAGATTTCTACGTTGATATCCGCTTCTCAGCATTTTTAAAGCCCGATTCCTCTCAGAGTACATTGAATGTCAGAGGGATGTGAAGGGAGTATATGCAATGGTTTTCCTCACGGGGATCTATTTCATAGGTTCTCTGTTATCGGTCGTAGAGATTCATCTCCTACCTCCCTTTTCAGATCGACGATGTACAGGTAGCCCTCAGTTTACGCCGGGGTAAGGTTCCAGAAGGAATGGTTGTAAATCGAAACCGTTGTAAATTGAAACCCAGTTTATAATGTAAGTCAATGGGAAGTGAGGGAGTTAGGTTCCAGGCGCCTCTCAAAATTGTCATAAGTAACACCAAATACATTATTTGTAAAGCTTTGAAATGAAGACTTTACATGCTAAACAGCATTATAAACCTAATAAAATAATCACACAACACAGAATATATAATTAAACTAAGTTAAATGAATAAAAACATTTGCTAAACGGCATTATAAACCTAATAAAATAATCACACAACACAGACTTTACATACATTTTTCTGCAAACAATTCTTTCTCTTGTAAGATGTATCGAGTCCACGGATTCATCCATACCCCCCCAGTCATTCTCTTTGCCTACTCTAAGTACTAGGAAGTGCAGAGCGAGTGTGGTGACAAAAATGTTAGTTTTTTATTTCTCAAGCAAAAGTTTGTTATTTTAAATGGTACCGGTGTGTACTATTTACTCTCTGGCAGAAAAGGGATGAAGATTTCTGCAAGGAGGATGATGATTTTAGCACTTTGTAACTAAGATCCACTGCTGTTCTCACAAGGGCTGAAGAGTACAGGAAAACTTCAGTTGGGGGAACGGTTTGCAGGCTAAACTGCATTGAGGTATGTTCAGTCTATATTTTTCTAGACAGACTGTGTTAATTCTAGAAAAGGCTGGCAATATCCCCATGAAGGAAGGGTAAGCTGTATTCAGACACTTGGATAGGAATCTCAGCTTGCATGAAGGGCTTATTAGTTACTGGTGACACTGATAGGAAAAAAACGTTTTTGTTTATTCAGTAAAGATGCAAATATAAAGTTTTTTGGAGGGACTTTAAGGGGTCATTGTGGCTTGTTTTAGGGTTTTTTAACCCACATGGTTAGTTAAGAAACACTCTGGTGTGTTTCTGATAGGCCTCAAAACATTGAGTGAGGTGGGAGGGGCCTATTTCTCCAACATAGGTGTGTCCGGTCCACGGCGTCATCCTTACTTGTGGGATATTCTCTTCCCCAACAGGAAATGGCAAAGCTGGTCACATGATCCCTCCTAGGCTCCGCCTACCCCAGTCATTCTCTTTGCCGTTGTACAGGCAACATCTCCACGGAGATGGCTTAGAGTTTTTTAGTGTTTAACTGTAGTTTTTATTATTCAATCAAGAGTTTGTTATTTTAAAATAGTGCTGGTATGTACTATTTACTCTGAAACAGAAAAGAGATGAAGATTTCTGTTTGTATGAGGAAAATGATTTTAGCAACCGTTACTAAAATCCATGGCTGTTCCACACAGGACTGTTGAGAGGAATTAACTTCAGTTGGGGGAACAGTGAGCAGTCTTTTGCTGCTTGAGGTATGACACATTCTAACAAGACGATGTAATGCTGGAAGCTGTCATTTTCCCTATGGGATCCGGTAAGCCATTTTTATTCAGACAGTAAATAAGGGCTTCACAAGGGCTTATTAAGACTGTAGACATTTTCTGGGCTAAATCGATCATATTTACACATATTTAGCCTTGAGGAATCATTTAATCTGGGTATTTTTTGTAAAATAATATCGGCAGGCACTGTTTTAGACACTTTATTCTATAGGGGCTTTCCCTAATTATAGTCAGAGCCTCATTTTCGCGCCGGTATGGCGCACTTGTTTTTGAGAACAGCATGACATGCAGCTGCATGTGTGTGGAGCTCTGATACATAGAAAAGTCTTTCTGAAGGCATCATTTGGTATCGTATTCCCCTTTGGGCTTGGTTGGGTCTCAGCAAAGCAGATTCCAGGGACTGTAAAGGGGTTAAATATAAAAACGGCTCCGGTTCCGTTATTTTAAGGGTTAAAGCTTCCAAATTTGGTGTGCAATACTTTTAAGGCTTTAAGACACTGTGGTGAAATTTTGGTGAATTTTGAACAATTCCTTCATACTTTTTCGCAATTGCAGTAATAAAGTGTGTTCAGTTTAAAATTTAAAGTGACAGTAACGGTTTTATTTTAAAACGTTTTTTGTGCTTTGTTATCAAGTTTATGCCTGTTTAACATGTCTGAACTACCAGATAGATTGTGTTCTGACTGTGGGGAAGCCAAGGTTCCTTCTCATTTAAATAGATGTGATTTATGTCATAAAAAATTTAGTAAAATGATGCCCAAGATGATTCCTCAAGTGAGGGGAGTAAGCATGGTACTGCATCATCCCCTCCTTCGTCTACACCAGTCTTGCCCATACAGGAGGCCCCTAGTACATCTAGCGCGCCAATACTCCTTACTATGCAACAATTAACGGCTGTAATGGATAATTCTATCAAAAACATTTTAGCCAATATGCCCACTTATCAGCGAAAGCGCGACTGCTCTGTTTTAGAAAATACTGAAGAGCATGAGGACGCTGATGATATTGTTTCGGAAGGGCCCCTACACCAGTCTGAGGGGGCCAGGGAGGTTTTGTCTGAGGGAGAAATTTCAGATTCAGGGAAAATTTCTCAACAAGCTGAACCTGATGTGATTACTTTTAAATTTAAGTTGGAACATCTCCGCGCTCTGCTTAAGGAGGTGTTATCCAATTTGGATGATTGTGATTATCTGGTCATTCCAGAAACACTATGTAAAATGGACAAGTTCCTAGAGGCCCCGGGGCCCCCCGAAGCTTTTCCTATACTCAAGCGGGTGGCGTACATTGTTAATAAAGAATGGGACAGGCCCGGTATACCTTTCGTACCTCCCCCCATATTTAAAAAATTGTTTCCTATAGTCGACCCCAGAAAGGACTTATGGCAGACAGTCCCCAAGGTCGAGGGGGCGGTTTCTACTCTAAACAAGCGCACCACTATACCCATAGTAGATAGTTGTGCTTTCCAAGATCCTATGGATAAAAAATTAGAAGGTTTGCTAAAAAAGATGTTTGTTCAGCAAGGTTACCTTCTACAACCAATTGCATGCATTGTCCCTGTCACTACAGCCGCGTGTTTCTGGTTCGTTGAGCTAGAAAAGGTGATTATTAGTAATTCTTCTTCTTATGAGGAGATTATGGACAGAATTCGTGCTCTTAAATTGGCTAATTCTTTCACCCTAGACGCCACCTTGCAATTGGCTAGGTTAGCGGCGAAAAATTCTGGGTTTGCTATTGTGGCGCAGAGCGCTTTGGTTAAAATCTTGGTCAGCGGATGCGTCTTCCAAGAACAAATTGTTTGACATTCCTTTCAAGGGGAAAACACTGTTTGGCCCTGACTTGAAAGAGATTATCTCTGATATCACTGGGGGCAAGGGCCACGCCCTTCCTCAGAATAGGTCTTTCAAGGCCAAAAATAAACCTAATTTTCGTCCCTTTCGCAGAAACGGACCAGCCCCAAGTGCTACGTCCTCTAAGCAGGAGGGTAATACTTCTCAAGCCAATCCAGCCTGGAGACCAATGCAAGGCTGGAACTAAGGAAAGCAGGCCAAGAAACCTGCCACTGCTCCCAAGACAGCATGAGATGCGGGCCCCCGATCCGGGACCGGATTTGGTGGGGGGCAGACTCTCTCTCTTCACTCAGGCTTGGGCAAGAGATGTTCTGGATCCTTGGGCGCTAGAAATAGTCTCCCAAGGTTATCTTCTGGAAGTGATTCATCCTGTTCCATTAAAAGAACGAGGGATGGGGTTCTACTCCAATCTGTTCGTAGTTCCCAAAAAAGAGGGAACGTTCAGACCAATCTTAGATCTCAAGATCCTAAACAAGTTTCTCAAGGTTCCATCGTCCAAAATGGAAACCATTCGAACAATCCTTCCATCCAGGAAGGTCAATTCTTGACCACGGTGGATTTAAAGGATGCGTATCTACATATTCCTGTCCACAAGGAACATCATCGGTTCCTAAGGTTCGCATTCCTGGACAAGCATTACCAGTTCGTGGCGCTTCCTTTCGGATTAGCCACTGCTCCAGGGATTTTCACAAAGGTACTAGGGTCCCTTCTGGCGGTGCTAAGACCAAGGGGCATTGCTGTAGTACCTTACTTGGACGACATTCTGATTCAAGCGTCGTCCCTTCCTCAAGCAAAGGCTCACACGGACATAGTCCTGGCCTTTCTCAGATCTCACGGATGGAAAGTGAACGTGGAAAGAGTTCTCTATCTCCGTCGACAAGAGTTCCCTTCTTGGGAACAATAATAGACTCCTTAGAAATGAGGATTTTTCTGACAGAGACCAGAAAAACA
Source organism: Bombina bombina (assembly GCF_027579735.1). Classification (NCBI taxonomy): domain Eukaryota; kingdom Metazoa; phylum Chordata; class Amphibia; order Anura; family Bombinatoridae; genus Bombina; species Bombina bombina. The sequence continues at coordinate 215,778,620 of NC_069499.1, read as the reverse complement.
AAACTTCTAAACTCTTGTCGGATACTTCATTCCGTTCCTCTTCCTTCCATAGCGCAGTGCATGGAAGTGATAGGTTTGATGGTAGCGGCAATGGACATAGTTCCTTTTGCGCGCATTCATCTAAGACCATTACAACTGTGTATGCTCAGTCAGTGGAATGGGGACTATACAGACTTGTCTCCGAAGATACAAGTAACTCAGAGGACCAGAGACTCACTCCGTTGGTGGCTGTCCCTGGACAACCTGTCACAAGGGGTGACCTCCCGCAGACCAGAGTGGGTCATTGTCACGACCGACGCCAGTCTGATGGGCTGGGGCGCGGTCTGGGGATCCCTGAAAGCTCAGGGTCTTTGGTCTCGGGAAGAATCTCTTCTACCGATAAATATTCTGGAACTGAGAGCGATATTCAATGCTCTCAAGGCTTGGCCTCAGCTAGCGAGGGCCAAGTTCATACGGTTTCAATCAGACAACATGACGACTGTTGCGTACATCAACCATCAGGGGGGAACAAGGAGTTCCCTGGCGATGGAAGAAGTGACCAAAATCATTCAATGGGCGGAGACTCGCTCCTGCCACCTGTCTGCAATCCACATCCCAGGAGTGGAAAATTGGGAAGCGGATTTTCTGAGTCGTCAGTCATTGCATCCGGGGGAGTGGGAACTCCATCCGGAAATCTTTGCCCAAATCACTCAACTGTGGGGCATTCCAGACATGGATCTGATGGCCTCTCGTCGGAACTTCAAGGTTCCTTGCTACGGGTCCAGATCCAGGGATCCCAAGGCGACTCTAGTAGATGCACTAGTAGCACCTTGGACCTTCAACCTAGCTTTTGTATTCCCGCCGTCTCCTCTCATCCCCAGGCTGGCAGCCAGGATCAATCAGGAGAGGGCGTCGGTGATCTTGATAGCTCCTGCGTGGCCACGCAGGACTTGGTAGGCAGATCTGGTGAATATGTCATCGGCTCCACCATGGAAGCTACCTTTGAGACGAGACCTTCTTGTTCAAGGTCCGTTCGAACATCCGAATCTGGTCCTACTCCAGCTGACTGCTTGGAGATTGAACGCTTGATCTTATCAAAGCGAGGGTTCTCAGATTCTGTTATTGATACTCTTGTTCAGGCCAGAAAGCCTGTAACTAGAAAAATTTACCACAAAATATGGAAAAAATATATCTGTTGGTGTGAATCTAAAGGATTCCCTTGGGACAAGGTAAAGATTCCTAGGATTCTATCCTTTCTTCAAGAAGGATTGGAGAAAGGATTATCTGCAAGTTCCTTGAAGGGACAGATTTCTGCCTTGTCTGTGTTACTTCACAAAAAGCTGGCAGCTGTGCCAGAGGTTCAAGCCTTTGTTCAGGCTCTGGTTAGAATCAAGCCTGTTTACAAACCTTTGACTCCTCCTTGGAGTCTCAACTTAGTTCTTTCAGTTCTTCAGGGGGTTCCGTTTGAACCCTTACATTCCGTTGATATTAAGTTATTATCTTGGAAAGTTTTGTTTTTGGCTGCAATTTCTTCTGCTAGAAGAGTTTCAGAATTATCTGCTCTGCAGTGTTCTCCTCCTTATCTGGTGTTCCATGCAGATAAGGTGGTTTTACGTACTAAACCTGGTTTTCTTCCAAAAGTTGTTTCTAACAAAAACATTAACCAGGAGATAGTCGTGCCTTCTTTGTGTCCGAAACCAGTTTCGAAGAAGGAACGTTTGTTGCACAATTTGGATGTTGTTCGCGCTCTAAAATTCTATTTAGATGCTACAAAGGATTTTAGACAAACATCTTCCTTGTTTGTTGTTTATTCTGGTAACAGGAGAGGTCAAAAAGCAACTTCTACCTCTCTCTCTTTTTGGATTAAAAGCATCATCAGATTGGCTTACGAGACTGCCGGACGGCAGCCTCCTGAAAGAATCACAGCTCATTCCACTAGGGCTGTGGCTTCCACATGGGCCTTCAAGAACGAGGCTTCTGTTGATCAGATATGTAGGGCAGCGACTTGGTCTTCACTGCACACTTTTACCAAATTTTACAAGTTTGATACTTTTGCTTCTTCTGAGGCTATTTTTTTGGGAGAAAGGTTTTGCAAGCCGTGGTGCCTTCCATTTAGGTGACCTGATTTGCTCCCTCCCTTCATCCGTGTCCTAAAGCTTTGGTATTGGTTCCCACAAGTAAGGATGACGCCGTGGACCGGACACACCTATGTTGGAGAAAACAGAATTTATGTTTACCTGATAAATTACTTTCTCCAACGGTGTGTCCGGTCCACGGCCCGCCCTGGTTTTTTAATCAGGTCTGATAATTTATTTTCTTTAACTACAGTCACCACGGTATCATATGGTTTCTCCTATGCAAATATTCCTCCTTAACGTCGGTCGAATGACTGGGGTAGGCGGAGCCTAGGAGGGATCATGTGACCAGCTTTGCTGGGCTCTTTGCCATTTCCTGTTGGGGAAGAGAATATCCCACAAGTAAGGATGACGCCGTGGACCGGACACACCGTTGGAGAAAGTAATTTATCAGGTAAACATAAATTCTGTTTTTTGCGCCTCAGTTGCGCAGTTTCTTTTCCTCAGAGACATCTAACTGCTTTTCCAGAGGTTCCTGCTGTGTTTGAGGGCTGTAAAAGAAGGTTTTTCCCCCACAAATCGTTCCTAAAGGGCAGGTAGGCGCCACAGCAGAGCTGTGGCAAGGTGCTGAAATTCTTTTTTACCGGTTTTGACGTTTTTTCAATCCGGTTTTTCCATTAAGTTGAGTTTACTGCTTTTTTACACTGTTTTGCAGAATTTGTGCAGCTTTTTTTCTCTTAAAGGCACAGTACCGTTTTATTTCTAAGTGTTATTTGCTTTGATTACAGTGTTTTCCAAGCTTCCGTGTTACATTACTAGCCTGTTTAACATGTCTGACACCAAGGAAAATCCTTGTTCAATATGTTTAGAAGCCATTGTGGAACCCCCTCTTAGAATGTGTCCCAATTGTACTGATATGTCCATAAACTATAAAGAACATATATTAGCACTTAAAAATAGAGCAATAGATGATTCTCAGTCAGAAGTAAATGAGGGTTCGCCATCTAGCTCTCCCCAAGTGTCACAACCAGTAACGCCCACACAAGTGACGCCAAGTACCTCTAGTGCGTCAAATTCATTTACTTTACAAGACATGGCCACAGTTATGAATACATCCCTCACAGAGGTTTTATCCAAACTGCCTGGTTTACAAGGAAAGTGGGACAGCTCTGGGTTAAGAAAAAATGTCTGACGCTTTAGTAGCCGTATCTGATATACCCTCACAATGCTCTGAGGTAGGGGTGAGGGATTTGTTATCTGAGGGAGAAATTTCTGATTCAGGAAAGACGCTCCCTCAGACAGATTCTGATATGACGGCCTTTAAATTTAAGCTTGAACACCTCCGCTTATTGCTCAGGGAGGTATTAGCGACTCTAGATGATTGTGACCCTATAGTGGTCCCAGAGAAATTGTGTAAAATGGATAAATACTTAGAGGTTCCTGTTTACACTGATGTTTTTCCAGTCCCTAAGAGGATTGTGAATATTATTGCTAAGGAGTGGGATAGACCAGGTATTCCGTTCACTCTTCCTCCTGCTTTTAAGAAAATGTTTCCCATATCTGACACCATGCGGGACTTGTGGCAGACGGTTCCTAAGGTGGAGGGAGCTATTTCTACTTTGTCTAAGCGTACAACTATACCTATCGAAGACAGTTGTGCGTTCAAAGATCCTATGGATAAAAATTTAGAGGGTCTCCTGAAGAAAATTTTTGTTCATCAAGGTTTTCTTCTCCAACCTATTGCGTGCATTGTTACTGTAACTACTGCAGCTGCTTTCTGGTTCGAGGCTCTAGAAGAGGCTCTTCAGATGGAGACTCCATTAGAGGAGATTATGGACAGAATTAATGCCCTTAAGTTGGCTAATTCTTTTATTACAGATGCCGCATTTCAACTGGCTAAATTAGCGGCAAAGAATTCAGGTTTTGCCATTTTAGCACGCAGGGCGTTATGGCTTAAGTCCTGGTCTGCTGATGTGTCATCTAAGTCTAAACTTTTGAACATCCCTTTCAAAGGAAAGACCCTATTCGGGCCTGAACTGAAAGAGATTATTTCAGACATCACTGGAGGGATAGGCCATGCTCTCCCTCAGGATAGAACAAATAAGATGAGGACCAAACAAAATAATTTTCCTTCCTTTCGGAACTTCAAGGGTAGTTCCGCTTCAGCTTCCCCTGCTGCAAAGCAAGAGGGGAATTTTGCCCAATCCAAGTCAGTCTGGAGTCCTAACCAGGCTTGGAAAAAGGGTAAACAGGCTAAGAAGCCTGCAGCTGCCTCCAAGACAGCATGAAGGGGTAGCCCCCGATCCGGGACCGGATCTAGTAGGGGGCGGACTCTCTCTCTTTGCTCAGGCTTGGGCAAGAGATGTTCACGATTCCTGGGCTTTAGAAATTGTGTCCCAGGGATATCTTCTGGAATTCAAAGACTCCCTTCCAAGGGGGAGATTTCACATTTCTCGATTGTCTGTAAACCAGACAAATAGAGAGGTGTTCTTACGCTGTGTAGAAGACCTACATACCATGGGAGTGATCCGCCCAGTTCCAAAAGAGGAACAGGGGCTAAGGTTTTACTCAAACCTGTTTGTGGTTCCCAAAAAAGAGGGAACTTTCAGACCAATCTTGGATCTCAAAATTCTAAACAAATTCCTCAAAGTACCATCATTCAAGATGGAGACTATTCAGACTATTCTACCTCTGATCCAGGAGGGTCAATATATGACTACCGTGGACTTAAAGGATGCGTATCTACACATCCCTATTCACAGAGATCATCATCAATTCCTCAGATACGCCTTTCTAAACAGGCATTACCAGTTTGTGGCCCTTCCCTTCGGGTTGGCCACGGCTCCCAGAATTTTCACAAAGGTGCTAGGGTCCCTTCTGGCGGTTCTACGACCACGGGGCATAGCAGTGGCGCCTTATCTAGACGACATCTTAATTCAGGCGTCTACTTTCCAGCTAGCCAAGTCTCACATGGACATCGTGTTGGTTTTTCTGAGATCTCACGGGTGGAAGGTGAACATAAAAAAAGAGTTCTCTCTTCCCTCTTACAAGAGTTTCCTTCCTAGGGACTCTGATAGACTCGGTAGAAATGAAAATATTTCTGACGGAGGTCAGAAAATCAAAACTCTTAACCACTGGCCGAGCTCTTCATTCCATTCCTCGGCCATCAGTGGATCAGTGTATGGAGGTAATTGGACTCATGGTAGCGGCAATGGACATAGTTCCTTTTGCCCGCCTACACCTCAGACCACTGCAACTATGCATGCTCAAACAGTGGAATGGGGATTATGCAGATTTATCTCCTCAAATAAATCTGGACCAGGAGACCAGAGATTCTTTTCTCTGGTGGTTTTCTCCGGACCACCTGTCTCAGGGAATGTGTTTCCGCAGGCCAGAGTGGCTCATTGTAACGACAGATGCCAGCCTGTTAGGCTGGGGTGCAGTCTGGAACTCACTGAAAGAACAGGGCTTATGGTCTCGGGAGGAATCTCTCCTCCCGATAAACATTCTAGAACTGAAAGCAATATTCAATGCGCTTCAGGCGTGACCTCAGCTTGCTGCGGCCAAATTCATCAGGTTTCAGTCGGACAACATCACGACTGTAGCTTATATCAATCATCAAGGAGGAACAAGGAGTTCTCTAGCGATGATGGAGGTAACCAAGATAATCCGATGGGCAGAGGATCACTCTTGCCATCTCTCAGCAATCCACATCCAAGGAGTAAAGAACTGGGAGGCGGATTTCCTAAGTCGTCAGGCTTTTCATCCGGGGGAGTGGGAACTCCATCCGGAGGTATTTGCCCAGCTGATTCAGCTATGGGGCACACCAGAATTGGATCTGATGACGTCCCGTCAGAATGCCAAACTTCCTCGTTATGGGTCCAGGTCCCGGGATCCCCAGGCGGTACTGATAGATGCTCTAGCAGTGCCTTGGTCCTTCAATCTGGCCTATGTATTTCCACCGTTTCCTCTCCTCCCACGTGTGGTTGCCAGAATCAAGCAGGAGAGAGCTTCGGTGATTCTGATAGCACCTGTGTGGCCACGCAGGACTTGGTATGCAGACCTACAGGACTTGGTATGCAGACCTAGTGGACATGAGGCAGGACCTTCTAATCCAAGGTCCATTCACGCATCCAAATCTAAATTCTCTGCGTCTGACTGCTTGGAGATTGAACGCCTGATTCTATCAAAGCGTGGTTTCTCTGAGTCGGTCATTGATACCCTGATTCAGGCTAGAAAGCCTTTCACCAGGAAGATCTATCAGAAGTTTTGGGCAAATATCTTAATTGGTGTGAATCCAAAGGTTACTCATGGAGTAAGATTAGGATTCCTAGAATATTGTCTTTTCTCCAAGAAGGATTGGAGAAGGGATTATCAGATAGTTCCCTAAAAGGACAAATATCTGCTTTGTCTATTCTGTTACACAAACGTCTGGCAGATGTCCCAGACGTTCAAGCATTTAGTCAGGCCTTGGTCAGAATCAAGCCTGTATTTAAACCTGTTGCTCCGCCATGGAGCCTAAACTTAGTTCTTAAAGTTCTTCAAGGTGTTCCGTTTGAACCTATGCATTCCATGGATATTAAGCTTCTATATTGGAAAGTTTCTGAGCTATCTGCTTTACAGTGTGATTCACCTTACCTTGTTTTCCATGCAGATAAGGTGGTTTTGCGTACCAAACCTGGGTTTCTTCCTAAGGTTGTTTCTAATAGGAATATCAATCAGGAGATTGTTGTTCCTTCACTGTGTCCTAATCCTTCATCAAAGAAGAAACGTCTGTTACACAATCTTGATGTGATTCATGCTTTAAAGTTCTACTTACAAGCAACTAAAGATTTCCGTCAAACATCTTCATTGTTTGTTGTTTATTCTGGTAAAAGGAGAGGTTATAAGGCTACGGCTACCTCTCTTTCCTTTTGGCTGAAAAGCATCATCCGTTTGGCCTATGAAACTGCTGGACAGCAGCCTCCTGAGAGAATTACTGCTCATTCTACTAGAGCTGGGGCTTCCACATGGGCTTTTAAAAATGAGGCTTCTGTCGAACAGATTTGTAAGGCGGCGACTTGGTCTTCGCTTCATACTCTTTCCAAATTTTCCAAATTCTATACTTTTGCTTCTTCGGAGGCTATTTTTGGGAGAAAGGTTCTACAAGCAGTGGTGCTTTCCGTTTAGGGTACCTGTCTTGTCCCTCCCTTCATTCGTGTCCTAAAGCTTTGGTATTGGTATCCCACAAGTATGGATGAATCCGTGGACTCGATACATCTTACAAGAGAAAACATAATTTATGCTTACCTGATAAATTTATTTCTCTTGTGATGTATCGAGTCCACGGCCCGCCCTGTTTATTAAGACAGGCAATATATTTTTATTTAAAAACTTTCATTCACCACTGCACCCTATGGTTTCTCCTTTTTCTTCCTAGCCTTCAGTCGAATGACTGGGGGATGGAGCTAGGGGGGGAGCTCTATGGACAGCTCTGCTGTGGGTGCTCTCTTTGCCACTTCCTGTAGGGAAGGAGAATATCCCATAAGTATGGATGAATCCGTGGACTCGATACATCACAAGAGAAATAAATTTATCAGGTAAGCATAAATTATGTTTTTTTATGCATTCCAATCTGGACTGATTTATAGACAGGAAGATCTTGTTCCTATGAAAGCTGCTCGATAGCTCAGGTCTAGTTATATGGATTAATTTTAGCTTGCTTGGCTTGCATATCTTTGCTGCAACACAAGCGGACAGCTCCACTTACTAGCTATTTTAATCAATGCAATGTTTCTCAATGCATTTCAATAGCAGTCACATGACTGAAAAAAAAGGTTGTTATTCTAAAACGGTGCAAATTGAACCGTTGTAAACCGAGGGCCACCTGTACTCTCATATTCCATTACCTCTACTGATACCAGTTTCAGTACTGGTTTGGCTATCTGCTATATGTGGATGGGTGTCTTATTTTTTGGTAAGTATGTTTTCATTACTTAAGACACTCCCATCTATGGTTTGACACTTTATGTATTTATATAAAGTTCTAAATATATGTATTGTACTTATATTTGCCATGATTCAGGTTTTCAGTATGTTTCCTTTTGCAGACTGTCAGTTTCATATCTGGGAAATGCTTTTTTATGGGGGGGGGATTTCTTAACTGGGGTATAGTCTCTTTCTCCAATTGACTGTCTTTTAAATTCGCGGGCAGAATTAGGCTTGTGAGGGCGCAAAATGCCAGAGTTTATTGCGTCATTCTTGGCGCAAGATTTTTTTGGCGCAAAGTTACGTTCATTGACGCAAATTCGTCATTTCTGGCATCTTAGTTGACGCCGAGTCCTTTGCGTCATCTATGGCGCAAGTGTGTCGTTTTTGGCGGCAAAAAAATATTTTCTGTTTGTTGTGCATCATACTTGGCACCAAATATTTTCTTTATTTAAGACCCCATTTCTATTTGCCTCATGCCTTTTTTCTATGTCAGAGGGCTATGCTGTTTGTATTTTTTCCCATTCCTGAAACTGCCATATAAGGAAATTGATCATTTTGCTTTTATGTTGTTTTTTCTCTTACATTTGCAAGATGTCTCAATCTGATCCTGTCTCAGAAATCACTGATGGAACCCTGCGGCCTGATAACAGTTCTACCAAAGCTAAGTGCATTTGTTGTAAACTTGTGGGGGGTTATACCTCCAGCTGTGGTTTGTAATAGTTGTCCTGATAAAACTTTTACATGCAGAGAATGTATCTATCAGTAGTTGTTCATTACCTGTTGCTGTTCCCTCAACATCTAATGCACAAGATATACCTGTGAATTTAAAATAATTTATTGCTGAGTCTATTCAGAAGGCTTTGTCTGCCATTCCGCCTTCTAATAAACGTAAAAGGTCTTTTAAAACTTCTCATAAGGTTGATGAAATTTCAAATGACCAGCAACATACTGAATTATCCTTCTCTAGTCCTCTTGATATTGAATCTAGTCCTCTTGATATTAAAACTAGTAAACATTTAAATTCTGTTTATATAACTCCTGTGGTTATTCCAGAGGTTTTTCCAGTTCCTGATGCTATTTCTGATATGATTTCTAAAGAATGGAATAGGCCTGGTACTTCTTTTATTCCTTCTTCAAGGTTTAAAAAATTGTATCCTTTGCCAGCCAAAGTTGATGGGGCTATCTCTACTCTTGCTAAACTTACTACTATTCCTACAGAAGATAGTACTTCTTTTAAAGATCCTTTAGATAGGAAAAGTTGAATCTTATCTAAGGAAGGCTTATTTATATTCAGGTCATCTTCTTAGGCCTGCAATTTCTTTGGCTGATGTTGCAGCTGCTTCAACTTTTTGGTTGGAAACTTTAGTACAAGTATAGGATCATGATTTGTCTAGCATTGTTAAGTTGATTCAACATGCTAATAATTTCATTTGTGATGCCATTTTTGATATTATCAAAATTGATGTTAAATCTACAGTATGTCTTTAGCTATTTTAGCTAGAAGAGCTTTGTGGCTCAAATCTTGGAATGCTGATATGGCTTCTAAGTCCAGATTGATATCTCTTTCTTTCCAAGGTAATACATTTATTTGGTTCTCAGTTGGATTCAATAATTTCAACTTTCACTGGGGGGAAGGGAGTTTTTTGCCTCAGCATAAAAGACCTAAGGGTAAATCTAAAGCTTCTAACCGTTTTCCTTTCGACAAAATAAGGAACAGAAACCTAATCCTTTTCCTAAGGAATCTGCTTCCAATTGGAAGCCTTCTTCAAATTGGAATAAATCCAAGCCATTTAGGAGATCAAAACCAGCCCCCAAGTCCGCATGAAGGTGCGGCCCTCATTTCAGCTCAGCTGGTAGGGGGCAGATTAAAATTTTTCAAAGATGTTTAGATCAATTCGGTCCAAATCATTGGATTCAGAGTATTGTCTCTCAGGGGTACAGAATAAGATTCAGAGTAAGACCGCCTGTGAGAAGATTTTTTTCTCTCGCGCATTCCAGCAAACCCAGTAAAGGCTCAGGCTTTCCTGAAGTGTGTTTCAGACCTGGAGTTATCAGGGGTAATCATGCCAGTTCCGTTTCAGGAACAGGGTCTGGGGTTTTATTCAAATCTATTCATTGTCCCAAAGAAAGAAAATTCATTCAGACCAGTTTTGGATCTAAAGATTTTGAATCGATATGTAAGAGTACCAATTTTCAAAATGGAGACTATAAGGACTATTCTGCCTTTTGTTCAGCAAGGGCATTATATGTCCACAATAGACTTACAGGATGCATATCTTCATATTCCGATTCATCCAGATCACTATCGGTTCCTGAGATTCTCTTTTCTAGACGAGCATTACCAATTTGTTGCTCTTCCTTTTGGCCTAGCAACAGCTCCAATGATCTTTTCAAAGGTTCTAGGTGCCCTACTCTCTGTAATTAGAGAGCGGGGTATTGTGGTATTTCCTTATTTGGACGATATCTTGGTACTTGCTCAGTCTTTATGTTCTGCAGAATCTCAAATGAATCAACTAGTGTTGTTTCTTCGAAGACATGGTTGGAGGATCAATTTACCAAAAAGTTATTTGATTCCTCAGGTTTCCAGATAGATTCAGTGTCCATGACTTTGTCTCTAACAGACAAGAGACGTTTGAAATTCGTTGCAACCTGTCGGAACCTTCAGTCTCAGTCATTCCCTTCAGTAGCTATGTGCATGGAAGTTTTAGGTCTCATGACTGCAGCATCAGATGCGACCCCCTTTGCTTGTTTTCATATGAGACCTCTACAGCTTTGTATGCTGAACCAATGGTGCAGGGATTATACAAGGATATCACAATTAATATCCTTAAATCCCAATGTTCGACTTTCTCTGACTTGGTGGTTAGATCACCATCGTATAATTTTAGGGGCCTCTTTCGTTCGTCCAACCTGGACTGTGATCACAACAGATGCACGTCTTTCAGGTTGGGGAGCTGTTTGGGGATCTCTGACAGCACAAGGGGTTTGGAAATCTCAAGAGGCGAAATTACCAATCAATATTTTGGATTTTTGGATTTTCAGAGCCGTTCAGTCTTGGCCTCTTTTGAAGAGAGAACCGTTCATTTGTTTTCAGACAGACAATATCACAACTGTGGCATATGTCAATCATCAGGGTGGGACTCACAGTCCTCAAGCTATGAAAGAAGTATCTTGGATACTTGTTTGGGCGGAATCCAGCTCCTGTCTAATTTCTGCAGTTCATATCCCAGGTATAGAGAATTGGGAAGTGGATTACCTCAGTCATCAGACTTTACATCCGGGAGAATGGTCTCTCCACCCAGATGTGTTTTCTCAAATTGTTCAGATGTGGGAGCTTCCAGAAATAGATCTGATGGCATCTCATCTAAACAAAAAACTTCCCAGGTACTTGTCCAGGTCCAGGGATCCTCAGGCGGAAGCAGTGGATGCATTGACACTTCCTTGCTGTTATCAACCTGCTTATATTTTCCCGCCTCTAGTTCTTCTTCCAAGAGTGATCACCAAAATCATCATGGAGCAATCATTTGTGCTGCTGGTGGCCCCAGCATGGCCTCACAGGTTTTGGAATGCAGATCTTGTTCGGATGTCCAGTTGCCAACCTTGGCCACTTCCTTTATGGCCAGCTAATCGTCTCACTCGCCAATGACCTCACCACCGCCAAGAGAAACGTCCACGAAGGGCTGACAGCAGTCGCCACCTGGATGAGCTACAACTGCCTAAAGCTGAACGCAGACAAGACCGAAGTCCTCCTCCTCTGTCCCACCACATCCGCTTGGAATAACTCCTGGTGGCCCACAGCCCTCAGACACCCGCCAACCCCCACCGACCATGCACAAAATCTAGGCATCATCCTGGCCGTCTCTTCTGCATGCTTCCACACACTTCACCTGCTGCGAAAGATCTTCAAATGAATCCCAACCGAGACCAGGAAGACTGTCACTCACGCCCTCGTCAGCAGCCGACTGGACTATGGTAACGCACTCTACGCTGGCACCACCATCAAGCTCCAAAAGAGACTACAGCACATCCAGAACGCCTCAGCCAGACTAATCCTCGACATCCCTCGTCAATGCCACATCACCAAACACCTGCGGGACCTGCACTGGCTCCCAATCAACAAAAGAATAACCTTCAAGCTTCTCACCCACGCATTCAAGGCCCTCCACAACATCGGTCCATAATAATTGAACCACCGCATTACCTTCTACACCCCTTCGATCGGCCGACCAAGCCCTCGCAGTCATCCCCCGCATCAGGAAAACCACAGCGGGAGGCAGATCCTTCTCTCACCTGGCAGCCAAGACTTGGAACACCCTCCCGCTGCACCTCAGACAAGCTACCACTCTAAGTTCAGAAAGGACCTCAAGACCTGGCTCTTCGGTTGAACTGCAACCCTCAGCCGCGCTTTACAAGAACCTAGATAGATAGACCTTCTATCTCAAGGTCTGTTTTTCCATCAGGATCTCAAATAATTAAATTTGAAGGTATGGAAATTGAACGCTTAGTGCTTAGTCATAGAGGTTTCTCTGACTCAGTGATTAATACTATGTTACATGCTCGTAAATCTGTTTCTAGAAAGATTTATTATCGAGTTTGGAAGACTCACATTTCATGGTGTTCTCATAAATTCTCTTGGCATTCTTTTAGAATTCCTAGAATTTTACAGTTTCTTCAGGATGGTTTAGATAAAGGTTTGTCTGCAAGTTCCTTGAAAGGACAAATCTCTGCTCTTTCTGTTTTATTTCATAGAAAGATTGCTAAACTTCCTGATATTTATTGTTTTGTGCAGGCTTTGGTTTGTATCAAGCCTGTCATTAAATCAATCTCTCCTCTTCAGAGTCTTAATTTGGTTTTGAAGGCTTTACTGGCTCCTCCGTTTGAGCCTATGCATTTCTTTGGAATATGTTGTTTCTTTTGGCCATCTCTTCTGCTAGAAGAGTTTCTGAATTATCCGCTCTCTCTTGTGAATCACTTTTTCTGATTTTTCATCAGGATTAGGCAGTGTTGCGGACTTCATTTAAATTTCTACCTAAGGTTGTAAATTCTATCAACATTAGTAGAGAAATTGTTGTCCCTTCTTTGTGTCCTAATCCTAAGAATTCTTTGGAGAGATCCTTACATTCTTTGGATGTGGTGAGAGCTTTGAAATATTATGTTGAAGCTACTAAAGATTTCAGGAAGACTTCTAGTCTGCTTGTTATCTTTTCTGGTTCCAGGAAGGGTCAGAAGGCTTCTACTGTTTCCTTGGCTTCGTGTTTAAAACTTTTGATTCAGCCAGCCTATTTGGAGTTGGGTAAAGCCCCGCCTCAGAGAATTACAGCTCATTCTACTAGATCAGTTTCCATTTCCTGAGCTTTTAAGAATGATGTTTCAGTTGATTAGATCTGCAAAGCTGCTACTTTGTCTTCTTTGCATACATTTACTAAATTCTACCATTTTTATGTATTTGCTTCTTCGGAAGCAGTTTTTGGTAGAAAAGTTCTTCAGGCAGCGGTTTCAATTTGATTTTTCTGCTGTTGATTTAAGTTTTTTTTCCTCACATTTATGAGAATTAATTTATATTTTGGATTGTGGATTATTTTTTTCAGCGAAAAATGGCTGGTTTTATTTTTATCCCTCCCTCTCTAGTGACTTTTGTGTGGAGTTCCACATCTTGGGTATTGCTATCCCATACGTCACTAGCTCATGGACTCTTGCCAATTACATGAAAGAAAACCTAATTTATGTAAGAACTTACCTGATAAATTAATTTATTTCATATTGGCAAGAGTCCATGAGGCCCACCCCCTTTTTTATGGTGGTTGATTTTTTTTTGTATAAAGCACAATTATTTCCAAATTCCTTTGTTGATGCTTTTTACTCCTTTCTTTATCACCCCACTTCTTGGCTATTCGTTAAACTGAATTGTGGGTGTGGTGAGGGGTGTATTTATAGGCATTTGGAGGTTTGGGAAACTTTGCCCCTCCTGGTAGGATTGTATATCCCATACGTCAATAGCTCATGGACTCTTGCCAATATGAAAGAAATTAATTTATCAAGTAAGTTCTTACATAAATTATGTTTTTAAGGGCAATGCCCATCCAAATGCAATTTTCGGGGGAAGGGGTAGTTTAGGATATTGTTAGGTAGGTTTTTTTTATTTTGAGGTGGTGGGGGGGTTGTAATGTTAGGCGGTTATTGTATTTTTTTTTAAGCAAAAGAGCTGTTTGCTTTAGGGCAGTGCCCTACAAAAGGCCCTTTTAAGGGCTATTGGTGGTTTATTTTTAGAATAGGACTTTGTGGGGGGGTTTAAGGGGTATTAGAATAGGAATAACTTTTTTTTTATTTTTTGGTAATTTCGTTCGTTATTTTTTTGTAAGGGTAGATTTTTTTTTTTGCAATATTTTTTATTTTTTGTAATGTAGGTTTTTATTTTTTGTTATGTAATTTTTAATTTAAGTAATGGTATTTTTTTGTTTTTAAGGGTAAGCTTAGGTTTTAATTTAATTTTACATGTAAGTTTTTTTTTTATTATTCTTTTAAAGGTAGAGTATTTTAAAGTTAGTTTATGGGTATTTTAATTGGGGTTAAGCTAGAGGGTGTTAGATTAGGGGATTTAGATGTTAATTACTTTGCGATGTGGGGGGATGGCGGTTTAGGGGTTAATAGATTTATTTAGGGTTGGCGATGTGGGGGGATGGCAGAATACGGGTTATAAGGCTAGGACCTTATGGTAGGGTGTTATTTTTTTTTTTTTTTCAATATTTGCATGCGCACAGAAAAACCCTGCTAGGGCAAAATAATGATTTTTTTCAACTTGTAATACGAGTGGATCCCGAAAAGCACAAAAAAGCTAGGGAAAAAATTTACATTTACTGCTGCACATGTAATCTAGCTCATAGTGAATTTCCTTTCAACCTTTACACAATGCACCATTTAGTTTTTGAGCACAATAGGTTGACCACTTTTTGTATTTTTTTTTTTTTTTACACAATGCATTTTATGCTTCACTGATGATCATTTTGAGCTTTTCTATTTTCCATGTTTGCAACACATATTCAGTGATCCACTGGTATCCTGTGACATTGTAGTGCTAAAATAATATAGTGCATGTGATTTTGGTACTAGTCACTGTGGAGGTCTATGTGTTTAGCAAAGGGTTTGAAATGCACAGGAACTACAAACACTGCTAGTGATTTTCAATGTTGACAGCTATTCATTTTTGAATATACTTAGCCTTTTCCCACCTAGTTTATCTTAAAATACTATACAGGGCTCTGAAAAATAAGAAACAGTTTTGTTTTTTAAACATGTTTATTATTATTTTGGTTTTAACCAAAGCTATAAAATGAAACTAAAGTTAACAGTACTAAACAGAAGTATATGGTTAACATTGTTAACCATTTAAATGCCTTTAAGACTAATATACATTGAGTGACTTATCTGCACCCAAGTTGAGCGGACAAAAATCACACTGCCTTTGTGTATTACAAAAATATGAATACATTAAAAATCCTGACCTATTGCAGAGTTGATCTTCATAAAGGTGGTAAATGCCATAGTGATTCTTCAAGATTGCACCTTTATATACAGCAGGACAGAAATGAGCTGTGAGCACCAAAATTCATTTTTATTGCACTATGACACAATCAAAGTATTGTTTTTATTTCCTTAGAATGTGTTTCTGTATTTCACAAATTTACTTCTCTCATAACCATGAGATTATTAATCGTAGTTGGGCTGCATGAGCCATAGACTGTTAAGTGCTGCTGTTTTTTAAATTAAAGATATAAAAATTAACTCAAATGTTTATATTTTTGTTGATCGCATATATGTGTGTATGTATGTATAAGAAGTAACTAATCTCCAATTAAATCATAATTAGGCAATTATGTTTCTTTATAAAGCTCAGAAACACATTACAAGTGTATAAACGCGCTATTATTTACTCATTGTATTTGTGAGCAGTCTTATACTACTAATGTATGTGTCCCTTTACGATTTTTAAATTATGAAAAGTTTCAGTTCTCAATACTTCCCCTTCTAATTATTAGCAAGAAGCGGTTATGTGACCTCCAGCTTACCATGGAATCCAAAGATTACAGAAATATCACACAAAAAAATAACTGCCAGTGTATATTTGGTTAAATTCAAATTAACCATTCATTCATTCCATACCAAACAAATATTTGTTTGTTTTTTTTGTTTTGTTTTTTTAAAATTGTACTTTCACCATTATTATTACTCCTTATCGCTGATAGTCATTGGTCAAAAACACTCAAGAACGCAGATAAATCAAAAACAAAACAGCGACTGTTTTCTCCTCTGTATCAATCCTTAAGTGCTACTTCAGAGTTCTGGAATGCACAACAGGAGGTTTGTTGTCCAGATTCATATCCTCACTTGTTCTTCATTGTCTGACTCGTATGATATGCTGGGTGTGGGTAACTCATCTATGATATTGTGAGCACCTTCCCGCGTCTGACCAAGGGAGAAAGCAATGACGTCTACGGCTAAGCTGGCGGTTGCTTTCACTTCTTCAGTGTTTGTTGCAAGAACTGGATTGACTTCTACAAGATCCATGGCAGACAGAAGTCCTGTTGAGGCAGTTAACAAATTGTGCATTAGCTGGATATTGAATTGTGACTCCTGCTTATATCACAGCAGGGGAATAGCATGTTGTATTAGAAACGTTACTACATAATAATCTTAGCTGACAACTATATTGCAACAGAATGATGACAAATACCTAATTATGGGATTTACTAAATGAACCATAGCAATCTATTTGTCACTGTGTTTAATTGGTTTATTAATGGCCCAGTATGCCTAAGGTTTTGCCATTTTTTTAAATTATATTCATTATCTGGTCTATGCGCATAAGTAATATTTAGTCTAGGACTTGAATACAACCAGTCTTTAACTCTGTATTGATTATCATTATGTTCTTTTAAAAATTATTTACAGGGAACAATATAAATTCTGTATTAAATATATTAAAATTAACTTAGGTTTCTTTTTCTGCTAAGGCCAATTAGGGACAGGTATAAATGGTTTTACTAGAGTAAGAGTGTGCAATAACAGAAGTGTCTGCACTTCCACTTTTAACAGGAATTTTGGAACCCCACAATATTTAGAATTACATTACAGGAAAAGGGAACAGAATAAAGTATTTTGCAAGGTTGTTTTACTACATACAGTTAAACATTTTATATTGATATATCGAAGTGTTTATTGTCTCTTTAAAGAAAGGCTCTTTTCATTGGTAATCAGGTATCAGACAAATAAAAGCAGGGGAGCTGGAAACATCGCTATTGATATCCATGCTATAATACATTAGGAACAGGAACTGTAATTCATGCAATAGTAATGCGTTAAAGGGATATTATACACTCATTTTTTTCTTTGCATAAATGTTTTGTAGATGATCTATTTATATAGCCCATAACATTGTTTTTTTGTTCTTTAAATGTATAGTTTTGCTTATTTTTAACCTTTTAACGCTGTTATGCCGTTCTATTCTGTCATAATTACACTGGACTTTAGTGCCGTTAGGACGAAATAGAATGTCATAACCGTTGGCTGTCCTAAAGCCAACGGCGCTTCTATGATGTGATCGCGGTCTGGAGGGCGTGCCTAGAGTCACAGGGACGCCCCCCTGACCCAATCCCATCATTGAAATTTCGCGATCGCATGCACGATTTCAATTTGTTTACATTGGAAAGTTGTTCCGATGTAGATAAATTAACCCTGTCATCAAAGGGTTAAATAACATTGCTCTGATTTTCAGACTCCTAACCAAGCCCCAAAGTTTTATGAGAATACCATCAGATACCTACTCCAGCTTGCTCCTGTTTGTGTAAAGGGTCTTTTCATATGCAAAAGAAGGGGGAGGGGGGAGTGTCTTATTTCCCACATGTAGTGGGCTTTCCAGCTACCTTTTCAACAGAGCTAAACTGAGACTTCTAAGTAAGTTTTTAAAGAGTTTTATACTGGATTTTTATATCGGTATCTGTGCATCTTATTCTTTATAGTAGTGTCTATTACATGCAGTTATACGAAAATGGGTGTATACTGTCCCTTTAAGCCAACTACCATCATTTTAATTACCTTACTTGTTGTTTTTTTTATTTTATTTACAATGATACTTTTATGAAATATATGATTGGTTTGTAATAAAAATGTTGCCTATAAAATGTAGCTACTTTGCTAGTGACTAAGGAGAATGTTTTGTTTTATGTCCTTTTGTAAAGGTATTATAACTGCCTTTGTTATAATGAAAACAGACCACTGTACAAAGCTAAGTCATATAGATAGTTTTGTAGCAATATTTTGCAGGTAGCCATATATTTGTAGACTGCGGGACAATATGAGAAGAGGAAGTGAATGTAAATTTTTATGCTAAAGTGCACGGTTTTTAAAACTTTGATTAAAAACAAGGGCACTTTAATTCATCAAAATTTTCATTTCACTCCTGTTGTGAAAAAAAAAACTTACCTTTTAATCTTCACAGCAGCTCCATCTTCCTCCACCCGTTTCAAAGCCTCTTCCTGGGTCTAAAATGAGGCATCCGGATTCCTCCAATCACAGCAGTGAATCAGACACTGAATCCCCCGGGGGGGAAGCTGTGATAGGAGGATGACCTATCAATCATTTCTGACACCAGAAATGGCTTGTGAGACTGAAGGAAGCTGGAGCTGCTGTGAAGATTAAAAGGTAAGTTTTTTTTTTACACAACAGGAGTGAAATGTAAATTTTGATGAATTAAAGTGCCCCTGTTTTTAATCAAAGTTTTAAAAACTGGGCACTTTAGCATCAAAATTTACATTCACTTTAAGCAGTAGTATTGTCAATGGCTTTGAAGTGAATAATCTGTGCACCCCATGATCATTATTACTACTACTAATTGAGTACCAGTTTGTTCCTTTAAAGTCAATGTAAACTTTCATGAAAGTTTACATTGCAGTGTTTTTTTTTTTTTTGTTTTTTTTTAATGCTTACCTTTTTCTGCAGCGAAGCCGGACCAGCGATCCCCCATCCGCTTTTTATGCTGTACTTAGCACAGCAATGACGAAACCGGCTTCCTCCAATCACGGCGTGGCCTCAGGAAATGTCTGCTCTGGGGTGCACACCATGTTTGGAGGAAGCCGTATTTGTCATTGCTGACATAAGTACAGAGGAGCTGCGGGCGGGGGATCACTGGTCCGGCTTGGCTGCAGAAAAAGGTAACGATTTTTAAAAAACAAAAACGCTGCAATGTAAACTTTCATGAATGAAAGTGCCCCTGTTTTTAATAGTATTTTTTTTAAAAACAGGCACTGATTCATGAAAGTTTACATTCACTTTAAACACTTTGATATTGTTTAATTTTAATAAGACACATTTAAATTCCCTTCTCTTTTCAAATGTATTTTGTTCTCTTGGTATCTGTTGTTGAAATAGTATATGTACATATCCTACACTAATGGGATCTAGCTGGAGACACATTTGTCTCTTGTCACCATGTGTTCAGCTAGCTCCCAGTAGTGCATTGGTGCTCCTTCAGCAAAGTATAATAAGAGAATGAAGCAAATTTGATAATAGAATTAAACCTGAAAGTTTAAAATTGTATGTTCTATCTGAATCATAAAAGAAAATTTGGGGTTTCATGTCCTTTTAATTCTGAAAATGATGGTCTTTTCAACTCCTCTAAAGTGGAACTGCAGATTCCATACACTCTAGTGATCCATTTCTAACTGCCCCTAATTGACCTCAGCAGAGAAAGAAACTTAAGTTACAACATGGCGGCACCCACTGCTTTTCATTGAGTTTCCCCAGGCCCATCTATATATAAATAATGTAAAGCCCCAGACATGGCCATATGGAAACCTCCACTCACCTGTGTTATGAATTTCTTCTGTAATGTATACACCTTCTCTGTACGTTAACCCTCCTATGACAGGAGTACCAGTTGCTGGTGCCAATGTAGGGTCAAAAGCATCAATATCAAAGCTGAGATGAATTGGCCTCTGTCTCCTAAAAACAAAGGAGAAATGCCGCTATTGTGTAGCTCTTTATCCAGATATGCAGATTCACCTCTTTTATAGAAAGAAAGTGCACTTATAAAAATAGGAGCATATTAAACTGTCATTATTTTATCTCATATTCATAAAATGCCCTTTTCTTATATATCATTCTGCCATTGTCTTCTGCTTTCACTTAAAGGGACAGTCAACCATAGAATTGTTATTGTTTTAAAAGATAGATAATCCCTTTATTACTCATAACCCAGTTTTGCATAACCAACACAGTTATATGAATGTACTTTTTACCTTTGTGATTACCTTGTATCTAGGAACCTTCTTCCAGCCCCCTGATCACATGACTGTGATTGTTTATTATCTATTGTCTTAAATTTAGCACTGTATTGTGCTAGATCTTAAATAACTTTCTGTGCCTGAACACAGTGTTATCTATATAGCCCACGTGTACTTTCTGTCTTTGTGTTGAAAAGAGATTTAAAAAGCATGTGATAAGAGGCAGCCCTCAAAGGCTTAGAAATTAGCATATGAGCCTACCTATGTTTAGTTTAAACTAAGAATACCAAGAGAAAAAAGCAAATTTGATGATAAAAGTAAATTGGAAAGTCGATTAAAATCAAAAGTCCTATCTGAATAATGAAAGTTTAATTTATACTTGACTGTCCCTTTAAACCTGAAATCTTTGCTGTATTTTTGCATAAATTAAAGGAACATTATATTTCAAAACTGTGTTCCATCTAAAAAAAAAAATTTATTTTCTATTCAATGGTTTTTTTTTTTTTTTTGGTTTTTTTTTTTAAATGTTCCTGTGCTAAATAAACATAACTCTCTGTGGGAGTGAGCAGTAGATAACTGGATGTCAGTTGTACGGAGATATGCACTTCCTGTTAGATAAATAACTGGATGTCAGTTGTACAGAGACATGCACTTCCTGCTAGATAGATAACTGGAAGTCAGTTGTACAGAGACATGCACTTCCTGCTAGATAGACAACTGGATGTCAGTTGTATAGAGACATGCACTTCCTGTTAGATAAATAACTGGATGTCAGTTGTACAGAGACATGCACTTCCTGCTAGATAGATAACTGGAAGTCAGTTGTACAGAGACATGCACTTCCTGTTGGATAACTGAATGTGAGTTGTACAGAGACATGCACTTCCTGTTAGATAACTGGATGTCAGTTGTACAGAGACATGCATTTCCTGCTAGATAGATAACTGGAAGTCAGGTGTACAGAGACATGCACTTCCTGTTAGATAACTGGATGTCAGTTGTACAGAGACACGCACTCCCTGCTAGATAGATAACTGGATGTCAGTTGTACAGAGACATGCACTTCCTGTTAGATAGATAACTTAATGTCAGTTGTACAGAGACATGCACTTCCTGCTAGATAGATAACTGGAAGTCAGTTGTACAGAGACATGCACTTCCTGTTGGATAACTGAATGTGAGTTGTACAGAGACATGCACTTCCTGTTAGATAACTGGATGTCAGTTGTACAGAGACATGCATTTACTGCTAGATAGATAACTGGAAGTCAGTTGTACAGAGACATGCACTTCCTGTTAGATAACTGGATGTCAGTTGTACAGAGATATGCACTTCCTGCTAGATAGATAACTGGAAATCAGTTGTACAGAGACATGCACTTCCTGCTAGATAGATAACTGGAAGTCAGTTGTATAGAGACATACACTTCCTGCTAGATAGATAACTGGATGACAGTTGTACAGAGACATGCACTTCCTGCTAGATAGATAACTGGAAGTCAGTTGTACAGAGACATACACTTCCTGCTAGATAGATAACTGGATGACAGTTGTACAGAGACATGCACTTCCTGCTAGATAGATAACTGGAAGTCAGTTGTATAGAGACATACACTTCCTGCTAGATAGATAACTGGATGACAGTTGTACAGAGACATGCACTTCCTGCTAGATAGATAACTGGAAGTCAGTTGTACAGAGACATACACTTCCTGCTAGATAGATAACTGGATGACAGTTGTACAGAGACATGCACTTCCTGCTAGATAGATAACTGGATGACAGTTGTACAGAGACATGCACTTCCTGCTAGATAGATAACTGGATGACAGTTGTACAGAGACATGCACTTCCTGCTAGATAGATAACTGGATGACAGTTGAACAGAGACATGCACTTCCTGTTAGTTTAATTTTATACTTGTTTTAGCTTTTTTTTGTTAAAATATTTTTAACATGCTGATCTTTCATTTACTTAGAACATTTTGAATACTATGTTCCTTTAATATTTGTAGTTTACATATTTTTGATCTCGGTTTATTTTAATGATAATGCACCCAATTAAAGGGACTTGAATCTCCGGAGCCTGCACATGTCTGGAGTGCAATGCAACAGCAGCTTTGCAACAATGCTTCTAATCTGCTGCCATCTAGCTCTAAAAAGTGTATAACTGCATTATCGTTATCTCGCATCGCAGAGTGCAGGGCAAAGTTTGTAGGGGGTGCTTGTCAAACAGGAATGCACTCTGAAGTATATGTACAGTTAGACGTTGACATGACCAATTTATGACATAAAATAATTCTGCTTATATGACCTTTAACTGACATTGAAGTATAGACTTTTTTTCTTGCATCTAAAAGACAGCATTTCAAAATGTATTTATTTGTTTTTGTTGCCATACTAACATTGTTTTATCCTTGTGATCTCACTATCCATCAATAAAGTAGTAGGTCTGTTTTTCAGCCTATAAGGAATCAGTCCTTAAGGACCAGCTATACACCCCCTGTTTGCTTCAGAATCAATAAAAACAGTGTTAACAAACTTTTTCAATGAAAACTGGTTAGTATTTAAATATTGCTCTTTCATGTGTCACAACATTCTAGAATTTAATATCCCTTTTATAGACGGCATTTAATATTACAAGTAAGTTTCTATCTGTAAAACCAATAAGAGGCTCAGACTGTTTGCTAAACCTATAGATGGCTGCATGTAGCTTCTGTCTAACTCACCTTCCAACCAGCTGGTCAAGTGCCCTCTCCATAACTTTCTGAATCCCCATACAGTCAATATGTCTCATGGAAAAGTAGGAGATGCCGTAATTTTTCAGAATAAAACTGAAACAGTAAAATTGACTTTGTTAGATCTGTGACGGCTATAGTATTGTACAAAAAGACATTTAGATACTACATTTGTGTTAATAGATATGTTTTAACTATTCAAGAGCAAAGTGTGTTTTTAGTTGTGTAGTAGCTGTTGCATCACTTACACTATATTTATAGGATTGGAAGTGCTGTATTTTCCTACATGCAGTACAGCTTTGCACACAATAATTTTAAACATTCTTGCTTGTTTATTTTTAAATGGCACTGTTCTTAAAGGCACACCAAAAAATAGACTTAAGTGACCAGCGCCAAAAAATATAAATTACTACAAACTCCAACTAGAAAAAATAGGTTACCCTCAAAGACCTACAGGACTAATCAATACAAAATACAAAGCACTAGGGAGCACTGAAACCAGCTTAAGAGTAAGGATATATAGAATATATATAATAATAATAAAAAACACCTAACCTGATACTAATATGATACTACTATAATAGGCAATATGTATAATACAAGTAAATTGTGAATTATGAATTATGTGTGAAAAAAAATCTTTTCAAAATTGGAAAAAATTATATATGAAAAAATTCAATTCTATAGAAGATGCCAGCAACAAATACTAGAATTGCATATCTATATATAAAAAACTTTATTACAATATAGGTCAACCTATTCAAGACATACAATAATAAATCACAAAATTAAGAAAAATATATAGAAAAAAATAAAATTAGTATAAAAAACTCCTTAAACCAAAAACCAGAAGTTCATGCATAAGAAACAGTTCCCAGGAGTGGACGATTTTTCGGCTTGTTACTATGTGGACCCACGCTCATACAAGGATGCTGTTCTGTGTATAGTTGTAAGAAGAGCGTTCCCAGGACAAAAGAGGCAGTCGCAGCCAATGATGGTATTTCCCCTACGGACAAGGACAGAGGGTTATTCAGCCACAAGATATCTGCACAAATAAAATTTAGATTTTATTTGTGTAGATATCTTGTGGCTGAATAACCCTTTGTTAGGTGCTTTTTGTGCAGTATTGGCCATTACAAACAGGCCTTGGGAGCTAGAATGCATATCCTGTAAAAGAAAGCTGCAAAAAATTCACTGGGTTTCTAGCCTAGTATATCTTATTGCTTTTCCCTGTTAAAGCTTTTCTGTTTTCAGTGGCCATGGGTTACTATTGGAAGGTGTGTCCACAGATCGTTGGTCCAAGTTTGGAGGCCGGTTGCTGCTTATTATTATGTAAGTACGGATGTAACTTCCCCTGCTATTTGCTGTGTGACATTTACTAAGAGGATTCCTTGTCCGTAGGGGAAATACCATCATTGGCTGCGACTGCCTCTTTTGTCCTGGGAACGCTCCTCTTACAACTATACACAGAACAGCATCCTTGTATGAGCGTGGGTCCACATAGTAACAAGCCGAAAAATCGTCCACTCCTGGGAACTGTTTCTTATGCATGAACTTCTGGTTTTTGGTTTAAGGAGTTTTTTTATACTAATTTTATTTTTTTCTATATTTTTTTCTTAATTTTGTGATTTATTATTGTATGTCTTGAATAGGTCGACCTATATTGTAATAAAGTTTTTTATATATAGATATGCAATTCTAGTATTTGTTGCTGGCATCTTCTATAGAATTGAATTTTTTCATATATAATTTTTTCCAATTTTGAAAAGATTTTTTTCACACATAATTCATAATTCACAATTTACATGTATTATACATATTGCCTATTATAGTAGTATCATATTAGTATCAGGTTAGGTGTTTTTTATTATTATATATATTCTATATACCGGTATCCTTACTCTTAAGCTGGTTTCAGCGCTCCCTAGTGCTTTGTATTTTGTACTGTTCTTAAAGGGACATGAAACCCACATTTTTCTTTCATGATTCAGATAGAGAATACAATTTTAAACAACTTTCCAATTTACTTCTATTATTTAATTTGCTTCCTGCTCTTGTTATCCTTTGCTTAAAGGTTTATCTTGGCAAGCTCAGGAGCAGCAAATAACCTAGGTTCTAGCTGCTAATTGGTCACTGCATATATATACACCGATTGTCATTGGCTCACCCATGTTTTCAGTTGGAAACCAGTAGTGCATTGCTGCTCCTTTAACAAATGATTCTGAGAGAATGAAACAAATTACTGAAGTAGATTAGAAAGTTGTTTAAAATTGTATTCTCTATCTGAATCATGAAAGAAAAATGTGGGGTTTCATGTCCCTTTAAGGGATGAGGTGCAGTACTACCTACCATGAATTTCTAAATGTAAACTTTCATGACGGAGCATACACTTAAGAAACTTTTCAATGTACTTTTTATTATGAAATTTACTTTATTTTAGTATCTTTTATTGAAAAGCATACATAGGTTGGCTTATGACCAGCAATGCACTGCAGGGGTTAAACATAGTTAAATGCAATAATAAAATGTGTTCCTTTTAAGGTAAGTTTAATTATTTTATGCAGATTGGCTGCATTTGGGAAAAAAAATTACCTCTTTGTACCTCCACTAGGTTTTTCATTAGACAATACAGACAACTACCTATGGTCACTTGCTTTCAGAAAGCTGCTTACCTGGGGGGGTCACATGATAAAACGTTTTTTTTAATAGATGTATTCCAGCGTACAAACAATTGTAAGTGCATATTAGGCTGGATGCTACAGTGTAAATACAACCTTGTCTGTCTTTTATTAAAGGGATGTGAAACACAATTTTGAAAGAGTAGCAATGTACTACTAGGAGCTAGCTGAACACATCGGTAAGCCAATGAAATGATGTATATATGTGCAGCCACCAATCAGCAACTAGCTCCAAGCTCCTGAGCCTACCTAGGTATATTTTTCAACAAAGGATGCCAAGAGAACTAAGCAAATAAGATGATAGAAGTAATTTGGAAAGTTGCTTAAAGTTGTTTGTTGTATCTGAATCGTGCCGAGAAAATTTGTGGTTTTGTGTCCTTTTAAACATGCAAAACAGCAGCTTATATGTGTAGAATTATATGTATAGATTGATGTAGCTATAGATCTTTTCATAGCATCAACATAATGTAAAAGGCTATCTTTATACTATATAAGGAAAATGCTTTTGATATAAGTTGTGTATAATATATTACTAATATTGTTTTATATTATTCTAATTTATTAGAGTAGGATAGGGGACATTTTATGTAACTTACTGTTCAGCTGGATCAATATCTCTCAAACCGATGTAAACAATATCAGACCTGGAGAGGCAGGGTTTGGTCCAGGAAAATCCAGGAATTGGTGGTACCTAAATGAAGGTAAGGACACATACATTTTTTTTTTACATTTATAAAACATTTATAGTTACCTTTTTTTTTTTTTTTTAAATATTGTTTGGGGATATACTGGGAAATGGGAACATTACTGGAGGATTACATTTTCCTTTAAAATACAGCTAATAATTGTATGAAAAAAATAGTTGTTCACAAAGATTTCCAGTCACATCCGCTTGTATTAGATAGAAAATAATGTAATATAGTAACCTAACATTCTTTTTTTTATTATTACTTCTGATTTGTTTCACTGAGGTTAAAATGTACATTGTT
This sequence comes from Bombina bombina, assembly GCF_027579735.1. Taxonomy (NCBI): domain Eukaryota; kingdom Metazoa; phylum Chordata; class Amphibia; order Anura; family Bombinatoridae; genus Bombina; species Bombina bombina. The sequence goes on along the minus strand of NC_069499.1, from coordinate 215,751,917 downwards.
ACATAATCTGTGTTTAGACCCTAGCTCAATCACCAAGTAAGCAATTCAGCTTTTTATTTCTGTAAATTAATAGTCAGTATGGATGTCTTCTTGATGGTCATAATATTTCAGATTTTGCAATATTAATCTTGCTAAAAGAAAAGGTGCTGTATAGTGCTAGATATATAGAGCAAGTTATTATTGTGATACCCCAAATGTGTGGTGTAATTATGATGCTAAAGATTCCAAATTTAGAGGAGAGTGGACAACCCTAACATGTACCTCCGTCTCCAATATAAAGAAAGGGATTTTTAAAAAAAATGTTTCTTTCATGTAATTAGCAAGAGTCCATGAGCTAGTGACGTATGGGATATACATTCCTACCAGGAGGGGCAAAGTTTCCCAAACCTTAAAATGCCTATAAATACACCCCTCACCACACCCACAATTCAGTTTTACAAACTTTGCCTCCGATGGAGGTGGTGAAGTAAGTTTGTGCTAGATTCTACGTTGATATGCGCTCCGCAGCAAGTTGGAGCCCGGTTTTCCTCTCAGCGTGCAGTGAATGTCAGAGGGATGTGAGGAGAGTATTGCCTATTTGAATGCAGTGATCTCCTTCTACGGGGTCTATTTCATAGGTTCTCTGTTATCGGTCGTAGAGATTCATCTCTTACCTCCCTTTTCAGATCGACGATATACTCTTATATATACCATTACCTCTGCTGATTCTCGTTTCAGTACTGGTTTGGCTATCTGCTATATGTAGATGAGTGTCCTGGGGTAAGTAAGTCTTATTTTCTGTGACACTCCTAGCTATGGTTGGGCACTTTGTTTATAAAGTTCTAAATATATGTATTCAAACATTTATTTGCCTTGACTCAGAATGTTCAACTTTCCTTATTTTTCAGACAGTCAGTTTCATATTTGGGATAATGCATTTGATTTAATCATTTTTTCTTACCTTCAAAAATTTGACTTTTTTCCCTGTGGGCTGTTAGGCTCGCGGGGGCTGAAAATGCTTCATTTTATTGCGTCATTCTTGGCGCGGACTTTTTTGGCGCAAAAATTCTATTTCCGTTTCCGGCGTCATACGTGTCGCCGGAAGTTGCGTCATTCTTTGACGTTATTTTGCGCCAAAAATGTCGGCGTTCCGGATGTGGCGTCATTTTTGGCGCCAAAAAGCATTTAGGCGCCAAATAATGTGGGCGTCTTATTTGGCGCGAAAAAATATGGGCGTCACTTTTGTCTCCACATTATTTAAGTCTCATTTTTTATTGCTTCTGGTTGCTAGAAGCTTGTTCTTTGGCTTTTTTTCCCATTCCTGAAACTGTCATTTAAGGAATTTGATCAATTTTGCTTTATATGTTGTTTTTTTCTTTTACATATTGCAAGATGTTCCACGTTGCAACTGAGTCAGAAGATACTTCAGGAAAATCACTGCACAATGCTGGAGCTACCAAGCTAAGTGTATCTGCTATAAACTTTTGGTATCTGTTTCTCCAGCTGTTATTTGTATTGCATGTCATGTCAAACTTATTAATGCAGATAAAATTTCCTTTAGTACTGTTACATTACCTGTTGCTGTTCCGTCAACATCTAATTTTCAGAGTGTTCCTGATAACATAAGAGATTTTATTTTTTAAATCCATTAAGAAGGCTATGTCTGTTATTTTTCCTTCTAGTATACATAAAAGTCTTTTAAAACTTCTCTTTTTTTCAGATGAATTTTTAAATGAACATCATCATTCTGATAATGGTTCTTCTGGTTCTGAGGTTTCTGTCTCAGAGGTTGATGCTGATAAATCTTTGTATTTGTTCAAGATGGAATTTATTCGTTCTTTACTTAAAGAAGTGTTATTTGCATTAGAAATAGAGGATTCTGGTCCTCTTGAAACTAAATGTAAACGTTTAAATAAGGTTTTTAAATCTCCTGTAGTTATTCCAGAAGTGTTTTATCTCCCTGATGCTATTTCTGAAGTAATTTCCAGGGAATGGAATAATTTGGGTAATTTATTTACTCCTTCTAGACGTTTAAGCAAATTATATCCTGTGCCATCTGACAGATTAGAGTTTTTTGGGACAAAAATCCCTAAGGTTATGGGGCTGTCTCTACTCCTGCTAATGTACTACTATTCCTACGGCAGATAGTACTTCATTTAAGGATCCTTTAAATAGGAAAATTGATTCCTTTCTAAGAAAAGCTTACTTATGTTCAGGTAATCTTCTTAGACCTGCTATATTTTTAGCGGATGTTGCTGCAGCTTCAACTTTTTGGTTAGAAGCTTTAGCGCAACAAGTAACAGATCATAATTTTATAGCATTATTTTTATTCTATAACATGCTAATAATTTTATTGGTGATACCATCTTTTGATATCATTAGAGTTGATGTCAGGTATATGTCTCTAGCTATTTTAGCTAGAATAGCTTTATGGATTAAACTTGGAATGCTGACATGTCTTCTAAGTCAACTTTGCTTTCCCTTTCTTTCCAGGGTAAATAATCATTTTCGTTCCTTTCCTCACAAGGAACAAAAGCCTGATCCTTCATCCTCAGGAGCGGTATCAGTTTGGAAACTATTTCCAGTTTGGAATATATCCAAGCCTTATAGAAACCTATAGCCAGCTCCTAAGTACCTATGAAGGTGCGGCCCTTATTCCAGCTCAGCTGGTATGGGGCAGATTACGTTTTCTTCAAAGAAATTTGGATCAATTCCGTTCTTAATCTCTGGTTTCAGAAACATTGTTTCAGAAAGGTACAGAATTGGCTTCAAGTTAAGGCCTCCTGCTAAGAGATTCTTTTCTTTCCCGTGTCCCAGTTAACACAGCAAAGGCTCAGCATTTCTGAAATGTGTTTCAGATCTAGAGTTGGCTGGAGTATTTATGCCAGTTCCAGTTCTGGAACAGGGGCTGGGATCTTATTTTATCTCTTCATTGTACCAAAGAAGGTCAATTCCTTCAGACCAGTTCCGGATCTATCATTATTGAATCATTATGTTAGGATACCAACATTCAAGATGGTTACTGTAGGACTATCCTGCCTTTTGTTTAGCAAGGGCATTATATGTCTACAATAGATTTACAGGATGTGTATCTGCATATTCCGATTAATCCAGATCACTTTTAGTGTCTGAGATTCTCTTTTTAGACAAGCATTACCAGTTTTGTGGCTTCACCGTTTGGCTTAGCCTCAGTTCCAAGAATTTTTTTCAAAGGTTCTCGGTGCCCTTCTTTCTGTAATCAGAGAATAGGGTTTTGGTATTTCCTTATTTGGACGATATCTTGGTATTTGCTCATTTTCGAAGAATCTTATACGAATCGACTTGTGTTGTTTCTTCAAGTTCATGGTTGGAGGATCAATTTACCAATCAGTTCATTGATTCCTCAGACAAGGGTAACCTTTTTAGGTTTCTAGATAAATTCAGTGTCTATGACTCTGTCCTTGTCAGACAAGAGAAGTTTAACATTGATATCAGCTTGTCAAAACCTTCAGTCACAATCATTCCCTTTGGTAGCCTTATGCATGGAAATGTTGGGTCTTAGGACTGCCGCATCAGATGCGATCTCCTTTGCTCGTTTTCACATGCGACCTCTTCAGCTCTGTATGCTGAACCAATGGTGCAGGGATTACTCAAAGATATCTCAATTAATATCTTTAAACCGATTTTACAACACTCTCTGACATGGTGGACAGATCACCATCGTTTAGTTCAGGGGGCTTCTTTGTTCTTCCGACCTGGACTATAATCTCAACAGATGCAAGTCTTACAGGTTGGGGAGCTGTGTGGGGGTATCTGACGGCACAAGGGGTTTGGGAATCTCAGGAGGTGAGATTTCCGATCAATATTTTGGAACTCCGTGCAATTTTCAGAGCTCTTCAGTCTTGGCCTCTTCTGAAGAGAGAGTTGTTCATTTGTTTTCAGATAGACAATGTCACAACTGTGGCATACATCTATCATCAAGGAGGGACTCACAGTCCTCTGGCTATGAAAGAAGTATCTCGAATTTTGGTTTGGGCGGAATCCAGCTCCTGTCTAATCTCTGCGGTTCATATCCCAGGTATGGACAATTGGAAAGCGGATTATCTCAGTCGTCAAACGTTGCATCCGGGCGAATGGTCTCTTCACCCAGAGGTATTTCTTCAGATTGTTCAAATGTAGGAACTTCCAGAAATAGATCTGATGGCTTCTCATCTAAACAAGAAACTTCCCAGGTATCTGTCCAGATCCCGGGATCCTCAGGCGGAGGCAGTGGATGCATTATCACTTCCTTGGAAGTATCATCCTCCCTATATCTTTCCGCCTCTAGTTCTTCTTCCAAGAGTAACCTCCAAGATTCTGAAGGAATGCTCGTTTGTTCTGCTGGTAGCTCCGGCATGGCCTTACAGGTTTTGGTATGCGGATCTTGTCCGGATGGCCTCTTGCCAACCGTGGACTCTTCCGTTAAGACCAGACCTTTTGTCTCAAGGTCCTTTTTTTCCATCAGGATCTGAAATCCTTAAATTTAAAGGTATGGCGATTGAACGCTTGATTCTTGGTCAAAGAGGTTTCTCTGACTCTGTGATTAATACTATGTTACAGGCTCGTACATCTGTATCCAGAGAGATATATTATAGAGTCTGGAAGACTTATATTTCTTGGTGTCTTTCTCATCATTTTTCTTGGCATTCTTTTAGAATACCGAGAATATTACAGTATTCTTCAGGATGGTTTAGATAAGGGTTTGTCCGCAAGTTCCTTGAAAGGTCAAATCTCTGCTCTTTCTGTTCTTTTTCACAGAAAGATTGCTATTCTTCCTGATATTCATTGTTTTGTACAAGCTTTGGTTCGTATAAAGCCTGTCATTAAGTCAATTTCTCCTCCTTGGAGTTTGAATTTGGTTCTGGGGGCTCTTCAAGCTCCTCCATTTGAACCTATGCATTCATTGGATATTAAATTACTTTCTTGGAAAAATTTTTGTTCCTTTTGGCCATCTCTTCTGCCAGAAGAGTTTCTGAATTATCTGCTCTTTCTTGTGAGTCTCCTTTTCTGATTTTTCATCAGGATAAGGCGGTGTTGCGAACTTCTTTTGAATTTTTACCTAAAGTTGTGAATTCCAACAACATTAGTAGAGAAATTGTGGTTCCTTCATTATGTCCTAATCCTAAGAATTCTAAGGAGAAATCGTTGCATTCTTTGGATGTTGTTAGAGCTTTGAAATATTATGTTGAAGCTACGAAATCTTTTCATAAGACTTCTAGTCTATTTGTTATTTTTTCCGGTTCTAGAAAAGGCCAGAAAGCTTCTGCCATTTCTTTGGCATCTTGGTTGAAATCTTTAATTCATCTTGCCTATGTTGAGTCGGGTAAAACTCCGCCTCAGAGAATTACAGCTCATTCTACTAGGTCAGTTTCTACTTCCTGGGCGTTTAGGAATGAAGCTTCGGTTGACCAGATCTGCAAAGCAGCGACTTGGTCCTCTTTGCATACTTTTACTAAATTCTACCATTTTGATGTATTTTCTTCTTCTGAAGCAGTTTTTGGTAGAAAAGTACTTCAGGCAGCGGTTTCAGTTTGAATCTTCTGCTTATGTTTTTCATTAAACTTTATTTTGGGTGTGGATTATTTTCAGCAGGAATTGGCTGTCTTTATTTTATCCCTCCCTCTCTAGTGACTCTTGTGTGGAAAGATCCACTTCTTGGGTAGTCATTATCCCATACGTCACTAGCTCATGGACTCTTGCTAATTACATGAAAGAAAACATAATTTATGTAAGAACTTACCTGATAAATTCATTTCTTTCATATTAGCAAGAGTCCATGAGGCCCGCCCTTTTTTTTGTGGTGGTTATGATTTTGTATAAAGCACAATTATTCCAATTCCTTATTTTATATGCTTTCGCACTTTTTTCTTATCACCCCACTTCTTGGCTATTCGTTAAACTGAATTGTGGGTGTGGTGAGGGGTGTATTTATAGGCATTTTAAGGTTTGGGAAACTTTGCCCCTCCTGGTAGGAATGTATATCCCATACGTCACTAGCTCATGGACTCTTGCTAATATGAAAGAAATGAATTTATCAGGTAAGTTCTTACATAAATTATGTTTTTTAGTTATTATGTAAGCTGTGCACAGAATATATATTTTAAATAAAGTTTAAAAGTGGACACTTCTAATTAAGTGATTAGTAGGGATATGAATTTGGAGTTTTCATTATAAAAAGAATGCTGAAAATAGATCTGGATTTGCACAGATCTTAGTGTGTTGAATTTTCACAAAAAGAAATCCAGCTCTTAAAACAGCCGAATGCTGCTGGTAGTGGCCATATTTGGCATCGTTTCATAACAAAATGCACATCCCTAGGGCATTTTGTTATACAAGGTGTTCTAGAGGAAATCCTGGTAAATTAACTGTTTAAAGTGAAAGTAAATCCTAGCATTTTACAAACGCTAGGATTTACTATTGAAACAAATAAAGGGCACTTTCATTCATGAAGTATAAGATACTTCATGTAGAAAGATCCTTTATTTGTTTCACTTGATTGCTGTTCTTAGCCGCTACAGCAGCCCATGGGTTAAAAAAAAGAAATTTTACTAAGAGGTGACGTTTTCACCTCTTAACCAATAGCCGTGCGGTAAATCCAGCTTGGCGCCCATGGGAGCCGGATTTACCACACAGCTATTGGCTAAGAGGTGAAAACGTCACCGCTTAGCAAAAAAAAAAATTTAGACGTGGGCTGCTGTAGCAGCTAAAAACGGCGATCGATTGAATCAAATAAAGGAGCTTTCTACATGAAGTATCTTATACTTCATGAATGAAAGTGCCCTTTGTTTCAATAGTAAATCCTAGCGTTTGTAAAACGCTAGGATTTAGTTTTACTTTAAGAACTTAAAAAAGCACACTGCAGACATATCTGGGCTAACCTTGATACATATATTTGCCTATTTAGTTTTAACAGATAAGAACTGCAAAACAATGTACTTTATACTATACTTTATACTACACATATAAGCTGCTGTTTTGCATATGGCGGTGACTAGCTGCAGACTCAAGCCTGGATTGTCTCACCAAATGAGGTGGGTGATTTTGGTTATTGAAAACAATTGCAGCAAACAAAATTGGCCAATATTCTATAGCAAGACAACTGAAATGTCTTGCAATTACAAAGTGTATGCTGTGTTTTGTAATTTAATTAGATAACATTTTACCTTACCTTTTTAATAGCAATTTTAGAACTGACCCTTACTTTTTAAAAGGGCATGAAACCCAACATTGTCTTTCCTGATTTAGACAGAGCAAACAATTTAAAAAAAAAAATATTTCATTTTACATCTATTATCAAATTGACATTGTTCTCATGGTATTCTTTGTTAAAGTGATATCTAGATAGGTAGCCTGCACCTATTGTTATCACAAACGTATAACATAGTTATAAAACTGCTGCCATATATTTCTCTAGTCACGTGCACACTCCTACACCTTCCTACCTGCTTTTTAAAAAAAGACAACAAGGAACAAAGTACATTTGATAACAGAAGTAAATTTCAAAGTTTTTTTTTTTGTTTTTTTTAATGTTACACTCCAACTGAATTTTATTGGGATTTATGTCCCTTTAAGTAAAATGGTGCTTGTTATTAAAGGAAAGAATCACTAAGAGGAAATGATCACTCTCCATCTTGGCAGATAAAATATACAGAGCCGTTTTTATTTTAGATAAGCTGTGGCTCTTGGACACAGTTCCTCTGAGGTTAAATACTTTCATAAGGAACACTGTGTAAAAAAGCTGATGAGCTTAGCTTGTATGATAGGCGTGTTTCTTCTGCAGTCAGTTAATCCATGTTAACAGAGTAAAACTCAATACTGTAACCAGATGCCACAGACATGAACAAACATGCTAATCATCTCTTCAAAATTACCAAGTGCATCCATAGGTGTTTGAATAAGACATGTCCCTTTAATGCATTGCAGGAATGGCTGGGCTGTGTGCCAAGAGGGGATAGCCAGGAGGCTTTACACTACAACAGCAGAGGACTGATCAACCAATCAGAGTGAGCTGAACTGTACCTGCCCCTGCCAAGCCTCTCAACTCTTTGAAAACAATCCATCAAATCGTGCAAGAGGAATTTCATGGCCTAGCAGCTGTACCTTATCCTGAAGCTCCCTCAGGAGGAAGGACACTGGCTGCCCATGGAGGTTTCCTGATGGAGTAGTCAGGGGAGTGTTTATATCGGCGTGTGCATCCACCCAAATTACACACAGGTCTGGGCATTGTTGTGCATGGCCACTGATGGACCCCAGGGCTAGGCTGTAATAAAAGAGCAAAGGTGTACTAGGTCAATGCTTAATTAGTCAATAAATCCAAGGCCAAAGTAAGTTGACAACAGAGAGATGTTTATTGGATCCGTCCTTCCTAGAAACACATGACATAAACAAGTCTTCATTCTTTACTAGGCCCAAAATAACTTTATGTAAATAATATTTGTATTAGAAAGTGTTTTTTTTATTATTGATGGCTGTAATATTTACTAAGAATATATTATAGATAAATATAAGCAACATGTTCAGTAGTGTTGTGTTTAAAGGGACAGAAACCCCAAAATGTTTATTTCATGATTCAGACAGAGCATGTGATTTTAAACCACTTTCCAATTTGCTTCTATTCTCTAAATTGCTTCATTTTCTTGGTATCCTTAGTTGAAAAGCATATCTAGGTAGGCTCAGGAGCAGCAATGCATTACTGGGATCTAACAGCTGATTGGTGGCTGCACAAAAATGTCTTTCTTTTCAGTGGTTCATCAGATATCTTCAGATAGCTCCAAGTAGTGCATAGCTGCTCCTTCAAAAAAGGATACCAAGCAAATTAAGTAAATAAAAAAAAAAAAGTAAATTGGAAAGTTTTTTAAAATCACATGTTCTATTTGAGTCATGAAAAATAAGAAAAGGAAAAATGTTGGGTTTCATGTCTCTTTATAGAGGAATTTATTTGTATCAATGTTTATTTTTTTTATTTAGCTTCACGGCTCTGTTTTGCCCTTGGAACTATGGGCTTGTGTCCTTAGCGGATCATTTTTTTATCTACTTTTAATCATGCTCACCTGTGATCTCCTCCCAGTGTTATACAGGTGTGTCCAGTTCCAACTGCTCTGCTAACTGCATCAGCCAACACTTGACAAGCAAGTCCAACCGTACGGGGATGTTTAACGTTGTTGTATACTTCATCATTAGGTACTTTGGCAAAGCTTAGATCCCCAAAGTCATATACATCACAACCTAAAAAACAAAATTAGGCAGTTGAGATGTTTTCTGTCTCTGGCCTTTTGTAACTCTAAGAACTGTGCTGGTTAAAGTAGACTGCTGTAAAGCAGACCCTAAGTAGACCACAATCACTGGACACATTTTTTATTTCATGATTCAGATAGAGCATGCAATTTTAAGCAACTTTCTAATTTACTCCTATTATCAATGTTTCTTCATTTTCTTGCAATCTTTTTTTGAACAGCAGGGATGTAAAGCTTAGGAGCCGGCCCAATTTAGATTCGGCACCCTGGATAGCGTTTGTTTATTGGATGCTAGATTTAGCCACCAAAGCGCTACACAGATGCTGAACCAAAAAGGGGGCAGCCTCTAAGCTTTGCATTCCTGCTTTTCAAATAAAGATAGCAAGAGAATGAAATAATTGATAATAGGAGTAAATTAGAAAGTTGCTTAAAATTACATGCTCTATCTGAATCATGAAAAGAAAAAATATTGGATGTAGTATCCCTTTAAAGGGACAGTCTACACCAGAATTTGTATTGTTTCAAAAGATAGATAATCCCTTTACTACCCATTCCCCAGTTTTGCATAACTAACACTGTTAAATATACTTTTTACCTCTGTGATTATCTTTTATCTAAGCCTCTGCAAACTGCCCCTTTATTTCAGTTCTTTTGACAGACTTGCAGTTTAGCCAACCAGTGCTGGCTCCCAGGTAACCACGTACGTGCCTGAGCACCGTGTTATCTATGTGAAACACATGAACTAACACCCTCTAGTGGTAAAAAACTGTTAAAATGCATTCTGAAAAGAGGGCCTTCAAGGTCTAAGAAATTAGCATATGAACCTCCTAGGTTAAGCTTTCAACTAAGAATACTAAGAGAACAAACCACAATTGTTGATAAAAGTAAATTGGAAAATTGTTTAAAATCACATGCCCTATCTGAATAATGAAATTTTATTTTGGACTAGTCTGTCCCTTTAAGCAAAGGCACAGTAGACTGGATTTGTCATATATAGCTTCCACGGCATGAACAAGTCCTATGCACTTCTAGGATTGCAGCGCAGTGTAAAAATATTCATTTACTGCTCCTTGAATTATGGTGACATTTTCCTGCCCCTGAAGCATTCTAGATAGTGATTAGATCAGAGCACACACTCGCTTACATCCGGACTTAAAGGGACACTGAACCCAAATTATTTCTTTCGTGATTCAGATATAGCATGACATTTTAAGCAACTTTCTAATTTACTCCTATTATCAAATTTTCTTCATTCTCTTGGTATCTTTATTTGAAATGCAAGAATGCAAGTTTAGATGCCGGCCCATTTTTGGTGAACAACCTGGGTTGTCCTTGCTGATTGGTGGATAAATTAATCCACCAATAAAAAAGTGCTGTCCAGAGTTCTGAATAAAAAAAAAGCTCAGATGCCTTCTTTTTCAAATAAAGATAGCAAGAGAACAAAGAAAATTTGATAATAGGAGTAAATTAGAAAGTTGCTTAAAATTACATGCTCTATCAGAATCACAAAAGAAAAACATTGGGTTCAGTGTCCCTTTAATTGGGCAGCTAAGAAAAGAGGAACTGAATTTCAACTATCAAAATCCCAGTGTTAAATGCTTTCAAAACATGTATTTTGTTTGCAATTATTTCGCAGTTCTGTACTAAATTGATGATATATAATATGCATAAAAAGTAGTATTGTAATGTCCCTTTAACACTTTGTCTTCATGAGCAAGTTCCTTTCAAATAAGAAACAAAGGCTGATAAGTTTATTTTGTCCGTGTCAAAGACAAAATACCCCAAAAATGTAATTTAATCATTCTATAATTAGCTATAATATACATGTTATAAACTGAAAAAGATTTTGGGTTTGTAAATTTTAAAGGAACAGTCTACTCCGAAATGTTTGTTTAGAAAGATAGATAATCCCTTTATTACCTATTCCACAGTTTTGCATAACCAACACAGTTATATTAATACACATTTTACCTCTGTGATTACCTTGTATCTAAGCCTCTTCTTACAGATCCCTGTTCACATGACTATTTATTATCTATTGACTTGCATTTTAGTCAATTAGTGCAGTGTCCTACACAACTCCACAACAGAGAGCACAATGATATCTATATGGCCCACATGAACTAGCAGTCTCTTGTTGTGAAAAGCTAAAAAAAAAGCATGTGATGAGAGGCTGTCTGTAGTGGCTTAGAAAAAGGCTGACATTTAGAGGTTTAAATGTTATAAAGTATATTAATATAACAATGTTGGTTGAGCAAAGCTGGGGAATGGGTAGTAAAGGTGTTGTCTATCTTTTTAAACAATAACTATTTTGGTGTCAAATGTCCCTTTAATTTTTGTGTGCTGGAAATATTCTTGTAGTGTTTCATCACACAGTTGTGCGCTCAGTATACAAGGGGAGATCTCAGCTTAGAGACAAAATCCTGCTGCGAACAGCTTTACTATTTTAGGAACACAGCAGGAAAAGCAAAGCACAAATGTGTTGCTCAGAATTCATAGCAAGTGGAAGAAGACGCTAGAAATACACTATAGCCACAAATCAACAAGTATTGAGTTTCATGCTGAAGTGATGCTCAGATTCTTATTGGCTTCTTGAAAACATGTTTATTTCAATAGACATTAGATAAAACAAGTGGTGACCTACTCACAGGCTGCAGGATAGTAGTTAGTGTCTCAATCCTGCTATATTCTTTATGAAACACAAAAAAGAACACAATGGTAAAAGCAGAGAGGATAGGTGTCAAGCAGGTAAATTAGATTCACTAAAGATGTAACGAGACAAGAGTGTTGTGTTTATGACTCTGATTCTTCAGATCATTATGGGCCATCTAGTGTACTAAAAATGTTCAAGGGACAGTCTAGGCCAAAATAAACTTTAATCATTCAGATAGGGCATGTCATTTTAAACAACTTTCCAATTTACTTTTATCACCAATTTTGCTTTGTTCTCTTGGCATTCTTAGTGGAAAGCTTAACCTAGGAGGTTCATATGATAATTTCTTAGACCTTGAAGGCCACCTCTTTTCAGAATGCATTTTAACAGTTTAACAGTTTTTCACCACTAGAGGGTGTTAGTTCATGTTTTTCATATAGATAACACTGTGCTCGTGCACGTGAAGTTATCTGGGAGCAGGCACTGATTGGCTAAACTGCAAGTCTGTCAAAAGAACTGAAATAAAGGGGCAGTTTGCAGAGACTTAGATACAAGATAATCACAGAGGTTAAATGTATATTAATATAACTGTGTTGGTTATGCAAAACTGGGAAATGGGTAATAAAGGGATTATCCATCTTTTAAAACAATAAAAATTCTGGTGTAGACTGTCCCTTTAATTGTATTAGTGTTGCCATAAACAGATTAGAAAATGACTCCCTTGTCCCTCTACATGAGCTTCTACATTCTCTTTATGTACAGGAACATAGTGAAAGGGTTGGACTTAAGCAAATCTTTTATTTTGATATATAAAAACATAAATACAAAAATACACAGGAATACACATGGATAAAGTTTAGTTCAAGAGACACAAGCATTGCTGCTCCTTAGCAGGAAACTGCTGGTGATCTAATCATCTGGCCAATGACTGTACATTATTTATTTTTTAAATACTCTTAGTATTTAAATATTGTAAGGAAAAAGATTATATTCTCAACCGAATAATACAATATCTTGTATATATATATACTGTATATATAACATTTTGAACAGACACATAACATATTTTTTTCAGTAACTAACTATAAAGCTTTTTAAAAATAACGTTACAAAAAGCATGGCTGATACAATGAAAGAGGCATTCTATTGTGCCTGGCTTATCCTATAAATAAGGGCTAACTGTGCAGAAAAAAAAATCAGGGGGCAGTTCAGTGGTCAGATTCATCCTCCTATCTATCGAGTAAACGTCATTTTTGTATCATTTTGTCCATTAAATGCATCAATTAAATGTTCCTTTAAAGAACTCCAGAGAGACACTGTCACACATATCTAGAATTCATTACATATTATGACGATTCCAGCACCACCCAACTAAAAAATACCAGTAGCCCTTAATTTGCCCGAAACGCCTCTTGTTCTTGCCCAGAGCAATGGGCAGCCAGCAGAGAAATGATTGTCAGCTATTTAAGTTGTTTACGCAAACTGAGGAGTGTCAGTGAAACATTCCTATTAGTGTACAAGGGAAAGGTCATTGTCTACAATTTGTACATCCTTAAAGTGTTTTATATAACAAACTGTTATGAGTTATTGAGGTTGCCCCACAATATCCCTGCCAAGTTAATGGTACCTCAGCATACAGGGCTGAATACATCATTAGGCAAAGTAAGTAAATGACTTTGAAAAAGACATTTCAGTCTGCTTGGTTGCTCGGAGACAGGGATTGTACTATGGGATTTGCAGACACTTTGTAATGAGCTAGAGGTGACATGCCCGGACACCAAGAAACAAACACAGGTGTGGGATTGTCTAGGGATGGCAGAGATGTAAATTCTACCCTCTATGCAGTAATAACTGGAAGATACCATCCACCTAATTCCAGAATGCTCATATAGAATGTTATGGTATTGCACACAGTCCAACTCCATTCCTACATGTAGTTTTAATTTTATTGTTTTTTTAACAATTTTTTTTTAAAATCTTTTATCATTAGTGCATAACTTTAGCAGCAAGGCTTCTGAGAGAAGGTGCCCATCGGAAGCTCTTTCTTTGCCTTTTGACAAATCTGAATTTCTATCTTAAAAGGACAGGAAACCCTAAAAAAATGTATTTTGTGTTTTAGATATACAATGTTAAAGGGACATGAAACCTAAATATTTTTTTTCATGATTTAGAAAGAGCATGCAGTTTTAATCAACTTTCTAATATACTTCTATTATCTAATTTGCTTCATTCTCTTGATATTCTTAGCTGAAAAACATATCTAGATAGGCTTAATAGCTGCGGATTGGTTGCTGCACATAGATGCCTCCTGTGATTGGCTCTCCCATGTGCATTGCTCTTTCTTCAACAAAGGATATCTAAAAAATGAAGCAAATCAGATAATAGAAGTAAATTGGAAAGTTGTTTAAAATTGTATTCTTTATCTGAATCATGAAAGAAAAAATGTGGGTTTAGTGTCCCTTTAACCAACTTTCCAATTTAGTTCTATTATAAAATTTGCTTCATTCTCTTGCTATACTTTGCTGGAAGAACAGCAAGATTATGTAAACATCTAGTTAGCCAATCACAAGAGACAAATATATACATGCACCAATCAGCAGCTAGCTCCCACTAGTGTAGGGTATGCGGCATTCTTTTTTTAACCAGGGATACCAAGAGTACAAAGCACATTTGAAAAAAGAAGTGAATTTAAAAGTGTTTTAAAATAACATGCTCTATCTGAATCATGCAAGTTTAATGTATTTCCTATCCTTTTGTTCCTCTTTTTAATGGGTGCAGAGTTTTGATCTCCAAATGCTGTTATATATCACAGTTTCTGGATATCCCACTGGAATGATCAGGGTTAAAACCAATCTAATAACGGGTTATCCTGAGCACTGATCCGCAGACAAGTTGTTTCTGAAGTAGCTTTGGATGACTTGCACATTTCCAGAGATGGGAAACTCGATCACTCTGCAGGCAGCAGAATGTGTGACATGTACCAGGCAAGTGTTCTGGGACAACATGTTAAATTCACCTTTACTCTATAATGATGGAAAACTACTCAGCTGCTAGAGTGTTGCAATAATGTGCAAGTGGGAGTAGATTCTACTAGACACTGTTATTACCAGCTGTTGTCATGAAATAAAAAATCCAATGATCTGGTAAAAACATATTTGTTCAATGCATATGACAGTAGTGGACAGCTGGGACCTTGGGGTCATATGTAACCTCTTAATTCATTTTGTTTGTTTTGCCTTACACTCAACACCTGCATTCCATCTACACTTTCCTTCCCTTATTTGTTTCTTTCTCTCCCCACAGACAGCTTTATCAATTCCCTTGTTATTTTCTACAGCTAATTCAGTAAAGCTTCTACAGCTAATTCAGTAAAGCTTCCTCAGCCTCTGCAGTGAATCAGCTGCTTAGAATAACTTAGAAGCTACAGTGTAACCAGCGAGACCCCTGGGTGAAATTTGTCCACTGTATTTAAACACTTTTGCTGTAATCCAAATGTAACAGGTAAATAATGTGGCATTTTTAAGTTTTGGGGGCACAGTGGTTTAGCAGAAACATATATTTGTAAAATAATATTAAATTATATTAGTTATAAGGCCTTTAAAATATGATTTACAGCATAGATAGGTTAATAGAAAAGGTTAATAATTACATTTGATTGACAGATGTAATGGATGGCTATAGAGACATACAGGAATTTGTTTATATATATATATATATATATATATATATATATATATATATACAGGGAGTGCAGAATTATTAGGCAAATGAGTATTTTGACCACATCATCCTCTTTATGCATGTTGTCTTACTCCAAGCTGTATAGGCTCGAAAGCCTACTACCAATTAAGCATATTAGGTGATGTGCATCTCTGTAATGAGAAGGGGTGTGGTCTAATGACATCAACACCCTATATCAGGTGTGCATAATTATTAGGCAACTTCCTTTCCTTTGGCAAAATGGGTCAAAAGAAGGACTTGACAGGCTCAGAAAAGTAAAAAATAGTGAGATATCTTGCAGAGGGATCCAGCACTCTTAAAATTGCAAAGCTTCTGAAGCGTGATCATCGAACAATCAAGCGTTTCATTCAAAATAGTCAACAGGGTCGCAAGAAGCGTGTGGAAAAACCAAGGCGCAAAATAACTGCCCATGAACTGAGAAAAGTCAAGCGTGCAGCTGCCAAGATGCCACTTGCCACCAGTTTGGCCATATTTCAGAGCTGCAACATCACTGGAGTGCCCAAAAGCACAAGGTGTGCAATACTCAGAGACATGGCCAAGGTAAGAAAGGCTGAAAGACGACCAACACTGAACAAGACACACAAGCTGAAACGTCAAGACTGGGCCAAGAAATATCTCAAGACTGATTTTTCTAAGGTTTTATGGACTGATGAAATGAGAGTGAGTCTTGATGGGCCAGATGGATGGATTGGTAAAGGGCAGAGAGCTCCAGTCCGACTCAGACGCCAGCAAGGTGGAGGTGGAGTACTGGTTTGGGCTGGTATCATCAAAGATGAGCTTGTGGGCCTTTTCGGGTTGAGGATGGAGTCAAGCTCAACTCCCAGTCCTACTGCCAGTTTCTGGAAGACACCTTCTTCAAGCAGTGGTACAGGAAGAAGTCTGCATCCTTCAAGAAAAACATGATTTTCATGCAGGACAATGCTCCATCACACGCGTCCAAGTACTCCACAGCGTGGCTGGCAAGAAAGGGTATAAAAGAAGAAAATCTAATCACATGGCCTCCTTGTTCACCTGATCTGAACCCCATTGAGAACCTGTGGTCCATCATCAAATGTGAGATTTACAAGGAGGGAAAACAGTACACCTCTCTGAACAGTGTCTGGGAGGCTGTGGTTGCTGCTGCACGCAATGTTGATGGTGAACAGATCAAAACACTGACAGAATCCATGGATGGCAGGCTTTTGAGTGTCCTTGCAAAGAAAGGTGGCTATATTGGTCACTGATTTGTTTTTGTTTTTGAATGTCAGAAATGTATATTTGTGAATGTTGAGATGTTATATTGGTTTCACTGGTAAAAATAAATAATTGAAATGGGTATATATTTGTTTTTTGTTAAGTTGCCTAATAATTATGCACAGTAATAGTCACCTGCACACACAGATATCCCCCTAAAATAGCTAAAACTAAAAACAAACTAAAAACTACTTCCAAAACTATTCAGCTTTGATATTAATGAGTTTTTTGGGTTCATTGAGAACATGGTTGTTGTTCAATAATAAAATTAATCCTCAAAAATACAACTTGCCTAATAATTCTGCACTCCCTGTATATATATATATATATATATATATATATATATATATATATATATATATATATATATATATATATATATATATATATATATATATATATATATATATATATTCATTCATCTCACTAGTATGTCCCATTGAATAATTGTTTAAGTATTTTAACTTGCTCACACACTGTATTATATACAAACCCTGACTAGTAATAATGATAATTCCCTTTAATCATTTTTTGTAACTGTTCAACATTGATATTTTATGAATGTTCCTTTACAAGAAGCACTAAACACAGTTTGCTCACTGCCATGTCACACTATATGATCTAATTTAGGGGCAACCTTACTTATAGCAGTGGAAGTATCTCATACCAGTTCATACCAGAGTCAGCCAGTACAAACCAAATCAATATATAAAAATAAGCAAGGCTGTCAAATAGTCAGTGAACCACCCACGGCTGTACTGAGCATGCCCAGTAACTCTGCCTTTACATATGGTATTGAGTCACTTCATAACAAGCCATTGGTAGAGACAAAGTATGCTCTATATCCTAAGCAATCTCATACAAGTATAAAGATTCTGCAATCACTATACAAAATAACAAACTTGCAATGAAGAAACAACAGTTCTCTTATTAGTCCTGTTCCTTAAAGGGATACTGAACCTAATTTTTTTTCTTTTGTGATTCACATAGAGCATGCAATTTTAAGCAACTTTCTAATTTACTCCTATTATCATTTTTTCTTCGTTCTCTTGCTATCTTTATTTGAAAAAGAAGGAATCTAAGCTTTTTTCTTGGTCAGAACTCTGAACAGCACTTTTTGATTGGTGGATGAATTTATCCACAATCAGCAAGGACAACCCAGGTTGTTCACCAAAAATGGGCCGGCATCTAAACTTACAGTCTTGCATTTCAAATAAAGATACCAAGAGAATAAAGAAAATTTGACAATAGGAGTAAGTCTGAAAGTTGCTTAAAATTTCATGTTCTATCTGAATCACAAAAGAAAAAATTGGGTTCAGTGTCCCTTTAAATACTATCAGGTTACTCTACTTGGCATTTAAATTATACATTGTCTGTGATGCACAGAGCTCTCTAGTTTCACCTTAGGTCCATGTACCACTCTTCATTCCACCTAGAGTGGTGCCTATTTTAAATTATAATTATTAATATTATTATTATATTACTGGTTTACTAGTGACAAATTAACCTTTTTGTTTTTAAATTTGTATAAGATTCTCCATATTCACCAATGAAATATGAGAATTGTCTAAGTCAATGAACATGAATGACACAGAAACATCACTGATAAACAAATATGTTTTTCCCGATAGTTTAAACATAAAATAAAATATATTTGCTCCTTGTGTCTCTTTCATAGGCATGCATGCTCGTGCGCGAGCACATGTATTGAGCACTAGAGAAGCAATGTTTTTTACAATGTGCTTGAGACGTGCACGCTCCTGAGTCTAGTAAGCTTCATGGAAATAGCAAAGTTTCATCAAAGGAAACCAAGAGAAAGAGGTCACTTTGGTCATTGTACAGATGGAATCATAAGGGGATCATTTTGAATTTCAGATCGCTTTATACACTGTATATCTACCTCTGGCTGTGAGTGGGGTTTAGTCTATAGAGCTGTAAGTCTGTGTTCTGCTCAGTGTAAGACTCTAGGTAGATAAGCATGTAACTGTGTGTTACTAAACAATTCCCTTTGTATTTGCCCTTCTGTATCACTTGTGGTTCTGTGTATGTGACACAATATGTGTTTATGGATCTGTATGTTGCTCTGTGCTTGGTATGACTGAATGTGTGGATTTTGTATGTGTACTATGTAACTTTCAGTATGTAACAGTATTACTGCTTTATGGGCTCTTTTTTTAAGCCTGTTGATTAGTTGTAATTGGCTACTTAGTGTCACTGAATCTTACAACAGTGTGTGTTACTGTGAGTGTCTGTGTTTTTGCATATATGTTACTGGGTGTGTGACTGTGTAGTTTGTCTGGAATCTCTCTAAAGTGTGTAATTATGTGCCTGTGCATTAGTGTGTTTTTGATCCTGTGAATGACTGTGTGATTAACTACATCTTAAATAAAATGTGTGTAAGTGATTGTATCTCTCCATACATGGGGACAGTTGTTATAAATAAGTGATGGTTGGTTATATATACATAGACCTATGTATAGGTTATACATGCATGAGAAGGTTCATTAGACCTAATACAAGCTGTTCAACTGGACAAATCTGGAACTATCAGGAGACATTGTTACACAACTCCTGGGTATGTTACATAAGGGGAACTCATACAAGTTACAACATATTAAGTTTTGTAGAAAGACTTGCTGCTATTTTTATGTTATGTTAAATCTGAGGTGAAAGATTATTTAGGAACATACAAATAAAATGTAAAATTTCTCAAATATGCATTCTCTAATCTTTGCGCTATACATTAGAAAAAAACAACACTATATATACCGACATTGGGTTATATTCAATAAAATCTTACAATAATTCTCCAGTGATATATATATATATATATATATATATATATATATATATATATATATATATATATATATATATATATATATATATATATATATATAGTTTAAATTTCTATATTATCCCAATGAAGTTAGTTCTTATGAGTCTCCCTCTTATCTTTGGTAGATATAAATTTACAGATAATAAATTAACAATGTAACAAATGTACCTACTGTGCAGACGTGTGTAATATATATATATATATATAAAATCAGTAGCAAAACATACTTGGAAACTAAGCTGTAAAACATTGCAAGTAAGGTTAATAATTGTACTGCAACCTGAAGTGTATGCAGGTTTCCTAGATGTTCAGTATTTAAGCAAACCTTATTTTAAAAGGAAAATATGCATACACATACAGGACCCATTACTATTTTGTTCTGTTCTGAGCCCCGGTGTAATATTAATTACAGGGGCTTTAGGGACATAGAAATGATCTGAGGTTTTATTTGGGCATATAGCTTACAGTAGTTCAAGGGCCTGATCTGATATGGATATACGACTTACAGGGAATAAGGGACATGGGTTTGAGATGATATATGTAAATGACTTCACAGGGACATTGGTCTGATTGAAGATATGATATGGGTTACAGGTATGTGTATTGGATCTATGGTCACATTACTGACCAGGGCTATGGGTCTGATCTGAGGCCTGCTATGGGCATATACTATAACAGACCAGGGTAATGGTGTCATGATGGGCATGATCACATCTCCACCTAACACTCCCATATATCGCCTTCTTGTTATCAATTAAAGTGATCATTTCTTTAAGACACAAGCACCTACTAGTAAGGTTACAACCTATGGTTCATATCCTGTGGCATTTCAAGAACACAATTACAGTATCTCTGCCATCTCTCCTTTTTAAAGTTTCCACTGCTTTTTTTCTTTTCTACCTTCTCTTTCAGAGATGTTGGTGGCTTTTTATCATGTGAAGCATTTGCTTTGTTCATTTATAAGTTAGATTTGAAACTCTGTTCATTGTATTCAGAATAAAACAGTGTTTGCTAAGAGAAAATGACAGAATCCAGATTTATTATTAAAGTGTTCATTAAACATATATTAAGCAATAAGCAGTTTCTAAACATATTTAACAGCTGTCAATGTTACTGTGCATTGAATTTGTGAAACACCTAATAAACAAAACACTAAATGAAACACTGTTTATCTACACACATTTATATTCAATTTCTATCCCCCCCCAAAAAAAAAAATAATAATAATAATAATAGCCCCCTCAATGTACTACTCTTCAATTTCCCTTCTTTTGGCAGTTTTCTCTCTCAGTTCTAACCGTCCATGACTCTATCCTGCACTTAGTTGTATCTATTTAATCACTGGTCCATCTCATTCTCTCACCATCTCCTGAGCATATGAGTATACGGTACACGTTTCTTGTAAATAAAATGTGTGTTACAAACATGTGCCATAAAAACAGGTTTTATATTCACATCAAATGACCTCAATGTCTCATCCTCTGCATTATCATCACACACTGTATTACAAATGCAGCATGAGTCATTCACACGGTGCCTGTAGCACTGAGACCTGAGCTAATACTGAGTGAGAGTCACTGATGAGTAGACAGCGGAAACTGAGGCAAATAAGGCATACCTCTGTATGCAGATCATTGTGCTGAGGATGAATCATGACTCCCATTGTCTAACATCTAAATGATGCCATAGGTTTTATAACAGCTTCCAAATACTTTAGCATATCCAGTACCTCTTTGTTTTATTTATATTGTTCTTGTGATCACCCACATGTATTATATAAATACAATATATGTATATATACTACACCAGATTAAAGAAATGCCCAGTAGGAAATACAGGAGCAACTCAGGCAATGTGATTAGAGCAGCAGAGAGTGATCTGGTACAGGGACACAACTAAATCCTGCTTCTTACCTAGGCTAGAAAGTCTGTCAATAAGCCCAGCGTTTCTTATGGCTGCTGGTCCGTGCTCCACACCTCTTCTTTTCTGTAATAGAAAACAGTCATTTTAGATGAATTAGCCTCATGTTCCTTAAAGGGACTGGAAACCCCAAACAAAATATTTCGTGATTCAGATAGAGCAGACAATTTAAAAAAACTTTCATATTTACTTATATTATCAAATTAGCTTCATACCCGTGATATTTTTTGTTTAAGAGATACCTAGGTTGGCATCTGTAGCACTACATGGCAGGCAATAGTGCTGCCATCTAGTGTTCTTGCAAATGGATAACATACTTGCAAAACTTCTGCAATATATTGCTCCAGAAATGTGCAGGCTCCTAAGCGTACCTCCCTGCTTTTTAACTAAAGATACCAACAGAACGAAAAAAAATATAATAGAAGTAAATTAGAAAGTTGTTTCAAATTGCATGATCTATCTGAATCACAAATCATTTGTTTGGCTTTATATCCATTTGATGAATATATCTAAAGAAATACTATGTTTCACTAAAAGTTTTAATTTTACCGCATTGTAGAATCACTTTTTAAGACATTAGGAAAATAGCTGTATATTATTTCTAAATGCACTGTTTTACCGTTTTACTTAATTTACAAAAGAAATATATATATTGTATAACGAAATGTATAAAACTAAACAAAAAACAGAGTATTTACCAATCTATCCTGCGTGTTCACTATAATACCTGTAGTTTGTATTTGAATCTATCTGGGCACATTTGGGGCATGTTCTAGTTTAGATATCATGTGTCACTGTAATATGGTGTTTTAACAGATATGGTGACTTTAAATCATCTAATTGCATGTGCAAATAAGTCTAGAATTAATCTTATCTTATAAGTGATCTGATCTCCACGTGATGGTCAAGGGCAAGGTGATGGACAGTACTAATGTATAATATTGCCATTTATTGCCAGTCATTGAAATTATTCTGAGCAGGTCTAATGATTATAAAATTATATTAAGGATCTAAAAATGCTATTAAGTATCCATCCTTAAATTATATTATATTAATGAGCTAAAAAGTATATCAATCCCCTGTCTGTCTGCCATCTGTCTACTATTTTGTTTCTTACCTGGCCTTTAGAGAATGGAGCTCCAATTACTGCCACTGAGTCAGTACATTTCTTCTGCAGGTTGATGCCACTGATCTGCTTTTTCAGTAGCCTGACAAAATTGCTCCTGATGGACATGTTAATGGTAAGGCTTATTAATGTGATGGTGCCTGGCTGTGCTGATGTCAGTACTGGCGGGCTGAGGATGCTGTAGGCGCAGGGATCGTTATCACCAGTCTAGATTAGCTGCTGCAACATCTCGCTTTTGTCTGGATGCAACTCAGGGAACTCCCTCATCCCTACGTCACGGCGGCTGTCCTCGACAGCCAATCAAGAGGCAGGTTTACGGAGGTGTGTGGGCCGCGCCTGGCTCTACCCCCCTCACACCTCCGTTGTGTGGTCACGTGGGGAAGGACAGGCAGTGCACGGGGTACAGAAGGGAACTCATTCCAGCTAGAGGAGGTGAGAGAAAAATCTGGTACATGCTTAAAGTGACTGAGGTCAGCAGCGTCACTTCCTTCAATGGAAATGTTAAAGGCATTATGCGTATTTCATTTTAGTAGCACTTAGTATCTAATTTGACATTGTTAGCTCGTAATGTAATATATAGAGACTCGAACTTATACAGACAGCCTTACCAGAAATATAGGGCTTATGTGCATGTTTAGCTGTATAGTGTGTACACTGGGAGTTAACTTTTCATAGCAAAATGTTATGGACTACAAAACCTTTTTCAGACTTTTGGATTTTAGAATTGACCAGAGAGCATCTATCTGTCTGACTGTCTGTCTGTCTATCTATCATGTAGATTTTCTGATGACACAATATAAAAGTGGTGCTTTTAAAGAAGAAATGAGAGAATGTGCCACAGACCTTACTTTGAGCAACTAGCAAGTGCAGCCTTGTTTACACCCTATATATGTATCGTAAAAAAAGAAAGTTAATGCTAAAGTTTATGTTTTCTATTCAAATTTGACCATTAAAGACATTCCATACGTAAACATTCACACTTCTTCCTTGGTATATTTGCATGTCATCGATGATGACATCGTTAATGACATTATTAGTGACATTATCCTACAGTCTGAGGAAAATATAAGCATTTTATATATCATGCATTCTTTTTTTTTTAATCTACATATTTCCAATACATTCAATGTATTAGTTCAGGAAGTTTACAAATGCCTCTCTAACATATGTGGTAGACACCAATCTCTCCTCCCTACCCAGGATAATGTAGAGTAAGCTTGTTTTTCACATTTAAACAATAACTAAATATTTGTATCCAGTGACTGGCTCGTTTGCGTTTTTTGTGTCAGTCCCCAACCTCTTTGTCACCTGCATTTCTTATTTCTGGCCATTCTTCCTTTTACTCCCCTGTACACCTGTTACTAGATTTGATCTCTTTCTCATCCCAAAGACTTTTAGGTAAGTTTAAATGGTCTCCAATAAGAGATTGACCAATAATACATTTTCATTGATAAGCATTTTCATGTATTAAACTTCCATAGTAATGTCACATTATAGGCCATGGCAGTGTGTGGGATGGTATAGGTAGGCTAGTTGGAAAAGTCCAAGCATATGTCAGTACATCTATAAATATTGCTATGGACTCTTTAGATTTTCTACAACTGGAATATGGATCGCTGAGAGTACTAGGGCATGGGACTCCTCCTTGTCCCAAGTGCTTTTATTTGTATATTCTACTATGTTTGGTCCAAGCAAAAAGGTTTCTGGCAATTATAAGGGTAATGCAATTATGCTTAGAAGCACAGAATCAGTGAGACCTACAACTCAAGCCAGTATTTATAGCATGAATGCTTTTGCATATAAATGTACTGTATCTTCTGAAGACATTACCTGACTGTAAAAGATTAATCTTGTTGTCATTGTTTAATGACTGCTGCAGGAGTAACTCTATGAGAGATTTCATCTTCTATGATTTATACAGATTATTCAGTTTTAAACAACCTTCCAATTAACGTCTATTACCAAATTTGCTTAATTCTTTTGGTATCCTTTGTTGAAGGAGCAACAATCCTATCCATCTCACCTTGTCTGTCTCTTCTTTAAAAGTATCAGAAAAAGAAAAATACTAGTATATATATTAGTATGTGCACTCTACAGAAATATCCTACCAGCATGCCCCCAAAAGGTATTTAAAGCCCCAGAACGCACAGAAGGAATGTGGGTCCTTTACTGAAATTCTAGAGCAGGAATCATCTAGTTTAGAGGGCTTGTCCTTAGGTTGATGGCGTTAAAAAGGATTTGGATTTAATATAAATGGCTTAGACCTAGGAAAACTGGGATAGAGGGAATGGGTGGCCAGTGGATTTGTCAAGGTTTTACATCCTGTATAATTAGGGGCAGTACCAAGAGAACCATTTAAAGGTCAGATATGTAGGTAGAGTTGTCAGAAACAAGTTGGTTGTAACTGGAGAGATCCCAAGGGCAGGAAAAAACACAATCTAATAATGTAGTGAGAGGAGGAATAAGGTACGTATCAAGGTCCTACAGGCACAAGGTCAGGGCAGGTGGGAGGTGAAATTCAAAGTACAGGTGTTACGGTTACCCTTAGTCTCGCTGAGAGATGGACCGCTTAGTAGCCTGGATCCCTATTGCTAAAGAGGGGAGAAGCTGCTTTCCATAGTATTCTATATGAGTCTCGCAAATATAGAATAATCTCCCTTAGCTGCAGTACAGCTAGGATACCCTTCTGCCCACAAAAACGAGTCAACGCTGCGATTGAGGGTCAAACAAGAACTCAGGACTGGGATGCCCAGCCTGCTTTTTATTAAGGTTAAATGCACACAGGGCACTCCCAGGAGGAGAGGGGGGGAAGCACAAAATCCCCCATCACACATTTAGATAGAGAGCACTGTCCTTTGACAGGCCACAATAGGATTACAGTACTTAAGATAACAAGTTTACAAGTTCATCTTATCAATTAGCAGTCTGGCTCCGGAGGTGATTAGACAATGGGATTTGTTATCACTAAACTTAGAGCTGAAGCCAGCAAATGTGTATTTAGGCAATAGTTTCTAAAGGCTGAAAAAAGTTAACTCTTTATGAAATGATACTTGTTACGGTTTTCTTGGAGCCCTTCTTAGGCGCTGGCTTGGCTGGTTCAGGCATTGCTGCTGGGAAATAAGCTCTTCACAACAAAATAACTAATGCTTCTGTAACAGTGCTCCCTTTCTGTGGAACACTCTGGCAGACACGGTCTGACCCCTTTTCGGGGCAGACTAAGGCTGTCCAGACCGCTGGTTATGCGGGGCTGAGGTCGGTTTGTCTGGACAACCCGTCGGCGTTGCCATTCTGTTTCCCAGGTCTGTAAGTAATGGTGAAATTGAAGGGTTGCAACGATAAGCTCCAACGTAATAGCCTGCCGTTATCTCCAGAGACCCGGTTCAGCCACACCAACGGGTTATGGTCGGTGACCAGAGTGAACTCCTGCCCATATAAATAGGGAGTCAATTTCTTTAATGCCCACACCAAAGCCAAACACTCCTTTTCGACTGCTGCATAGCTGACTTCGCGGGGCAGGAGCTTCCGGCTGATGTAGGCAACTGGATGCTCCCCTCCATCTTCGCCTACTTGGCTGAGGACGGCTCCCAGCCCAAACATGGAAGCATCTGTATGGACGATAAAACGTTTGTTAAGGGCTGGGGCCGCCAAGACAGGAGCGTTAATTAGAGCATTTTTGAGAGCCTGGAAAGCCGTTTCACAGTGGGGAGACCACAGGACCTGTCGAGGTAAGTTCTTCTTGGTCAAGTCAGTCAGGGGTTTGGCAAGTGTGCTGTAGTCTGGTACGAACCGTCTATAGTACCCTGCCGTGCCCAGGAAGGCTAGGACCTGAGTCTTAGTGATGGGGGTGGGCCAATTGGCGACCGCTTCTATCTTGGCCGGCTCTGGTCGCTGCTTTCCACACCCCACCCGGTGACCCAGGTACTGTACCTCGGCCATCCCAAAGTGACATTTTTCTGGCTTCAGAGTCAGGCCAGCAGCCCGGATCTGATCCAGAACCATTCCTACATGAGCTAAGTGGTCCTCCCAGGACTCACTGTGGATCGCTATGTCGTCCAGGTAGGCGCAAGCAAAACTCTGGAAGCCATCCAGGAGCCTATCCACCAAGCGCTGGAATGTAGCTGGGGCATTCTTCATCCCAAACGGCATTACCCTAAACTGATATAAGCCGAATGGGGTGACGAATGCCGACTTGGGGATAGCCTCCGGGGCCAGGGGAATCTACCAGTAACCTTTGCAGAGGTCAATAGTGGTCAGGTAATTTCCCCTGGCTATACGATCGAGTAGCTCGTCTACCCTGGGCATAGGGTAAGCGTCCGTCACGGTTTTTTCATTGAGCCTCCGATAGTCTACGCAGAACCGGGTGGTCCCATCTTTCTTGGGCACCAAGACAACTGGGGAGGCCCAGGGACTATCGGAGGGCTCAATTACCCTGAGCTGGAGCATCTCATCGATCTCCTTCTTCATTCCTGTCCTAACTGCTTCGGGGATTCGGTACGGAGCCTGGCGCAAGGGAGCTTGTCCCGGAGTATCTACCTGGTGGGTGGTTAAAGTAGTGTACCCTGGCTTCGGGGAGAAGGTGAGGTGTTTGGACTGGAGGAGTTGGCTGAGCTGCTCCCTTTCAGTGGGGCTAAGTCGGTCTCCTATCTGAACCTGAGCCACTATACCTGTGGGGAGACTCTTTTCTAATAGGTCTGGAATGGGTAGACTGTCTGGGTCTTCCTGAGGGGAACAACATACGGCCGTCACGTTCTCTGGTCGCTCAAAATATTCCTTGAGCATGTTTACATGGAATGTCTTTCTAAAATTGTTGTCATGGCAGCTAGCTATCACATAAGTGGTGTCTCCCCTTTTCTCTACGATCTGGTAGGGACCCTGCCAGGATGCCTGCAATTTGTCTGTCTTCACTGGCTTAAGTACTAACACCTTTTGTCCTATGGTGAAGATTCTCTTTCGGGCCCCCCGATCGTACCATACTTTCTGTCTTCTCTGGGCCAACTGGAGATTAGCCCGCACGGATTTGGCTAATTGCTCCATTCGGTCCCCGAGTTCCAGCACGTATGGCACAATGGGGACACCGTCAGCCTCCATCTCTCCCTCCCAGTGCTCCCGGATCAGGTTGAGGGGTCCCCGTACCTTTCTTCCGTAGAGCAACTCGAAGGGAGAGAACCCTGTCGTTTCCTGGGGCACCTCCCGATAAGCAAATAGGAGGTGCGGCAGGAAGCGTTCCCAGTCTCGGTATTCCTGAGTGAACGTCTTGAGCATTTGCTTGAGTGTCCCATTGAACCTCTCACATAGCCCGTTCGTCTGGGGGTGGTATGGGGAGCTCAGGAGGGACTTAATTTTGCAAACCTGCCAGAGTTGTTGGGTCAATTCAGCTGTAAATTGGGTGCCTCGGTCGGATAGGATTTCTTTTGGAAATCCTACCCGGGAGAACACCTGTACTAGTGCATTCGCTACCGTATCCGCTTGTATGTTGGATAGGGCGACAGCCTCTGGGTACCTGGTAGCGTAGTCCACTACGGTAAGAATGTAGCGCTTACCGGAGGGACTAGGGGTAGCCAGTGGTCCCACTAGGTCAATAGCAACCCGGCTGAAGGGTTCCTCTACAATGGGCATATTTACTAGATGGGCTTTAGGGTGATCGCCTCGCCTTCCTACTCGTTGACACACATCGCAGGTGTTACAGTAAGTTCTAACGTCAGCGTGCACCCCTGGCCAAAAGAACGTGTGAGTAATGCGGTGTAGGGTACGGGTTACGGCTAGGTGGCCTGCTAAGGGGATGTCGTGGCCTATTTTGAGGATTTCTTGACGGTATTTGTGGGGCACTACCAGCTGTCGCCTACGCTGTCCCCTTTTCTCTGTCCAGCGGTATAGTTTCCCTTTTTCCCATAAGAATGTTTCGTTATCTGCCCCGCCCCCTCCGGTCTCTGCTCGTTCCCGGTACTTTTGTAAGGTCGGGTCAGTCTTAGACTCTGCCTCGAAAGCATCTGGGGTGCCCCAGGGTATGGGGCCTAACCGGTCAGGCAAGGTCGGGGTAGGTCTTACCTGTGTCTCCCGCACTGGTGAGAGCTCTCGCTCCGTCCGGGCTTGGGCCCGTGTAGTCACTGGGTCCGCCTCGTTGTTGCATACTGGAGCATAGGCAGAAGTCATGGGGCCCAAATCGTTGCCCAGTAGTACTTCGGCAGGTAAATTATCCATTAGGCCCACGTTCACAGCCCCCTTTCCCGTTCCCCAATCAAGATGCACTTTAGCTGTTGGAATTTTGTACACATCCCCCCCCGCCACTCTAACGGCCACAGTCTGTCCGGATCGCTTGTGCTCTGGCACCAAATGACTCTGTACCAGCGTGATAGTAGCCCCTGTGTCTCGCAATCCCTCGGTAGATCGCCCCTCGAGCCATACCCTCTGCCGATGGTGCTGGCGGTTATCTGAGGCAGCATATACAGGGTCTGCCTCGTGAAGCGGCCCCACATATCCCTCCATAGGGGCCTCTTGGTTAACACAGAGGGCCCGGGCCGGACGATAGGACCCAGAGGGGTAATTGTAATTCCTGGGTGTCTGGTGCGTATTAAGGGGGCAGCTAGCCATGAAATGCCCTGGTTGCTTGCATCGGTGGCAAGTCGGTCTGGGACGCTCAGAGCTGTTATTGGGTGGTCCTGAGTGTCGGACGGGCCCTGTGGGCACTGGGGCTCGAAATTCAGCACGAGGGGGTGCACGGTAAACCTCTCTGGGTTCGACCCGTGCTGGAGCTCGGTAGTTCATGGGTTCGTGAAGACGGGAGTCATAATGTTCATCGGCCAATTTGGCTGCTTCTTCTAAGGTAGAAGGCCGCCTGTCTAGCAGCCATTCCTTCCCTTGCTGTTCCATGCCATTATAAAAATGTTCTAAGAGAAACAATTGTAAAATTTCCTCACCAGTCACCGCTTTACTTCCGCTCAGCCAGTGATTTGCCGCTCTCCGCATTCGGTGCGCCCATTCCATATGGGTATCGTTAGGCTTCTTTTTCATGCCCCGAAACTGTCGGCGATACGTGTCCGGAGTTACAGCGTACCGTCGCAACAGTGTCTCCTTAACTAGCTCATACTGTGTCACTTCCTCAGCACCCAGAGTACGAAAGGCTTCCAGGGCTCGCCCGGATAGTTTCCCAGACAATATCGTGGGCCACTCTCTGTTGGGAATCTGGTGCAGGGCACATTGCCTTTCGAAGTCCGACAAATATTCATCAATCCCTGTCTCGCTCTCTAGGAAGGGTCGAAATGCCGCATAGGGTATCTTGGGCCTCCCAGCATTTTCGACAGGGATGATTACCTGCGGGGCTTCAGCATTGCGGTGTGCGTTCGCTAGGTTGAGTTCGTGGGCTCGAGTCTCTCGTATATCCTCATCCGCCTCCGCCATCAACTGCTGTACCAATTCCATGGAGGGGTTCGGCCCGTATAATGAGAGCCTTTCCCGAACAATCCTGGTTTTTTCGTCACTAATCGTGGTCGGTGTTTCCGCCATTGTGAAGCTCTGATCCAGTTCGGTCAATTCTGCGATCAGCTCTCTCCTCGGCCGGTTGCTGGCGTACCCCCCTCTGCTTTCAAGTAAATCCTTTAGGGTTGTACGCTTCAATTTTTCATAAGCGCTCTCCATCCGTTCTGTACCTCTCCTAGGAAATCCAGGAAAATCCCACCGCTGCCGCCAAATGTTACGGTTACCCTTAGTCTCGCTGAGAGATGGACCGCTTAGTAGCCTGGATCCCTATTGCTAAAGAGGGGAGAAGCTGCTTTCCATAGTATTCTATATGAGTCTCGCAAATATAGAATAATCTCCCTTAGCTGCAGTACAGCTAGGATACCCTTCTGCCCACAAAAACGAGTCAACGCTGCGATTGAGGGTCAAACAAGAACTCAGGACTGGGATGCCCAGCCTGCTTTTTATTAAGGTTAAATGCACACAGGGCACTCCCAGGAGGAGAGGGGGGGAAGCACAAAATCCCCCATCACACATTTAGATAGAGAGCACTGTCCTTTGACAGGCCACAATAGGATTACAGTACTTAAGATAACAAGTTTACAAGTTCATCTTATCAATTAGCAGTCTGGCTCCGGAGGTGATTAGACAATGGGATTTGTTATCACTAAACTTAGAGCTGAAGCCAGCAAATGTGTATTTAGGCAATAGTTTCTAAAGGCTGAAAAAAGTTAACTCTTTATGAAATGATACTTGTTACGGTTTTCTTGGAGCCCTTCTTAGGCGCTGGCTTGGCTGGTTCAGGCATTGCTGCTGGGAAATAAGCTCTTCACAACAAAATAACTAATGCTTCTGTAACAACAGGGTCAAAGCCACAAGGTCAACATACCCTAATGAGTAATGCTTTGCACCTGGCTCATCAGGTGTTTAATGCAGGACCAAATGTAGTTTTTCATATGCGGTATCTTTAAGATCCTGTTATGCTGGGCCAGATCAAAAATAAAGTTTTTACCTTCCATGGCTTCCTATTTAAAGCTACAAAGATGGATAGGCTCTAAAAGAAGGAACAAAATATAAGTAGGCGATCTCAGTCAGGATATAGTGCTTGCCAAAATAATTTGCTTCTTCTGTGCTGTCTCTGTAATAGAGGAACACAGTGTATATCTGAAATATTCAGTGTATTACTGCAAAGGAAAATCAGAAGATTGTGAATTTTGCTGAAGATTGATGCTGCACATACAACCAAAATGTGTTGGAGGCTTAAACTACTGCAGTTGTTTTTTTTAATAAAGTTATTTTATAACTAATATTACTTTAAATATTCCTCCTGAAGACTCAGGAATGTAACCCAACGTCCAATCACCTTAATGTCTGGCTAGATCATTTATTTTTCAGACTTTCTTTTCCAGTCATGTAACAACAGGTCCTCTTTGTTTTGGCTTTATGCTGTGTTCAGTTAAAAGAAGTGGAATAAGACAATGCAGTGGACTATTGCAGGCAAAAAAGCCATGGTTCTAGATGTGAATCTCTGCTATCCATAACATCAGATACTAGCTCTGAGGCATTATAGAGCAAGGTTATTGAGTTAGGTTTCATGTGGTTTATTTAATAATGGGGTCCATGGTGAAGACAGAATTAGTTCCCCAATATCTCAGAAAGAGTGACAGAAAACCATTTCTAAGCTCTGATGACCTAAGGTCAAAACTACCACACCTCAAATTAAGTTTGTGATATGAAACCCCAAAAAATTCTTTTGTGATTCAGACTGAGCATACCATTTAAAAAAAAGTATCAAATTTACTTGTATTATCAAATTAGCTTCATTCCCATTATATTAGGCATTGAAGAGATACCTAGGTAGGCATTTGGAGCAGTACATGGCAGTAAATATGCTCTTGCAAATGGATAACATTCTTGGAAAACTGCTGCCATAGAGTGCTCCAGAAATGGGCCAGTTCCTAAGCATAAATCCCTGCTTTTCACTAAAAGATACCAAGAGAATGAAGAAAAATGATAATAGGAGTAAATTAGAAAGATGTATAAAATTGTGTGCTCTATCTGAATCATGAAATAAAAAAATGGGCTTCATATCACTTTAAGTGCCCCATTCGTCTCAGCATACATAACAAAGATCTGCTATCCCTTTATTCAAATCCAGCAATCTAGTCAAATATAAATAGCAATGTAAGGCTGTCTTAAGAAACTTTTCTTTGAGGCTCATGATAACTGAATCCCTCCCCCTTGTTTAAGAGCTGGTACCATTCCTTTCAGCAGTATAGGGTATTTGTTATTAGCCTCCATCCTATGCCAACCTCTTTTTAGGTTGGTGGGAGGCCGTGCACATCTTTGGAGATAGGAACCCTTTTAGGTCATACTTGATTTTTATATGTACAGGTAGTATAGAGGAGGCTTTATTATTCGTAGATTATCTGAATAATAATTCTGTGACTTTGAGATTCACTATGGAATTTGACCAAAGTAAGATTAACTACTTGGATGTATCCCTTATTGGAATAAATAACAACAAAATTGAGTCAACTATATAGAAAGCCAATTTCTAAGAATACTCTGCTGCATGCAACTAGCAATCAACCGTCACATGTTCCCTTTGTGATTGCGAAGGGGCAGTTCATAAGGGTAAAAAAAAAAATTGCAGTAACATTGATAAATATAGGAGTGCATGTGAACTGCTCACTCAGCAACTTAGAGAGAGAGGCTATTCAAATACAGTGATAAAAAGCGCGAGAATGCAAGCTGACTCGTATACAAGGCAAAACTTGTTAATGGATAAACAGAAAATAATTGATGTAGAGGAGAACAAAACTATGTTTGTGTGGAATAGTTAGGAAACATCTACCAATTCTATTGGCAGACAACAAACTCAAACAACATGTCAAACAGGGCTGTAGGTTTTCATATAGGAGAGGAGTAACGTTAGAGGACTTTCTTTCCCCTACACAACTTCCACAAAAGGTTGTAGGTTCAGGAAGCTCTTGGTTAATACACTATGGGACCTTCAGATGCGGGAATAATAGGTGTAAGGCCTGTGATTTTATTCAGGTAACAAATAAATTTGCTTTAGGACAAAAAAAGAAAGGGATCGGGGCTAGCGGAGTTATATAATACCAGGCAATATCTTGGTATGACTATGCTTGTATAATAAATTTGTCACTTTAGAGTACCTCTAGAATTATTACCTGTCGTGGAGACTAAACAAAACAGAACATGACATCTAGCTAAACTAATTGTAAAAAATTAGAGGGGGAGAGTGAGAGCAAAAGAGAGGGGGAGAGGGAGAGCAAAAGAGAGGGGGAGAGGGAGAGCAAAAGAGAGGGGGGAGAGAGCAAAAGAGAGGGGGAGAGAGAGCGCAAAAGAGAGGGGGAGAGCAAGAGCAAAATATAGGGTGAGAGAGAGAGCAAAAGAGAGGGGGAAAGAGAGAGCAAACAAGAGGGGGGAGAGAGAACAAAAGAGAGGGAAGAGAGAGAGCAAAAAAGAGGGAAGAGAGAGAGCAAAAGAGATGGGAGAGAGCAAAATAGAGGGGGGGGGAGAGCAAAAGAGAGGGTGGAGAGAGAAAAAGAGAGGGGGAAAGAGAGAGCAAACAAGAGGGGGAGAGAGAGCAAAAGAGAGGGGGGAGAGAGAGCAAAATAGAGGGTAGGAGAGAGAGCAAAATAGAGGGTAGGAGAGCAAAAGAGAGGGGGAGAGAGAGCAAAAGAGGGAGGGGAGAGCAAAAGGGGTGGTGAAAGAATCCACCTGGATGGATTCCAAAAATGGCAGGGTGGTGAAAGAATCTACCTGGATGCAGCGTTTAGAATGGAAGCATCTTCCTTTAAGCAGCGCGCCGGACCGGAGGAGT
The DNA here is from genome assembly GCF_027579735.1 of Bombina bombina. Lineage (NCBI taxonomy): Eukaryota > Metazoa > Chordata > Amphibia > Anura > Bombinatoridae > Bombina > Bombina bombina. The sequence continues at coordinate 215,717,870 of NC_069499.1, read as the reverse complement.
TAAGCTGCATCCAGGTGGATTCCGAAAATGTCAGGGTGGTTCCGTCACCACAATAGACTGCCTTCCAAAAATGGCAGGGTGGTTCCGTCACCACAATAGACTGCCCTTTCAAAAATGGCAGGGTGGTTCGGTGGTTCCGTCACCACATTAGACTGCCCTCTGGGCAGGCTTTCCCACTAATCTTTAATAATAAAAAAAAGAAGATGGAGGGGAAGAAGTCAAACAGTGATGTAAGTCCATCTGGAGGAATTAGGAAACCTAATGGAATTTTTGTTTTTAAGATTTTCTTTTTTTTTTATATACTTTAATTTTACTATATCAAGCCAAGACTATACCAACCTCTGCTGGCTTTAGAATGGAAGCATCTTCCTCTGAGCAGCGCGCCGGACGGAAGGAGTTAAAAATACAATCTAGCTACGCAAGTTGCGCAGTACTACGCAACGTGTGTAGGGAGATTGTAATTTAACTCCTCCTCCGTCGGTTTTTTACTAATGTCCAGCCAGACACTGTAGGGAGTTGTGGCACGACCAGGGGGACACCATCAGAGGAAATTAATTCCTGCTTGATGTTGTCAAGGACCACCAACATCTTCTCTTGTTTTTCAACCGCGGTCCTCAAGAACCCACAACAGGCCAGTTTTTCATTATAGCTGAACCAGTTCACAGGTAACATAATCAGCTGATGGGTGAAAGCAGATTAATAACCATGGTTACTTATCAGCTGATTACTTCACCTGTGCACTGGTTCAGCTATAAAGAAAGCCTGGCCTGTTGGGGGGTACTTGAGGACCGCGGTTGACAAACTCTGGTTTAGATTATATAATCACACATGCTCAAAAAATGATTTAATAATTTAATGATGCACTAATTGCTAATTAAATTAAAACACAAAACACACATATTTATTAGAGTTAACCACTGCTAAATTCAAATAATATATTAGTGCAGCTGTTTAAATTTTATTATTATTATTCTTTATTTATAAAGTGCCAACAGATTCCGCAGCGCTGCCCATGGGTACAAGGATAAAAGTACAACGGAGAAACAATACAATAAAAGACAATATTTTACAGACAGATACAGGGGGAATTGAGGACCCTATTCCCGGTGGTATTAAGCAATAATATAGCATTTGACAGGAAACACTGCACATACATTTATGAATGTAAAAATAACTTTTATTTATCAAATTATTTAAAGACATATGAGTGCATAGTATTTTTTGTTTACTGTCCTGATGCTTATGCAGTACTCTCCTCATTATTTCTTAAATCTGCGTACAATACAATGATGTAACATTTACATATCAAAAGGGTTAATAAGATACTATAAAAACACTAATTGCTTTGACAACTAATTAATTGATCATTTGACATTATTTTGGTGAATGTGAGGGCCCCAGGCTGTGAGAGGGGCAGGGCCAGAAGTGAGATTCCAGTGGGAGGGACACTTACTGCAAAAGGATAAATGAGTTGGGTCAAATAAGAGGAGAGAGTGGTGAAGGTTTTGGGGGTTTGACTGTGAAAGGGAACGAGTAAGGAAAAAACAGAGGCAAAGTCTGAGGTTGAAATAAGGTTTCCACCTCAGCAATGTTTTCCTGGATACTTATGAGTTACACATGCTGATAGGTGTGCAGAAGTAACGTATTGTGTTTCTGAACAGCCTTATTCCTATTACTCCCTGTACACCCTGCAGCATGTGTAACTCATAAGTGTCTAGGAAAACATGGCTGAGGTGGCGACCCTAGGTTGAAAAGGAAGGGACCAGTTAGTTTGAGAGACTGTGGATGCAGCTGTGAGAGATAACAGTGAATTTGCAAACCATATCAGTAGAATGTTAGGACAATATGTCATCCTTAGAGCAGCAATGTACTAATGGGAGCTAGCTGAGCACAGCTGGTGAGCCAATCACAAGAGACATATGTACATAGCCACCAATCACCAGTTAGCGCTCAGTAGTGGACTACAACTACTGAGACTTTTTAGGTTGCTTTGAACAAAGGATACCAAGAGAACAGATGTAAATTAAAAAGCATATTAAAATTACATGCTCTATCTAAAACATGAAAGTTTCATTGTAAATGTCATTATTCGTTAACTTTTTTTTATATAGGGTAAAGCAATGTATATATTTTTTGTGATCAAACAGTGTTTTCCCTTTGGCTAGTTAGAACTTTGTATAAAGATCTGACAATAGCCCACAAAACCACAATGAACGTCAATGTAAAGCAAGTGAAAATGCTCCTTAAACATATTTCTACTGTTACTGAAAGGGAAATAAATACTGATTGCATATGACTATGTGTTTAACCACTGCAGAGGGATTAAACACATAAAGTCAGCTCCAGAGCAGGAATGCACTATTAGTAGCTAACTGAACACATCTGGTGAGCCAATTACAAGAGATAAACGTGTGCAGCCACCGGTCACCCAACTATCTCCCAGTGGTATAGGATATGTACATATTATTTTCAACAAAGGATACCAAGAGAACAGAGTAAATGGGATGATATAATTAAATTGAAAAATATCTTAAAATGACATGGTGGGTCTAAATAACACAAGTATAATTTTGTCTTTCCTGTCCCTTAAAAATATGTTGGAGGTAACTTATGTGGCTTTCAATTTGATACAGTGCGACTGTGGCTGAAATGAGGACTATTGTTTGGCTACACAGAGGTTAAAATGGAACAAAAAGGCAGTGCCTAAATAGCTCCAATACGCTAGTTATTCACAGTTCTGGCTCTGGAAAACTCTGGGTTTCACAAAGTGCCTGCCTTGTCCAAGGAATGACTGAGAGATGGAACCATTGATCTACACCTTGATATCATTGCACTATTGTTTGCATCTAAAAGGGTGCAACGGGATTAAACACATAGTTAAAGTCAGCTCGAATAGCAATGCATTTATCTGAGCTAGGTGAGCATATCTGATGAGCCTATGACAAGAGACAAATGTGTGTAGCTACTAATTACCAGCTACCTCTCAGTAGTACATTACTGCAGATTATATCAAAAGAACCAAGTAAATTTTTAATAGAAATAGATTGAAAAGTATCTTAAAATTGCTACAAGGGGAAGGGGAGGAGGTACCGAGCTATTAAAGTTTAATTTGACTTCCATATCCATTTAATACACACAGTTCTGTCTTCTTAATATTACTTTGAACTCTCTGACCACAGTGCTTTACTCTTCTCTACTTCAGCTTTTGAAATAGGAGTCTAGAAGACAGATAATGTAACAGACTCACTGTGTTATAAATATAATCCTCCTGTGACTCAGCTGATCTATAAATATCTCAATACAACTAGCAGAGTAACTTATACATTGTGAGTATGCCTAGGAGGAAGATCATCATCAGTATAAGCAGTTTTACATGCATTACAGTGCTCCTGATCATCCCTCACTAACAAGCTTTACTCACAGGTTCTCTGGCTGCTCCCCATGTATGTAATGTTGGCTAACGGCTAGTAAGTATTTTCAAGGAAAATTCCAGTATATAAATAGAATGCACAATTTCTTTTCAAAGCAATTGATTTTTACACAAATGCCATTGTTTCAGTATTTGTTTAAAGAGATATGGAACCCAATTTTTTTCTTTCTTTCATGATTCAGATAGAGCATGCAAGTTTAAAGGACCAGTCAACAGTGTAGATTTGCATAATCAACAAATGCAAGATAACAAAACAATGCAATAGCACTTAGTCTGAACTTCAAATAAGTAGTAGATTTTTTTTTCAGACAATTTTAAAAGTTATGTCTTTTTCCACTCCCCATGTACCATGTGACAGCCATCAGCCAATAACAAATGCATACACGTACAATGTGACAGCAATAAGCCATTCACAAATGCATACACACTTATTCTTGCACATGCCCAGTAGGAGCTGGTGACTCTAAAAGTTTAAATATAAAAAAACTGTGCACATTTTGTTAATGGAAGTAAAGTAGAAAGTTGTTTAAAATTGCATGCTCTATCTGAATAAAGAACGTTTAATTTTGATTGAGTCTTCCTTTAAGCAACTTTCTAATTTACTCCTATTATCGTTTTTTCTTCGTTCTCTTGGTATCTTTATTTGAAAAGCAGGAATGTAAGCTTAGCAGCCAGCCCATTTTTGGTTCAGCAAATCAGCACCTGAGTAGCGCTAACTGATTGGTGGCTAAATGTAGACACCAATCAGCAAGCACTACCCAGGGTGCTCTTCTTAATTGGTTATATAGACATTGCCCTTTCATGCCATTCCTAAGCAGGACTTGGGAGGTGATTGTTGGATATGTACATATGCCACTCCTAATTGGTCCATACCCCTTTTAAGAAGTGTCATTGTATTGAAACTAGGTGTGCAACTTTTACTGTGTTTTAATCCTTAAATATGGATTTCAATAAAAGTTTACAAATTGTAATATCTGCCTGGGATGGGGGTGTCTGCTCTCTGTTTATGGCTATTTAGCAGAATCGTTACTGTATTAGTGCCTTGTACGTTTCAGGATGTTTGCTTCTTATAATATTAAATAACAAGCAATAGATAACTTGGAGATCCCTGAGCATCATCTCAATAGGTAAGCTCTTGGACCCATTGTCCCACACGGTTAGAACTTTCCAAGACCTAAAAAATAAATTTGAAATACCTAATGCACATTTATTTGCTCACCTTCAAGCTAGACACTATGTAAATACCCTAATATCTCAAAATACACATTTTTGGGAACTCTCTCTTTGCTAATGTAAATGTTGCATATAAAATGGGTAACTTCTACCTGTCTCCTATTTAATTACCACCAACTAATTAAACATACCTCTACTACTATAGAGGGGGTACTGACCCAGCTACACATGGAAGAACTGGAAGAACTTTCAGCTCGGGATATTCAAAATAGTTTAGAAAGATCTAAAGCAGCTAATTTAGCAATCTCCTGTATGTATGCATGTCCATATATAACATATTTTTTGGAGCCAACTACAACATTGGGTTAAAGTTACTTTTAAAATGAATCTCTCTTTTGACCCGAAAACAATTTCTTTCTTTTCTTGGGATAAATGCATTGAATGCTCACACTTTGCACTCTACTACTGGCCTGTAAATGTATTTTAGCTTTATGGATCTCTAAAAAAAAATTGCTCAAACAATTATTTATTGAACAATTTGATACTAAACTGGACGTAAAACACAGGTTGAGACATTATTATCCTCCCTCTTCCCATAAAGCGCCACATCCTAAAACCGTTTCCACAGCATGATTTTTTTCTTGAAACATCTCTTAGAGGTGAATGTATAATTGCTCTAGACATAGATCAATAATACGCTGCAAAAATTGGGAGAAATACTGATTGAAGCATAATCTTAACACCCTATATTACCTTTTTTCCTTGTTGAATGGCAAGGGGGGGGGTCTCCCCCCCCCCCTCCCCTTCCCCTTGTAGAGTTTTTTTCTTATTTTATATCCTTTGTCACTCAAATAGAGAACTAACCATTTTGGGAAGGAAAATTAAGATAAAACTAGTCCAAATACCATCTCATATACTACTGTTTGAGCTATATTTATATCTCTCGTTGTAAATTTTGGTTAAATATTGTTTTATTATTAGGTGGTAAAATAAAAAGGTTTATCTTGGGAAAAAAGAAAAGGAATCACACGGATTGAAACACTCATTGTTGATTCTCCACTGTTGGATTAGCATGATTGAATACTTAGACATTATATCTATCTACGGAATAAATTCCACACTGTTGGGACTAGAGTTTAACCTTGGTCCTATTTTCCTTTCGAGATCAATATAAGAATTGTATAATAATTAATGTACAACCTTTCGGCGAGATTATGAGTTTGGTGTTAACAGGGGTGCGTTGCTTACAAGGCTTTTTTTTCTAACGCTACCTTAAGCCAACGCTGGTATTACAGGTTTTTTTAAACCTGGCGTTAGCCGCAAAAAGGTGAGCATAGAGCAAAATTTAGCTCCACATCTCACCTCAATACCAGCGTTGCTTACGGTAGCGGTAAGCTGGCTAAACGTGCTCGTGCACGATTTCCCCATAGGAAACAATGTGGCTGAGCTGGCTGGAAAAAACCTAACACCTGCAAAAAAGCAGCGTCCAGCTCCTAACGCAGCCCCATTGTTTCCTATGGGGAAATAAAAAATATGTCTACACCTAACACCCTAACATGAACCCCGAGTCTAAACACCCCTAATCTTACACTTATTAACCCCTAATCTGCCGCCCCCGCTATCGCTGACACCTACATTATATTATTAACCCCTAATCTGCCGCTCCAGACACCGCCGCCACCTATATTATCCCTATGAACCCCTAATATATTGCGCCGAACATCGCCGCCACCTACATTATATTTATTAACCCCTAATCTGCCCCCCCGCCCCAACGTTGCTGACATCTACCTACATTTATTAACCCCTAATCTTCCGACCCCAACGTCGCCGCTACTATAATAAATTTAATAGCCCCTAAACCTAACCCTAAGTCTAACCCCCCTAACTTAAATATAATTTAAATTAAACTAAATTAATGTAACATAATTAAAAAAATTAATCCTATTTAAAACTAAATACTTACCTAGAAAATAAACCCTAAGCTAGCTACAATATAACTAATAGTTACATTGTAGCTAGCTTAGGATTTATATTTGTTTTACAGGCAACTTTGTATTTATTTTAACTAGGTACAATACAGTAGTTGTTATTAAATAGTTATTAACTACCTAGCTAAAATAAGTACAAAATTACCTGTAAAATAAACCCTAACCTAAGTTACAATTACACCTAACACTACACTATCATTAAATAAATTACCTAAACTACCTACAATTAATTACAATTAAATTCAATAAACTAAATTACGAAAACAAACAAACACTAAATTACAGAAAATAAAAAAGGAATTACAAGAATTTTAAACTACTTACACCTAATCTAATCCCCCTAATAAAATAAAAAAGCCCCCCAAAATAATAAAAATTTCCCTACCCTATACTAAATTACAAATAGCCCTTAAAAGGGCCTTTTGCGGGGCATTGCCCCAAAGTAATCAGCTCTTTTACCTGTAAAAGAAAAAAACCCCACCCAATCCCCCCTTAAAAAAACCTAACTCTAACCCCCTGAAGATCTCCCTACCTTGAGCCGTCTTCACCCAGCCGGGCAGAAGTGGTCCTCCAGAGGGTCCGAAGTCTTCATCCGATTGGGGGCAGAAGAGGTCCTCCAGACGGTAGAAATCTTCATCCAAGCGGCATCTACTATCTTCATCCATCCGGAGTGGAGCCATCTTCTATCCAGTCGACGCGGAGCCATCCTCTTCAAACGACGTCCTAACGAAGAATGAAGGTTCCTTTAAATGACGTCATACCAAGATGGTGTCCCTTGAATTCTGATTGGCTGATAGGATTCTATCTTCATTCTTCTTTAGGACGTCGTTTGAAGAGGATGGCTCCACATCGGCTGGATAGAAGATGGCTCCGCTCTGGAAGGATGAAGATAGAAGATGCAGCTTGGATGAAGATTTCTACCGTCTGGAGTACCTCTTCTGCCCCGATCGGATGAAGACTTCGGACCCTCTGGAGGACCACTTCTGCCCGGCTGGGTGAAGACGGCTTAAGGTAGGGAGATCTTCAGGGGATTAGAGTTAGGTTTTTTTAAAGGGGGATTGGGTGGGTTTTAGAGTAGGGTTGGGTGTGTGGATGGTGGGTTTTAATGTTGGAGGGGTATTTTATTTTTATTTTACAGGTAAAAGAGTTGATTACTTTGGGGCAATGCCCCGCAAAAGGCCCTTTTAACGGCTATTTGTAATTTAGTATAGGGTAGGGAAATTTTATTATTTTGGGGGGCTTTTTTATTTTATTAGGGGGATTAGATTAGGTGTAATTAGTTTAAAATTCTTGTAATTCTTTTTTTATTTTCTGTAATTTAGTGTTTGTTTGTTTTCGTAATTTAGTTTATTGAATTTAATTGTAATTAATTGTAGGTAGTTTAGGTAATTTATTTAATGATAGTGTAGTGTTAGGTGTAATTGTAACTTAGGTTAGGATTTATTTTACAGATAATTTTGTACTTATTTTAGCTAGGTAGTAATTAAATAGTTAATAACTATTTAATAACTATTGTACCTAGTTAAAATAAATACAAAGTTGCCTGTAAAATAAATATAAATCCTAAGATAGCTACAATGTAACTATTAGTTATATTGTAGCTAGCTTAGGGTTTATTTTGTAGGTAAGTATTTAGTTTTAAATAGGATTCATTTTTTTAATTATGCTACATTAATTTCGTTTAATTTAAATTATATTTAAGTTAGGCGGGGGGTTCGACTTAGGGTTCGACTTAGGTTTAGGGGTTAATAAATTTATTATAGTAGCGGCGACGTTGGGGTCGGAAGATTAGGGGTTAATAAATGTAGGTAGGTGGCGGCGACATTGGGGGGGCAGATTAGGGGTTAATAAAATGTAACTAGTGTTTGCGAGGCGGGAGTGCGGTGGTTTAGGGGTTAATACATTTATTAAAGTGGCGGCGATGTCCGGTCGGCAGATTAGGGGGTTAATAATTGTAGGTAGGTGGCGGCGACGTTGGGGGGCGGCAGATTAGGGGTTAATCAATATAATGTAGGTGTCGGCAATGTTAGGGGCAGCAGATTAGGGGTTCATAGGGATAATGTAGGTGGCGGCGATGTCCGGTCGGCAGATTAGGGGTTCAAATTTTTTATTATAGTGTTTGCGATGTGGGGGGGCCTTGGTTTAGGGGTTAATAGGTAGTTTATGGGTGTTAGTGTACTTTTTAGCACTTTAGTTAAGAGTTTTATGTTCCGGCGTTAGCCCATAAAACTCCTAACTACTGACTTTTAAATGCGGTAGGAGTCTTGACAGGAGAGTGTCTACCGCTCACTTCTTCCAAGACTTGTAATACCAGCATTAGGCAAATCCCATTAAAAAGATAGGATACGCAAGTGATGTAAAGGGATTTGAGGTAGCTTCGAGTCGCGGAAGAAAAGTGAGCGGTGAGCCTCTACCTGTCAGACTCGTAATACCAGCGTTAGGTAAAAAGCAGCGTTGGAACCTCTCAACGCTGCTTTTTAAGGCTAACGCCAAACTCGTAATCTCTGTGTTTGTTTTTCTCTGTGTGACTCAAAATAAAGAAAATTTAAAAAACAAACAAACAATAGATAACTTGTAAATCACAATCCCAGGGGTCAAGTCGAGCAGGAACGAATGGGAACGGAGTTCCAGCAAAATTTTTGCAGGAGGAACTAAGTTCCATCAAGACAGAGAACAGAAAAACTTCAATAAACAGTGCTGCTGGTGGTGGAAGGAACTGAAGCATAGTCTAGTTAGAGGGATACTGAGATCCTCTAGTAATGGGCAGTAACACTTTCTACAATACACTAAATGCAAGCCTGTCAGCGAGCCTGATCACCCTACACTGTGTGTAACACATGGTGCTTACATTTCTGTGTGACTTGCTCTGGGATATTTAACCCCCCTCAGCAGAAATAGGATTATTGTACCTTAAGTGGGTGAGACTCTGTGACAGAGGAGGATTCTCAGGCCCAAAGGCAACAATTAAACCCTTTATTGGGTTTAATTTGCTTTTATTAACCAAAGTGTATAGATTATATACATATAAATACAGTGTGTGAATATAAATTGTAAATCCCAATGAACAAAATAAATTAACAAAGAATGTGATATAGTGCACTACCAAAGGACACATACTATTAGTATAAAAAGTTCCAAAGTGTGCAAATATCTTAAAAATAATATAACACCTAGGGGTTTAAGTTTAATTCTAAAAAATCCATCTTTTGAAGCTGATAAAATAGAATTTATAAGTAGATGGAACTATATTTTAGAGGACTGTATAATTAAATTTATGTTATTAATTATTCAAGAAAGAAACATCTAAGCAGTCTAGATGAAGAAATAACCATAAAAGCAAAACAAGTTTTTCCCTTTGCGGAAATGACAGAATGTAAAGACAGAAGTTAAAGTAGAAAGCATAACGTAGAATAAGTGAAAGATTACATTAAGTCCCAATTAAACTTTCATGACTCAGATAGGGCATGCAATTTTAAACAACTTTCCAATTTACTTTTATTATCAATTTGCTTTGTTCTCTTGGTATTCTTTGTTGAAAGCTAAACCTAAGTAGGCTCATATGCTGATTTATAAGCCCTTGAAGGCCTCCTCCTATCTCAGTGCATTTTGTCTTTTTTCACTGATAGACAGCACTAGTTCATGTGTGCCATATACAGTCCTGTAAAGCAACAAAATTAGGCAGGAGCACCATCTTGAAAATATAAAAAATAGTCCTTTATTCCATACAATACGTTAAAAAGTCCAAAACCATGGCACACAGTGGATAATATAACCATGGTACACAGTGATGATGATTATATACTGTAGATATTATTGTGCTCTCGTCCCGTGGAGTTACCTAGGAGTCAGCATTGATTGGCTAAAATGCAAGTCTGTCAAAAGAACTGAAATAAAGGGGCAGTCTGCAGAGGCTTAGATACAAGGTAATCACAGAGGTAAAAAGTATATTAATATAACCATTTTTGTTATACAAAACTAGGGAATGGGCAATAAAGGGATTATCTATCTTTTTAAACAATAGATTTTTTGGAGTAGACTGTCCCTTTTAAAACAAAAAAATATTAACGAGACCTTAATGATTATAAAGAAAGAAAAGAAAGACATTTTCTAAAAATATAATAGGAAACAGGATAATAAACATTTAAATAAAAAGAAAAACAATTACAACAAAAGGGATAGCATTAATGGATCCGTGAAGATGATGTCACACAGAGGGCGGGGACTTGTCTAACTGAACAAACAGACCGCTGAGACATTAGACATTGTGCAATATCACCGTCTATACAAGTGGGTGTTTTTTATGTTTTGAACAGTAAAATAACCCCAGTGGCTGTAAACATACCTTAATAAAAGCTGTTGTTTTGGTAAAATCAAGCCATATACACTTTTTTATTCCCAAGGAGGGAGATTGGTTTGAGCTGTTATACTCTGAGCTTAAGCTCAGTAATATGTGAGTATGGTGCTAATGTTTCAGTAATACTTCATTGAACAGACAGGACTTCACTATTATAATCTTTACTTTCTTTCATGTAATTAGCAAGAGTCCATGAGCTAGTGACGTATGGGATATACATTCCTACCAGGAGGGGCAAAGTTTCCCAAACCTCAAAATGCCTATAAATACACCCCTCACCACACCCACAAATCAGTTTTTACAAACTTTGCCTCCCATGGAGGTGGTGAAGTAAGTTTGTGCTAGATTCTACGTTGATATGCGCTTCGCAGCAGGCTGGAGCCTGGTTTTCCTCTCAGTGTGCAGTGAATGTCAGAGGGATGTGAAGAGAGTATTGCCTATTTGAATTCAATGATCTCCTTCTACGGGGTCTATTTCATAGGTTCTCTGTTATCGGTCGTGAAGATTCATCTCTTACCTCCCTTTTCAGATCGACGATATACTCTTATATATACCATTACCTCTACTGATTCTCGTTTCAGTACTGGTTTGGCTTTCTACTACATGTAGATGAGTGTCCTGGGGTAAGTAAGTCTTATTTTGTGACACTCTAAGCTATGGTTGGGCACTTTTTTATAAAGTTCTAAATATATGTGTTTAAACATTTATTTGCCTTGATTCAGGATGTTCAACGTTCCTTATTTCAGACAGTCAGTTTCATATTTGGGATAATGCATATGAATAAATCAATTTTTTCTTACCTTAAAATTTGACTTTTTTCCTGTGGGCTGTTAGGCTCGCGGGGGCTGAAAATGCTTAATTTTATTGCGTCATTCTTGGCGCAGAAAAAATTTTCTGTGTCATTTCCGGCGTCATACTTGTCGCCGGAAGTTGCGTAATTTTTTTGACGTTTTTGCGCCAAAAGTGTCGGCGTTACCGGATGTGGCGTCATTTTTGGCACCAAAAGCATTTAGGCGCCAAATAATGTGGGCGTCTTTTTTGGCGCTAAAAAATATGGGCGTCATTATTGTCTCCACATTATTTAAGTCCCATTGTTTATTTGCTTCTGGTTGCTAGAAGCTTGTTCATTGGCATTTTTTCCCATTCCTGAAACTGTTATTTAAGGAATTTGATAATTTTGCTTTATATGTTGTTTTTTCTATTACATATTGCAAGATGTCTCAGATTGAACCTGAGTCAGAAGCTACTTCTGGAAAATCGCTGCCTGATGCTGGATCTACCAAAGTTAAGTGTATTTGGTGTAAACTTGTGGTAACTGTTCCTCCGGCTGTTGTTTGTGATGAATGTCATGACAAACTTTCTAATGCATATAATATTTCCTTTAGTAATGTTCCATTACCTGTTGCTGTTCCATCAACATCTAATATTCAGGGTGTTCCTGTTAACATAAGAGATTTTGTTTCTAAATCTATTAAGAAGGCTATGTCTGTTATTCCTCCTTCCAGTAAACGTAAAAGGTCTTTTAAAACTTCTCATGTTTCAGATGACTTTTTAAACGAACATCATCATTCTGATTCTGTTTCTGATACTGATTTTTCTGGTTCAGAAGGTTCTGTTTCAGAGATTGATACTGATAAATCTTCTTATTTATTTAAAATGGAATTTATTTGTTCTTTACTTAAAGAAGTCTTAATTGCATTAGAAATAGAGGAGTCTGGTCCTCTTGATACTAAATCTAAACATTTGAATGTAGTTTTTAAACCCCCTGTAGTTATTCCGGAGGTTTTTCCTGTCCCTGATGCTATTTCTGAAGTAATTTCCAGGGAATGGAATAATCTGGGTAATTCATTTACTCCTTCTAAACGGTTTAAGCAATTATATCCTGTGCCATCTGACAGATTAGAGTTTTGGGACAAAATCCCTAAAGTTGATGGGGCTATCTCTACTCTTGCTAAACGTACTACTATTCCTACGGCAGATAGTACTTCCTTTAAGGATCCTTTAGATAGGAAAATTTAATCCTTTCTAAGAAAAGCTTACTTATGTTCAGGTAATCTTCTTAGACCTGCTATATCTTTGGCGGGTGTTGCTGCAGCTTCAACTTTCTGGTTAGAAGCTTTAGCTCAACACGTTACAGATCATAATACTCATAGCATTGTTAATCTTCTTCAACATGCTAATAACTTTATTTGGGATGCCATCTTTGATATCATTAGGGTTGATGTCAGGTATATGTCTTTAGCTATTTTAGCTAGAAGAGCTTTATGGCTTAAAACTTGGAATGCTGATATGTCTTCTAAGTCAACTTTGCTTTCCCTTTCTTTCCAGGGTAATAAATTGTTTGGTTCACAGTTGGATTCTATTATTTCAACCGTTACTGGGGGGAAAGGAACTTTTTTACCACAGGATAAAAAATCTAAAGGTAAATTTAGGTCTGCTAATCGTTTTTCGTTCCTTTTGTCATAATAAGGAACGAAAGATTGATCCTTCCCCTACAGGAACAGTATCAGTTTGGAAACCATCTCCAGTCTGGAATAAATCCAAGCCCTTTAGAAAGCCAAAGCCAGCTCCCAAGTCCACATGAAGGTGCGGCCCTCATTCCAGCCCAGCTGGTAGGGGGCAGATTACGTTTTTTCAAAGAAATTTGGATCAATTTGATTCACAATCTTTGGATTCAGAACATTGTTTCTCAAGGGTACAGAATAGGCTTCAAGATAAGGCCTCCTGCAAGAAGATTTTTTTTTTTCCCGTGTCCCAATAAATCCAGTGAAGGCTCAAGCATTTCTGAAATGTGTTTCAGATCTAGAGTTGGCTGGAGTAATTGTGCCAGTTCCAGTTCTGGAACAGGGGCTGGGGTTTTACTCAAATCTCTTCATTGTACCAAAGAAAGAGAATTCCTTCAGACCAGTTCTGGATTTAAAAATATTGAATCGTTATGTAAGGATACCAACATTCAAAATGGTAACTATAAGGACTATTCTGCCTTTTGTTCAGCAAGGGCATTATATGTCCACAATAGATTTACAAGATGCATATCTGCATATTCCGATTCATCCAGATCACTATCAGTTTCTGAGATTCTCTTTCCTAAACAAGCATTACCAGTTTGTGGCTCTGCCGTTTGGCCTAGCAACAGCTCCAAGGATTTTTTCAAAGGTTCTCGGTGCCCTTCTATCTGTAATCAGAGAACAGGGTATTGTGGTATTTCCTTATTTGGACGATATCTTGGTACTTGCTCAGTCTTCACTTTTAGCAGAATCTCATACGAATCAACTTGTATCGTCTCTTCGAGAACATGGTTGGAGGATCAATTTACCAAAGAGTTTGTTGATTCCTCAGACAAGGGTAACCTTTTTAGGTTTCCAGATAGATTCAGTGTCCATGACTCTGTCGCTGACGGACAAAAGACGTCTGAAATTGGTTTCAGCTTGCCGAAACCTTCAGTCTCAATCATTCCCTTCGGTAGCCTTATGCATGGAAATTCTAGGTCTTATGACTGCTGCATCGGACGCGATCCCCTTTGCTCGTTTTCACATGCAACCTCTTCAGCTCTGTATGCTGAACCAGTGGTGCAGGGATTATACAAAGATATCGCAATTAATATCTTTAAAACCGATTGTACGACACTCTCTGACGTGGTGGACAGACCACCATCGTTTAGTTCAGGGGGCTTCTTTTGTTCTTCCGATCTGGACTGTGATCTCAACAGATGCAAGTCTGACAGGTTGGGAGCTGTATGGGGATCTCTGACAGCACAAGGGGTTTGGGAATCTCAGGAGGCGAGATTACCAATCAACATTTTGGAACTCGATTTTCAGAGCTCTTCAGTCGTGGCCTCTTCTAAAGAGAGAGTCATTCATTTGTTTTCAGACGGACAATGTCACAACCGTGACATATGTCAATCATCAAGGAGGGACTCACAGTCCTCTGGCTATGAAAGAAGTATCTCAAATACTTGTTTGGGCGGAATCCAGCTCCTGTCTAATTTCCGCGGTTCATATCCCAGGTATAGACAATTGGGAAGCGGATTATCTCAGTCGCCAGACGTTACATCCGGGCGAGTGGTCTCTTCACCCAGAGGTATTTCTTCAGATTGTTCAAATGTGGGGACTTCCAGAAATAGATCTGATGGCTTCTCATATAAACAAGAAGCTTCCCAGGTATCTGTCCAGATCCAGGGATCCTCAGGCGGAAGCAGTGGATGCATTGTCACTTCCTTGGAAGTATCATCCTGCCTATATCTTTCCGCCTCTAGTTCTTCTTCCAAAAGTGATTTCCAAGATTCTAAAGGAGCGTTCGTCTGTTCTGCTGGTGGCTCCAGCATGGCCTCACAGGTTTTGGTATGCGGATCTTGTCCGGATGGCTACTTGCCAACCGTGGACTCTTCCGTTAAGACCAGACCTTCTATCGCAAGGTCCTTTTTTCCATCAGGATCTCAAATCCTTAAATTTGAAGGTATGGAGATTGAACGCTTGATTCTCAGTCATAGAGGTTTCTCTGACTCCGTAATTAATACTATGTTACAGGCTCGTAAATCTGTATCTAGGAAGATATATTATCGAGTCTGGAAGACTTACATTTCTTGGTGTTCTTCTCATCATTTTTCCTGGCATTCTTTTAGAATTCCTAGAATTTTACAGTTTCTTCAGGATGGTTTGGATAAAGGTTTGTCTGCAAGTTCCTTGAAAGGACAAATCTCTGCTCTTTCTGTTCTTTTTCACAGAAAGATTGCTAATCTTCCTGATATTCATTGTTTTGTACAGGCTTTGGTTCGTATAAAACCTGTCATTAAGTCAATTTCTCCTCCTTGGAGTTTGAATTTGGTTCTGGGGGCTCTTCAAGCTCCTCCGTTTGAACCTATGCATTCGCTGGATATTATATTACTTTCTTGGAAAGTTTTGTTTCTTTTGGCCATCTCTTCTGCTAGAAGAGTTTCTGAATTATCTGCTCTTTCTTGTGAGTCTCCTTTTCTGATTTTTCATCAGGATAAGGCGGTTTTGCGAACTTCATTTAAATTTTTAACTAAGGTTGTGAATTCTAACAACATTAGTAGAGAAATTGTAGTTCCTTCATTGTGTCCTAATCCTAAGAACTCTAAGGAAAGATCGTTGCATTCTTTGGATGTAGTTAGAGCTTTGAAATATTATGTTGAAGCTACTAAAGATTTCCAAAAGACTTCTAGTCTATTTGTTATCTTTTCTGGTTCTAGGAAAGGTCAGAAGGCTTCTGCCATTTCTTTGGCATCGTGGTTAAAGTCTTTGATTCATCATGCTTATGTTGAATCGGGTAGAACTCCGCCTCAAAGGATTACAGCTCATTCAACTAGGTCAGTCTCTACTTCCTGGGCATTTAGGAATGAAGCTTCGGTTGATCAGATTTGCAAAGCAGCAACTTGGTCTTCTTTGCATACTTTTACTAAATTCTACCATTTTGATGTGTTTTCTTCTTTAGAAGCAGTCTTTGGTAGAAAAGTACTTCAGGCAGCTGTTTCAGTTTGATTCTTCTGCTTATAATTTCAGTTTTTTTCATTATAAGATTAAGACTTTGTTTTGGGTGTGGATTATTTTTCAGCGGAATTGGCTGTCTTTATTTTTATCCCTCCCTCTCTAGTGACTCTTGCGTGGAAGATCCACATCTTGGGTATTCATTATCCCATACGTCACTAGCTCATGGACTCTTGCTAATTACATGAAAGTAAACATAATTTATGTAAGAACTTACCTGATAAATTCATTTCTTTCATATTAGCAAGAGTCAGGGCCGCCACTAGAAATTTTGGGGCCCCTGACTTAACCATTGATCAGGCCCCCCCCCCCCTCTTTGACATGTGCAATTTTTGACCAAGTGACTAAAACGTATATGCACTTTATTCTTAAGTGTCTATTTAAACTTGGAAATGTTGTAAAGGTAGTAACATACACTGAAACATACACACACACTCACACATAAGGATTCACGTATAGACACTCTAGCAAACACGCAAAGACGCTTAGCACTTGTTTACATTAACCTGACAAGTAATGAGGTAAACTACAGTTTTGTAAAAAAAAGGAAATTTAGAAAACAAAATATGGAGTTCTGATTATCTTTTTGTAAAGGAAGATGCCAACTAAATGATGACAACAGCATGCAGTGGCTGAAAGGAAGGGCCCTGAACTGCCTAATAATTTAAAGGTTAAATGGTAGATTGGTGACTTCCGGAAAGGTCTCATTAGTCTCAAAGTCTGTAGAAAGATGTGAATAATCAGTAGTAAGGTCAAAATGTCCTAAAAAGGAACAGACAATGGACACACACACACACAAATTCAAACTTGCACATACACCCAAGGAAACACCAACAGAGACAGCCTCAGAAAACACACAAAGACATACACACACACACACACACAGAGACACCCACAGAAAACACAGAAAGACATACAAACACCCTCACAGAGACACCCACAGAAAATACACACCCTCCCAGAGACCTACACAGAAAACACAGAAATACATACACACACACCCTCACAGAGACATCCACAAAAAACACAGACATACACACCCACCCTCACAGAGGCATCCAGAGAAAATACACAAAGACGAACACATGCCGACCCTCACAGAGACACCCATAGAAAAAGCTCAAAGACATATGCACACACCCTCACAGACATCCACAGAAAATGCACAAATACATACACACCCACACTCACAGAGATACCAACAGAAAAAAAATACATACACACACATAGAGACACAAACCAAAGCACAAAGACATAAACACAGACACCCACAGAAACACTCACAGGAGGAAACATTTATGCACCTTGCATCCCCTAAATCAACAGTGTGTGACATGCATGATAAAAAAAAATGCAGAAATTAAGAGATCACTTTTTAAAGAATCATATTTGTAAATGTGCAATCAAAAATAATTCTGTGAATTCAAAATTGTACAATAATGATCTGGGTAGATGGAGAAAATTACTTTTAAAAGGTTGACATATGTTTGTTTCATATTTTCCCCAACCAAGAGCACCACTTCAAATATAGCGTACAAATGTTCCCATATGTCAACTGTACTTGTGGATTTTGAAAATGCTGTACTCTATATGGTCTTGGTGGAACCATAAGCTGTGGTACTCATACCATTAGATCTGGTTAAATGCAGGTTTTAAGCTTGTTGGTATGCATTTCAAAATTAAGTCAGCTGTAGAGTAAACTGAACAGTTTTAAGTTAACCTGTCTCATTTCCAACACTGAGCAATCTGAGAGTATAACATGTTATGCAGATGTAAAAATCTTAGATAAAACGCCTCCTTGTATCTGGAAAGTCCTTGCATAAAGGGGCAGTAAACTGGAATGTAATATATATCATTTGTGTATTGAGGAGGAAACATTTCTGCATGGTTTTAAATATAGAATTTCTACAGCATTGTCAAATAATCATAAATACACTGCTGCTAAAAAAATGTGTTTTTATGGACCCCTGGCCCCACCATACAACTACTACCACACTAAAGTTACAATCTTAAATTGCACAAAGAAATAAAAAACATTTGCTAAGTAATTCCTACCTCCTCTGCAAATGAAAGTGATCAGCCGTTCTGACTCAGGCACACACTCTACAAACAAAGTGCCAAGTCTGTCTCACACTGTGATTAGCGGTTTAGTGCACACTCAGAAATCCTCTCAAATGCTAATACTTTACTCCTTGTAATAACATTTCCCATGCTCAATTAGTACTCTGCTGTAGTACCCACTGGTGGCTGCCAAAATTTGAATTATTTTTTTTTTTAAGTTCTTGCCTCATGGGGCCCCCCTAGCCCATTGGGCCCCTGACAGGAGTCACCCCTGTCACCCCCTGATGGCGGCCCTGGCAAGAGTCCATGAGGCCCACCCTTTTTTGTGGTGGTTATGATTTTTTTTTATAAAGCACAATTATTCCAATTCCTTATTTTTTATGCTTTCGCACTTTTTTCTTATCACCCCACTTCTTGGCTATTCGTTAAACTGATTTGTGGGTGTGGTGAGGGGTGTATTTATAGGCATTTTGAGGTTTGGGAAACTTTGCCCCTCCTGGTAGGAATGTATATCCCATACGTCACTAGCTCATGGACTCTTGCTAATATGAAAGAAATGAATTTATCAGGTAAGTTCTTACATAAATTATGTTTTCTTGGAGGTTGAAAGTCTACACTGAAAATTTATAAGTGATCATTTTGAAATATTTTTTTTTTATTTTTAACACAATTTGTCTTTTAATGTTTCCTTTTGTTTAAAATATTTTTTTTAAAAGCTGTAGGTATACGGTGAAATGTACGTTAGAGAAATAAATCACAACCACACCCCCTTGTTTATGTCGCCAGGAAAGGTATCGCAACGATTCTGGTTTTCAATAGGTGAAGCAACGAATAGGACTTGAACCTAATCCGCTTCCATCCGACTTTCCTCGCCCACTAAATACATATAGTGGAACTATATCATAGTGACTACAAGTTGGGAGCAATATTGTGGCTTTTTAAAAGTAAGTATCTTATATTGTTTTTAATAAATATCATTTTATATGCTCATCCTGCAGTTAGGCCGGATGTATACTGGTTGCCCAACAGTCTTAATTGGGTTTGCGTCATCTCCAGAGCCAGTTTAGGCTCTGCAACACGTGAGTAGCCCCTTGGCAGTGTTTGGGGATACATACATTGAAGATTTAACTGTACTTCACTATCTATACTATAATCGCGTTTGTAACGTGCCCATCGACGTTGTCAGTTGCGTGCGCATCCAAAAGAAGCATTAACAAAAAACACCTAACCGCCCGCACAAAATTTTAACAGAAACACCTAACCATCCGCATGAAATAATAACAAAAAATCTAACCGCACAAAGTATTAACAATAAAACACCTAACTGCCCGCACGAAATATTAACAAAAACACTGTAACTGCCCGCACAAAATAATAACAAAAAATCTAACCGCCGCACGAAGTATTAACAAAAAAACTCCTAAGCGCCCGCAAAAAGTATTAACAAAAATACACCCAACCACCCGTACGAAGTATTAAGAAAAAAAATAAACTAACCGCCCGCACAAAGTATTAAGAAAAAAAACTACCTAATACAATTATTAACCCCTAAATCTGCAAACCCCAACATCGCAAACTACCTGATACATTTATTAACCCCTAATCCGCCAACCCCCCATAATGCATTAAACCTAATTTACCTATTAACTCCTACACCGCCAACCCCCACAATGCAAAAAACTCATTTAATGAGTAAGCCCCCTAACCTAACACCCCATAAAATAATATTTTGGGGGTTTTTTTACTGTTAGGGGGGACTTTGTTTATTTTTTAAGTAAACAAGCTGTTAAACTTAGGGCAATGCCCTACAAAAAGCCCTTTAAAAGGCTATTGGTAGTTTAGTATTAGATTAGGGTTTTTTTTATTTTGGGGGGATTATATATTTATATAGGGGTATTAGTTTAGGTTTAATTTTATTATTTTTGATAGTTTGTTTATTTTTTTCTGTATTTCTATCTTTTATTTTTTTGTAGCTTGGGGGTTGTATTTTCAACACATATACTGCCCTATGGGCAGGCTTATCAACTAGTTTATTATAATAGACTTTTCAACGGTTGACTGTATAACATCTCTGTTTTTCTATGAGACTGCTATCATTTTTACAGTAACATTAGCTAATGCATTACAATATCATTGTAGTGTGGTATAAAAACAAAATTCAATAAAGAATTAAATCAGTGTGAGCAAAGTCTCTGGTTTTGTGTGTGTGTGTTTTTAATATGTAATAATAAATTAAATTAAATGTGGAAGTTTCTGGTCATAGACGGTTTTAAGCTGTGTGTGACAACACACCCAAACTAATACCTTGTTCCTAAATGTTCAACAAGTTTGTCAACAATAATTTATGGGATCACCTGTTGTTTATGATGAACTGAAACTGGTTGTGTAATGTATTGTGATTAGTTGTGGAGAGTTAAACAAAACAGGAGCCTCCCATCCTGTAATAAAATGCAATATCATGTATGTATACCAAATAATAACTTATTGTTTTATGCCACAGTATAAGTCAGGAGAATATATTAGGGATGCAGTATTTACCTTCTGTACAGCAGATATGTTTAGTGTTCAGGTGAAACTGTTATTGTCCCATATTATTTTTAGAATTATTTTGGTGTAAACACACATATATGCATACACATATATAATACACAGACATACTGTATATACATATACATACAGTATCTCACAAAAGTGAGTACACCCCTCACATTTTTGTAAATATTTTATTATGTACAGCCTGTATAATGGTGTAAATTTGCTGTCCCCTCAAAATAACTCAACACACAGTCATTAATGTTTAAACCGTTGGCAACAAAAGTAAGTACACCCCTAAGTGGAAATGTCCAAATTGGGCCCAATTAGCCATTTTCCCTCACCAGTGTCATGTGACTTGTTAGTGATACAAGGTCTCAGGTGTGAATGGGGAGCAGGTGTGTTAAATTTGGTATTATCGCTCTCACACTCTCTTACTGGTCACTGGAAGTTCAGCATGGCACCTCATGGCAAAGAACTCTCTGAGGATCTGAAAAAAAGAATTGATGCTCTACATAAAGATTGCCTAAGCTATAATAAGATTGCCTAGGCTATAAGAAGATTGCCAAGACCCTGAAACTGAGCTGTAGCATGGTGGGCAAGACCATACAGCGTTTTAACAGAACAGGTTCCACTCAGAACAGGCCTCGCCATGGTCGACCAAAGAAGTTGAGTGCCTGTGCTAAGCATCATATCCAGAGGTTGTCTTTGGGAAATAGATGTGTGAGTGCTGCCAGCATTGCCGCAGAGGTTGAAGGGGTGGGGGGTCAGCCTGTGAGTGCTCAGACCATACGCCGCAAACTGCATCAAATTGGTCTGCATGGCTGTTGTCCCAGAAGGAAGCCTCTTCTAAAGATGATGCACAAGAAAGCACGCAAACAGTTTGCTGAAGACAAGCAGACTAAGGACATGGAATACTGGGACCATATTCTATGGTCCGATGAGACCAAGATAAACTTATTTGGTACAGATGGTGTCAAGCGTGTGTGGCGGCAACCAGGTGAGGAGTACAAAGACAAGTGTGTCTTGCCTACAGTCAAGCATGGTGGTGGAAGTGTCATGGTCTGGGCTGCATGAGTGCTGCCGGCACTGTGGAGCTACAGTTCATTGAGGGAACCATGAATGCCAACATGAACTGTGACATACTGAAGCAGAGCATGATCCCCTCCCTTCGGAGACTGGGCTTCAGGGCAGTATTCCAACATGATAATGACCCCAAACACACCTCCAAGATGACCACTGCCTTGCTAAAGAAGCTGAGGTTAAAGGTGATGGACTGGCCAAGCATGTCTCCAGACCTAAACCCTATTGAGCATCTGTGGGGCATCCTCAAACAAAAGGTGGGGGAGCACAAAGTCTCTAACATCCACCAGCTCTGTGATGTTGTCATGGAGGAGTAGAAGAGGACTCCAGTGGCAACCTGTAAAGCTCTGGTGAACGCCATGCCCAAGAGGGTTAAGGCAGTACTGGAAAATAGTGGTGGCCACACAATATATTGACACTTTGGGCCCAATTTAGACATTTCCACTTAGGGGTGTACTCATTTTTGTTACCAACGGTTTATACATTAATGGCTGTGTGTTGAGTTTTTTTGAGGGGACAGCAAATTGACACTGTTATACAGGCTGTACACTCACTACTGTACATTGTAGCAAAGTGTCATTTTGTCAGTATTGTCACATGAAAAGATATAATAAAATATTTACAAAAATGTGAGGGGTGTACTCACTTTTGTGAGATACTGTGTATATATATATATATATATATATATATATATACTGTGTGTATGTATATATATATATATATATATATATATATATATACACACACAAATACATATACACACTCACACACACACACACACACACACACACACACACATACACAAACACACACACAGTAATAGAGCATAATAACAATTGAATCAGAATAGAAAATATAACCACAAAAACAACTTTTCAGTGAGATCAGTATACAGTTGTTTTGTCTACTGATTAAAACTTATACAAGGCCAAACGCTAAAAAAAAGTGTTATTATTTTGTTCCCACACCGTATCTTAATTCATGGCCTTGAATCAGTGGAGTGAACAAGTAAACTACATATATAAACACTTCTGCCATAGCCAAGGGAATACAGCAAGTTCAATTGTAAGATAATACAGAACTAAAAACAATCTTCAATTCTTATTGTTGCTTTTAAATTTGTTAAATGTATCTTCCAGGCCTCACTGAAAGGGAGAGTGCAGAGAACACTGATATACACATAAGACAATCCTAATAGTCAGTGGAGGTGCGTCAGTGATGATTTATATAGTACTATTAAAGGATATGAAAGTCAAAATTAAACTTCCATTAGCAAATTTACTGTATTCCATTGTTATCCTTTGTGGAAGAATATTGTAACATTGTTACAAACATTGCTGCTATATTGTGCTGAATACATGTGTACGCTTCTGGGCATATCTAGATATGTTCTTCGACAAAAGATACAGGAGAACTTAGAATTAAATGACCTCACAGCATTCTTGTACGTTGCATTGAAATATTATTCCATTACACCTGCAAATCAGATATTACTCACACTTGAGAATTATTAAGGTTTTATCTGGACACTCCATAATTCTGCAGAACTTGTAACTAAATCTGTAAAAATCACATCTTCACTACTTAAATATTTTCTCATAACAATGTCTAATCTTTGTAGACCAGGCACATCCAACCTAAAGTCTGGGGGCAGCAATGTGTCCCCACTTTCCTATCGCATAAAGCTTCCCTACCCCTCCCTGTTTGTAACACACAGTGATTACTCGTTTCTGTGATATATATGGTTTGTGTCCAATTCATATTTTTCTAGGTTTATCCTTGTATGTATTTTTATGGCACCTATTTTGTTAAATAACAGGGTAATAGACGTTTTATAGCTTCAACTTAAAAGGACATTCAGTTCAAAATCTAAAAAAAGTTTTTTTATTCTACTGTGCCAGAAAAGCTAGAGAGCATTCAGTGAAATGTAGAATTCTGACCCTCTTGCATGGTGTACAGTGCATACTTGTCTTGTGCAGGAGATCATGTATATATGATTCTAAATAGCTATAGCAAAGTAATAGCAGCATTAAAGAGTCTATTCACAGGGTGTGTCATTGGGCTGCAAAACTGAACAAATGTCTGAACTGGGAGAATCGAATTTGGCTCTTGCTCTGCAACAATGTGAATGGTGAAATGTAAAACTGCTCTGAAATGCTATATGTGCTAAGGAGGCCAGAAAACCTTGTGTTGTAGACTGGGACAAGAAGAGGCTCTTTACACACTTGTCACATAGCTGCTTAAAGGGACAGTCAACCATATAATTGTTATTGTTTTAAAAGATAGATAATCCCTTTATTACTCATTCCCCAGATTTGCATAACCAACACAGTTATATTAATGTACTTTTTACCTTTGTGATTACCTTGTATCTAGGAACCTTCTTCCAGCCCCCTTATCACATGACTGTGACTGTTTATTATCTATTGTCTTAAATTTAGCTTTGTATTGTGCTAGATCTTAAATAATCCCCTGTGCCTGAGCACAGTGTTATCTATATAGCCCATGTGTACTTTCTATCTCTTTGTGTTGAAAAGAGATTTAAAAAGCAAGTGATAAGAGGCAGCCAAAGGCTTAGAAATTAGCATATGAGCCTACCTATGTTTAGTTTAAACTAAGAATACCAAGAGAAAAAAGCAAATTTGATGCTAAAAGTAAATTGGAAAGTCAATTAAAATTAAAAGTCCTATCTGAATAATGAAAGTTTAATTTATACTTGACTGTCCCTTTAAGGACTCGTTTCCATTGAGCCGTTAAAAATGGAGACATAAGCTACCGAAGCGTCCGACAGCTAAAAGTAATTTACGGCTCCATTTTAGTACCAGGTTTTCATTGAAAAAGTTTCTGCTTTGCGTGTGGTCGCTCTTTTTGTGTAGGTGTAAGTTAGCGTTGTGTTAACGCTTCCACGGTTCACCCGATGCCGGATTTCTAAAACATTAATAGGCTAATATGGTAACCCGACCTTACACTACACTCAATCGCATATACGGCACTGTATACAAGTGCGGCGCATATATATATATATATTTTTAAATAATATTTTATTGAGAGTCTTGGTACATAATCATCATTGAGATGATATAACAAGTAATATACATGAACAATTAAGGTTGTCTCTTTACAGTAGTTACATAAATTACAATTAAATCTCCTATATCAACAAGCAATAGTTGTACATTACATAGTTATCAATAATTTGAGAATCTCATTTTATAATATATAGAAATAATAGCATTTGACAGTGGTTAATTCAATGGTTACATATGAACCAACTGATACAGGAAACACTATTACTCTGATAATGATAACCACATAAATTATACATCTGTAATGAAATAGGAATAGTTTAGTATGACCCAAAGTTGCGTGTAAAAGGTACCTTTCGTACAGATATAATGAGAAGGGAAATTCAGCGGGTAAACACCTGCTATAAAAATGTGAGAATGTGAAAAAGGGGGTGGGGGGGCAGGCTATCTCCCATGAACTCTGTATTTTCGAATGCAATATAAAGGGTGATCTCTAGTATTTTATGAGATATATTGCCAGTTAGGACGCAAACTACAGGTCGCAGGTTTAATAGAGAGTAACTTGAGTATGAAATGGGCTATGTGGGATACTGGGTTGTGAAGGTGTAACATTTCACCAACTGTAGCACATAACTATATTAAATATAAGGAACCAGAACAATAAACCAGTTATCAGATTGGGACACTGAACCCAATTTTTTTCTTTAGTGATTCAGATAGAGCATGCAATTTTAAGCAACTTTCTAATTTACTCCTATAATCAAATTATCTTCATTCTATTGCTATTTTTATTTGAAAATGAAGGCATTTATGCTTTTTTTTGGTTCAGACCTCTGGACACCACTTTTTATTGGTGGATGAATTTATCCACTAATCAGCAAGAACAACCCAGGTTGTTCACCAAAAATGGTCCGGCATCTAAATTTACATTCTTGCATTTCA
Organism: Bombina bombina; assembly: GCF_027579735.1. Taxonomy (NCBI): domain Eukaryota; kingdom Metazoa; phylum Chordata; class Amphibia; order Anura; family Bombinatoridae; genus Bombina; species Bombina bombina. The sequence goes on along the minus strand of NC_069499.1, from coordinate 215,691,774 downwards.
AATAAAGATCCCAAGAGAATTAAGAAAATTTGATAATAGGAGTAAATTAGAAAGTTGCGTTAAGTAATGAATACCACTTTGGAGTATCGAATTACACACATTGAATAAGGTAGGATGTTGATGAAACTAGCAATAACTCTTTATCAGGGATATAGTATTGAATAGATTCAGAGTATGAACCTGGGTACTGTTGTTTGAAACTATTAATTAGAATCCCTCCCCCCCTCACCGGCTAAGGGAAGGGAAAGAACTTTGGACACTCTAAACGCTGATGAAGCGTCTATAAAATGAGTACATATATAAACAAAATCGCCATCAACTACAATGATTGTGGTAAGATTGTATATAAAATGAAATCAATAATATCAATGTGGTATAGATTTGAAATAGAATAATGACATTAGTAGTAAACTTTTAGTTTATAATAGAATCCAGAAGGATTTTTAGCGGGTAAGTGCCATTTTTGGTATGATAATACCCTTAGTTCAAACACTGTAAGAGTAGTCAGTTTCTAAATAAATTATTTAAATATATATTCAAAACATCAATAATAACGGTCTTTTTGCGAATACTATAATAACGTAAATTGAACACAGTAAAATGAATCCACAAATTCCTGCAGCGCATATATTTTTACCCGTCGCTCGCAGTTAAAATAAAATCAAACACCTAATGCATGCGCAATATCTACCTCTCAACCGCAACCCCCCACCGCAATAACTAATGTATTAATCCCTAATCCGCCAACCTCTATATTGCAAAGAATCTATTTGAACTATTAACCCTTAATCCGCCATGCCCCACAATGCAATCTAGCCATTTAAACTATTAACCCCTAATCTGCCATGCCCCACAACGCAATCTAGCCATTTAAACTATTAAAACCCTAATCTGCCATGCCCCAATAGCAATCTAGCCATTTAAACTATTAACCCCTTATCCGCCATGCCCCACAATGCAATCTAGCTATTTAAACTATTAACCCTTAAACCATCATGCCCCCATATCGCAAATAACTAATCGCAAAGCCACATAACCTAACACCCCCTAAATTAACCCCATTAAATAAATTAAAATAATCCTAAATTACAATTACAATAATTAATCCTAAATTTCAATTAAAATAAAAAAAACTAACATTACTTTAAAAATTGTCCCTAAAGGGGCATTTGTATGGGCATTGCCCTTAAAAGGGCAATCAGCTCTTTTACTGCCCTTAAAAGGGCAATCAGCTCTTTTACTGCCCTTAAAAGGGCATTCAGCTCTTTTACAATTGCCCAAAATTTCTAATAAAAAAAGTCTAACCCACAGATAGGTACTCTCGGTTCCTGAAGTCCGGCGGTGAAGTCTTCTTCCAAGCGACGACCTCTTCTATCTTCATCCAGGACCGTGGAACTGAAGACCGGCGACCGCAGAGCCAAGGGGTGTGGAGGATCCTCTTCGTACGATCACCGCCGTACACTGAATATTGAATGCAAGTTACGCCTTTAAAAATGGTTAACCTTACATTCCTATTGGCTGATTTGATTCTTCAAATTCAAATCAGCCAATAGGATGAGAGCTACTGAAAATCTATTGGCTATTCAAATCTATTCTATTGCACGCAAACCGAATTACGGCTCAATGGGAATGAGCCCTTAGTTATTTACCATTTGAAATACATAGATAGATCATTGAAATTAATGAAATTATTGGGAGGGGAACTATCTCCAGTTTAACAGGTTCATATTTGTTCAACTTTTCAGCTGTACTTTATTGGAAGGATAAAAATAATGATTACCTTAATAACCATATAAATAGCTTTATTTACCATATTTAAAACCATAACACAATATTTTATTTTTAATGCTTGGCCATTCTCTCCTCACATGTAGGTCCTTGTGCAGATCTATTCCACTCCATAAATCTTCTATTCATTGAGCTTCTTGAAATTTAGTAACAACTTAGTTGATTCTGTATGCATATATTTGCAGGGTAGCAATGGCATTACAGGGACAGTAAAGTTAAAAATAATATTTTTTTTATTCAGATAAAACATGCAATGTTAAAAAAACTTTCAAATGTACTCCTCATATCTAATTTGCTTTGTTCTCTTGGAATCCATTGTTGAAAAGCATACATGGGTAGGCTCAGGAGCAATGCACTACTATGAGCAAGCTTTTTGTCATTGGCTAACCTAATGTGTTAACCTAGCTTCTAGTAGAGCATTGCTTGCATTCAACAAAGGATACAAAGAGAATTAAGCAAATTTGATAAAATAAGTAAATCTGAAATCTGTATATTGTATAATCTATCTGAATCATAAAAAAAATGATTTATGTCCCCTTAAGGTTTTTTTTATCAACTCTGTATCTTTATTTTATAACATTTTTATTGTGAAGAATTGTCAAGTTATTTCTGCAGACACAAATTCACAGTTTTGAGAACTACAAAACCAAGAGCATGTGATATCTTATAGACAGAAAAAATGCCAAATAATCTTATTTATACAGATTATAATGGACATTAAACAGAAACTATATACAGAATATATTTTATTTTATTTTTAGGAAAAAAGCATTTATTTAAAAATTGTATTTTTTTTAAAATATTTTTAAAATCCAGTTTTATTGGAAATAGTATGTGATACAACAACAATATACATACAAACACAGTTACAATATATATGAACTGATTCATAATACTAAATAAATAACATTACAATAACAAGATTAGTCATCAAGAAGTAATTGGTATAAGAAAATTAAATAATGGAAAATAGAAAAAATCTCCACTCTGGTTAGTAATATTTGAACTCTGTTTGGGTTCTCTGTGTATTATACTTACATAGATATTTTGGTGATTGTATCTTACAATTTTTACTGTAATAAGGGGAATCTTAGGGGAATCTTCAAAAGCCAAATATCATGTTCTTGTTTGATCATTGAAGGAAATGGGATTATTTATATTATGTTCTTTAAATATTGTTCCCATATTTGTTGGAACTCAATATAGATTTCTATATTCCCAAGTCGTTGATAGTTGTATTCCTCTAACTCAACATATTCTGATACATTCAAAAACTGATTTTTTTTTTTAAATAATTGATTTTTATCCACCCGTTGCTAATTTAATGTTATCCTTACTTTTAAAATTATCCTAAGAAGGTCTTTCTTCATCTGAAGCATCTTAAAGGACCAGTACATACAGTAGTTTTGCATAATCAACAAATTTGTGTAGTCACTAACATTGCTTTCAGGGTGTGCACACCAAGCTAAATTGTGTTACTGGTCTAAATGCTATTCATGAGAGAAAATATCCATTCAGTAGCAGCATTGGTTTCAGGAAGGCAGAAAAAGAAATCTACTTAAGAACATTGTTCTTGTTGAAGTTGAGCTTTCAATGTTTATTAGCAGGCTATTTGAAAACTTCTTCCCCAGCTATACACTGCTTCATGTAGATATACTCATCATACATTTAATTTTCAGCCTACTGAGCAGATGGTACAGTTTTAATAACGGAGCATATCTTTCCATAAAGGTGTTTGGTTTAAGGTTACCAAGCTGTAGGATTCCATGTCCTGAAAGTTTTTTCCCGTCCATTTCTTCAAGTAACTGAGCGCAGTTTTATGCAATGAGAGTGCAGTGGCACAAAACCTTTTACCTCTTCTTGGGGTAGTTCTTCCTATCTTCCAATTTTTCAAGGATTGTCCTAACAGTTGAAGGAAGGAAATGGTCTTCAATTTTAAACATCAAGGTTGTTTTGAAACCATTGATGTTATCAATCACTTCAACTACAGTGGCTGTCTGTCTCTCTACTTTTTTTTAACTGCGTAATGGAATGATAAACCATGACTTTGAACAAAGTGCAGCCATACTTCATATAAAGGCTTGGTAAAGAAACTCAACAGAAACAATTTATAATTTATCCTGAGAATGGCAGTCAGCAGTCCTAGCCACCTCATTTGAACATAACCCAACATCACCTGAAACTCTGTTTCTACATATTTACAAAACTCATTTTGAGTTTCAAGTGTGTGTGTAAGATATGAAAAATATTTCTTTCATACAGGTGGTGAGAGTCACTGATCCATTACTCCTGGGAATTAGGCTTCCCTGCCGCTAGGAGATGGCAAAGATTCCCAAAATTCCAAGAGCTCTATAAAACCCCTCCAACCTCACTGGTAAATCAGTCTTGTATTTGCCTCCACTGTAGGAAGGTGAAGAATAAAGATGTGCATAGGATTCTTCAATGAGAGGGGTTCTCCGACTCAGATTTGAGAGCCTATTTCCCCTCAGAGTGCAGTGCCTTGTCAGAGGTATGTGTGTGGAGTATGGACTGTGTCTCATTTTTCACCTCATGGGAAATTAGTCACTAGCCTTCCATGGGTATTGCAGGGACATGTCTATTGCCTCCTCTTGCTGGGTCTTCAGTATACTTCTAATCCATATCCTCTGCTGATATGTTTCAGCACTGGTTTTGCTTTCTACTGGTTTTACCAGTAGATGAGTGTCTTGGTAAGTAACATTTTTATTTTATTGACACTCTATTAGCCTTTTTGGGAATTTAAATGATATATTCCTATATAAAGAGCTCTGGCAGAATCTTTATTTAAGTTTTACCCTTTAAATTTAAAATATATTTTGCACGTGCCAATTTTTTTCCTCCCGTGCATCGGCCTTTGGGTCTGCGCGCATTGGTATGCCGGGTTTCTTTTCCATCTGTACATTTAGCAGAATCTCAAACCTACAGACTGTTGTTGTTTCTTCAACAGCATGGTTGGAAAATTAATTTTCCAAAGAGTTCTTTGGTTCCTCAGACAAAAGGTTACTTTTCTGTGGGAACAAATAGATTCAGTTGACATAACAATATCTTTAAAAGTTCAAAGAAGGTTGAAAATGAGGTCAGCTTGTATAAACCTTCAGTCTGTGTTTTTTCCTTCAGTTGCTCTTTGCATGGACATTTTAGGTCTTATGATTGCTGCATTGGATGCTATTCCATTTGCTCATTTTCACATAAGACCTCTTCAGCTTTGTATGCTTCACCATTGGTGCTGGGATCATATTCACCTGTCTCAGGAGATCATTCTAGATCTCAGAGAAGTTCAGTTTCTGTCTTGGTGGCTGGTCATCACCTTATTAGGCAGGTGGCTTCTTTTGCTCATCCTACTTGGACTGTGATCACTACAGATGCAAGTCTTTCAGGTTGGGGATCTGTCTGGGTGTCCCTCAGTGCTCTTCAGAGTTGGCATCAGTTGAAGCTGGAGTCTCATCTCTGTTTTTAAATAAAGAATGTCACAGCAGTGGTTTATATCAAGTAATCAAGGGGGAACTCACAGTTCTCTAGCCATGGGAAGTGTCTTGAATTCTATTATGGGCAGAGGCCAATCTTTGTCTAATTTTTGCAGTTCATATTCCTGGAGTGAACATTGTACCCTGTGCCTGAAGGGAGGCAGTTTTTCTAAGTCGTCAGTCCCTGCTTCCACAGGTATGGTCTCTCCATCAAGAAGTTTTCAGTCAGATTGTGGATCTTTGGGGGCTCCCAGAGATAGATCTGATGGCCTCTTGGCTGAACAACTTCCTAGGTACTTTGCCAGGTCCAGGGATTCTCAGACAGCATTTGTGTATGCTCTAGTAGCTTCTTGGTCCTTTCATATTGCCTATGTGTTTCCTCCTATGGGTTTTCTTCCCAGAGTAATTTCTAATCAGACAGTAGGAATTATCAGTTATTCTGTTTGCTCCAGCTTGTTTCCGCGTGGTTTTGCATGCAGATCTGATTTAGAGGTCCAGTTGCTCACCTTGGCCTTTTCCACAAGGTCCATTTTTTCATCCAGATCTCAAATCTTAAAGTTTGATGGCTTGGAGATTGAACATTTAGTTCTTAGACATAGAGATTTTTCTGTTTCTGTTATTGAGACTCTGATACAGACTCATAAGCCTGTAATGAGGAAAATGTATCATACTGTTTGGAATACCTTTATTTCTTGGTGTAAGGATCATGGGTTTTCTTAGCATTCTTTTAGAATTTTGTAGTTTTTACAGTATGGTCTGGATGAGGGTCTGTCAGTCTTTTGAAGATGCCGATTTCTGCTATTTCAGTTTTGTTTCATAGGAAGATTGCTAATCTTCCTGACATTCATGGTTTTGGTTCGTATTAAGCATGTTATTAAGCCAATTTCTCCACCTTGGAATCTATATTTAGTGTTGAAGGTTTTGTAGGCTCCTCCACTTGAGCACATGCATTAAAGGGCCATAATACCCAAATGTTTAAACACTTGAAAGTGCTGCAGCATAGTTGTAAAATGCTGACTAGAAAATATCACCTGAACATCTCTATGTAAAAAAGGAAGATATTTTGCCTCAAAAATTCCTCAGTAGCCACATCCCATTGTAAAGGACTTCTAAGCAACAAATCAGTATGTCTGTCCCGGGACAGATGAAGGATTGAGCCTCGTGCACTCTCATCTTATTTCCCTATTCAGTTGAAGGAAGTTTACTATGAAATCTCATGAGAGTTAAGTGAAATCTCATGAGATCACAGTAAAAGAGTTCATGACCTCAGCACTGCTGATGCTAATTGGCTGCTGTCCATGTCTTCATTTTTTTTTTACCTGCAGCTGAGCAACAGCTGAGTATAATTTTTTACACAGAACTTACTCTGGTGAGCTGAGGAGATTGTGAGGTAAAATATCTTCCTTTTTTACATAGAGATGCTCAGGTGATATTGTCAGCTTTTTACAGTTATACTGCATCAGTTTCAAGTGATTTAGCATATGAGTATTATGTCCCTTTAAGTGGATTTTAAGCTTCTTGGAAGGTTTTATACCTTTCGGCTATTTCTTCTGCTAGAAGAGTTTCTGAATTATCTGTTCTTTCTTGTGATTCTCCTTATCTTATTTTTAATCAGGATAAGTTGGTTTTTCAGAACCAAATTTTTTTTTCCCCCCTAAGGTTGTGTCCTCAGACAATATTAAAGGAGGAATTGTTGTTCCTTCTTTGTCTCCTAATCCTAAGACTTCTTCAAGAAGGTTTCTTCACAGTTTCAATGTTGTTAGGGCCTTGAAGCAGGGACGGAACTATGGGGGGTGCAGAGGTGGCAACTGCGACCGGAAGCTTCAGAAAAAAGAAAAAAAAATTAACTTTTTTTTTTAAATAAAAAACGGCCTGCCGCTGCCTGCACTGATATCATGTGAGTGTGACGTGATGCTTCACTAGTGTCTCTGAACTTAGTTAACTTGGCGCACCACACGCACATTGGCTCCGCTCCTGATTGACTGCACGTGTAGTCTGCTCAATCGGCTCGTGACTGCACATGTAGTCAGTCAGTGTGAGAGACTGAGTGAGAGACGAGTGACGAGCAGAGGCAGCTGAGCGAGGAGGGTGGCTAGAGACGACTACTCGGCTAGTGGTGGTAAGTCAGTGTGAGGCTGAGTGGCATTGTGACAGGCTGCCAGGCTGATTAAATTGAACCAGTAACTGGAGTAGTAGACTGGACGGTGTCAGGTGGTCAGTAGCGTAATGGCCACAACCGAGAGGCTGAGCGTTTTAGGGGAGTATCAGGGCCAAAAAAGGAAAATGGTTCAAAGCAACAAAACCAAATAACTGCTTTCAAGTGATGTCCAGGCAAGCTTTAAGCTGTGAATTTCGTATTGTTTCTTTGGACAATTATGTTGCAGTAATAATAGTATAATTGTAATTATATGCCCCCCTCTCTCTCTCTTCAAATCAGACCAGCGCTGCCATTCTTAACTTCTGCTTTTATGCACTGCGCTGTTTAAACAGACCCTGTATAACATGTTCCTAAGTATCAATATATAGCCAATAGCCTTTGTATAGATAGTGCAAACATGGCAAAGTTCAGGCAGATTTTTTCGAAAGTCCCGGTCAGCAGACAAATATGTATTAATTATGTATAGCTTGTGTACCTCCGCTCCCTTTCATGTCCCGGTACCTCTGACTTTAGACCTCCTCGGTCTTGTTGTACGCTGTTCCGGACCCTTGTTACATTGGGTGTTCCCACATCTGTATGTGCCCCTATGCCTAAGCCAAGATGATTGTATAGCTGGAGCAGGTTTTTGAGTTGTGAGGGAGACAAAATGCTACCCATCGATACCCAGTGTGGGGTTTTTAAACCATAGTGTGTGTATGGTGTTTTAGGACTATGAGTACGGCGCAAGCCGAAACATGTTAGTCTATTTTTTTTTCTCCAGTAGGGCATGTACCCTCCATGTTTTAATTATATTTAAATAAAGAGACTTTTATTTTTAACCACAGCAACTATTTGTTTATTTTTTTAGCTTTATTTTTTGCCCAAGTCAGTTGCTGTTTTTTCACAGAAGCTGCACTGCAGTCCGGACTTGTCTTTAACCCTCTCTCTGGATGATCACCTTTTTACCTGTTCCCTGAGGATATAGCAAAAAGCATTCGAAAAGATTTTGGCAGTACCTGCATACGGCTTTATTGGTCTATACAGACAAGCAGGAGACAACAGGAGACAGCAGGAGTCCCATGGCAGAAAGCTTTGTGTTGGCCCGCTGATCGGCTTAAGCTTCATTAGGCTCCAAATGTCCAAGGCGTACCGCAAGCTGACAACGGAATCTAGAAAGTGACATCACGTCACACGTGGGGTAACACGGAAGAGTCGGAATCCGCTGAATCCGCATGGTGTGGACGGACGAGGGTCCGGAACAGCGTACAACAAGACCGAGGAGGTCTAAAGTCAGAGGTACCGGGGCATGAAAGGAAGCGGAGGTACACAAGCTATACATAATTAATACATATTTGTCTGCTGACCGGTACTTTCGAAAAAATCTGCCTGAACTTTGCCATGTTTGCACTATCTATACAAAGGCTATTGGCTATATATTGATACTTGGGAACATGTTATACAGGGTCTGTTTAAACAGCGCAGTGCATAAAAGCAGAAGTTAAGAATGGCAGCGCTGGTCTGATTTGAAGAGAGAGAGAGGGGGGCATATAATTACAATTATACTATTATTACTGCAACATAATTGCCCAAAGAAACAATAAGAAATTCACAGCTTAAAGCTTGTCTGGACATCACTTGAAAGCAGTTATTTGGTTTTGTTGCTTTGAACCATTTTCCTTTTTTGCTATTTGTATTTTTGGTGTTTGGGCAAAAACACCAGGTTTATATTGCAACACTATGCAGCAAGAGATGAATCAAGAGGGATCAGCTGTGATCACCTACTACTCATTAAAAGAAGTAAATGAGAGGGACATTGACAATGTTGAAGTAGAGCATATATTCTCACATGACCGTAAGAGTTTTGATCTCCCTATGCTTTTTGATGAGATGGAGCGCCTTTTGATTAAGGAAAAGAAAATTAAATGGGATATTTGGACTTTAGAAAAGTACTTAGCCCTAAATATGATACCTAGGGGCCTGCGAATTAGTAAATTTCCAACTTTTGAAACGGATGACCAGGAGTTTATTGATATGTGGAACCTCATCTTAAGTGACTGTTCTGGGCGACTAATGAAGTTACTGATAAGTTATAAAACAGAAATGTTGAATGCTATCAGGGTTGACATTTGTGATGTACAAACTCTTTTAAATAATTTTTGTGCCAGTATTGATTTTCCCAAATTTGATGCAGTATTACAAAAGACAATCAGAGAAGTTAAGGAGGAGATTGTTAGTATTAAGCATAACAAATTTTTAAGGGATAAATCAGACTATGATAATAATAAAGTTTACATTTGGAATAGAGGTCAAAGATTTCAATACAGGAGGAGCCAGAACAGGGGGTACAAGAGAGGAAGAGGTAGGAGACAGAGAAGTAGGGGCAATAAAACTGTGACTTTCTCAGACAGTGAGGCTGATTCTGGGGATGATAACACATATTCAGCTGAGGAAGAAACCCTTCAGGACACGGTTAACAGAAATACTAATTACAACAGGTTTTCTGGTAGGGGGAACATGCACACGAGAATGGATATGAGACAGGGCCCTAATAGGGTACATGCAGCTCAACACTCTGGTAGACCTAGGTTTCAACAACAAAACACACAGCAACAGAGAAGATATCAACCATCTGCAAATCCTGTTCCTTCTTTAGAACAACAACCTATGGATGAGATAACAAATAGAGATGAAGAGTTCTCACAGATGGAACAGGTTTTTCACATGGGTCAGCGCTCCAGGGGAGGTGGGACGGTCATTATGCAACCCGAACAAGGGAGGTATCCAGTAAGGCAAACCAGGATGCCATCAAAATACAAACCGTCATAAATCTATCTGATCATGTTTTGACAAAAGAAGAGTACAGAGTGTTAGGTTTGGGCTTGGGTTTTGTACCCACTGTAAACTTCAATTTGTTTAATACAATGTTAGATCTTAACAAATTTGTGCGCAATCTAACACTCTGTAAACACTTCAGAACCAATGATTCAGAAATCCCCTCAGAACAACCCCAGGGGCAAACTAATCCTAATATATATCAAGGGTTTCAATTCCAGGATGTATGTGACCTCATAGCTCTGAGGGGTTTGGAACAGGAGACAGGAACTGATATTGTGAATACTCAAACCACATTGCACAAGAAATATAAGAATCCCTCCACTTTCTACCCCATTCAGAGCAGGGGGAATACCATAGAGACCTTTTACAGAAGAGTTGAGGCTGACTTAAGAGCACTCAATCATGAGAAGAAATCAGTGAAAAATAATCTAAGTGTACATGAACAACAAGCTATGAAATCATTAAGTGACAATATGAATATTGTCATAAAGCAGGCAGACAAGGGGGGCTCTGTGGTTGTTATGAACAGGTCACACTATATAAATGAGGCCTTAAGGCAATTGGGAGATACCAATAGTTACACCAAACTTAAGGGAGACCCAACAAATGTGTTTCAGAGACAGCTTATGCACCTTTTGGATGGGGCAGTGGAAGATGGCTTCATTGACAATGACACTTGTCAATATTTATATGTCAATCACCCTATTATTCCAATTTTCCACCACCTACCAAAGGTGCATAAAACAACTGAGAACGTGCAAGGTAGACCGATAGTCAGCAGAATAGGGTCCATGTTAGAGCACCTTTCAGAGTGGCTAGATGATCTATTACAACCCTTGGTCCTAGCCCTTCCTAGCTACATTAAAGACACGAAACATGTTTTGAATCTGATTGATCAAATCACATGGACGCAAAATTCTGTATGGCTCACTGTGGATGTCACAGCATTGTATTCCTCAATCCCCCACCATCTAGGACTAAAGGCTATTGAATACTTCTTAATCAATGAGACGTCCTATGATGAACCGTTCAGAGCCTTTGTGTTGGAGGTTACAAAGTTTCTCCTCTCACACAATTATTTCCAATTCGAGGGTGATTACTATCTGCAGAAATGTGGGACCGCTATGGGCGCCAAATTCGCCCCCACTTATGCCAACCTATTCATGGGTTGGTGGGAGCGGTCCCACATTTATGCAGATAGTAACACCTTCCAACCTGCAATTAGGATGTATCATCGTTTCATAGACGATTTGCTGTTTGTTTGGGACAGTGAGAGATACTCGGTAGATGAATTTATGCAATATTTGGGTCAGAACGAATTCAATCTGCATTTTACATATGAAACAGACAAACAAAGAATCCATTATTTCGATGTGGAGCTCAGGGGGTGGCAATCAGGTGAAATTACATCTGAAGTGTACAGAAAACCTATTTCAGGAAATAGTATACTGCATGCCCAGAGTTGCCATCTCAAACAAGTACCATATTCTGTGGCTAAGGGACAGTTCATTCGTCTCAAAAGGAACTGTACCCGAGCAAAAGACTATAAATGTCATGCTGATGCATTGCAGGATAGATTGAAAGAAAGGGTATATAGTGTTAGAGTTCTCAAAAAAGCCAGGAATTAAGTAGAAAAAAATAAAAAGAGAATCCCTTTTGAGAGATTGCATAAAACCCAACGGTCAATCCGAGCGCAAATTGACATTTGTTACGGACTATTCAGAACAATATCACACCATCTGTAATATAATTCGGGGACACTTTAAATTGTTGGCAGCTGATGATGGTTTAGCTGATGCAGTCAGTAAGGGCTGCAGATTTTCGTATCGAAGAAATAAATCGATGGGTAGCATTTTGTCTCCCTCACAACTCAAAAAACCTGCTCCAGCTATACAATCATCTTGGCTTAGGCATAGGGGCACATACAGATGTGGGAACACCCAATGTAAGGCGTGTGAACATGTCCATATAGGCTCATCTTTCCAGTCCTGTACAACAGGGGAAAGATTTGAAGTGGCAGCCTGTGTGAACTGTAGATCTACGTATTGCATCTATCTTGTATGGTGCACAGTTTGTAACCTTCAATATATAGGTTTAACGACAAGGGAGGTACGTTCACGGATACGTGAACATTTATCAACCATCAGAGTTGGTAAAAGCAGTACCCCCATAGTAAATCATTTTGTTAATACACACAATAAAGCCTTAGCTGGATGATAATTAAGAAAGTCCAGGCCCGGGGGAGGGGTGGAGACAAGTTCCAGATTTTATCCAGGCAGGAGATGTACTGGATATTCAGACTTCAGACCAAGGTACCCTTTGGTCTGAACTCTGAATATGACTTTATCAACCATTGGAATTGATCTTGTCATCCGCCTATCCCCCGGGTCCCTTCATAAACTAAATAAACTAATTATTGTCACTTTCATAAACTAATTATTGTCACTCTTATGTATCCCAGCCCCATGTATCTTTGCTCTATATTAACTGATAGCACTGATGTGTGTATAGAATTGAAGAGTACCCTGAATTATACTTCATAATAAAAGCCCCATGTCTAAGATATATCAAGTTACACCTAAAAGCATATATTTCTTATATTCCCTTTGCTCCTTAGTTTCTCTTCTTATCTTATCTTTCCTTATCTAAGGCCCTGTAGGGTACAAATGTTACATCCCCAGTAATTAATAATATACAAAAAACTAATTAGGCAGTTTAGTTCCTTTAAATGGGATTCCAGTGAAACATTTTTGGAAGTACTTTTTCTCCAATTTTTATATCTATTTTTGTATCTATGTTTATATCCATTTACCCATCAGTATGGGCCATCTCAAATCGTTTATGAGGGTAGAAACTATGCAATGTATTAACAAGGTTGGAAAACAATGTTTGAACACATAGAATTTAAGATATTGTTGAAGTGCATATTTCACATTGTAAGAATTAAATTATACATTCTATTACATTGTTTAATGAAGGAAAAAAGTATATTATGTAATGTACCTTTAAAGCCCTAATTGATGTTTAAAATTTCCACCAATCAAATCCCAGTGTGGGGTTTTTAAACCATAGTGTGTGTATGGTGTTTTAGGACTATGAGTACGGCGCAAGCCGAAACATGTTAGTCTATTTTTTTTCTCCAGTAGGGCATGTACCCTCCATGTTTTAATTATATTTAAATAAAGAGACTTTTATTTTTAACCACAGCAACTGACTATTTGTTTATTTTTTGAGTATCAGGGCCAAACCATCTCACAGACTGTATCACTTCACAGTCTCACACACTACATATAGTACTGGCTGTGGGGGAGGTAGTAGGGACCTAGGGTCACCATCCTATATTATAAAAGACAAGAGTTTGTCTGAAGCCGTCATGCGCAGTTCAGACAAACTCTTGCCGCTGATCGCACGCGCACCCTTGGCCAGCTGTTGATCGCACGCGCAACCCACTTAGCATGTTTGTTAGCACTTTGACCCCCCTTGCTGCGCACGCACACTCACAAAACTGATTTGAGCCAACGCGCACGCGCACGCGAACCCTAGCAGCCTATCACACCCTCGCACTAGCCATTGACAACCCACTTAGCCTACTAGCCTATCACACAATGCGCACGCGCACGTGCACGCGAACCCACGCGCACGCAACTAGCCTAGCCGCCTATCACACCCTCGCACTAGCCGTTGACAACCCACTTAGCAAATAGCCGTTGAAAGCAGCTGATCAGAGACAGGGGAGAGGGAGAGAGGGAGACAGGGGAGAGGGAGACAGGGGAGAGGGAGACAGGGGAGAGGGAGAGAGAGACAGGGGAGAGGGAGACAGGGGAGAGGGTGAGAGAGACAGGGGAGAGGGAGACAGGGGAGAGGGAGACAGGGGAGAGGGAGAGAGGGGAGAGGGAGAGAGGGGAGAGGGGGAGAGGGAGACAGGGGAGAGGGAGACAGGGGAGAGGGAGACAAGGGAGAGGGAGACAGGGGAGAGGGAGAGAGGGAGACAGGGGAGAGGGAGACAGGGGAGAGGGAGACAGGGGAGAGGGAGACAGGGGAGAGGGTGAGAGGGGAGAGGGAGACAGGGGAGAGGGAGACAGGGGAGAGGGAGACAGGGGAGAGGGAGACAGGGGAGAGGGAGACAGGGGAGAGGGAGAGAGAGACAGGGGAGAGGGAGACAGGGGAGAGGGAGACAGGGGAGAGGGAGACAGGGGAGAGGGAGACAGGGGAGAGGGAAAGAGGGGAGAGGGAGACAGGGGAGAGGGAGACAGGGAGACAGGGGAGAGGGAGAGAGGGGAGAGGGAGAGAGGGGAGAGGGAGAGAGGGGAGAGGGAGAGAGGGGAGAGGGAGAGAGGGTAGAGGGAGAGAGGAGAGAGGGGAGAGAGGAGAGAGGGGAGAGGGAGAGAGGGGAGAGGGAGACAGGGGAGAGGGAGAGAGGGGAGAGGGAGAGAGGGGAGAGGGAGACAGGGGAGAGGGAGACAGGGGAGAGGGAGACAGGGGGACAAGGGAGAGGGAGAGAGAGACAGGGGAGAGGGAGAGAGAGACAGGGGAGAGGGAGACAGGGGAGAGGGAGACAGGGGAGAGGGAGACAGGGGAGAGGGAGACAGGGGAGAGGGTGAGAGAGACAGGGGAGAGGGAGACAGGGGAGAGGGAGAGAGAGACAGGGGAGAGGGAGACAGGGGAGAGGGTGAGAGAGACAGGGGAGAGGGAGACAGGGGAGAGGGTGAGAGAGACAGGGGAGAGGGAGACAGGGGAGAGGGTGAGAGAGACAGGGGGGGAGAGAGAGAGACAGGGGGGGAGAGAGAGAGACAGGGGGGGAGAGAGGAGAGAGGGGAGAGAGGAGAGAGGGGAGAGGGAGAGAGGGGAGAGGGAGACAGGGGAGAGGGAGAGAGGGGAGAGGGAGAGAGGGGAGAGGGAGACAGGGGAGAGGGAGACAGGGGAGAGGGAGACAGGGGGACAAGGGAGAGGGAGAGAGAGACAGGGGAGAGGGAGAGAGAGACAGGGGAGGGAGACAGGGGAGAGGGAGAGAGAGACAGGGGAGAGGGAGACAGGGGAGAGGGAGACAGGGGAGAGGGAGACAGGGGAGAGGGAGACAGGGGAGAGGGTGAGAGAGACAGGGGAGAGGGAGACAGGGGAGAGGGAGAGAGAGACAGGGGAGAGGGAGACAGGGGAGAGGGTGAGAGAGACAGGGGAGAGGGAGACAGGGGAGAGGGTGAGAGAGACAGGGGAGAGGGAGACAGGGGAGAGGGTGAGAGAGACAGGGGGGGAGAGAGAGAGACAGGGGGGGGAGAGAGAGAGACAGGGGGGGAGAGAGAGAGAGGGGAGAGAGAGAGACAGACAGGGGAGAGAGAGAGAGAGACAGGGGGGAGGAGAGAGAGGCAGGGGAGTGAGAGAGAGACAGGGGAGTGAGAGTGAGAGTGAGACAGGGGAGTGAGAGTGAGAGAGACAGGGGGGATAGAGTGAGAGAGACAGGGGGGAGAGAGTGAGAGAGACAGGGGGGAGAAAGAGGGGAGAGAGAGAGATAGGGCACAGAGAGAGAGAGAATATAAAAATAAAAATAAACCACACGGCCCGTGTGAACGGGCTTTAGGACTAGTATCACTATAAAAAGCATGGCTCAGTGCAAATGGGCAGCCAAGGAACCAAATCCCTGCTGCATAGGTGTAATGGACAAGTAATAACTGCATAATAACAACTCAATATACTACAAGATGCTTTTTTCCCCTGCTAACATTAGATTTTCATATTTAGTAGCAGTTCAACTCCATACTACATTTGTGACATTGCCTGTGAGTATCAGTACTATAAGTTTTAACCACAAGAAAATAGAAACAGACTTTCATTCTAGTATCTCTCCATTACAGATGTTTTGTATTTATTTATGTATTTACACTAAGGTGCCGGTGAGGGGGGAGGGGTTTTATAGAGCTCTTGGGGTTTGAGAATACTTGCCTCCTCCTAGTGGCAGGGAAAACAAATCACCAGGAGTAATGGATCATGGACTCTCACCACCATGAAAGAAATTAATTTATCAGGTAAGAATAAATTATGTTATTGGAGATGACCATCTCTACATCAACAGGCGAAATACAAGTTGCATAAACTGTGGCCGGCGCACCCAACTCCTATCAGATCATACCCAATGTTTTTTGGCAGTTTGGTGAAAACATTGCTTTGGTTTTTCCATTCTGCATCTCCAAAATTAGAATTTGTGTAAACCGCACAAAGTACAACAATTTTCCTACTAGACAATTTTTTTTTAGGTTCTCTCTAAAATAATCACTCACAATAACAGATATTTCAACAGACAACAATCTTCGTTCTATTTTAACTTTCTGTCCAGTTTTGTAATCAAAATACCTGACAAGCACAGGAAAAATCTTGATCTCTTTATGATTGGATGCGTCAGTCAAAACAGAAATAAATGTAGCCTTTTCTAAATCACAGTGCAACAGATCTGAAGCATGAGGTGCAGACACATTCAACATAATAGCTGTTTTTATTGGTTTGTGCGCATGCGAATGTGGGGTCTAATGTTACCTGGAGTAGCGTTGATGGACCTAAAATTATGAGTGTATGAAATTGTGAGATATGTGAAAGCATCCTAAGCTGCAGCTAACTGTTCTTCCTTAGCACTAATTTTCTCCTCCTTAAATTTCTTTTGTTAAAAATGAACTAAATGCAGAAGCAGAAATATCTCTTTTTTGTGTTTATCACTGCTTAAGTGAGTTTTAATATCACCATGTCCACCATGAACTAGATGTTTTGCACCTCATTTCAGAGTCTTAGACACATGTCTCTTCACAGAAAAATATAAAATGACTCTTTCTATATTTTTATTAAATGCTATGGTAAAAAGGCACACAAATCCATTTAAAACAGACAAATATGAATTAAACCTGTATATTCAAATTATTAACCCCTATGGTAGGTAGGAGCCAAAAAATATAAAATTCCCAAAGACACTTAGAAATATTTACAAATAAAGGACTAAATAAAATCTTAAATTAACCCCTATGGCAGAAGCCAGCAATATATTCCCAAAAGCACTTAGACAAATGATTCACTAGTTAACCCCTATCAGCACTTAAAATAGTTAAAAAATAAATAAGGTCTTAAATTAATCCCTATGGTAGGAACAGACATATATTACCAAAGGCACTTAGAAATGTTTTTAAAAAAATGATGAAGGCTTAAGTTAGAAGACAGAAATATATCCCCAAAGACACTTAGAAATAGGATTCACTAGGTAAAACTTTATGGTAGGAGCCACAGTGTATGGGACAATATATCATTATTTTGATGTTCACAAATTTAGCGAGAATAGAAATGAGTACAATTGGAAACCCTAGGCTGTAGAGAGTCTTCAGCCTGCTACCTTGATATCCTGGCCAATAGCATGTCTCCAGGCAGGGTGCAGGTTATGAGGACTCACTTGTGACTTGCAAAATGCAAGGCAAGCAGAGAGACAAGTTTGGCCCACAAAAGTGCCTTTTTATTTAAGTGTTACTAACTAGCTAGGCAGAGGCTGTCACTGATACTAACACAATGGAACTACTACTCTGCAGCCTCCTTCAATGATGTCACTGGCAGCTGAAACTGGAGAGATTTGCTGCTGGTGTTCTGACTATTTGTGCTGCCTTGTCTAAAAATGTTACTGTAGCTCGAACCGATACCCAAGTCTTTAGATCAGTGCTACCCTATCAAACATGCTTAAAGGGACACTAAACCCAAAATTTTTATTTCATGATTCAAGTAGAGAATAAAATTTTAAACAACATTCCAATGTACTTCTATTATCTAATTTGCTTCATTATTTAGCTATCTTTTGTTGAAGAAATAGCAACGCACATGGATGAGCCAATTATACAAGGCATCTATGTGCAGCAGCCAATCAGCAGCTACTGAGCCTATCTAGATATGCTTTTCAGCAAAGTATATCAAGAGAATGAAGCAAATTAGATAATAGAAGTAAATTAAAAAGTTGTTTAAAATGGTATGCTCTTTCTAAATCATGAAAGAAAAAATTTGGGTTTCATGTCCCTTTAAGGCTACTTTCACCTTGGCAATCACTTTATTAACTATAGATCATGTAAGAGTAACTTACACCAATTCGGTGTGGTAATCTTTATCTTTTCTTCTTCAATTTTTAAATTTCATTAAAAGTTAAAGCACAAATACATACTATAGGATGTTGGTAACTTCATTTTTGTTTAATCTATTTTTGTATAGTGTTTAAACCTTTTCAGTTCTTATTTAAAGAAAAGCTCAAATAGAAGTATTATTTGCCCAAACTAAAAAAACTTAGGCCTCGAAGGTTGCATGAATCAGTGGGCACAATGTAACTCAAATAGAAGTATTATTAGCCCAAACTAAATAACAAACTAAGGCCTCATAGGTTGCAAGAATTTTTGGAGGAGTTAAGATACTATTATGTAGAAAACAACAGAAATTAGCTACTTGGATATCACAATAAGGGTTTGTGAGGATGGTAAAGTTGAAACCATTAGTTACAGAAAGCCAATATCGGGCAACACCCTACTGCATGGTAAGAGTTGCAATCCACCTCATGTACCATATGTGATAGCCAAGGGTCAGCTCATCCGACTAAAAAGAAATTGCTCCAATGAATCATCCTATAGAGATCAATCAGAGGCACTGGTAGATCGCTTAAGAAAACGAGGTTATAAAAATTCAGATATCAGAAAGGCCCAAACTGAAGTGGATAAGATAGAGAGGAAATCACTCCTTACTAAAAAGAGTCATAGCTCGGTTCCACACAAAGGGGTTACGTTTGTGACTAACTACAGTGCCCAGTACAAACAGATCTGTGCCATTGTTCGCAAACATTTTGGTCTCCTACAGGCAGGTGACAATCTTGTCAACACCGTAGAAGGTGGCCTCAGATGCTCCTACAGAAGAGCATGTACTATAGGTAATACAGTATCTCCATCCCAGCTAAGAAGCAATCAAGGAGAAATGAGTTCATGGCTGACCCATAGAGGCATGTATAGATGTGGTCACAAGAAGTGCAAACCTTGTGACTATGTGGAAATTACTTCTACTTCTACATCTTCTGAAAATCATAATACATATGACATTAAACGGTGCCTAAATTGCTCCTCATCTAATGTGATCTATATGATCCAGTGTACCCAGTGTAGGGTACAGTACATTGGACTCACTACTAGAGACATCAGATCCCGCATTCTGGAACATTTCAGTTCTATTAATGTAGCCAAAGCCACCACTCCAATAGTGACACATTTTTCACTAATACATCATAAAGATCTGACCACCTTCAGATGGAAGGCTATAGAACAGGTTCTTACCCCAAAAAGAGGGGGTGATAAGGAGAAACTCCTCTATAAAAGAGAGATGTACTGGATTTTCCATTTGGAGACCAGGTACCCAGGGGGTTTGAATTCTCAATATGACCTCATTAACTATTGGGAGTAAAGGCTGCCCCACTATGTAGCTGCCCATTACATTAGGTTTTTCAGGTTTCAACAGTACCATATGTTTTGGATAGCCGCAGTTTAAACACTTATCAGTTATTTCACTTATTTTCTAGTTATAGTACATACTTGTATAGTACTAAAACACACCGTTATGATCAATTTTACTACATTTTTATTTTCATCCATACATATAGACCGCGAGGCACGTCTAAGCCCCCAAGATATAGTATTTTTCTAGGTTTTATCTTGCCCACCATGCCTAAGTATTAGCATGTTTGAGTTTGAGGGTTATGGATATGCTCCTTTAGGGAGTTCTATTCATGTGCTTATGTTGCAAAAGCAAATTATTAAGTTTACTCTTAGATAACCCCTTTTGTGTCTATTATCATTTATTTTTTCATGCAGTAATCAATTATTGTGCATTTATTATTCATTCATTATTATTATTTATAATTATCTACATCAAAATTGTATGTAATTCTTCTGTGACTTTAAGAATGATTTATTGTATTTATCTTAACTACTATGTGTATATATTCCAAATGAGTACTCAATTAAGTCACATAGTCTTTGTCTGAGATGGTCATCTAACTAGTATGCAGATTTGATTTGGTATAAGCACACAGGTGCTTTGTATTGCTGAATTAGTTTTCCAGCACCGCCTTTTGTTGTTTTTAGTCCAATCACAGCATTTTCAACTCTCTATTTATACACAGCTGTGAGTGCATTTTAACAAGCTATGAGTAAGGCTACGGCCGAAACGCGTAAGCTTGCTTTCTAGGCGTTTCAACCTTGATACCTTCATGTTGTTTTTTTGCTTTTAATCAACGGATAATAATGCATTGGATTTTATTCATTATATTTCAGCTCCAGATTCTTTAATCTCTTTATCCTCATAGGTTGCAGCCTTGAAGGTTGCATGAATTGATGGAAATGGTGATATATGAAAATGTATTCAGCGCATGAGCAGAACAGCTTGGTAGCACATTTCAATGGGTAGTATATTTATCAACAGAACGTCAGCTCCGAAAAAGAACATCACCGGCATGCTCATGCTGTGGGGGGCAAAATCAGAACAATTCGGGTCCAGAACTCAAACTTGGGTATGTCCCAGAAAAATGTCGTCACCTTATTAGGCATTGTTTCTCATATTAAAATTGCATGTTCTTTAGCAAATTATTAGAATTTTGGTGATATATGTTACTCTAATATGAACTTAGTTCTACATGAACAAATGCACTGCAACACATACTTCTTTCTGATACTTCTCATGAACCAGCTACTATATGGGACCAGAGGGTTGTGGGCAAAGTGAAGGAGGCTTGTTGCAGTATCTAAGATGGTGTGGCATGCGTGGGGTCAGGGAGGCCCACAGGTATGACTGGGCAAAGGTGAAACCGGCACATTTATAGGGAAGGTACAGGTACTAGTCTGGCAATCAGAAGGGTCAATGCTCCCAAATGGGACTTTCCCTGCAAACATTCATCAAGTTTGGGAGCTTTGTTGGTGAAAGTGTCAAAGAAAATAAATGTAAAATATCACTTCCAGTAAACATATGTTTTAAAATATTGCTCGGCATTTTTGGCAATAATATGAAGCAAGAGCATTTGGAACAGAAGGTGTTAGATATATTTTGCAGATTTCAGAGCCTGCGTGATCAAACAGAAATTTGCAAAGATTTGTTGATTTTACAGTGTGGTTTTATTGAACTATAAAGAACAGGTTCCAGATGGTGTGTCACTTGGCTGTTCTGCCCTATAAAGCTTGGAGGTACAATTGCTGTTCCCTTTAAAGTAGTATAGCTGGGCGTATACATGCACTAGAATGGTTAGATTATTAATGTGAAGGCAGGGATAGCTCCTGGTTGTCCTCTAACTATTGTGTTATCGTTGTGCTCTCAGGGCTAGGTTCTGATTGTCCTCAGCGCCAGCTTTGACAGTATGACCCTGTCGGTGTATTTGGTGGAATAGGTGTAACGCAGACCGGTCTCATTCTGGTGACGGTGAAGCTCTCACGTCTCTCAGCTCGGTTACGGGGGCAGTATGGAAGAGCGCGAGTTCTCTGATATTCACGGGCGTAGGGTGATGCTGCAGCAGGAGGCCTTCACCCCATCATGTCGGGAGTTCAGCCTCAGTTGCCCTAAGCTGTCGTTCCGCACTCTCACTACGTGCACCAGCGCCGTGTGGCTCAGCGCGTACGCTGTATTTACTGTGACTGAGGTGAGAGTGGTCAAACCACGGATGCTGCGGCGATTCTAACCATAACGGCCATGATCTGCAGCCTGAGAGCACCTGAGGGCAGAATTCAAGCTTACTCTATATATGACGAAATGATACTTTGTATGGGTTATACTGTTAAACGTTTATTATAACACAAAAACTATGTTTTCTATATAAAACTTTGGCTGCATTGTGCAGTAATATCCTATTTGCAGCAAAGTGGATAATGGCTATTCTCTGGTTCATTGGACAGTATTCAATGGATAGAAAGGTCAACATTGAAATGTACATGGATGCATTTCTTTTCAATTTAAAATAAAAGTATTTTTGCGATATACTTCCATTAGCAAAAATGTTTCTAGTAAAAATTATTAGTTTTTCTGCAGCATACGCGCATATCCTAGGGTTGCCACCCGTTCCTTAAAGGGACACTGAACCCAATCTTTTTCTTTTGTGATTCAGATAGAGCATGAAATTTTAAGCAACTTTCTAATTTACTCATATTATCAAATGTTCTTTATTCTCTTGGTATCTTTATTTGAAATGCAAGAATCTAAGTTTAGATGCCGGCCCATTTTTGGCGAACAACCTGGGTTGTCCTTGCTGATTGGTGGAAAAAATTCATCCACCAATCAAAAAGTGCTGTCCAGAGTTCTTTACCCCAAAAAGCTTAGATGGCTTTTATTTCAAATAAAGATAGCAAGAGAACGAAGAAAAATTAATAGGAGTAAATTATAAAGTTGCTTAAAATTGCATGCTCTATCTGAATCACAAAAGAAAAAAATTGTGTTCAGTGTCCCTTTAAATACAGAACACTTGAATAGGAATAGTGCTGTCCAGAAACACAATACATGTTCCTCCCTGCTGCATGTGTAACTCATAAGTGTCCAGGAAAACATGGCTGAGGTGGCAACCCTAGCATATCCTGTAAAGGCCTGTGAACCAAGATTCAAAAACAATTTCTCAGAGAGCTGGCAGTGGTGTGTAATGCTTCTGAAGATGTAATTTGTGTAATGCAAGCACTACTGTCTCTCTGAGCCCTCACAGGATATTTGCGTATAGTAACTAATAACTTTTACTAGAAGCATTATTGCAAATGGAAGTATATTACAAAAATGCTTATACTTGATCGTTCTATCCCTTTAAAGGGACACTGAACCCAATTTTTTTTCCTTTCGAGATTCAGATAGAGCATGCAATTTTAAGCAACTTTCTAATTTACTCCTATTAACAAATTTTCTTCATTCTCTTGGTATCTTTATTTGAAAAGCAAGAATGTAAGTTTAGATGCCGACCCATTTTTGGTGAACTACCTGGGTTGTTCTTGCTGATTGGTGGATAAATTCACATTCTGTCCAGAGTACTGAACCAAAATTGGCTAGCTCCTTAGCTTAGATGCCTTTTTTTCCAAATAAAGATAGCAAAAGAACAAAGAAATTGATACTAGGAGTAAATTAGAAAGTTGCTTAAAATTGCATGCTCTACCTGAATCACGAAAGAAAAAAAAATTGGGTTCATTGTCCCTTTAAGGTGTTTGTGGTAGACTGTACACTATAATGATTAAAATTACCATATATAGCTTTGAAAATTATTTACTAGTCATGGGAAAAAAGTTTTTATTTTTTTACCCATCTTTTGCAATTTCTTACTATTGAGAATCAAGTGCCCCCCAGGACCCAAGGAACTGACTTCAAAAACCAGCGCCGTAAAGGGACAGTATACACCAATTTTCATTTAACTGCATGTAATAGACACTACTATAAATAATATGAACAGATATGTATATAAAAATCCAGTATAAAACCTTTTAAAAACTTACTTAGAAGCTCCCAATTTAGCACTGTTGATGAGGTTAGTCTGGGACACCCACTGAAAGGGGCTGAGAGCGGACCCAATATACAAACAGAAGTAATCTGAAATCTAAATCATGAACATTTTGATTTGTCTTTCATGTCATTTTAAGTAATTTAACCAATCAAGATAGAGGTTGACATTAAACCAAGAACATAGGAGCATCAAAATTTCAGTAGAACACCCTGGCAACTAGCTATATAAAAATAAAACTGCCCTCAGGTAATTCTTATTTGTGTTCTCCACCACGTCCTGCTCTCTTCTTCATGTCTCCTCTCATCCTCCAGCTTTATTAAAAGCCCTTCCCCGCAGTCAATTTTTTAAGAGCTCGCAGAATTGTCTCAGACAAGAAGCCAGCCCCCCCCCCCTTTGACTTGTGCAATTTTTGACCAAGTGACTAAAACGTATATGCACTTTATTCTTAGGTGTAGTCAAACTTGGAAATGTTGCAAAGGTATTAACACAGAAACACTCTAGCAGACATGCAAAGAAACACACAAACACACTCAGACACCGACACCCAAACAGACACTCAGCACTTGTTTACATTGACCTGACAAGTAATGAGGTAGACTACAGTTTTGTCAAAAAAGGAGATTTACAAAACAAAATATGGAATTCAGATTTTTTTTTTGTCAAGAAAGATGCTAACTAAATGATGACAACAGCATGCAGTGGCTGAAAGGAAGGGCCCTGAACTGCCTAAACAATAATTTAAAGGTTAAATGGTGGATTGGTGACTTCCGGAAAGGTCTCATTAGTCTCAAAGTCTGTAGAAAGATGTTAATAATCAGTAGTAAGGTCAAAATGCCCTAAAAAGGAACAGACAATGGACACACACACACACACAAACACAAACTTGCACATACACCCAAGGAAACACCGACAGAGACAGTCTCAGAAAACACACAAAGACATACACTCACAGAAAACACACAAAGACACACACACACACACAGAGAGACAACCACATAAAACACACAAAGACATACATACACACACACCCCCTCACTGAGACATCCACAGAAAACACACAAAGACATACACACTCTCGCAGAGACACCCATAGAAAATGCACAGACATGCATACACCCTCACAGGACACCCACAGAAAACACAGCCATACGCACACACCTTCACAGAGACATCCACCGAAAACACATACATACATACATACACACACCCACCCTCACAGAGACATCCATAGAAAATACACAAAGACATACACACCCACCCTCACAGAGGCATCCAGAGAAAATACACAAAGACATACATACACACACCCTCACAGAGACTCCCATAGAAAAAGCACAAAGGCATACGCACAAACCCTCACAGACATCCACAGAAAATGCACAAAGACCTACACACCTACCTTCACAGAGAGACCCACAGAAAAAAAAATACACACATTCAAAATACATAAACACAGACACCCACAGAAACACTCACAGGAGGTAAAATTTCTGCACATTGCATCCCCTAAATCAACAGTGTGTGACATGCATGAAAAAAAAATTGCAGAAATTAAGAGATCACTTTTTAAAGAATCATATTTGTAAATGTGCAAACAAAAATAATTCTGTAAATTCAAAATTGTACATTAATTTGTATGTATTTCAAAATTAAGTCAGCTGTAGTGTAAACTGAACAGTGTTAAGTCTCATTTCAAACACTGAGCAATCTTAGTCTGGGAGTATAACATTGTATGCAGATCTAAAATGCCTCCTTGCATATGGAAAGTCCTTGCATAAAGGGACAGTAAACTAGAATTAGAATAAATATATATATTAATAAAAAAAACTCATATCTGCCAAAAGGGCACCTACCATTTGTGTATTGAGGAGGAAACATTTTTGCATGGCTTTAAATATAGAATTTCTACAGCATTGTCAAATAATTAAAAATACACTGCTGCATATTGCTAAAAAAAAGTGTTTTTTATGGACCCCTGGCCCCACCATACAACTACTACCACGCTGAAGTTACAATCCGAAATTGCACAAAGAAATAAAAAAACATTTACTAAGTAAGTCCCACCTCCTTTGCAAATGAAAGTGATCTGCCGTCTGACTCAGGCACACACTGTCCAAACTTAAAGGGCCATAATACCCAAATGTTGAAACACTTGTGAAAGTGATGCAGTATAGCTGTAAAAAGCTGACTAGAAAATATCACCTGAACATCTCTATGTAAAAAAGAAAGATATTTTACCTCAAAATTTCCTCAGTAGCCACATCCCATTGTAAAGGACTTCTAAGCAGCATATCAGTATGTCTGTCCCGGGATAGCCGAAGGGATGAGCCTCGTGTACTCTTATCTTATTTCCCTATTCCGTTTAAAGGAAGTTTACTATGAAATCTCATGAGAGTTAAGTCAAATCTCATGAGATCACAGTAAAAGAGTTCATGACCTCAGCACTGCTGATGCTGATTGGCTGCTGTTCATTTCTTAATTTTTCTATTTTTTTTTTTTACCTGCAGCTGGGAGCAGCTGAGTATAACTTTATACACAGAACTTACGCTGCTGAGCTGAGGAGATTGTGAGGTAAACTATCAGGTGATATTTTCCTGTCAGCTTTTTACAGTTATACTGCATCAGTTTCAAGTGATTTAGCATATGAGTATTATGTCCCTTTAAGTGCAAAGTCTGTCTCACACTGTACATAGTGGTTTAATGCACACTTAGAAGTCCCCTTAAATGCTAAAGCTTTACTCCTTGTAATAACATTTCCCATGCTCAATAGCATTCTGATGTAGTACCCTCTGGTGGCTGCCAAAATAAAAAAATAAATATATATATATTTTTTTAATAATTGTTGTTCTTGCCT
Organism: Bombina bombina; assembly: GCF_027579735.1. Classification (NCBI taxonomy): domain Eukaryota; kingdom Metazoa; phylum Chordata; class Amphibia; order Anura; family Bombinatoridae; genus Bombina; species Bombina bombina. Next base: position 215,665,189 of record NC_069499.1, on the reverse strand, counting down.
CATGGGGCCCATTGTGCCCCTGACAGGAGTCACCCTCTGAGGGCGGCCCTGCAAGGAGCTTATAGAAATGAGTTCTAGATTCGTAGAGCGTGGGTACCCCCTTTCCATTGTAAATAAAGAAATAGAGTATGCATCATCTATCCCGAGAGAAACTTTATTAAGTTCTGATAATAAGAGTAAGAAGGATCAGCATCGCTTGATATTTGTTTCTGAATTTAATGCCCAAAGTAACCAGAATACAGCAAATCAAGAAAAACATTGGAAAGTCCTTACTGATTGTAATCCAAATATAGAAGAATTTAAAAAATATCCAATGCCTACTTATAAGCAGGGTCTCAACCTTTATCAACAATTGATAAGAGCCGATGTGGGCTCCAGAAAGAAACATCCACAAAGTTTTATTTCTTGTAAGAATGAGGGTTGTTACCCGTGTTTAAAGTGTTCATGCTGTAATAACATGATAAAGGGATCTCTTTTTTTTATCACCCTACCACTGGGAAGAAGTTTGATATTAAAGGGACACTGTACCCAAAAATTTTCTTTCGTGATTCAGATTGAGCATGAAATTTTAAGCAACTTTCTAATTTACTCCTATTATCAACTTTTCTTCTTTCTCTTGGTATCTTTATTTGAAATGCAAGAATGTAAGTTTAGATGCCGGCCCATTTTTGGTGAACAACCTGGGTTGTCCTTGCTGATTGGTGGATAAATTCATCCACCAATAAAAAAGTGCTGTCCAGAGTACTGAAACCAAAAAAAAGCTTAGATGCCTTCTTTTTCAAATAATGATAGCAAGAGAACGAAGAAAAATTGATAATAGGAGTAAATTAGAAAGTTGCTTAAAATTGCATGCTCTTTCTTAATTACAAAAGACATTTTTTTGGGTACAGTGTCCCTTTAAGGTATACCAGACCTGTTATACCCAGTATGTAATATATATAATCAAATGTCTATGTAGGCGAGACTACCAGGGCTATTGGAGAGAGAATTATTGAACATAAAAGTAACATCAGAACAGGCAATATTAAAGCCCCTGTGTCTCATCATTTTTTGAAAATGGGCCATTCTATTAACCAATTGAGATTTAAAATTATAGAACACATAGCTATGCCACGTAGGGGAGGTGATAGGGAGTGTATTCTTAAACAAAAGGAAGCATTTTGGATTTTTAAATTAGGCACTATGGACTCAGTGGGCCTCAAAAGAGAATGGGATTTATCAGTTTTTTTTTGTAAAGGCCTTTAGTAAAAAGTAATACAAACCTATTACTGCTTATGATGTCTTTAACTTGTACATTGTAAATTGTTATAATATTTACCTCCATATCTAAGTAGGTGTGTGTTGTTGTTGTTGTTTTTAACTGATATGTATAACTACTTTAATAGAAGTTACCTTTTAGTAGGATTGTTAAAGGGACATCATACTTATATGCTAAATCACTTGAAACGGATGCAGTATAACTGTAAAAAGCGGACAGGAAAATATCACCTGAGCATCTCTATGTAAAAAAAGGAAGATATTTTACCTTACATTTTCCTCAGCTCAGCAGAGTACGTTCTGTGTAAAACGTTATACTCAGCTGCTGCCCAGCTGCAGGTAAAATAAAATAATAGAAAAAATATATAGTGGCAAGAGTCCCAAGAGATGGATAAAAAAACAGGCTTTATTAAATCAATTTAAAAAACAAAACAAAAAACAGCGAAAAAGTATCTAAAAGACTTAAGAGAAGAATGAGTAGATCAGTCTTACGCGTTTCGGCTAGCTGTTGCCGTAATCATAGACTGTAGCAAACAAACATTCTGAAGTCTATATATTCAAGTGCAATCAATTGCTTAATTAATTAAACTAATTCAGCTGTATTCTAGCAAGCAGAGAACCACAATGTTATAGGTGAAACAGAAAGCATTGATACTAACAGCTACATGTAGCCATTATCAGTAATCTATTACAAAGGCATGTTGTGCAGACAGACAAAATTTAGAGGAACATAAAAAATTAAATTAAATACAATGGTTGTTTTGATATACATATATATAAAGCTCTTATTTTAGAGAGTGATATACAAAATTTACAATAAACCATTTTATATAAAATTTAAAATTTAAATCAACCTCTATATACATATAGGGATATATTTTAATCTTGTGGACCAGATTCGAACCTGCAACCAGTGTATTCAGGGGCAGTTGACTTAACCACTAGGCCATAGCAGCCCAACTATATAACTTGAATTGAGAGCAAGGGCTTAAAGGAGACAATTAGAGTGGTTCTGATGTTTCTTGGACATACTTGACATTTTGTTAAATTTAGTTTAGGAAATACTATAATATTAAGCAATATTATATCATTTAGTATAGGTTACAGAGAAACAACAGTAGAGTTATAATCAGAGAAAACAAAAATAAACAATTCCTGAGTAATGATACAGACTATAAATAAACTGTATAAAATAACTTACATAGGAAATATATATAACCACAATGAACAAGAGAAATATTTTTCTCATAGACTAGACTTCATGTGTATAGATAAACACATTTATATATATATACATATGTCTTATATTTAACTCCAGAAATTAATAAGGTCAAACTCTGAATTAAATCCGTATGGGACCTGGGTCTTAAGTTTAAACATCCAATAGACTTCTTGTCTTCCCAAAATTTTGGACCTATCACCTCCTCTCACTGGGGTCTTAATAGCCTCAATTATATTCCAGCTGAAAGATCTTACTGATTGATCGTGTACTTCTATAAAGTGTCTACTTAATTCAGAACAGGGGACTTTATTTCTAATGTCCCCTAAATGTTCTCTGATACGTGTTCTCACATCACGAGTTGTGAGTCCCACGTATTGACCCCTACATGATTTACATTCTGCAAGATATACAACATAAGAGGAGCTGCAGTTCAAGCAGCCCTGTATTTTAAAAGATTCTCCCGTCACATAAGATGTAAATGTGTCTGTTACATTATGGTAATCACATGCTTTACAGCGGTTACTACCGCATTTAAAGCTTCCATTATGCTGTAGCCATGAACTAGAGTTAGTATGTGTTTGTGTATTCTTTAGCATACTAGGAGAGAGAGTATTGGCTAAGGTATTATTTTTGGTATAGACAAATCTACAACCATCACCAATAACTCCTTTTAGTGTTTCGTCTCCATAAAGGATTGGAAGATACTTGTTAACAATGCCACAAATGTCATTGTACTGGTTAGAATATTTGGTGATGAATGTAGGTCTATTATCATTTTTTCTTTCTTTCTTACTTTGTAATAGATCTTCTCTTTTATATCCATCAACTTCTTTCTTAATCTTAAGAACTTCCATTTTATGATAGCCTCTATTAATGAGGCGATCAGCCAATTCATTACTTTCCTTGATGTAATCAGTATTTTTAGAACAATTACGTTTTACCCGCATCATTTGTCCTTTAATGATGCCTTTAAAGACATGTTTAGGGTGACTACTGGTTGCATAAAGTAATGCATTACCAGCAATCGGTTTACGGTATAAAGTGGTATTTACACATTTGTGATGAATTTCACCAAGGAGTGTAATATCCAAAAAATTAATTTTGGTTTTATTCCACTCCTTTGTGAAAGATAGCCCCATCTGGTTGCTATTAAGGTAATTCAAAAATTCATTTGCTTTGTTTTCATCAGCTTCCCATATTAAGACCAGATCGTCTATAAATCTCTTGTAATAAATTAAATACTCACGAAAAGGATTATTATCACAGTATATATATGTTTCTTCCAGCCAACCCATAACTAGGTTTGCGTATGAGGGCGCAAATTTCGCCCCCATCGCAGTCCCTTGTTTTTGGATATAATGATCATTTTCAAATGTGAAACTATTATGTTCCAATAAGAATTCTATAACCTTGAGTATATATTTCTTAAAGGTATTGTCAAATTTAGTGTCTTTGTCTAAATAATATTCAATGGCTTGTAAACCAGTAGAATGAGGAATCGATGAATAAAGCGATATAGCATCTATTGTAAGCCAGCTGTAGCTTTCTTTCCAATCGCAATCATTAAAGATATTAATAATGTGCATAGTGTCTCTGACATAACTAGTCAGTGAAAGGACAAACGGCTGTAGTATATCATCAACCCATTCTGACACATGCTCCAATAGGGAGCCATTGCCAGAAACGATAGGTCTACCTTTGATATTGTCAAGGCCTTTATGTGTCTTGGGTAGATGATAAAACACAGCCGTTCTGGGAAACTCAACATACAGATAATCAAATGTAGGTGCATCAATAAATCCATTTCTTTTGCCTTCATTAAGAAGTTTAAATAATTGCTTTTGAAAATCAATGCGAGGATTATAGCTGACCTTTTTATATACATTGGGGTCTTCTAATTGCCTTTTGGCCTCCGCCACATACCAAGATCTATCACAAACTACTACACTGCTGCCTTTATCCGCTCGCTTGATGATAATACTTTCATTTCTTTCAAGAGACATAAGAGCATTTCTCTCTTTTTTAGTTAAATTGTTTTGTTTTCTGCCCCTAGTTTTGTTGGTGTTTAGGTGAGTTAAGTCCTCTACTACTCTTTTTTGAAAGAGCTCTAGTTGTTTACCTCTAGATTGTAATGGATAAAAATTTGATTTACACTTAAAGCCTATATGTTTATCTTTAAGCTGTTCACTTTCAGGGGGAATGAAATCCTCATTTAGAAGTTGTTCAAGGTCCCTGCGAGTGCAGAGATCTTGAAAATTGAGATCATTAATTTTCCAACTACCTGTGGTGAGTTCCTGTTCTCTCTCTGCTGGTATGTCAGTTTGTTGTTTAAAAAAATGCTTCTTAAGGGTTAGGGACCTAACAAATTTGTTGATATCCAAAATAGTTTGAAATAGAACAAAATCTTTAGAAGGGCAAAAATTTAACCCATAACTTAAAACTTTACGTTCGGTCTCGTTCAAACTATAAGAGGATATATTAATCACTGTATTTAAACATATTTCCGATTGTTTTTGCCTTCTCTCCGTGGATACCTTACTTGTTTCTTTTCTGTACCTTTCTGTTCCTTTAAAATTGTCTGCTGTCCCCCTCCTTTTGAGGCATCCTGTCCTTCCTGAAAAACCTCCATATTATCTTTTGTTTTAGGTTTAGCTCCTAATCCTGAAACACTAGGTTGTATATTTATTGTCTGGATATTTAAGTTTTCATGAGTACCTTCGTTTGGGTTAGTTATGGATTCAGTAGATCTAGTATCCCAGTCAGAAGCTGAGCTTCCTTCTGAGGCAGAAAAATCTGTCCCTGAAGCAGAGCTTTCCTCATCTGTAAACTCCTGTCTATCTGCAGCAAAGCTTACCTTTTTTCTATTGCGTCTATTTTTCTTATGTAAAGATTTACCTGAAAAATTGGTATCATTTATTACTTGACTAGTACTTTTTTCTTGTATTTGATTGGAACTTTTGGGGTTAAAGTGTACTGCTCTTCTAAACTTCCTACGCCAAACATATACTGTCTTATTTGCGTAGTCTTTACTATCTCTCTGATACTTAGAAAATTTAGTATTCATAATGCTTTGCTTAGTGGCTTCAATAGTCTCATGGAGCATGGTATCAAACTTTTCATATCTTGTATCTTCTTTATATTTACACATTTCTGCTTGTAATGCACAAATGTCATCTTTATATTTTTGGATTAACTGTGTTTTATGTTTAATTAATAGTCCCATGAGTCTAATAGAACACTCCGTCAAGATGTCATTCCATTCAGTGATAAAGTCCTTATCATCAGTATCAAAGGTAGGAAATTTCTGTAATCTTAGTCCCCGTGGTATTATGCCTTTATTAATGTATCTGGTGAAAGTCCAATTATCCATGCGAAGTCTAAGTTCTTTTAGTTTATAGTCCTCCAGCATTGCAAACAAATCACCAAGTTTTGCATTTTTGATACATACTTTAGATAAGTCTTCTAGTTCACAATCATCCAAGTCCCAATCATCATCTGTACATAGCGAATAAAACTGCTTATCCGTTATTAACTCCATTCCAGAGTAGTTCAAAAAAATGCCTGCTATAGATTTTTTAGTTGTATATTGATTGAAAAAAAGCCTTTAACACTGTGTGTTTATTAGTGGTAGAGTTTAAATGAATAAATGATTATATTCCAAAAAGCCAATGATATGTTCCATTCACAAACAGAGTGAGTGAGGAATAATAAATGTGAGAAATGAGCAGTATCACACTGTGTATATGGAACATAAATATAAGAGCCAAAATACAGTCAATGACCAATGTGGACAATAAGGAAAGTAAGCGGTCACTCAGTATACTTGACACGGCGGTCACAGAAAATCATAAATATGATAAATTAGACTGTCACGTCTCGGGCTTCACCCGTACTTACGCGGAGTAGTGTCGGCCCTTATCCTGATGCTCCTGTCAGTGCAGGCTTGAGACTCCTATGTCTTCTCCAGGTGGGCGAAGAAACCTGAATCCGGGTAGAGGGACAGCCACTCTGGAATGGAGTTAATAACGGATAAGCAGTTTTATTCGCTATGTACAGATGATGATTGGGACTTGGATGATTGTGAACTAGAAGACTTATCTAAAGTATGTATCAAAAATGCAAAACTTGGTGATTTGTTTGCAATGCTGGAGGACTATAAACTAAAAGAACTTAGACTTCGCATGGATAATTGGACTTTCACCAGATACATTAATAAAGGCATAATACCACGGGGACTAAGATTACAGAAATTTCCTACCTTTGATACTGATGATAAGGACTTTATCACTGAATGGAATGACATCTTGACGGAGTGTTCTATTAGACTCATGGGACTATTAATTAAACATAAAACACAGTTAATCCAAAAATATAAAGATGACATTTGTGCATTACAAGCAGAAATGTGTAAATATAAAGAAGATACAAGATATGAAAAGTTTGATACCATGCTCCATGAGACTATTGAAGCCACTAAGCAAAGCATTATGAATACTAAATTTTCTAAGTATCAGAGAGATAGTAAAGACTACGCAAATAAGACAGTATATGTTTGGCGTAGGAAGTTTAGAAGAGCAGTACACTTTAACCCCAAAAGTTCCAATCAAATACAAGAAAAAAGTACTAGTCAAGTAATAAATGATACCAATTTTTCAGGTAAATCTTTACATAAGAAAAATAGACGCAATAGAAAAAAGGTAAGCTTTGCTGCAGATAGACAGGAGTTTACAGATGAGGAAAGCTCTGCTTCAGGGACAGATTTTTCTGCCTCAGAAGGAAGCTCAGCTTCTGACTGGGATACTAGATCTACTGAATCCATAACTAACCCAAACGAAGGTACTCATGAAAACTTAAATATCCAGACAATAAATATACAACCTAGTGTTTCAGGATTAGGAGCTAAACCTAAAACAAAAGATAATATGGAGGTTTTTCAGGAAGGACAGGATGCCTCAAAAGGAGGGGGACAGCAGACAATTTTAAAGGAACAGAAAGGTACAGAAAAGAAACAAGTAAGGTATCCACGGAGAGAAGGCAAAAACAATCGGAAATATGTTTAAATACAGTGATTAATATATCCTCTTATAGTTTGAACGAGACCGAACGTAAAGTTTTAAGTTATGGGTTAAATTTTTGCCCTTCTAAAGATTTTGTTCTATTTCAAACTATTTTGGATATCAACAAATTTGTTAGGTCCCTAACCCTTAAGAAGCATTTTTTTAAACAACAAACTGACATACCAGCAGAGAGAGAACAGGAACTCACCACAGGTAGTTGGAAAATTAATGATCTCAATTTTCAAGATCTCTGCACTCGCAGGGACCTTGAACAACTTCTAAATGAGGATTTCATTCCCCCTGAAAGTGAACAGCTTAAAGATAAACATATAGGCTTTAAGTGTAAATCAAATTTTTATCCATTACAATCTAGAGGTAAACAACTAGAGCTCTTTCAAAAAAGAGTAGTAGAGGACTTAACTCACCTAAACACCAACAAAACTAGGGGCAGAAAACAAAACAATTTAACTAAAAAAGAGAGAAATGCTCTTATGTCTCTTGAAAGAAATGAAAGTATTATCATCAAGCGAGCGGATAAAGGCAGCAGTGTAGTAGTTTGTGATAGATCTTGGTATGTGGCGGAGGCCAAAAGGCAATTAGAAGACCCCAATGTATATAAAAAGGTAAGCTATAATCCTCGCATTGATTTTCAAAAGCAATTATTTAAACTTCTTAATGAAGGCAAAAGAAATGGATTTATTGATGCACCTACATTTGATTATCTGTATGTTGAGTTTCCCAGAACGGCTGTGTTTTATCATCTACCCAAGACACATAAAGGCCTTGACAATATCAAAGGTAGACCTATCGTTTCTGGCAATGGCTCCCTATTGGAGCATGTGTCAGAATGGGTTGATGATATACTACAGCCGTTTGTCCTTTCACTGACTAGTTATGTCAGAGACACTATGCACATTATTAATATCTTTAATGATTGCGATTGGAAAGAAAGCTACAGCTGGCTTACAATAGATGCTATATCGCTTTATTCATCGATTCCTCATTCTACTGGTTTACAAGCCATTGAATATTATTTAGACAAAGACACTAAATTTGACAATACCTTTAAGAAATATATACTCAAGGTTATAGAATTCTTATTGGAACATAATAGTTTCACATTTGAAAATGATCATTATATCCAAAAACAAGGGACTGCGATGGGGGCGAAATTTGCGCCCTCATACGCAAACCTAGTTATGGGTTGGCTGGAAGAAACATATATATACTGTGATAATAATCCTTTTCGTGAGTATTTAATTTATTACAAGAGATTTATAGACGATCTGGTCTTAATATGGGAAGCTGATGAAAACAAAGCAAATGAATTTTTGAATTACCTTAATAGCAACCAGATGGGGCTATCTTTCACAAAGGAGTGGAATAAAACCAAAATTAATTTTTTGGATATTACACTCCTTGGTGAAATTCATCACAAATGTGTAAATACCACTTTATACCGTAAACCGATTGCTGGTAATGCATTACTTTATGCAACCAGTAGTCACCCTAAACATGTCTTTAAAGGCATCATTAAAGGACAAATGATGCGGGTAAAACGTAATTGTTCTAAAAATACTGATTACATCAAGGAAAGTAATGAATTGGCTGATCGCCTCATTAATAGAGGCTATCATAAAATGGAAGTTCTTAAGATTAAGAAAGAAGTTGATGGATATAAAAGAGAAGATCTATTACAAAGTAAGAAAGAAAGAAAAAATGATAATAGACCTACATTCATCACCAAATATTCTAACCAGTACAATGACATTTGTGGCATTGTTAACAAGTATCTTCCAATCCTTTATGGAGACGAAACACTAAAAGGAGTTATTGGTGATGGTTGTAGATTTGTCTATACCAAAAATAATACCTTAGCCAATACTCTCTCTCCTAGTATGCTAAAGAATACACAAACACATACTAACTCTAGTTCATGGCTACAGCATAATGGAAGCTTTAAATGCGGTAGTAACCGCTGTAAAGCATGTGATTACCATAATGTAACAGACACATTTACATCTTATGTGACGGGAGAATCTTTTAAAATACAGGGCTGCTTGAACTGCAGCTCCTCTTATGTTGTATATCTTGCAGAATGTAAATCATGTAGGGGTCAATACGTGGGACTCACAACTCGTGATGTGAGAACACGTATCAGAGAACATTTAGGGGACATTAGAAATAAAGTCCCCTGTTCTGAATTAAGTAGACACTTTATAGAAGTACACGATCAATCAGTAAGATCTTTCAGCTGGAATATAATTGAGGCTATTAAGACCCCAGTGAGAGGAGGTGATAGGTCCAAAATTTTGGGAAGACAAGAAGTCTATTGGATGTTTAAACTTAAGACCCAGGTCCCATACGGATTTAATTCAGAGTTTGACCTTATTAATTTCTGGAGTTAAATATAAGACATATGTATATATATATAAATGTGTTTATCTATACACATGAAGTCTAGTCTATGAGAAAAATATTTCTCTTGTTCATTGTGGTTATATATATTTCCTATGTAAGTTATTTTATACAGTTTATTTATAGTCTGTATCATTACTCAGGAATTGTTTATTTTTGTTTTCTCTGATTATAACTCTACTGTTGTTTCTCTGTAACCTATACTAAATGATATAATATTGCTTAATATTATAGTATTTCCTAAACTAAATTTAACAAAATGTCAAGTATGTCCAAGAAACATCAGAACCACTCTAATTGTCTCCTTTAAGCCCTTGCTCTCAATTCAAGTTATATAGTTGGGCTGCTATGGCCTAGTGGTTAAGTCAACTGCCCCTGAATACACTGGTTGCAGGTTCGAATCTGGTCCACAAGATTAAAATATATCCCTATATGTATATAGAGGTTGATTTAAATTTTAAATTTTATATAAAATGGTTTATTGTAAATTTTGTATATCACTCTCTAAAATAAGAGCTTTATATATATGTATATCAAAACAACCATTGTATTTAATTTAATTTTTTATGTTCCTCTAAATTTTGTCTGTCTGCACAACATGCCTTTGTAATAGATTACTGATAATGGCTACATGTAGCTGTTAGTATCAATGCTTTCTGTTTCACCTATAACATTGTGGTTCTCTGCTTGCTAGAATACAGCTGAATTAGTTTAATTAATTAAGCAATTGATTGCACTTGAATATATAGACTTCAGAATGTTTGTTTGCTACAGTCTATGATTACGGCAACAGCTAGCCGAAACGCGTAAGACTGATCTACTCATTCTTCTCTTAAGTCTTTTAGATACTTTTTCGCTGTTTTTTGTTTTGTTTTTTAAATTGATTTAATAAAGCCTGTTTTTTTATCCATCTCTTGGGACTCTTGCCACTATATATTTTTTCTATTTCATTACTAAGGGCTGTGAGGAGCCCGACGCTATTGGTCCCAGAGTTAAGGTAGAGCTTTACACTGTGCCTTGGAGCCGCTTGCTGTGGAGGATCATTTAAAGGAAACACCGGAGAAGCTTACGTCACATCTGGTCACGTCCGGTAGAAGTCCCGTACCCGCGCTGTAGTTGAACCAAGGAAGAGGTGAGTTTGACGGTCGCTCTTAATTGCGTGGCTGTCCCTCTACCCGGATTCAGGTTTCTTCGCCCACCTGGAGAAGACATAGGAGTCTCAAGCCTGCACTGACAGGAGCATCAGGATAAGGGCCGACACTACTCCGCGTAAGTACGGGTGAAGCCCGAGACGTGACAGTCTAATTTATCATATTTATGATTTTCTGTGACCGCCGTGTCAAGTATACTGAGTGACCGCTTACTTTCCTTATTGTCCACATTGGTCATTGACTGTATTTTGGCTCTTATATTTATGTTCCATATACACAGTGTGATACTGCTCATTTCTCACATAAAATAAAATAAGAAATGAACAGCAGCCAATCAGCATCAACATTGCTGAGGTCATGAACTCTTTTACTGTGATCTCATGAGATTTGACTTAACTCTCATGAGATTTCATTGTAAACTTCCTTACACTGAATAGGGAAATAAGATGAGAGTGCACGTAAGCTCGCTCCTTCCGCTGTCCCGGGACAAACATACTGATTTGCTGCTTTGAAGTCATTTACAAAGGGATGTGGCTACTGGGAAACTTTTGAGGTAAAATATCTTTCTTTTTTACATAGAGATGTTCAGGTGATATTTTCTAGTCAGCTTTTTACAGCTATACTGCATCACTTTCAAGTGTTTCAACATTTGGGTATTATGGCCCTTTAAGTTAATAATTTTCTTGCCCTATAGCGCCCTCTGGTGACTTTAGGGTGTAAATAGGAGAGAAAATCAGTTGCATGTTAGCATGAAGGGTTACACACCCGAAACATTGCTGCTTTTATTGCATTTGGTTGTGTCTTTACTCCAATAAAGAAGTTGTGCTGCCACCACCTTTTTGCTTCCTGTGGTCCCAGCATGTTAAAGTGACAGCCTACTTGAAAATTGTTATCGTTTAAAAATTATGGATAATCCCTTTATTACCTATGTCTCAGTTTTGCATAAGCAAAAATGTTATATTAACATACTTTTTACCTCTGTGATTATCTGTATCCAAGCCCCTGCAGACTACCGCTTATCTCAGTGTTTTTTTTTTGTTTTTTTTTTAAATTTGTTACACAATCTTGATTTTAGCCAATTAGTGCTGATTCCTTTGAAACCATTATGGTATCTATATGGCACACACAAACTAGCATGGTCTGGCTGTTGTCCAAGATTGTAAAAAACACAACAAAAAAGAAAAAACACTGAGATAAGGGACGACGGCAATCTTAGATATTATAAAGTATATAAATATAACAATGTTTGTTATGCAAAGCTGGGGAATGGGTAGTAAAGGCATTACCTATCTTTACTCTGTACGTCGCTGGTCTTTCAATGGGGGTGCCACTTTCAATATCTCAGTCTCGTCGCCATTGGCAAGACTGCACTATTTTAGCAAGCCTTCCAGAGGGAGGGTCTAATATCGCGGTCTTGCTGCTCACGGCAAGACCTGCACTATTATAGCCACACAATCCCTTAACGACCAGCGATGTTCAGGATACATCCCAGTTAAATAATAACAAAAATCAAGTATACTGTCACTTCAAATTCACTATCTTGCTTTTTCTGTCTGCTCCCTCACCTAACTCCCCTGTCTTGTTCATAACTTTCCATGACACTTTGTAACTCTTCTGAGGGGTATCCAATCCTGTTCCTCAAGGGCCTCATACATATCAGAATTACTTTATTTTCTGCCTGCATGTGGCCCTCATTGATATCCGTGAGGTTAATTAAAGTGTTGGTAATAAGTTTGGTTTAAGCTAGAAAAACGAATGCTTCTTTTATCTACCTGTACACTTCATCTTTGGTTCTGCTGACTTTGTATATAACAATCTACCAAAGGAAATGTTTTATTTATAACCTTTTCCTTGTTTATCTTGTATAAAGAACACCATGGTCCTTACTGCTGCTATATTTATTACATTGGTCAGCCTGATCGTCTATCTCCACTTTGTGAAAATTGACCAAGAATCTCTGCTGGTCATTGGTTCCCTTGGCATTCAGATGACTTCGACTTTTGCTTCTGGGAAGGAATGCACATCTTTTATAGAAATGCACAGAGTGAAGGATATAGTCATCAATGAGGCAATTTTCATGGTATAAAACATTTTTTAATTATTTAAAAAATAAATAAAATCAGAGGCACTGTATTAAAAAAAATAAAAGCATTGAAAACATCATAGGTTCCATATTTCCCTTCTCGGATTTAAAAGAAGAAGAAAAAAAAAGTGGCCTATAATGTTCTAGAGCAGAGCTTTCCAAACTTTTCATGTTGGTGACACACTTTTTAGACCTACATCATTTTTCGACACAGTAATTCAGTTGTACTAGCAAACAGGAGGTTAAACTAACTTGTTTTAAGAGATACGACACATACATAAATTATATAATAACAAAATGTATTTACAAGTAACAGTATGTGTGCAAGAATTTAAAAAAAGTTTAACACCAATAGCTACTTACTATTTTAATGGGATGTATGAGGTTGATGGGATGAACACAGTTTCTGAATATTTGGTGGAATATTAGATAAAGACGCTCGCATTTCATCATCAAGCATTTTTAAGCTTTCACTTCCTATCCATATATCAAGAACAGGAGCAGCAATGCACTACTGGGAGCTAGTTGCAAAAAACCCCACAGACTTCTGCTCAGCGTTTAAGCTGCCTCCCTCGGAGCTCGACGAGTCCGATTGACTACTTCCCACACTGCAAACACACTTCTGTCCCACTCACTGACTACACATGCAGTCATGAGCCAATTAAGGAGACTACACGTGCAGTCAGGAGCCGATTGAGGAGACTACACATGCAGTCAGGAGCCAATGTGCCACCAATGGGAATAGTTTCAGTTCCCACTGAGCTGCGCCAATAGGTTAAGATGATCTGTGACCCCCCCCCCCCCTAGGTGTCAATCATGTGTCAACCACGTGATATGCGTAGCAGGCAGGCGGAAAGTCAGAAACCCCCCAAATATTTTTTTAAAATTTAAAAAAAAATTGTGCTGAAGCAGGGACACACCTACACACTGCTGCCGACACACTAGTGTGTCCCGACACACAGTTTGGAAAGCACTGTTCTAGAGAGTAGTTAAGGTACTATAGATCTTGATACTGAATATAGTCTTTACTTTTAGTTATTTTAGTTATACCTTATTCTCACTGAATATTTCCCTCTATTGCGCTAATATGTTGCTTATTGAGGAATGCCATGTTCTTTATGTTTTAATTGTAATTAAAACAAATAAAAAAAGAAGAGGTCTGTTCTTATGGGAAATAGTGGAGATTTAGACACTTCTTTAGAAATGCACGCTTTTGTGTAAATTTGTTTATAATTGTCTACATTTATATTTCCTGTGACTTGTATTTGTATACTGTGTTATCCCATGTAGATATTTTATTCTTATTAGTCATGTTATAACCTTAACTGTAAAAATAAATAAAAAAAATAAATACAAAAAAATAAAAGTCTCCCCTATGAAAGAACATATTCATTTTTTCTTTCCTAAGATATGGTGAGTCCACAACGTCATCAGTTTCTAGTGGGAATATCTCTCCTGTCCAGCAGGAGGCAGCAAAGAGCACCACAGCAAAGCTGTTAAATACCACTCCCCTTCCCACAATCCCGTCATTCTATTTGCCTCTGTTAATAGAGTCCATGTCAATCTCTGCTGCAGAGTAGTGGTGGCTTTTAAGCAGTTAGGACGTTGTAAGGTGGTGCTTACTTGGTTTCCTAACATATTGCTGCCCTAAGTATAGACAGCCAGAGTTGGTTACTCTCTTCTTTCTTTTTTCCCACAGGTCTCTGTTAGGAGTTTTGTCCTTTCACGCCTTGTGAGCTGTCTTCCTGCCGGACAGCTAGACTGCAGGTAAGTGCTTTTTTTGTCTTCTAGGTATAGGAAACTTTGCACTTTTAAAAGATTCATTATTTATATTCTGCAGTTTTTCTTTCTGTGATTTAGTAATCCTTTAAATAGGATTCGATAGGCAGTATGCAGGGACTATGTGATTTGGGATTTGCATGTTAGGATCGGGTGTTGCTAAATTGTTAATTTTTGAATTTTGGTAAATTGTTAATTTTTGAATTTTGGTAAATGTTTGTTTGTGTAGTAACGGTTGTTGCTATGTCTGTTTCAAATTTGCGACTTTTTTTCTTGTTTGCGCTTTTCCGGATGTGCTGGTCATGTGATCCTTGTGTTTCAGTTTTATGAAGTGGATCAACGTTTCTGTGTTGTTGCTGCAGTCTGTCTCAGTGTATGTGCAGTTGCCTGTCATTTTCTGTGTCCTCTTCAAGTCTCCTGGAATTGCGGTAGGCACCTCAGTATTGCTTAGGTGTAGAGGTTGTCAAACGTTGGTTTTTTGTTTTTTACGTTTTTCTTAAAGTGACAGTAGACCTCTATTCAATTTTATTTTGGGGCTGATTTTTCTTAGCTATGGACATGGATAATGATGATATTGTTTTTAATAAATGTTTATTATGTTTAGAGGCACACATTGTTTCTCCTTTGCAATTTTGTACTACTTTTTTAGCTAGAACGGTACAATGTAAAGAACAATTATTGCCTTATGAGCCTAATGTCTTTCAGGATGATGCTGTTCAGGCAGTGCCGCAGCCTTCTCCTCAAACGTCCCAAGCCTCTATGGCAGTGCTTTCCAAAATGTGTGTCGGGACACACTAGTGTGTCGGCAGCAGTGTGTAGGTGTGTCCCTGCTTCAGCACAGATTTTTTTAAAATTTTTATTTTTTTGGTTTCCGACTTTCTGCCTGCCTGCTACGCATATCACATGATTGATACCTAGTGGGTCACAGATCATCTTAACCAATTGGCGCAGCTCAGTGGGAACTGAAACTATTCCCATTGGCGGCTTTGGTGGGACATTGGCTCCTGACTGCACGTGAAGTCTCCTTTCCTTAATTGGCTTGTGACTGCATGTGTAGTCAGTGAGTGGGACAGCAGTGTGTTTGCAGCGCAGACAGTAGTCAATCAGACTCACGGAGCTCTGAGGGCGGCAGCTTAAACGCTGAGCTTAAGTCAGAAGTCACAGTGGGGTTTTTTTGCAGCTAGCTCCCAGTATTGCATTGCTGTTCCTGCTCTTGATATATGGATAAGAAGTGGAAGCTTAAAAATGCTTGATGATGAAATGCAAGTGTCTTTATCTAATATTTCACCAAATATTCAGAAATTGTGTTCATCCTATCAACCTCATACACCCCATTAAAATAGTAAGTAGCTATTGGTGTTATTAAATTTTTTTTTAATTCTTGCACATACATACTGTTACTTGTAAAAACATGTCATTATTATATAATTTATGTATGTGTCCGTATCTCTTATCTGAATTAATTACTGTGTCGCGAAATGATGTAGGTCTAAAAAGTGTGTCACCAACATAAAAAGTTTGGAATGCTCTGCTCTATGGCCTCACATGCAGTGCCCTGCAGTTCCGCTCAACCTCCTGGTGGGGTATATTTGCCTGCAAATTTCCCTGCTCAGATATCTTCTGCGGTATCTGCAGCTTTATCTGCCTTTCCATTTAGGATTCTTGGCCCTCGGTACCTAAAGTAGAAGGGGCTATTTCTTCTCTGGCTAAGAGAACTGCGATCCCTATAGTGGATAGTTGCACTTTTAAGGATCCGATGGATAAGAAGCTGGAGGTATATTTAAAAAGGATGTATGTGCATCAGGTTTTTTAATGGCAACCTGCAGTTTGAATTGCCACAGTGACAAGTGCAGCATCTTATTGGTGCAATGATTTTATCTGAATCCATTTTAGAGGAAACTTCATTGAATTAAGGCTATTAAGCTCGCCAATTCTTTTTTTTTCCCTGATGCTAATATGCAAGTTATTAAATTGTGGGCCAAGCTGTCTGGTTTCTTTGTCTTGAATCGCAGGGCTTTGTGGCTTAAGCCTTGGTCAGCTGATGTTTCCTCCAAGTCTAAGCTTTTTGGCGCTTCCTTACAAGGGTAAGACTTTGTTTAGGTCTGGGCTGGCAGAAATAATATCTGATGTTACGGATGGGGAAGGATCTTTTCTACTGCAAGACAAGAAGATTAGATTTAAGGGACATCAAAGTAATTTTCGTTTATTTCGTAATTTCAAGGGTCAAAAGTCTTCCTCCTCAGCTTCCAAACAGGAACAATCCAAGTCCTTTTGTAGACCTAGTCAGTCCTGAAAAAAGGGGAAACAATCTAAGAAAACCTTGGCTGAGTCTAAGTCAGCATGATGGGTCGGCCCTTGGTCCGTAGTCGGATCAAGTGGGGGGCAGACTTTCCCTATTTTATCAGGAGTGGTTACTAGATGTCCCAGACCCTTGGCTGTGGGCATTGTTTCTCAGGGTTTCAAGATAGAATTCAATTTTCTCTTACCCAGGGGCAGGTGTCGCCTCTCAAGGTTGTCTGTAGATCAGGTAAAAAGAGAGGCATTCTTGAACTGCGTTCAGGATCTTTTCTCTGGGAGTCATTGTTCCAATTCCAGTAACAGGGTCTAGGAGTCTATTCTAATATGTTTGTAGTTCCCAAGAAAGAAGGAACTTTTCCTCCCATTTTAGACCTAAAGTGTCTGAACAGGTTTCTCAGGGTACCATCCTTCAAAATGGAGACCATTGGGTCCATTCTTCCTTTGGTCCAGGAAGATCAGTTCATGACGACCATAGACCTGAAGGATGCTTATCTTCATGTTCCTATTCACAGGGATCATCTCAAATTTCTGAGATTCGCTTTTCTAGACAAAAGAGTTTGTGGCTCTTCCGTTTCTCCTTGCCAAAGCTCCCAGAATTTTCTCAAAAATTCCGGGGGCTCTCTTGGCAGTGATCAGTCTTGAGGAATTGCAGTGGCACCTTACTTAGATGACATTCTGATTCAGGCTCCATCTTTTTAACTAAGAAGCTCCCATACAGAGAGCTTGTTATCTTTTTCTAAGTTTCTACAGATGGAAACAGCTACAAGGGTGGTGTTCTCAGGGACTATAAGAGATTCCCCATCTATGAAGATTTTTCTGACGGAGGTCAGGAAATCCAAAATTTTCTGTTTGCCTCTCTCTTTAGTTTACTGTTTGGCCATGTGTAGCCCAATGTAGGGTAGCAATTGGTTTGATAGTCGCTTCCATGGACATCATTTCCTTTGCTCTATTCCATTTGAGAGCTCTGCAATTATGCATACTCAATGAAACTGAATCCATTTGGCTCTGTCCCAGAGGATAGATCTAGACCTATTAACAAGAGACTCTCTCTTCTGTGGTGGTTTTCTCAGGAACATTTATCTCAGGGCACATGCTTCCGGAGACCTTCTTGGGTGATTGTGACCACGGATGCCAGCCTGTTAGGTTGGGGAACAGTCTGGGAGTTGTTAAAGCGCAAGGAATAAGGACTTGGGAGGAGTCTGCTCTCCCCCTACACAACTTGGAGTTGAGAACGATTTACAATTCTCTGATAACTTGCCCTCAGTTGGCTTTAGCACAATTTATCAGATTTCAGTCGGACAATATCACCTCTGTGGCTTACATCAACCACCAGGGAGGAGCTCGGAATTCCTTAGCCATGAGGGAGGTGGCTCGGATTATTCAGTTAGCGGAAGTTCACAATTATTGTCTATCTGCAATCCACATTCCAGGAGTGGAAGCAGATTTTCTGAGCAGACAGACTTTTCATCCCGGGGAGTGGACTCTCCATCCGGAGTTGTTCTCCAGGTTAACCCTCAAGTGGGGGGTGCTGGAGTTGGATCTGAGGGTGTCTCGGCAGAACGCCAAGCTTCAAGGTACGGTTCAAGGTCCATCCGCAGGCAGATCTGATAGATGCTCTGGCGGTGCCTTGGAAGTTTGGTCTAGTTTATCTGTTTCCTCCATTTGCTCTTCTTCCACGAGTCATTGCTCATATCAAACAGGAGAGAGCGTTGGTAATTTTAATAGCTCTTTTTATGTGTTTCTCAGGAAAACGTAAGGGTCAGAAGGCTACTGCTACTTCTCTTTCCTTTTGGTTGAGAAGTATGATTCTTTTTGCTTTTGAGACTGCTGAACAGCAGCCTCCTGAGAGAGTTACAGCTCTTTTCTCTAGGGCTGTCTCGTCTTTTTGGGTTTTTAAAAATGAAGCTTCTGTAAAACAGATTTGCAATGCTGCAATTTGGTCCTCACTGCACACTTTTTCTAAAATTTTATAAATTTGATACTTTTGCCTCAGCTGAGGCTTCTTATGGGAGGAAGTTTCTTTAAGCGGTGGTGCCTTCTGTTTAGGTCTACCTGTCTTTTTCCCTCCCTAGTCATCCGTGTCCTCTAGCTTGGGTATTGGTTCCCACTAGTAATTGATGACGTTGTGGACTCACCATATCTTAGTAAAGAAAACATAATTTATGCTTATCTGATAAATTTATTTATTTCCGGATATGGTGAGTCCACGACCCCACCCTTATATTTAAGACAGTTATTTTTGACTAAACCTCTGGCACCTCTAGACCTTTGTATTATTCCTTTTCTTTTTTAAGATACGATGAGTCCACGGATTTCATCCTTACTTGTGGGATTACGCCTCCTGTCCAGCAGGAGGAGGCAAAGAGCACCACAGCAGAGCTGTATATATAGCTCCTCCCTTCCCTCCCACTCCATTCATTCTCTTTGCCTGTGTTAGTGATTGGAAGAGGTAAAGTGAGGTGTTAGTTTAGATTCCTCAATCAAGAGTTTATTTTTAAAATGGTACCTGTGAGTGCTATTTTATTATAGGGTGTAGCCGTATTCCTTGTCAGCCTCTAGAGTAGAGCTACAGGTGGCTTTAAAGCATTGGGAACTGGTGGGACACAACTCTCATTGCGCCTCCCAGACTGTGATGCTGCCCTTTCTGTGATGGCCTAAGCTGGATCTAACTCAGGCTTCATCTTTTCTACAGGACTATAGGAGGTAAGTGTAGACTTTATTTTCTCTACAGTAAAATTACATATCAGGGAGGTTTTTCTGCACTTTAATACTTTTAGGGGAATCACGGGCTCTGTCAGTAAAGAGCTTTTTTCCCTGACAGCATTTAAGAGACTCTGGGCCATGCTTGTACTGGGGACTAAAGTCTCATTCTCATTGGGGGACCCTTCACATAGTTTTTTTTTTTATAGTAACAGCTACGCTTGGGGTTCATGGGCATGACCGAGTGTGTCGTTGAGATTATTAAGCAGATAGAACTACCGGACATGCGGTAGAATACTTGGCTAGACTTTTTTCATGTTGGGTTTTGTTATGTCTCCCAATGCCAGATATATAAGAGACATTAATGGCGACCGGGAGCTTGAGTAAAGTGATGCCCACGATGGGCGGAGTTATGTTCCCGCCATTTCTTTCGGACTTCTTCCTTAGTACAGGGCACAGTCAATCTGAGTGCCGGGGGACGAAGTGTTGGCACGCCCACGATGGGCGGAGCTCTATCCTCCTGTTAGTTGCGCTCTTCCTCCATTAGATTCCGGAGGGCAGAGTTTGTATAGCAAATAGGATTCAATCTGTATTAGCATGCCAGCCTTCTATACATACAAAGATGATGTTGTATGTAGGGCGGAGTTCTATCGCGCCAGTGTTCGTTGCGCTCTCCCTCCATTATGATACTGGAGGGTAGAGTTTGTAATGATGTTAAAATGTTGTTTATGAAATTATAACATTGGTCGCTTAGACATATAAGTTAAATAACTGAGGTTTAGTAGGCCCTGAAAGGGTTTGTTACTAGCCTTACCCATGTACACATATTAATAAGTGGACAGTTTGTAAGAACTCTAATAAAGTATTATGTTGCTTTAAAATTTTAAAGGGAAAGTAGACATAGTCCATGCTATGTTCTGTTTATCATAATACTTTCAGTTGTTTTTGTTTACATCCTTTGTGTCTTAGGATGCTACAGGAACACACAAGAGATAAGGTTACTTTAACATTTAAAGAAACAGTACCGCTTTTTATGTGCAACATTTCTTACTTATACTCCTGCTAAAGCTATGGCTGTTATGGGGCTATTGACACCGGTTCAATCCAGGCAATTTTTTTCTCCTATAGTGTTTAAGAAAAATAAATACATTTGGCCGCATGCAGTGCTCTGCGGTTCCTTGCAAATTTCATGTGGAAATGTTGCACATGACATTGCTTATTTCATGAATTTAGCGATGTATTTTAACAGTAATGTTAACTCTTTAATTGGATTGTTTTCTACACAACAGAATTATATATAAAAAAAAATTAAAAAAGATATTACACTCCTTTTTTCTAATCCCTCTTCTCTTAAGATTTTTCATATTGGGAGTATGTTAACAGGGGTCTCTTTATACTACATTCCTGCAGTGCCCACATAATATTAGGACCACAGGATGTACCTCTGTGATCTAGTGGGTAACTTTGGGTACTTGCAAGCTGGAATTTTGAGAGTTCAATTCCATGTTTTTTCCCAAGTAGGAGCTAACCTTACTAGAGGATTTATTCTAGTACGTCCAGTATTTTATTAGTGATTAAGAACCACTACTTATTGATTGCAAGACTGCATTTTCTATATTAGAGAGAAACATCTCAGCTAAGGAGGCTGGGTAGACATTCCTAGGGTAAAGGAATGTTTTTCAGCTTGGCTAAAAATCACTATTTCTTTAGAGAGTAGTCGATTTTAGGTTTAGGAGGAGAGTACTCCAGGGCTTCCAACGACGTCCCGCTGCGTACTCTTTTACCGTCTCCATAGCGACAGTATTTTGGCTGAGTTGTCTGAGGTTTTTATGTCTGAAACTTCTATGGTTAAAGATCCAGGAAGAATTGGCTGTGGCTCCACATACCACCAGCATACAGAGTAGTAAGCACAGAGCCACAGGTTCAGATCCCTGCACAGTTCTTTTGAGCAGAATGCCTCTCAGACCTTTATCGGATTAAGACTTTGCTAATTACTGATGCTTCTCTGCAGATTTCTAGATTAGCTGCTAAGGCTTCAGGTTTTTATATCCTAGCCTGCAGGGCCCTAAGGTTGAAACCTTGGTCTGCGGATGCGGCATCCGAGTCTTTTAAATGGAAGAGCTATTCCTTAAAAGGGGATGACTCTGTTTGGACCTGGCTTGAAGACATTTTGACAATCAGTTCTGGTACAAGGGTAAACTATCAAAGGACCCTGCTGCTGCTTCCAAGTCAGCATGAAGGGTTTGCCCACGATCCGGGACCGGATCTGGTAGGGGGTGGACTGTCCTTTTTCATTCAAACTTGGATGCAAGATGTTCAGGATCCCTGGGCTACAGAAATAGTGTCTCAGAGATACCAAACTGGAGTTCAAATTTTTTTTTTTCCCAAGGAAGATTTCTTAGCTCAAGATTATCTGCAGACCAGATAGAAGAGAGGCGTTCTTACGTAAGATTACTGCCATGGGTGTAATCTGTCCCGTTCCAGTTCAGGGACAGGGGTTTTATTCAAATCTGTTTGTAGTTCCCAAAAAAGAGGGAACTTTCAGACCTATATTAGATTTTAAGAGTCTAAGTAAGTTTCTCAGAGTTCCAAGATGGAAATTATTCGTACCATTCTTGCATTGATACAGGAGGGTCAATTTATGTGGATCTAAAGGATGCATATCTTCATGTTCCTATCCACAGAGATCATCATAGGTTCCTGAGGTTTGCCTACTGGACAACCATTTTCAGTTTGTGGCTTTCCCTTTCGGTCTGGCCACGGAGCCCAGAATTTTCTCAAGGGTTCTGGGGTCTTTATGGCAGTTCTAAGGCCGCGGGGCTTCGAAGTGGCGCCTTATCTGGACGATGTACTGATCCAGGTGTCATCATTTCATCTGGCAAGGTCCCATACAGACTTTGTGCTTTGCTTCCTGAGGACACTCGGGTGGAAGGTAAACCTGGAAAGGAGTTCGTTAGTTCCTCAGACAAGAGTACCCTTTCTGGGAACTCTAATCGACTCTGTTTCAATGAAAATTTTTCTGTATCAGAAAGTTTAAAATTCTGAATTCATGTCAGTCCAATCCTCGTTCGTCAGTGGCTCAATGCATGTAGTCGGATTGATGGTGGCGGCAATTGACATCACTCCGTTTTGCTCTTTTTCATCTCAGGCCTCTGCAATTGAGCATGCTCGGGCAGTGGAATGGAGATTATATAGATTTGTCTCCTCGAATAACCCTAGATCAGGAGACAAGGGTCTCTCTTCTATGGTGGTTGTCGCTGGATCATCTATCCCAGAGGACATGCTTCCGCAGACCCTCATGGGTGATAGTGACATTGGATGCCAGCCTGTTAGGATGGGGAGCAGTCTGGAACTCCTTAAGACTAAGTGGGGAATGGACTCAGGCAGAGTCTCCCCTTCCCATCAATATCCTAGAGTTGAGTAATATTCATTGCGCTTTGGGCTTCCAGTCGGACAATATAATGACGGTAGCTTACATCAATTATCAAGAACGAACAAGGAGTTCCTTAGCGATGACAGAAGTAGCCAAAATAATACAGTGGGCGGAGTCTCACTCTTGCCATCTGTCAGCGATCCACATCCCAGGGGTGAAAAACTGGGAAGCAGAGTTTCTAAGCAGACTGACATTTCATCCGGGGGAGTGGGAACTCCTTCCGGAAGTATTTTCCAACCTGATTCTCAGATGGGGTAGGCCTGAGTTGGATCTCATGGCATTTCGTCAGAATGCCAAGTTTCCACGATACGGGTCCAGGGATCAGTCTGGTTTATATATTCCCTCCGTTTGCTCTTCTTCCCTGGGTGATTGCGCGAGTCAAACAGGAGAGGGCATCTGTGATTCTTTTCGTCCCTGCGTGGCACGCAGGATTTGGAATGCCGATCTGGTGGACGTGTCTTCTCAGCCACCGTGGAAGCTCCCATTGAGAAAAGATCTACTCATTCATCATCCGAATCTAGTTTCTCTGCAACTGACTGCTTGGAGATTGTATGTTTAATTTTTTCTAAGAGAGGTTTCTCTGATTCGGTTATAGATACTTTAATTCAGGCACGTAAGCCTGTTGCTAGGAAAATTTACCATAAGATATGGCATAATTATCTTTATTGGTGTGAATCCAAAGGCTACTCATGGAGTGGGGTTAGGATTTCCAGGATTTTGTCTTTTCTCCAAGAAGGATTGGAGAAGGGGTTGTCAGCAAGTTCTTTAAGGGACAGATTTCTATATTTTGTTGCACTAACGTCTGGCAGATGTTCCAGATGTGCAATCTTTTTGTCAGGTTCTGACTAGAATCAGGCCTATATGTAGACCAATTGCTCCTCCTTGGAGTTTGAATTTAGTTCTTAGGATTCTTCAAGGGGTTCCGTTTGAACCTATGCATTCCAAAGATCTTAAGTTATTATCTTAGAAGTTTTTATACTTGATATTTCTTCTGCTCGAAGGGTATCTGAGCTTGCGGCATTACCTTATGATTCTTCTTATCTTAATTTCCATTCGGATAAGGTGGTGGTACGTACAAAACCTGGTTTTATTCCTAAAGGTTGTTTCTATCTAGAATATTAATCAGGAGATTGTTGTTCCTTCTTTGTGTCCTAATCTTTCCTCTAAGAAGGAATGTCTGTTGCATAATTTAGACGTAGTCTGTGCTTTAAAGTTTTACTTACAAGCGACTAAGGATTTTCGACATTCGTCTTTTTGGTTTGTTATTTTTTCAGGGAAACGTAGGGGTCAGAAAGCTACGGCTACCTCTCTTTCTTTTTGGCTGAAGAGTATCATCCGTTTTACATATGGGACTGCTGGACAGCAGTCTCCTGAACGAATTCCGGTTCATCACACTGGGACTGTGGCTTCCTCATGGGCATTCAAAGATGATGCTTCTGTTGAACAGATTTGCAAGGCTGCAACTTGGTCTTCTCTTCACACTTTTTCTAAATTTTCTAAATTTGATATTTTTACCTCGGCTGAGGCTGCTTTTGGGAAAGGTTCTTCAAGCAGTGGTGCCTTCCGTTTAGGTTCCCTGTCTTGTCCCTCCCTTTTCATCCGTGTACTATAGATTTACTATTGTATCCCACAAGTAAGGAGGAAATCCGTGGACTCATTGTATCTTAAAAAAGAAAAGAAAATTTATGCTTACCTGATAAATTTATTTATTTTTGGATACGATGAGTCCACGGCCCGCCCTGTTTTATGAGACAGGTCTTTCTTTATGTTAAACTTCAGTCACCTCTGCACCTTGGCTTTTCCTTTCTCTTCCTAACTTCGGTCGAATGACTGGAGTGGGAGGGAAGGCAGGAGCTATATATACAGCTCTGCTGTGGTGCTCTTTGCCTCCTCCTGCTGGCCAGGAGGCGTAATCCCACAAGTAAGGATGAAATCCGTGGACTCATCGTATAAAAAAAAAAATACATTTATCAGGTAAGCATATATATCTTTTTATTTTTTTCCTTTTCCCTTTGGTCGAATGACTGGGGATTGTGGGAAGGGGAAAGTGGTATTTAACAGGTTTGCTGTGGTGCTCTTTGCCACCTCCTACTGGACAGGAGAGATATTCCCACTAGTAATTTAAGATGTCGTGGACTCACCATATCCGGAAAGAAATACATTTTTCAGGTAAGCATCAATTATGTTTTTTGGCAAAAAAAAATCAAATTCTATTTAAATTTGAATTGAAATTGATGCACAACAATATTAATTGTCTGCTTCCTGTTGTTGCTAATTGGTTGATGAGTAGCACTAGTAGGAACTACCGATAAGCCAATGAGCATTAATAGGAAGTGTGCACGACTGATGTTGCTCATTGGTTGATGAGTAGCACTAGTAGGAACTACCTATAAGCTAATGAGCATTAATAGGAAGTGTGCACAACTGATGTTGCTCATTGGTTGATGGGTACCACTAGTAGGAACTACCTATAAGCCAATGAGCATTAATAGGAAGTGTGCACGACTGATGTTGCTCATTGGTTGATGAGTAGCACTAGTAGGAACTACTTTAAGCCAATGAGCATTAATAGGAAGTGTGCACAACTGATGTTGATGTATTGAAACTAAGTATCTCATATTTGCAGAAAGTGATAGAAGCCTTGTTGTATCATGCACTTAAAGTGACAGTCAAGTCAAAATTAAACTTTTATGATTCAGACAGCACACAATTTTCCATTTCACTTCAATTATCTAAATGTGCAAAATCTTTTTTATATGTACACTTTTTGAGACAACAGCTCATCCTGAGCATGTGGAATATTCACAGGATATATGTATATGCATTTTTTTGATTGGCTGATGTCTGTCGCATGATGCACTAGGATGGAAAATGTAACAAACTTTTGTCTGAAAAAAATCTACTACTTGTTTGAAATTGAAACTAAGTGCTTTTGCATATTCTCTTTATTATGCATTTGAGTGGTCCTTTTAAAGGACCACTCAATGCAGTAGAATTACATAATAAAAAGACAACGATTTAACACCTACTCTGAATTTCAAATAAGCAGTAGATTTTTTTTCTCCCATTGTCCGGCCCCCTGTATCATGTGACAGACATCAGCCAGTCACAGACTAGTATACTTATACCCTGAAAGCTTGTGCACATGCTCAGTGGTGCATCAAAAACGCTGCATATCAAAAGATGGTGCAAAATTTGATAATTAAAGTAAATTGAAAATCATAAAGTTTATTGTGACTTGAGTGCCCCTTGTGATTTAAGTGCAAAGGAAAATAACCTAGCATTTGTGCCATAGAGAAAATGTCTGTTTTGATGTTAGTTTAACTAATTAAAAACTGTTCTGTCAGTTCATTCACTATATAAGAAAAAAAATGTAAATCCACATTTGTATTCTCCTTTTGCTTTCCTATCCATTCTACTTTTTCTAATACTTGACAAGCTTGCGGTACATTCACTAAGGAGACGCACCACACACCCTATGTATTTCCACATTTTCTATAACGACACGCACTGCTGCAGTGATACCGGATCCTAAAAGTAATCAGCACTGTGAGAGCACAGTATAGAAATACATAGGGTGTGCGATGCATCTACTAATGGCTGCAACACGTTTGTCACATAAGGACCAAAGTAGGCTCAGTAGCAGCAATGGACTGCTGGGAGTTAGCTGCTGATTGGTGGCTGCACATATGTGTCTCTTATCATTGGCTCACCCGATGAAGGATCAGCAATGCTCTACTGAGAGCTATCTGAACACATTGAGTGAGCCAATGACAAGATACATATGTGCAGCCAACACCCAGCATTCTATTGATGATCCTTCAACAAAGGATACATAGAGAATGAAGAACATTTGATAATAGAAGTAAATTTAAAAGTTGTTTAAATCACGAGAAAATGTTCTATTTACTTCTAATCTTATCTGATTAACTTCATTCTTTTTGTATCCTTTGTTAAAGAAACCGTAACAATCATGGGTGAGCCAATAACATGAGGCATATATGTGCAGCCACCAATCAGCAGCTCCTGAGCCTACCTAGGTATGCTTTTCAACAAAGGATACCAAAAGAACTAAACACATTAGATAATAGAAGTAATTGGGGGGGGGGGGGAATAAATTGTATGCTCTATACAATTAATGAAATAAAACATTTGGATTTCATGTTCCTTTACATTTTTCTAGTGACTATAGTTATGAAGCATTGGTGCAATAAATGTGTAGCCATTTGTGAGGTTTAAGTTAAGAGTAGTCAAACACAGATCACAGAATTAGCAGAATGTTTTCTCCAACATTGGTGTGTCCGGTCCACGGCGTCATCCTTACTTGTGGGATATCTCTTCCCCAACAGGAAATGGCAAAGAGTCCCAGCAAAGCTGGCCATATAGTCCCTCCTAGGCTCCGCCCACCCCAGTCATTCTCTTTGCCGTTGCACAGGCAACATCTCCACAGAGATGGTTAAGAGTTTTTTTGGTGTTTAAATGTAGTTTTTATTCTTCTATCAAGTGTTTGTTATTTTAAAATAGTGCTGGTATGTACTATTTACTCTGAAACAGAAAAGGATGAAGATTTCTGTTTGTGAGAGGAAGATGATTTTAGCAGACAGTAACTAAAATCGATTGCTGTTTCCACATAGGACTGTTGAGATGAAGTAACTTCAGTTGGGGGAAACAGTTAGCAGACTTTTCTGCTTAAGGTATGACTAGCCATATTTCTAACAAGACCATGTAATGCTGGAAGGCTGTCATTTCCCCTCATGGGGACCGGTAAGCCATTTTCTTAGTCAAACAAACAGAATAAAGGGCTTAATATGGGCTAAAAAACTGGTAGACATTTTTATGGGCTAAATCGATTGCTTTATTTGGGCATTTTATTCATATTTATGCAGACAAAACGCATTTATAAACTTGGGGAACGTTTATTAAACGGCAGGCACTATGTTAGACACCTTTTCCAGTCAGGGGGCCTTCCTAGTTGTAGACTGAGCCTCATTTTCGCGCCATTACTGCGCAGTTGTTTTTTGAGAGCAGGGCATGCAGATGCATGTGTGAGGATCTGAAATTTGCTGGAAAAGCTTCTAGAAGGCGTCAATTGGTATCGTATTCCCCTCTGGGCTTGGTTGGGTCTCAGCAAAGGCTATAGCTGGGACTGTATAGGGGTTAAATTTGTAAACGGCTCCGGTTCCGTTATTTTAAGGGTTAAAGCTCTGAAATTTGGTGTGCAATACTCTTAATGCTTTAAGACACTGTGGTGAAATTTTGGATTTGAAGATCCTAAACAAATTTCTCAGGGTACCATCGTTCAAGATGGAAACCATTCGAACGATTCTACCCACTATCCAGGAAAGTCAATTTATCACTACCGTGGATCTAAAGGATGCGTACCTACATATTCCTATCCACAAAGAACATCATCAGTTCCTAAGGCAGGAGAGGGCCTCGGTGATCTTGATAGCTCCTGCATGGCCACGCAGGACTTGGTATGCAGACCTGGTGAATATGTCATCGGTTCCACCATGGAAGCTACCTTTGAGACAGGACCTTCTTGTTCAGGGTCCATTCGAACATCCAAATCTGGTCTCCCTCCAGCTGACGGCTTGGAGATTGAACGCTTGATTCTATCGAAGCGTGGGTTTTCAGATTCTGTGATAGATACTCTGGTTCAGGCCAGAAAACCGGTAACTAGAAAGATTTACCATAAAATATGGAAAAGATATATCTGTTGGTGTGAATCCAAAGGATTCCCGTGGAATAAGATAAAAATTCCTAAGATTCTATCCTTTCTACAAGAAGGTTTGGAGAAAGGATTATCTGCTAGTTCTCTAAAGGGACAGATCTCTGCTTTATCTGTTTTACTACACAAAAGACTGGCATCTGTGCCAGATGTTCAAGCATTTGTTCAGGCTCTGGTTAGGATCAAGCCTGTTTACAGACCTTTGACTCCTCCCTGGAGTCTAAATCTAGTTCTTTCAGTTCTTCAAGGGGTTCCGTTTGAACCTTTACATTCCATAGATATTAAGTTACTATCTTGGAAAGTTTTGTTTTTGGTTGCAATTTCTTCTGCTAGAAGAGTTTCAGAGTTATCTGCTCTGCAGTGTTCTCCGCCCTATCTGGTGTTCCATGCAGATAAGGTGGTTTTGCGTACTAAGCCTGGTTTTCTTCCTAAGGTTGTTTCTAACAAAAATATTAACCAGGAGATAGTTGTACCTTCTTTATGTCCGAATCCAGTTTCAAAGAAGGAACGTTTGTTACACAATTTGGACGTAGTCCGTGCTCTAAAATTCTATTTAGAGGCTACAAAAGATTTCAGACAAACATCTTCCTTGTTTGTTGTTTATTCTGGTAAAAGGAGAGGTCAAAAAGCAACTTCTACCTCTCTTTCCTTTTGGCTTAAAAGCATCATCCGATTGGCTTATGAGACTGCCGGACGGCAGCCTCCTGAAAGAATCACAGCTCACTCCACTAGGGCTGTGGCTTCCACATGGGCCTTCAAGAACGAGGCTTCTGTTGACCAGATATGTAAGGCAGCGACTTGGTCTTCACTGCACACTTTTGCCAAATTTTACAAATTTGATACTTTTGCTTCTTCAGAGGCTATTTTTGGGAGAAAGGTTTTGCAAGCTGTGGTGCCTTCCGTTTAGGTAACCTGATTTGCTCCCTCCCTTCATCCGTGTCCTAAAGCTTTGGTATTGGTTCCCACAAGTAAGGATGACGCCGTGGACCGGACACACCAATGTTGGAGAAAACAGAATTTATGCTTACCTGATAAATTACTTTCTCCAACGGTGTGTCCGGTCCACGGCCCGCCCTGGTTTTTTAATCAGGTCTGATGAATTATTTTCTCTAACTACAGTCACCACGGTACCATATGGTTTCTCCTATATATATTTCCTCCTGTCCGTCGGTCGAATGACTGGGGTGGGCGGAGCCTAGGAGGGACTATATGGCCAGCTTTGCTGGGACTCTTTGCCATTTCCTGTTGGGGAAGAGATATCCCACAAGTAAGGATGACGCTGTGGACCGGACACACCGTTGGAGAAAGTAATTTATCAGGTAAGCATAAATTCAGTTTTTTACTTCTCTTTAGAATGTTGTAAGGCAGGATGCTAACACTTTTATCATGATTTTTTCATTCTAAATATGACATTTTTTTTCTTTTCCTTAGCAAAAGGTCATTTACTACTTGTGCATATTATTAAATGATCCTTCTGAACCAAATGGAGTAACCGAAATTGTACCTGTGTTTCAGGTGAGTTTTATTACGTGTGAAATATATTCTAGTTTTTATGTTATACAGCAGTGATCATTTCCACTAGTTTGTGATCAATAAGATATCAGACTTATTCCTATCAGGTAATATTGAGCAGGAAAGTAATTTTTCTGTCCCCACTAGAACATTTTTCTGTAGTGTGCAGTTCTCAGCTTTATATTTCTAACATTCGTCTTGTGAACAAAATAAACTAATGATACATTATTTGAGACAAATAAACTGAGAGGAGCCTTGCAATTGACTGGATTGACAACTCAGTGGTAATATTGTTGGCATTCGTTTGTTTTTTTTAATCCAAATAAGTCAAAACATTGGTAGATTATATTAGTATGGAGTGAGAGATGGAACTTAGTTCTGTTTGTAATGTTACTTGCAATATTTTGTGACTATCTGATAAAATAATTTTATCTGTAAATAATTATAGCTTATAATGATATTCCTAGGCAGAGTGCCAACATATTCACAGCAATAATATACAGGTGCATTAAGCCATGGTAACAAAAAGACAGCTAAAAACTGCTGAAGGCTTAGAGGGCACTGCTTGTGAGTAGCCATATGATGTAGGTCATCAGGGCTTGCGTACTTACCTACTAAAGGGAATAAAAAAGAGAGGCTGATGAGAAACAGAGAGATAAACTAACATAGGCCTAGATTTAGAGTTCGGCGGTAAAAGGGCTGTTAACGCTCCGCGGGCTTTTTTCTGGCCGCACCATAAATTTAACTCTGGTATCGAGAGTTAAAACAAATGCTGCGTTAGGCTCCAAAAAAGGAGCGTAGGGCATTTTTACCGCAAATGCAACTCTCGATACCAGAGTTGCTTACGGACGCGGCCGGCCTCAAAAACGTGCTCGTGCACGATTCTCCCATAGGAAACAATGGGGCTGTTTGAGCTGAAAAAAAACCTAACACCTGCAAAAAAGCAGCGTTCAGCTCCTAACGCAGCCCCATTGTTTCCTATGGGGAAACACTTCCTACGTCTGCACCTAACACCCTAACATGTACCCCGAGTCTAAACACCCCTAACCTTACACTTATTAACCCCTAATCTGCCGCCCCCGCTATCGCTGACCCCTGCATTACAGTTTTAACCCCTAATCTTCCGCTCCGTAAACCGCCGCAACCTACGTTATCCCTATGTACCCCTAATCTGCTGCCCTAACATCGCCGACCCCTATGTTATATTTATTAACCCCTAATCTGCCCCCCACAACGTCGCCGACACCTGCCTACACTTATTAACCCCTAATCTGCCGAGCGGACCTGAGCGCTACTATAATAAAGTTATTAACCCCTAATCCGTCTCACTAACCCTATCATAAATAGTATTAACCCCTAATCTGCCCTCCCTAACATCGCCGACACCTACCTTCAATTATTAACCCCTAATCTGCCGAGCGGACCTGAGCGCTACTATAATAAAGTTATTAACCCCTAATCCGTCTCACTAACCCTATCATAAATAGTATTAACCCCTAATCTGCCCTCCCTAACATCGCCGACACCTACCTTCAATTATTAACCCCTAATCTTCCGATCGGAGCTCACCGCTATTCTAATAAATGTATTAACCCCTAAAGCTAAGTCTAACCCTAACACTAACACCCCCCTAACTTAAATATAATTTACATATAACGAAATAAATTAACTCTTATTAAATAAATTAATCCTATTTAAAGCTAAATACTTACCTGTAAAATAAACCCTAATATAGCTACAATATAAATTATAATTATATTTTAGCTATTTTAGGATTAATATTTATTTTACAGGCAACTTGGTATTTATTTTAACCAGGTACAATAGCTATTAAATAGTTAATACCTATTTAATAGTTACCTAGTTAAAATAAATACAAAATTACCTGTAAAATAAATCCTAACCTAAGATATAAT
Organism: Bombina bombina; assembly: GCF_027579735.1. Classification (NCBI taxonomy): domain Eukaryota; kingdom Metazoa; phylum Chordata; class Amphibia; order Anura; family Bombinatoridae; genus Bombina; species Bombina bombina. The sequence goes on along the minus strand of NC_069499.1, from coordinate 215,632,632 downwards.
TAAACCTAACACTACCCTATCAATAAAATAATTAAATAAACTACCTACAATTACCTACAATTAACCTAACACTACACTATCAATAAATAAATTAAACACAATTGCTACAAATAAATACAATTAAATAAACTAGCTAAAGTACAAAAAATAAAAAAGAACTAAGTTACAGAAAATAAAAAAATATTTACAAACATAAGAAAAATATTACAACAGTTTTAAACTAATTACACCTACTCTAAGCCCCCTAATAAAATAACAAAGCCCCCCAAAATAAATAATTCCCTACCCTATTCTAAATTTAAAAAGTTACAAGCTCTTTTACCTTACCAGCCCTGAACAGGGCCCTTTGCGGGGCATGCCCCAAGAAGTTCAGCTCTTTTGCCTGTAAAAGAAAACATACAATACCCCCCCCCAACATTACAACCCACCACCCACATACCCCTAATCTAACCCAAACCACCCTTAAATAAACCTAACACTAAGCCCCTGAAGATCTTCCTACCTTGTCTTCACCATACCAGGTTCACCGATCCGTCCTGGCTCCGATATCTTCATCCAACCCAAGCGGGGGCTAGACATCCACTGAAGAAGTCCAGAAGAGGGTCCAAAGTCTTCCTCCTATCCGGCAAGAAGAGGACATCCGGACCGGCAAACATCTTCTCCAAGCGGCATCTTCTATCTTCTTCCATCCGGTGCGGAGCGGGTCCATCTTGAAGCAGGCGACGCGGATCCATCCTCTTCTTCCGATGTCTCCCGACGAATGACGGTTCCTTTAAGGGACGTCATCCAAGATGGCGTCCCTCGAATTCCGATTGGCTGATAGGATTCTATCAGCCAATCGGAATTAAGGTAGGAATTTTCTGATTGGCTGATGGAATCAGCCAATCAGAATCAAGTTCAATCCGATTGGCTGATCCAATCAGCCAATCAGATTGAGCTCGCATTCTATTGGCTGTTCCGATCAGCCAATAGAATGCGAGCTCAATCTGATTGGCTGATTGGATCGGCCAATCGGATTGAACTAGATTCTGATTGGCTGATTCCATCAGCCAATCAGAAAATTCCTACCTTAATTCCGATTGGCTGATAGAATCCTATCAGCCAATCGGAATTCGAGGGACGCCATCTTGGATGACGTCCCTTAAAGGAACCGTCATTCGTCGGGAGACATCGGAAGAAGAGGATGGATCCGCGTCGCCTGCTTCAAGATGGACCCGCTCCGCACCGGATGGAAGAAGATAGAAGATGCCGCTTGGAGAAGATGTTTGCCGGTCCGGATGTCCTCTTCTTGCCGGATAGGAGGAAGACTTTGGACCCTCTTCTGGACTTCTTCAGTGGATGTCTAGCCCCCGCTTGGGTTGGATGAAGATATCGGAGCCAGGACGGATCGGTGAACCTGGTATGGTGAAGACAAGGTAGGAAGATCTTCAGGGGCTTAGTGTTAGGTTTATTTAAGGGTGGTTTGGGTTAGATTAGGGGTATGTGGGTGGTGGGTTGTAATGTTGGGGGGGGGGGGGTATTGTATGTTTTCTTTTACAGGCAAAAGAGCTGAAATTCTTGGGGCATGCCCCGCAAAGGGCCCTGTTCAGGGCTGGTAAGGTAAAAGAGCTTGTAACTTTTTTAATTTAGAATAGGGTAGGGAATTTATTATTTTGGGGGGCTTTGTTATTTTATTAGGGGGCTTAGAGTAGGTGTAATTAGTTTAAAATTGTTGTAATATTTTTCTTATGTTTGTAAATATTTTTTTATTTTCTGTAACTTAGTTCTTTTTTATTTTTTGTACTTTAGCTAGTTTATTTAATTGTATTTATTTGTAGCAATTGTGTTTATTTAATTTATTGATAGTGTAGTGTTAGGTTAATTGTAGGTAATTGTAGGTAGTTTATTTAATTATTTTATTGATAGGGTAGTGTTAGGTTTAATTATATCTTAGGTTAGGATTTATTTTACAGGTAAATTTGTTATTATTTTAACTAGGTAACTATTAAATAGTTCTTAACTATTTAATAGCTATTGTACCTAGTTAAAATAAATACCAAGTTGCCTGTAAAATAAATATTAATCCTAAAATAGCTATAATATAATTATAATTTATATTGTAGCTATATTAGGATTTATTTTACAGGTAAGTATTTAGCTTTAAATAGGATTAATTTATTTAATAAGAGTTAATTTATTTCGTTAGATTAAAATTATATTTAAGTTAGGGGGGTGTTAGTGTTAGGGTTAGACTTAGCTTTAGGGGTTAATACATTTATTAGAATAGCGGTGAGCTCCGATCGGAAGATTAGGGGTTAATAATTGAAGGTAGGTGTCGGCAATGTTAGGGAGGGCAGATTAGGGGTTAATACTATTTATGATAGGGTTAGTGAGGCGGGTTAGGGGTTAATAACTTTATTATAGTAGCGGTGCGGTCCGCTCGGCAGATTAGGGGTTAATAAGTGTAGGCAGGTGTCGGCGACGTTGAGGGGGGCAGATTAGGGGATAATAAATATAATATAGGGGTCGGCGGGGTTAGGGGCAGCAGATTAGGGGTACATAAGTATAACGTAGGTGGCGGTCGGAAGATTAGGGGTTAAAATTTTTAATCGAGTGGCGGCGATGTGGGGGGACCTCGGTTTAGGGGTACATAGGTAGTTTATGGGTGTTAGTGTACTTTAGGGTACAGTAGTTAAGAGCTTTATAAACCGGCGTTAGCCAGAAAGCTCTTAACTCCTGCTATTTTCAGGCGGCTGGAATCTTGTCGTTAGAGCTCTAACGCTCACTGCAGAAACGACTCTAAATACCAGCGTTAGAAAGATCCCATTGAAAAGATAGGCTACGCAAATGGCGTAGGGGGATCTGCGGTATGGAAAAGTCGCGGCTGTAAAGTGAGCGTTAGACCCTTTAATCACTGACTCCAAATACCAGCGGGCGGCCAAAACCAGCGTTAGGAGCCTCTAACGCTGGTTTTGACGGCTACCGCCGAACTCTAAATCTAGGCCATAGGTTGTAAGTGTCCCTGAAACTAGACACTCTGAAAGCTCAGGGGAGTCTTGTGACAGGAGGAAGAGAATTACACAAAATAATTGCAGTTCTAGAAAAAAAAAGCCCTGTAGGCAGGAATGTGAGTGGGTGACAATAGAGAAGGAAATACACAGATCTTGTATAATTAATTGTTTACATAAAACATTCAAAAGTGTAGTTTTCCTCAAAAGAATTTCTCAGATACAATATGTTGACATGAAGATATTAGCATTTTATAGTGCAGGTATGGAATACAAAGGGTTAAGTAAGAGTGCCATAGGTTTCCTATCAAAATATTAACATGATGGTATTGGCATTTAAAATAAAGCATAATGTTTGACAAAATCTCGCTGGTATGGAACAGAGAGGTTTAAATAATAAGCCTGAAGTTTTACTAGGTAGTACAAGACACAGTTATAACTATACAAGGGAAGAGGTATGTGCTGCCATATGATGATATGTGACAGTATCTGACTCCGTGCTGCGCCCCTTTTACCTGTTGTACTCCTTAGTTCTGTCTCAGACTCTTATTTAACCACTTATGTACCACACAGACATGCGCATGAGGCTGTTTAAAAAAAGCATCCTTTAACTTATGCTATCTTACAAGATCTTCATCTAAACATGTTCATATAAGGACAACTACAATAATACATCTTTTATTTACACGTTTTATTTAGAGCTCCCAGCCCCGCCTGGATTGTTTGGTTGAGGTTTACAGGAGCTGCCAGGACATCGTATCTAAGAAGAACACTACAGTAGATGTTGCAGAATAGCTCAGAATGTCTTTTTTCTGAGTAGACTGGACCGTGACTGACTTGATTGAGGTTGTTCTGTCTTTGCCGGTTTGTACCTGGGTATTAGAGTCTTATGCAAACTGGTGATAGTCAGTTTTTTTTCCTATTGAGGCCTTAAAAAGAATTATCGAACGTACTCCTGAGAGGCATCATCATTTGATGTAGGTGTGTGAGGCAGGTACATTTACATCAATGACCATTGTTTATGTGGAATTGTGTGTGTAGTAGTAAATGACTGGAGCAAAACTCATAGTACACTCCCAAGGCACCTTTCTATTCCTAACTGCTCATTGTTGTTTATGCTAAATCCCTTAAATAAATAATAATCTATCTGAAATCGGTCACCTGTATCTAGCAATACAGAAACACACATTTTCTATATTGCAGCAATAAAATTAGCTGACAACTTTTATATTTGACTTTTTTGATTTTGTATTGTTTCTCACCATAGTTTAGACATGATACTAAAGTAAGATTTTTCTACTTTTTTCTTGAAAAACAAAAGCTGTAAATTTGTTGTTGGTCAATGTGTATGTATCTTCTATTCAGTATTTACTATAATTTGTAGTATTAAAATGCACTGATACTGCTGCTGATTGACACGGGTAATGGGACGTGTATGATTAAAGGCATAAAGCCTAGTGTTTTTGAAAGGCTAGTCTATATCCAATGAGTAAATTAAACTGACCTTCATTCATGATTTTTAATTTAATATGCGACAAAACATACCTTTTACTTTGTTGCTCTTTCTACTAAAATAACCCCCTCCGACCGCCCAAAACAAAGCAATTTTTTTTTTTTTTCACATGGAGACATTTCCACCTCTTCTCTGTTAAGTGCCATATGGCTAGCACAGCTATTGGAGAAGATGTTTTACCAAATCTCCTGTTAAATTTGTGTTTAAAGAGACACTAAACACATTTTTTTTCTTGATTAAGATAGAGCATGCAATTTTAAGCACCTTTCTAATTTACTCCTATTAATTTTTCTTTGCTCTCTTGCTATCTTTATTTAAAAAGCAGGAATGTGATGCATAGGAGCCGGCCCATTTTTGGTTGAGAACCTGGGCTATGCTTGCTTATTGGTGGGTAAATGTAAGCCTCCAATAAGCAAGCGCTATCCATGGTGCTGAACCTAAAATGGGCTGGCTACTAAGATTTACATTCCTGCTTTTGAAATAAAGATAGCAAGAGAACAAAGAAAAATTGATAAAAGGAGTAAATTAGGTTTCTTAAAATTTCATGCTCTATTTGAATTATGAAAGAAAAAAATTGGGTTCAGTGTCCCTTTAAGCATAGCAAAAACATTACACCAATACACATTTTTATTTTTCTGTACATTTTGCTTATAAGCCATATAGCATGCAACTGTAAACAAATACATGTCCCTTTAAATAGATATTATTTATATACTGTACAGTTTTGTAAATAATAATGGAATTTTGTACTTGGTAACCTGATACAATTTCTCTGGAAAAATAATAAACCTTGTTTTAATAATAAAAGTTCTGTAGTTGTGTGTATTATTTACCTTTGTACTTGTAGTTAAAACTATTCCCTTTCTAAGCCCCTCCCACACATATTAATCACCTCTTTATACATTGTATATGCTGCACATGTGTATTTGCTTCTGCACATGCTCATTGTGCTAAAATTCTGTGTTTTTTACCTCATTATTAAAGGGACAGTCTACACCAATTTTCATTTAACTGCATGTAATAGATACTACTTTAAAGAATAATATGCACAGATAATGGTATAAAAATCCAGTGTAAAACCGTTTAAGAACTTATCAAGAAGCTCCCAGTTTAGCTCTGTTAAACGTCATAGAACTCCCACTGAAAGTGGGAAATATTTAGACACCCCCCCCCTGCATATGAAAAGACTCTTTACACAAACAGGAGCAAGCTGGAGTAGGTATATATCGGTATTCTAATAATTTCGGGCTTGGTTAGGAGTTTGAAAATCAGCGCAATGTTATTTAAAAATAAGCAAAACTATAAAAAAAGTATAGGCTATATAAATGGATCATCTACAAAACATTTGTGCAAAGAAAAATCGAGTGTATAATGTCCCTTTAATTTTTTGCATACTTTGGCCAAAGTGCTGACACCCATATACAATTGTCTGTTTATTAGGCGCATGTGGTATCCAGACTGAGAACACAATATCTGCTGGTTGAAAGCTTTACACTATACAGCCATACTCTGCATAGCACTGACTATCACAGGGATGCACAAACCTTTATAGATGTAGGGCCAATCACTAATTGCAGGATTACCAGGGGCCACATTGCTTATATACACACTTATCCTATATAAGGCCAGGTATGTTTGTCAGATGCAGTAGAGACTGCACAAGGACAAACATACCTGGCTTTGAGCAGCAGAGGAGTACGCACTGTGGAAGCTGCCTGGTGGGGGCGTGGCCGGGCGTGCCATGATGGGGGCGTGGCCGACGGGAGCAGCCGTGGTGGTAGCGGCATGGTCAAGTAAAAGAGAAAAAAAGAGGGGAGAGAGACCAAAAGAGAGGAGGGAAAGCGCAAAAGAGGGGAGAAAGCGAGCATAAGAGGGGGGAAAGAGGAGAGAGAGCAAAAGAGGGGGGGAGAAAGAGCAAAAAAAAAGGGGGGGGGGAGAGAGCAAAAGAAGGGGGGGGAGAGAGAGCAAAAGAGGGGGGGGACAGAGAGCAAAAGAGGGGGGGGGACAGAGAGCAAAAGAAGTTTCCCAAACCTTAAAATGCCTATAAATACACCCCTCACCACACCCACAATTCAGTTTAACGAATAGCCAAGAAGTGGGGTGATAAAAAAGTGCGGAAGCATATAAAATAAGGAATTGGAATAATTGTTCTTTATACAAAAAAATCATAACCACCACAAAAAGGGTGGGCCTCATGGACTCTTGCTAATATGAAAGAAATGAATTTATCAGGTAAGTTCTTACATAAATTATGTTTTCTTTCATGTAATTAGCAAGAGTCCATGAGCTAGTGACGTATGGGATAATGATTACCCAAGATGTGGATCTTTCCACACAAGAGTCACTAGAGAGGGAGGGATAAAATAAAGACAGCCAATTCCTGCTGAAAATAATCCACACCCAAAATAAAGTTTAATAAAAAACATAAGCAGAAGATTCAGACTGAAACCGCTGCCTGAAGTACTTTTCTACCAAAAATTGCTTCAGAAGAAGAAAATACATCAAAATGGTAGAATTGAAAAAGTATGCAAAGAGGACCAAGTTGCTGCTTTGCAAATCTGATCAACCGAAGCTTCATTCCTAAACGCCCAGGAAGTAGAAACTGACCTGGTAGAATGAGCTGTAATCCTCTGAGGCGGAGTTTTACCCGACTCAACATAGGCAAGATGAATTAAAGATTTCAACCAAGATGCCAAAGAAATGGCAGAAGCTTTCTGGCCTTTTCTAGAACCGGAAAAGATAACAAATAGACTAGAAGTCTTTCGGAAAGACTTAGTAGCTTCAACATAATATTTCAAAGCTCTAACAACATCCAAAGAATGCAATGCTTTCTCCTTAGAATTCTTAAGATTAGAACATAATGAAGGAACCACAATTTCTCTACTAATGTTGTTGGAAATCACAACTTTAGGTAAAAATTCAAAAGAAGTTCGCAACACCGCCTTATCCTGATGAAAAATCAGAAAAGGAGACTCACAAGAAAAGAGCAGATAATTCAGAAACTCTTCTGGCAGAAGAGATGGCCAAAAGGAACAAAACTTTCCAAGAAAGTAATTTAATGACCAATGAATGCATAGGTTCAAAGGGAGGAGCTTGAAGAGCTCCCAGAACCAAAATCAAACTCCAAGGAGGAGAAATTGACTTAATGACAGGTTTTATACGAACCAAAGCTTGTACAAAACAATGAATATCAGGAAGAATAGCAATCTTTCTGTGAAAAAGAACAGAAAGAGCAGAGATTTGTCCTTTCAAGGAACTTGCAGACAAACCCTTATCTAAACCATCCTGAAGAAACTGAAAAAAATTCTCGGCATTCTAAAAGAATGCCAAGAAAAATGATGAGAAAGACACCAAAAAATATAAGTCTTCCAGACTCTATAATATATCTCTCTAGATACAGATTTACGAGCCTGTAACATAGTATTAATCACAGAGTCAGAGAAACCTCTTTGACCAAGAATCAAGCGTTCAATCTCCATACCTAAAAATTTAAGGATTTCAGATCCTGATGGAAAAAAGGACCTTGCGACATAAAGTCTGGTCTAACGGAAGAGTCCATGGTTGGCAAGAGGCCATCCGGACAAGATCCGCATACCAAACCTGTGAGGCCATGCCGGAGCTACCAGCAGAACAAACGAGCATTCCTTCAGAATCTTGGAGATTACTCTTGGAAGAAGAACTAGAGGCAGAAAGATATAGGCAGGATGATACTTCCAAGGAAGTGATAATGCATCCACTGCCTCCGCCTGAGGATCCCGGGATCTGGACAGATATCTGGGAAGTTTCTTGTTGAGATGAGACGCCATCAGATCTATTTCTGGAAGTTCCCACATTTGAACAATCTGAAGAAATACCTCTGGGTGAAGAGACCATTCGCCCGGATGGAACATTTGGCGGCTGAGATAATCCGCTTCCCAATTGTCTACACCTGGGATATAAACCGCAGAGATTAGACAGGAGCTGGATTCCGCCCAAACCAAAAAAATTCGAGATACTTCTTTCATAGCCAGAGGACTGTGAGTCCCTCCTTGATGATTGATGTATGCCACAGTTGTGACATTGTCTGTCTGAAAACAAATGAACGATTCTCTCTACAGAAGAGGCCAAACTGAAGAGCTCTGAAAATTGCACGGAGTTCCAAAATATTGATCGGTAATCTCACCTCCTGAGATTCCCAAACTCCTTGTGCCGTCAGAGATCCCCACACAGCTCCCCAACCTGTGAGACTTGTATCTGTTGAAATTACAGTCCAGGTCGGAAGCACAAAAAGAAGCCCCCTGAATTAAACGATGGTGATCTGTCCACCACGTTAGAGAGTGTCGAACAATCGGTTTGAAAGCTATAAATTGAGATATCTTTGTGTAATCCTTGCACCATTGATTCAGCATACAGAGCTGAAGAGGTCGCATGTGAAAACGAGCAAAGGGGATCGCGTCCGATGCAGCAGTCATAAGACCTAGAATTTCCATGCATAAGGTTACCGAAGGGAATGATTGTGACTGAAGGTTTCGACAAGCTGAAATCAATTTTAGACGTCTTTTGTCTGTTAAAGACAGAGTCATGGACACTGAATCTATCTGGAAACCCAGAAAGGTTACCCTTGACTGAGGAATCAATGAACTTTTTGGTAAATTGATCCTCCAACCATGATCTTGAAGAAACAACACAAATCGATTCGCATGAGATTCTTCGAATGAGAAGACTGAGCAAATACCAAGATAATCGTCCAAATAAGGAAATACCAAAACCCCGTTCTCTGAATACAGAAAGAAGGGCACCGAGAATCTTTGAAAAAAATTCTTGGAACTGAGGCTAGGCCAAACGGTAGAGCCACAAAACTGGTAATGCTTGTCTAAAAAGAGAATCTCAGACACTAAAAATGATCTGGATGAATCGGAATATGCAGATACACATCCTGTAAATCTATTGTAGACATATAATGCCCTTGCTAAACAAAAGGCAGAATAGTCCTACAGTAACCATCTTGAATGTTGGTATCCTTACATAACGATTCAATATTGATAGATCCGGAACTGGTCTGAAGGAATTGACCTTCTTTGGTACAATGAAGAGATAAAATAAAACCCTAGTCCCTGTTCCAGAACTGGAACTGGCATAATTACTCCAGCCAACTCTAGATCTGAAACACATTTCAGAAATGCTGAGCCTTGCTGTGTTAACTGGGACACAGGAAAGAAAAAAATCTCTTAGCAGGAGGCCTTAACTTGAAGCCAATTCTGTACCTTTCTGAAACAATGTTCTGAAACCAGAGATTGAGAACGGAATTGATCCAAATTCCTTTGAAGAAAACGTAATCTGCCCCATACCAGCTGAACTGGAAAAAGGGCCGCACCTTCATGGGTACTTAGGAGCTGACTATAGGTTTCTATAAGGCTTGGATATATTCCAAACTGGAAATAGTTTCCAAACTGATACCGCTCCTGAGGATGAAGGATCAGGCTTTTGTTCCTTATTATGAAAAAAAGAACGAAAAAATGAATATTACCCTGGACAGAAAGGGAAAACAAAGTTGACTTAGAAGACATATCAGCATTCCAAGTTTAATCCATAAAGCTTTTCTAGCTAAAATAGCTAGAGACATATACCTGACATCAACTCTAATGATATCAAAAGATGGTATCACCAATAAAATTATTAGCATGTTATAGAATAATAATAATGCTATACAATTATGATCTGTTACTTGTTGTGCTAAAACTTCTAACCAAAAAGTTGAAGCTGCAGCAACATCCGGTAAAAATATAGCAGGTCTAAGAAGATTACCTGAACATAAGTAAACTTTTCTTAGAAAGGATTCAATTTTCTTATCTAAAGGATCCTTAAATTTAGTACTATCTGCCGTAGGAATAGTAGTACATTTTAGCAGGAATAGAGACAGCCCCAAACCTTAGGGATTTTGTCCCAAAAAAACTCTAATCTGTCAGATGGCACAGGATATAATTGCTTAAACGTTTAGAAGGAGTAAAAGAATTACCCAAATTATTCCATTCCCTGGAAATTACTTCAGAAAAAACATCAGGGAGATTAAACACTTCTGGAATAACTACAGGAGATTTAAAAACCCTATTTAAACGTTTGGATTCAGTATCAAGAGGACCAGAATCCTCTATATCTAAAGCAATTAATACTTCTTTAAAATAAAGAACGAATAAATTCCATCTTGAACAAATACAAAGTTTTATCAGCATCAACCTCTGAGACAGAAACCTCTGAACCAGAAGAACCATTATCAGTATCAGAATGATGATGTTCATTTAAAAATTCATCTGAAAAAAAAAAAATAGAAGTTTTAAAAGACTTTTATGTAAACTAGAAGGAGAAATAACAGACATAGCCTTCTAAATGGATTTAAAAAATAAAATCTCTTATGTTTATCAGGAACACTCTGAAAATTAGATGTTGACGGAACAGCAACAGGTAATATAACAGTACTAAAGGAAATTTTATCTGCATTAATAAGTTTGTCATGACATGCAATACAAACAACAGCTGGAGAAACAGATACCAAAAATTTATAGCAGATACACTTAGCTTGGTAGCTCCAGCCCCGGCAGTGATTTTCCTGAAGTATCTTCTGACTCAGTTGCAACGTGGAACATCTTGCAATATGTAATAGAAAAAACAACATATAAAGCAAATTGAACAAAATCCTTAAATGACAGTTTCAGGAATGGGAAAAAAATGCCAGTGAACAAGCTTCTAGCAACCAGAAGCAATAAATAATGAGACTTAAATAATGTGGAGACAAAAGCGACGCCCATATTTTTTTTAGCGCCAAACAAGACGCCCACATTATTTGGCGCCTAAATGCTTTTGGCGGCAAAAATGACGCCACATCCGGAACGCCGACATTTTTGGCGCAAAATAACGTCAAAAAAATGACGCAACTTCCGGCGACACGTATGACGCCGGAAACGGAAAAGAATTTTTGCGCCAAAAAAATCCGCGCCAAGAATGACGCAATAAAATGAAGCATTTTCAGCCCCCGCGAGCCTAACAGCCCACAGGGAAAAAAGAGTCAAATTTTTGAAAGGTAAGAAAAAATGATTAATTCAAATGCATTATCCCAAATATGAAACTGATTGTCTGAAAAATAAGGAAAGTTGAACATTCTGAGTCAAGGCAAATAAATGTTTGAATACATATATTTAGAACTTTATAAACAAAGTGCCCAACCATAGCTTAGAGTGTCACAGAAAATAAGATTTACTTACCCCAGGACACTCATCTACATGTTTGTAGAAAGCCAAACCAGTACTGAAACGAGAATCAGCAGAGGTAATGGTATATATAAGAGTATATCGTCGATCTGAAAAGGGAGGTAAGAGATGAATCTCTACGACCGATAACAGAGAACCTATGAAATAGACCCCGTAGAAGGAGATCACTGCATTCAAATAGGCAATACTCTCCTCACATCCCTCTGACATTCACTGCACGCTGAGAGGAAAACCGGGCTCCAACTTGCTGCGGAGCGCATATCAACGTAGAATCTAGCACAAACTTACTTCACCACCTCCATCGGAGGCAAAGTTTGTAAAACTGAATTGTGGGTGTGGTGAGGGGTGTATTTATAGGCATTTTAAGGTTTGGGAAACTTTGCCCCTCCTGGTAGGAATGTATATCCCATACGTCACTAGCTCATGGACTCTTGCTAATTACATGAAAGAAAACAAAAAAGCATTGATTCGGGGTGTGATTCAGTTACCTGTTCTGTCCATGATTAAATGATAGCTCTGCAGTGCTAATAGCTTTGATTACATTTATTTGTATTACGTTTTACATTCTTCTTGATTGGTAGAAAATTGTGCAAACAAATATTCACAAAACCAGCAAAGAATTGTATTGGGCCAAGAGAGGAGGGAAAGAGCAAAAGAGAGGGGAGAAAGTGAGCAAGCAAAAGAGAGGAGAGAGGGAGAGAAAGAGAGCAAAAGAGGGGGGAGAAAGAGAGCAAAAGAAGGGGGAGAGAGAGAGCAAAAGAAGGGGGAGAGAGAGAGCAAAAGAAGGGGGAGAGAGAGAGCAAAATAAGGGGAGAGAGAGCAAAAGAAGGGGGAGAGAGCAAAAGAAGGGGGAGAGAGAGAGCAAAAGAGGGGGGAGAGGGAGCAAAAGAGGGAGAGGGAGCAAAAGATGGAGAGGGAGAAGCAAAAGAGAAGGGAGGGAGAGAGAGCTCAAAAGAGAGGGGGGAGAGAGAGGGAGCAAGGGTTGGAACCACGGTATTTAAAAAAAATTGGCCCGTGTACACGGGCTTTAGGACTAGTACTAAAATAATGCTTCAAAATAAAAAACGTATTCATTTAACTGTATAAACTACACAAAATTCACTCAACTTATTAGGTATATTACAATAAGTAACAAATTACTGTCTATTTCCTGCCCAGTTATGCTGAGGGCTGCACAAAAAAACAAAAAAGCATTGATTCCGAGTGTTATTCAGTTACCTGTTCTGTCCATGGTTAAATGATAGCTCTGCAGTGCTAATAGCTTTGATTAAATTTTTTTGTATTACGTTGTACATTCTTCTTGATTGGTAGAAAATTGTGCAAACAAATATTCACAAAACCAGTAAATAATTGTATTGGGCAATATGGGGATTTCACAGTATATGGTAAAAGTAGATACAATAATACAAAAATAAAAAATGGGCCAACTCCTAAGCTTACAGTCCTGCTTTTTAAATAAAGATACCAAGAGAACGAAGAAAATTTGATGATAGGAGTAAATGAGAAAGTTGCTTAAAATGGCATTCTCTGAATCATGGAAAAGAAAAAAAAATTGGGTTTCATATCCCTTTTAATAATACCAAAATTGATCAAATTCATATGTTTTGAAATTGATTTTGTAGATGACAATTCCCCCTGTCTTGTTCATGGAAAAATGTTTGTTACTATTTTGAAATTAAAGGTTAATCCTGTGCTGCCAAACCTGTAGGAAAATGTGATGTAGCTGCTGTAAACAGCTGTGACCCTCTGGGTAAGAAGGTGTGTGTAGTGTGTAAATGTTTTGGATTGGATGCTTACACATACACACCCAGGCCTGACACCTGATACTAGTGTTTTCAGCATTCACCTTGTGAAAACTTACATTAAAAGGGACATTGTACACTAGATTTTTCTTTGCATACATGTTTTGTAGATGATCCAGTTATATAGCCCACCTGGGGGTGTTTTTGTTTAAAATCTATAGTTTTGTTTATTTTTAAATAACATTGTGCTGATTTTCAGAATCCTAACCAAGCCCCAAAGTTTTAAATGTATACAGACTTCAGATTGCAGGGGAGGGGGGTCTGTTCTCAGCCCCTTTCACTGGGTTTCCCAGTTTAATCTCATCAACAGTGCTAAATTGGGATCTTCTAAGTAAGTGTTTAAAAGGTTTTATACTGGATTTTTGGATCAGTATCTGTGCATATTATTCTTTATAGTAGTGTCTATTACATGCAGTTAAATGAATATTGGTATGCAAGATTAGTGGGACTTCCGGCAGATGCAGTCACGGGAGCAGGCGGAGCAAGATACACTTGCAACGAAATCAGCTACCAAGTCGCAGGAATCATTTCCCTAGGCAAGATCAAGTTTTCGCCGAGTTACACCTGTGACCGAAACCTGGATGCATAAGCTGTAATGGAGTGAGCACACATAGAACGGCTCACATTTCTGGAAAACCTACACCGGCAGCACAGGCCCACTCCGAAACGAGAAGGGGAAGGAAACACCAGGCATTCAATTGGGATTAGCGTGCACAAGCCCCTTATATCAACAGGTACCGGGCTGGTTCTGGCCAGGGGCTGTGAAAATTCACTGTCAAGCCAAAAGGGGAAAAAAAGAAACAGCAGGGCTGGAACGCTGCTGCGAGGGCCTCACAAGGAAGCTGGCTACTTAAAGACATCGATAAGAAGCCAAGATAAGATATTCATGCTCTATGAACTATGTAACTATCCCTGATGTATAAAGATTAACTTGTCAAAGTGTGCGCAGACTACCTACTTTGGGTTAACTGGGTGAATAATCCTAAAATTAAAAGTAGAGAAGGATTCCCTGCTACTTGTAGGGCCCAAAACCTACTATATATCGTTATAGAGAACACATGCACTTGAGAATACATGTAAAGAATATGTAAAGATTAACTTGGCAAAGGGTGCGCAGACCATTTTTCTCGGGTTAACTGGGTGAATAATCCTAAATTTAAAATTAAAGAAGGAGTTACTGCTATTTGTAGGGCCCAAAACTTACTATACATCGTCATGGGAAATATAGGTACCTGATGTCAGTAATGAAAGGAAAAAGTAAAGTAAGTATAACTATATATGTGAATCCTGAGCCGATACATAGTATCTTACATTTATAAGTGAGAAGTGTGGGGTGAAGAAGGAAGGAAAATCTGAGAACAATTATATGTGTATAAGACTGACAAAGTGACATTTTTTGTTCCTTATTAAGGAGCTTGAGCAACCCCTGCAAAGGCCATAGAAATGCTAGTATTAAGTTCAATACTCTGCTTTATAATGTGGAACTGAGGCAGAAAAATAAATACCCCACTCTACCAGCATAGAACAGCTTTGGTAACTTAAACAGAGAGACACCTGGGTATTGCCTACACTCGGCTGCGTAGTGGTATTAGTGCTCCCAAATAATTTCTCCTTGGACCCACTGCTTATGCAGTGAAGATCTAGTGTTCTAAGAGATAAGAACTATAAGGACAGTGCTTTGACATGAACTGGCAGAGCTGAGGCAAAAAATAACTTCATGTGGAAAGTTCATATTATGAAACAGCTTTATTGTGTAAACTGAATCACTGTACCTATCGTAACCCTCTTTTTCTTTTTTCATACCTCCACCCAGTTGTAAACATGTGGATGTAATAACTACAAAAGATAAGGTAAAGAGTAGAGGTTGGGTGGAGAGAGTAGATACATTTATAAAAGTATAAATTATCATTCACTGGCGATAATGAGATATAAGCCATAAATTGAATACGTGTATATTATTGCCCAAGGTAATTTTTTTACACGGTAGTTTAGGGACATCCTTGTCTCTACTCTGTTAGTAACTTCTCTTTTGATAGACTGTCTTAGCAGAGGTGGTTGATGGTCCTAGCAGACCAATACTCCTGCATGATGCCCCTCCCCATCACTTGAATAATCCAGTAGAGATACTATGGGAGTTAGCCTCTCTTATTACTGTGTTTTTGTTAAATAAAATATATGGCTTTTAAAATTATATCATGGAATATAGGTGGGATTACTTCCCCTATGGAAAGGAAATCTATTCTAAATTATGCTAAGAAAATGGGCACTAAGATACTTTTCTTTCATGTAATTAGCAAGAGTCCATGAGCTAGTGACGTATGGGATATACATTCCTACCAGGAGGGGCAAAGTTTCCCAAACCTCAAAATGCCTATAAATACACCCCTCACCACACCCACAATTCAGTTTTACAAACTTTGCCTCCTATGGAGGTGGTGAAGTAAGTTTGTGCTAGATTCTACGTTGATATGCGCTCCGCAGCAAGTTGGAGCCCGGTTTTCCTCTCAGCGTGCAGTGAATGTCAGAGGGATGTGAGGAGAGTATTGCCTATTTGAATGCAGTGATCTCCTTCTACGGGGTTTATTTCATAGGTTCTCTGTTATCGGTCGTAGAGATTCATCTCTTACCTCCCTTTTCAGATCGACGATATACTCTTATTTATATACCATTACCTCTGCTGATTCTCGTTTCAGTACTGGTTTGGCTTTCTACAAACATGTAGATGAGTGTCCTGGGGTAAGTAAATCTTATTTTCTGTGACACTCTAAGCTATGGTTGGGCACTTTGTTTATAAAGTTCTAAATATATGTATTCAAACATTTATTTGCCTTGACTCAGAATGTTCAACATTCCTTATTTTCAGACAGTCAGTTTCATATTTGGGATAATGCATTTGAATCAAACATTTTTTCTTACCTTAAAAAAATTTGACTCTTTTTTTCCCTGTGGGCTGTTAGGCTCGCGGGGGCTGAAAATGCTTCATTTTATTGCGTCATTCTTGGCGCTGACTTTTTTGGCGCAAAAAATCTTTTCCGTTTCCGGCGTCATACGTGTCGCCGGAAGTTGCGTCATTTTTTTACGTTCTTTTGCGCCAAAAAATGTCGGCGTTCCGGATGTGGCGTCATTTTTGGCGCCAAAAGCATTTAGGCGCCAAATAATGTGGGCGTCTTATTTGGCGCTAAAAAATATGGGCGTCGCTTTTTGTCTCCACATTATTTAAGTCTCATTTTTCATTGCTTCTGGTTGCTAGAAGCTTGTTCTATGGCATTTTTTCCCATTCCTGAAACTGTCATTTAAGGAATTTTGATAAATTTTGCTTTATATGTTGTTTTTTCTCTTACATATTGCAAGATGTCTCACGTTGCATCTGAGTCAGAAGAAACTTCAGGAAAATCGCTGTCTAGTGCTGGAACTACCAAAGCTAAGTGTATCTGCTGTAAACTTTTGGTAGCTATTCCTCCGGCTGTTGTTTGTATTAATTGTCATGACAAACTTGTTAATGCAGATAATATTTCCTTTAGTAATGTACCATTGCCTGTTGCAGTTCCTTCAACATCTAAGGTGCAGAATGTTCCTGATAACATAAGAGATTTTGTTTCTGAATCCATCAAGAAGGCTATGTCTGTTATTTCTCCTTCTAGAAAACATAAAAAATCTTTTAAAACTTCTCTCCCTACAGATGAATTTTTAAATGAACATCATCATTCTGATTCTGATGACTCTTCTGGTTCAGAGGATTCTGTCTCAGAGATTGATGCTGATAAATCTTCATATTTATTTAAAATTGAATTTATTCGTTCTTTACTTAAAGAAGTACTAATTGCTTTAGAAATAGAGGATTCTGGTCCTCTTGATACTAATTCTAAACGTTTAGATAAGGTATTTAAATCTCCTGTGGTTATTCCAGAAGTTTTTCCTGTTCCTAATGCTATTTCTGAAGTAATTTCTAAAGAATGGGATAAATTGGGTAATTCATTTACTCCTTCTAAACGTTTTAAGCAATTATATCCTGTGCCGTCTGACAGATTAGAATTTTGGGACAAAATCCCTAGAGTTAATGGGGCTATTTCTACCCTTGCTAAACGTACTACTATTCCTACGTCAGATGGTACTTCGTTTAAGGATCCTTTAGATAGGAAAATTGAATCCTTTCTAAGAAAAGCTTATCTGTGTTCAGGTAATCTTCTTAGACCTGCTATATCATTGGCTGATGTTGCTGCAGCTTCAACTTTTTGGTTGGAAACTTTAGCGCAACAAGTAACGGATCATGATTCTCATAATATTATTCTTCTTCTTCAGCATGCTAATAATTTTATCTGTGATGCCATTTTTGATATTATCAGAGTTGATGTCAGGTTTATGTCTCTAGCTATTTTAGCTAGAAGAGCTTTATGGCTTAAGACTTGGAATGCTGATATGGCTTCTAAATCAACTCTACTTTCCATTTCTTTCCAGGGTAACAAATTATTTGGTTCTCAGTTGGATTCTATTATCTCAACTGTTACTGGTGGGAAAGGAACTTTTTTACCACAGGATAAAAAATCTAAGGGTAAAAACAGGGCTAATAATCGTTTTCGTTCCTTTCGTTTCAACAAAGAACAAAAGCCTGATCCTTCATCCTCAGGAGCAGTTTCAGTTTGGAAACCATCTCCAGTCTGGAATAAATCCAAGCCTTCTAGAAAGGCAAAGCCTGCTTCTAAGTCCACATGAAGGTGCGGCCCTCATTCCAGCTCAGCTGGTAGGGGGCAGGTTACGTTTTTTCAAAGAAATTTGGATCAATTCTGTTCACAATCTTTGGATTCAGAACATTGTTTCAGAAGGGTACAGAATTGGTTTCAAGATGAGACCTCCTGCAAAGAGATTTTTTCTTTCCCGTGTCCCAGTAAATCCAGTGAAAGCTCAAGCATTTCTGAATTGTGTTTCAGATCTAGAGTTGGCTGGAGTAATTATGCCAGTTCCAGTTTCGGAACAGGGGATGGGGTTTTATTCAAATCTCTTCATTGTACCAAAGAAGGAGAATTCCTTCAGACCAGTTCTGGATCTAAAAATATTGAATCGTTATGTAAGGATACCAACGTTCAAAATGGTAACTGTAAGGACTATCTTGCCTTTTGTTCAGCAAGGGCATTATATGTCCACAATAGATTTACAGGATGCATATCTGCATATTCCGATTCATCCAGATCATTATCAGTTCCTGAGATTCTCTTTTCTGGACAAGCATTACCAGTTTGTGGCTCTGCCGTTTGGCCTAGCTACAGCTCCAAGAATTTTTACAAAGGTTCTCGGTGCCCTTCTGTCTGTAATCAGAGAACAGGGTATTGTGGTATTTCCTTATTTGGACGATATCTTGGTACTTGCTCAGTCTTTACATTTAGCAGAATCTCATACGAATCGACTTGTGTTGTTTCTTCAAGATCATGGTTGGAGGATCAATTTACCAAAAAGTTAATTGATTCCTCAGACAAGGGTAACCTTTCTGGGTTTCCAGATAGATTCAGTGTCCATGACTCTGTCTTTAACAGACAAGAGACGTCTAAAATTGATTTCAGCTTGTCGAAATCTTCAGTCACAATCATTCCCTTCGGTAGCCTTATGCATGGAAATTCTAGGTCTTATGACTGCTGCATCGGACGCGATCCCCTTTGCTCGTTTTCACATGCGACCTCTTCTGCTCTGTATGCTGAATCAATGGTGCAAGGATTACACAAAGATATCTCAATTAATATCTTTAAAACCGATTGTACGACACTCTCTAACGTGGTGGACAGATCACCATCGTTTAATTCAGGGGGCTTCTTTTGTGCTTCAGACCTGGACTGTAATTTCAACAGATGCAAGTCTCACAGGTTGGGGAGCAGTGTGGGGATCTCTGATAGCACAAGGAGTTTGGGAATCTCAGGAGGTGAGATTACCGATCAATATTTTGGAACTCCGTGCAATTTTCAGAGCTCTTCAGTTTTGGCCTCTTCTGAAGAGAGAATCGTTCATTTGTTTTCAGACAGACAATGTCACAACTGTGGCATACATCAATCATCAAGGAGGGACTCACACTCCTCTGGCTATGAAAGAAGTATCTCGAATTCTGGTTTGGGCGGAATCCAGCTCCTGTCTAATCTCTGCGGTTTATATCCCAGGTATAGACAATTGGGAAGCGGATTATCTCAGTCGCCAAACGTTGCATCCGGGCGAATGGTCTCTTCACCCAGAGGTATTTCTTCAGATTGTTCAAATGTGGGAACTTCCAGAAATAGATCTGATGGCGTCTCATCTAAACAAGAAACTTCCCAGGTATCTGTCCAGATCCCGGGATCCTCAGGCGGAGGCAGTGGATGCATTATCACTTCCTTGGAAGTATCATCCGGCCTATATCTTTCCGCCTCTAGTTCTTCTTCCAAGAGTAATCTCCAAGATTCTGAAGGAATGCTCGTTTGTTCTGCTGGTAGCTCCGGCATGGCCTCACAGGTTTTGGTATGTGGATCTTGTCCGGATGGCCTCTTGCCAACCGTGGACTCTTCCGTTAAGACCAGACCTTCTGTGGCAAGGTCCTTTTTTCCATCAGGATCTCAAATCCTTAAATTTAAAGGTATGGAGATTGAACGCTTGATTCTTGGTCAAAGAGGTTTCTCTGACTCTGTGATTAATACTATGTTACAGGCTCGTAAATCTGTATCCAGAGAGATATATTATAGAGTCTGGAAGACTTATATTTCTTGGTGTCTTTCTCATCATTTTTCTTGGCATTCTTTTAGAATTCCGAGAATTTTTTCAGTTTCTTCAGGATGGTTTAGATAAAGGTTTATCCGCAAGTTCTTTGAAAGGACAAATCTCTGCTCTTTCTGTTCTTTTTCACAGAAAGATTGCTAATCTTCCTGATATTCATTGTTTTGTACAAGCTTTGGTTCGTATAAAACCTGTCATTAAGTCAATTTCTCCTCCTTGGAGTTTGAATTTGGTCCTGGGGGCTCTTCAAGCTCCTCCGTTTGAACCTATGCATTCATTGGACATTAAATTACTTTCTTGGAAAGTTTTGTTCCTTTTGGCGATCTCTTCTGCCAGAAGAGTCTCTGAATTATCTGCTCTTTCTTGTGAGTCTCCTTTTCTGATTTTTCATCAGGATAAGGCGGTGTTGCGAACTTCTTTTGAATTTTTACCTAAAGTTGTGAATTCCAACAACATTAGTAGAGAAATTGTGGTTCCTTCATTATGTCCTAATCCTAAGAATTCTAAGGAGAAATCGTTGCATTCTTTGGATGTTGTTAGAGCTTTGAAATATTATGTTGAAGCTACTAAGTCTTTCCGAAAGACTTCTAGTTTATTTGTTATCTTTTCCGGTTCTAGAAAAGGCCAGAAAGCTTCTGCCATTTCTTTGGCATCTTGGTTGAAATCTTTAATTCATCTTGCCTATGTTGAGTCGGGTAAAACTCCACCTCAGAGGATCACAGCTCATTCTACTAGGTCAGTTTCTACTTCCTGGGCGTTTAGGAATGAAGCTTCGATTGATCAGATTTGCAAAGCAGCAACTTGGTCCTCTTTGCATACTTTTACTAAATTCTACCATTTTGATGTATTTTCTTCTTCTGAAGCAGTTTTTGGTAGAAAAGTACTTCAGGCAGCGGTTTCAGTTTGAATCTTCTGCTTATGTTTTTCATTAAACTTTATTTTGGGTGTGGATTATTTTCAGCAGGAATTGGCTGTCTTTATTTTATCCCTCCCTCTCTAGTGACTCTTGTGTGGAAAGATCCACATCTTGGGTAGTCATTATCCCATACGTCACTAGCTCATGGACTCTTGCTAATTACATGAAAGAAAACATAATTTATGTAAGAACTTACCTGATAAATTCATTTCTTTCATATTAGCAAGAGTCCATGAGGCCCGCCCTTTTTTTGTGGTGGTTATGATTTTTGTATAAAGCACAATTATTCCAATTCCTTATTTTATATGCTTTCGCACTTTTTTATCACCCCACTTCTTGGCTATTCGTTAAACTGAATTGTGGGTGTGGTGAGGGGTGTATTTATAGGCATTTTGAGGTTTGGGAAACTTTGCCCCTCCTGGTAGGAATGTATATCCCATACGTCACTAGCTCATGGACTCTTGCTAATATGAAAGAAATGAATTTATCAGGTAAGTTCTTACATAAATTATGTTTTTCTTCAAGAAACCCATTTGAAAAGGGAAGAAGCATGCAAATTAAAAGGAGGATGGTTAAAGAAGTAATCTTTACTCCTTGTAGCAAATGAAAAAAGGGAGTTGCAATTTTATTTAGCAAGACACTAGATTATAAAATTAACAATGTAATTTTGGATCAGGATGAAAGGTTTATCATTCTCTCAGTAGTAATAGAACATAAATATATATTGTGTAATGTATATGGTCCTAACACGGAAGATCCGAGATTCTGGGGAAAAAATCGTGACCACTTACTGATTTATACAAATAAGCATTTGATAATTGGTGGAGATTTTAATCTTACCCCAAATCCAGTTTTAGACAGGAAGAAGAAAATAGTGGATCAAAATGTAAGCAATACAGAAATTAAGAAAAATACACAGGCAAAAAGAAAAAGGGAATGCATAATTCTTAAAAAATTGAAAAAGGATCTAAGAATGCAAGATATCTGGAGAATTATGAACCCAGATGCCAGGGAATACTCATGCCTCTAAATCTAACCATTCCTTCTCAAGAATAGATTTTTTCCTGCTATCAGAATATATAATCAATCAAATTCAGGAATCCAAAATTGATCAAATTACAATATCAGATCATGCTCCCATTAGTATTACATTAAATATTTATTCTCCAAAGCAAGGGGGGTCTTTCTTTTTCCCGAAATATTTGTTAAATAATCTCAAATTTATAAACTTCTTGAAAGGTAAATGGCTAGAATACAATAGCTTTAATAATAATTACCAAAGTAAAACAAATATTTATTGGAATACAGCTAAAGCAGTACTCAGGGGAGAGATCACTGCTTTTGTAATTAATATGAGGAAAAAACCTTCTGAGACAGCAAATAACCAAAACATTAATTAATGCGTACTCAAGATTTCTAGAAAACAGAACTAAGTCTAATTGGGAAAAATATACTCTAGCAAAACAGAATCGAGATAATTTCTTCATACAAAACGAAGTCAAAGAAAATATGAAATTATGCTCTAAATTCCATAGATTTGAAAATAATTCGGGGAGGTTTCTAGCTTAACTAACCATCAATAAAAAAAAAAAAAAGTTCATTTCTAAATTAAAAACTAGGGAGAAAATGATAACTAACGTTAAAGAAATACAAGAAACATTTTATGAATATTTAAAAAAAGTTATATTCACCTTATTCTATAGATAAAAAAAAAAAAGAGCAGTTCTGGAAGACAATTAATGTACCAAAAATAGATATAACGCAATTAAATACTAGAATAGTACTAGTGAAAAGCGGATGTGGCTCCCTTTGTCTGACTAAGTCAATTAATCGATTAATTTACGATTTGGGTTAGATGCATATATCTATTTTTCAGAACTATTATTAAACCCTACTTATTGGACCCGTAGGATACCAATTTTTATAGTGGACAGTTTAGGTATTTCTTATCTCGTAGGATACGAATTTCTTTAGTGGATAGTTAAGGTACATCTCTTTTTTACGCCACAAGAAGTTTTATGCACATATTAGAGCGGGACCATTAAAAACTAAATTTGTTTACGCCGTTGTCTATCAGAGATTATGTAATATATTTCACATACGTTAACCATCTCGCAATATATTCTACATAGGCTACTAGTGATTTTAGTATTGTAGATTTATATATGTTTTTATATCTGTTTTAGATATTTGTATTTCATATATTTATATTCCATATAAAATCTATGCCAGATGTTTTAGAAAAATGCTTATATAGTTTTTATTAGAGATTAAATTGTTATTTATCTGTTCATTTACTCCATATATATATTTTTCTACCATTTTTATTTTTTTGGTATGCCGTTATTATTGCTGTCATTTAAATGACTTGTGTCTATTTGGGTTCACATCTATTATGCACATGTCATTTTTTGTTACTGCGAATAATACTGTGGATTTTTGTGTAGTAATACATTTTTTAATTTTTTAATCTTTTAAGCATTTTTTAATATGAGATCAATTTCTGACCATAATTTATGTGTTGCTATTTGCACGGTGTATCAATTAATTCACATATAACTAACTGCTGAAATTTATGCCATATGCTCATAGATTGGGGCTATGTGTTATTTTTATTAGTTATTGTATTGTTATTTTTTAATATATATTCCTTGTAGATTTTTGGCATGTTGCATATTTAGGTCATTAGATGTTTTATATCATTCTGTTTTAGATAGGCTTCGTACATGTTATTTTTGGCAGCTTTGATTTATTTAATGTATTTATGTTCATTTATGTATTTGCCAAATGGTGACCTATATATATATTATAAATGGTGACGTCAAGAATTCTTCTGTACACACGATCATCATTATTTCTAATTTTTGCACTTGTTTATTTATTTGTTAAATATATTGTCAATTATGTGCATTATATGAACTATATCGCAGCCCTAGGCTTGCCACACTTCTTCCTATTGGCCAAGTTTTGTGGATATTATTCATCAATAGGCGTACCTTGTAACGCCTATTCCACCTGGGAGGTGTGTGAGCATGCCTCGGCCTGTGATTGGTCTGTGTTTGTCTTAAGTAGAGCAGGTAGACATTGTTAGTAATAGCCTGATGAAACAACCTAAGGGTTGAGAAACGCATTGCTGTACGTTTTTATCTGATGTTCTTAATATTTTCTGGTCCAAATAAAATTGTTGGCCGTTGAACTATACCTGCTCTACGTGTGTGTTAATCTGTTTGGTCCACGCAATTGCACTTACTCATTGCCGGATTATTAGCACTGGTATTGGCTACTCATCGGACGGCTCCCACTGTGATGTCAGACCCTCTGTTATCGACGACTGGCTGCTGCTACAAACGCGAGGGTTCCTGTGTAAATGTCTGTCGGGCGACTAAAGGTCCTGTCCTGCTTGGTTAGGCACACTGTTGTGCCGCTTTGCATGTGAGTACCCTCCCTCCTGCAAGAGAGTGTTTGTGACCTGCCCGTCTGTCTATCCCACGATACTGTCCCATAAGACACCTCTTTCTTCTGTGTTCACAGGGTTCTCACAAGTTAATATGCCAAACTGTAGAAATATTTGTATAATTTTCAGGTTATAAAATTAATAAAAACAAATCAGAAGTATTGTGGATCCATAAAAGCATGGACTCAGATACCCAAACCTTTAAAGAAGTAAAGCTTTAACTGATGTATCTAGGGCTTAAGTTCTCCGCAGACCCAGATGAAATATACTCACTAAATATAAAAGATAAAGCAGATAAAGCATGCAATTTTAAGCAACTTTCTAATTTACTCCTATTATCAATTTTTCTTCATTCTCTTGCTATCTTTATTTGAAAAAAGAAGGCATCTAAGCTTTTTTTAT
Source organism: Bombina bombina (assembly GCF_027579735.1). Lineage (NCBI taxonomy): Eukaryota > Metazoa > Chordata > Amphibia > Anura > Bombinatoridae > Bombina > Bombina bombina. The sequence continues at coordinate 215,607,594 of NC_069499.1, read as the reverse complement.
TAGTTCAGAACTCCGGACAGCACTTTTTTAATTGGTGGATGAATTTATCCACCAATCAGCAAGAACAACCTAGGTTTTTCACCAAAAATGGGCCGGCATCTAAATTTACATTCTTGCATTTCAAATAAAGATACCAAGAGAATGAAGAAAATTTGATAATAGGAGTAAATTTGAAAGTTGCTTAAAATTTCACGCTCTATCTGAATCATGAAAGAAAAAAAATTGGGTTCAGTGTCTCTTTAAGCATTGGGAAACACTCCCTCTTTCTCTATACGGTAAAATAAATTTATTATTATATATTTTTCAGAATATCCCACTACTAATTAAAAAATGAAATAAAGAAAATTAATTCATCTATTAGTATATATTAATGGGAGAACAAAAAAGTCAGAATAAGTTACAAAAAACAAACACTGAAAAAAATATATTTGGGAATGGCTGTGCCATATATTTCTCTATATAACCTAGTAGCAGTGGGGAAGATTGCTATAGATTGGCTCTTAGATATAGGACATTTTACTATATTAGATTTGGAATCGCAAGCTAGTCAAACCCCTATACCTCGAAAACATTGTCCATTTAGAAATGAATAAGCTCCCGCTATATATTAAAAGAATTGACCTACTAAAGGACCCAATAATCGCTTGGCATAGAATCTGTAAAAAACGAAATTTAAAATTTGCAGTATCACAATTTCTCTCAATTAAGGTAAATCAGGACTTCCAACTGGGATTTCTATCTAATGTGGGCTCAACATGGAAGGAACATGGCTTAGTTAAAGTGTCACAATTAATGCCTAAAGTTATAGACTTCAGGGCGATTCAAACACAATTCCAACTTAAGAAGGAGCATTACTTTGCATATTTACAAATAAGAAATTATTGTCTGAAACTTATAAGAAAGTTTGGGAAAATGTGGGATCTTGTCCAACTATCACCAGTATTTAATGCATATAAAAATGAAAAATTCTCGATTTCATTACTGTATAACATTATAAACAATATAGATTATAAAAAACAACTGGAAAGGATTATATTAAAATGGAGGGATATGGGTCTCCCTAACCTATCAATACAGACTGTTCTTAGAAGTAGCCTCTCTCGCAATGTCATTATGTTAACATGTTAAAATAATATGGATGACATATATTACCCCTGAAATAATGTCACAATGAGGGAATAATCAAAATGGATATAACTGTGAGAAATGTAAAATGAATAAAGAATTTAATACATTGCTTATGGTCATGTCCTAAACTACAAAAATATTGGAGAATGGTAGCATATTGGGCTAATAAAATGTGTAATGCACAAGTGGAATTACTGGCAGAACAGATATTCTTAAGCTTTAACAGAAAAGAAACCCCACAATGTAGGATCTTCTGGTCTATGCTAATTATATTAAGTAGGAATTTGATTCTAAAAGGTTGGAAAAATCAGCGAGCACCTTCCCTTAAAACACTGAAAAATGTATTATTCTTTATTTATAAAGCGCCAAAAGATTCCACAGCGCTGCCCATGGGTACAAGGATTAAAAGTACAATGGAGAAACAATACAATAAGAGACCAAATTTTACAGACAAATACAAGGGGAATTGAGGGCCCTAGTCCAGTGGGAACTTACAATCTAGATGGGTGGGAAGATGGGAAACAGGAGGTGGGGACTGCAAAGGTGAGAATGATATTAGTGAGGAGATAGATGAGGGCAACTGTTGGGTAAGTGAAGTTCATTTGTTAATGAAAAAGATAGAAGGAGAGAAGCGCGGACTCAAGTGTAGCATAAACAGTTTATTATTAAAAACACATTCGTTATGTGAAAACTCACAAGATGCTACAAGTCTTTGTGCACATTAAAAGCCGACTGCTATATATCACCTAGGATCCCCTCCGGTTACCCCCCCCCCGGGTTTACGTGTCCGGATAGTTGTTATTCAAAGCGCCCTTGCTTATGGGTATTCGTCTCCACTGAAAGTCAAACGGACCCGCTCTGCAGTCGCGAGATGGTGACATCCTTAGGGCGCTTAGCAATAGGTGGATCGCTGGATGCTTCTTAGGAAATACGGATCCCCCAAGGGACCAAAGTAGTAGGCAGAATACTTCAACGCGTTTTGTCCCGATCAATGGGACTTTGTCAAGAATGCCTAAGTTACTCCTCTGTGGCCCTTATATACCGGAGGTTGGTGAAATCACTCCATGAATATAATTGAATGTAATAAAATAATAGTGTATAAAAGGCACAGAGGAGAGCATAGTTTGCTTGCTAAACATATGTTAGTATAATATATCAAATCCAAAGAACACAAATATGTAATATAGTTGATATGTGAAACCCTATTAAAAAAATGTTAACCATTTCAAGGAAAAATCCATCATACATGTAAATCAATTCATACAATACCTTACCCTAATAGCATAATATATATATTATTTATAGACTATACAATCATAAGATAATCATTAAAAAGGCCCATAAATACATAGTAAAATTAATTAATACATGAATAAAAACATTTAATAATCTAATTCATACATCCAAAGGAATAGAATCATAAAAAAGCCTGAATATCTAATTCTATGTTTAACCCTTTTGGTTCTAAACAATCTAGGGTTTTTATCCAAAAGGTTTCCCTTTGTCTCAGCTTGAGCAACCTATTTGTATCCCATTTGTCTGGTGCCACCCATTCTATAATTTTAATACTAAGGTCCTGGGATTTTGGTTGTGAAAAACTTTAAAGTGATAGGATACACTGTGGTTATCAAAACCTGATTCTATGTTTTTTATGTGTTCTCTAGCAAGCAAACTATGCTCTCCTCTGTGCCTTTTATACACTATTATTTTATTACATTCAATTATATTCATGGAGTGATTTCACCAACCTCCGGTATATAAGGGCCACAGAGGAGTAACTTAGGAATTCTTGACAAAGTCCTGTCGATTGGGACGCAACGCGTTGAAGTATTCTGCCTACTACTTTGGTTCCTTGGGGGATCCGTATTTCCAAAGAAGCATCCAGCGATCCACCTATTGCTAAGCGCCCTAAGGACGTCACCATCCCGCGACTGCAGAGCGGGTCCGTTTGACTTTCAGTGGAGACGAATTCCCATAAGCAAGGGCGCTTTGAATAACAACTATCCGGACACGTAAACCCGGAGGGGTAACCGGAGGGGATCCTAGGTGATATATAGCAGTCGGCTTTTGATGTGCACAAAGACTTGTAGCATCTTGTGAGTTTTCACATAACGAATGTGTTTTTAATAATAAACTGTTTATACTACACTTGAGTCTGCGCTTCTCTCCTATCTTTTTCAGTGTACTTTTTTGGGAACAGTGGAGTTCACCCTTTTTCCGGAGGAGCAGCGTGACTTTATAGACTTGGATCTAATTTTAATATATTACTCAATACACGGATTCTACATTTGTAAGTATTTGTTATCTGGACATTTTAGTTGCTAACATATGGACTCTATTTGAATTTATTTCTAACACTGTTACCTTTGTTATTATTGCATAATATTGCTGTTATGTACTTTCATTAGTCAGTGTGCAAATTTGTTAGTATACATTTCTATACTGTGTGTGTATATATATTTGTTCTCATTTATTTCACTAACTATTTAGCGCCCTGTTGTGTGTATTAACACACACGTTCTTTTCTTGTTCATTTGTTAATGAGTCAGGTGATAAGCTTCCCTGAACAAAAAGGTCTTTAGGGAATGTTTAAAGGAAGAGAGGTTAGGGGACTGCAAAAATGTAGTACAGAAACAATTCCTGATAGAACAAAACGATATTTGGTATAATCTTGAGATTGATTTTGAAAGGTTCTTCGTGAAATGGAAATTTTGGATTAAAATACAAGATAGGGATATACAAAAGGTATTAACTAAAAGGTTTGAAAATACTACATATTTAATGGAAAGTAGACTGAGAGATGAATTGCTATGAAATAGACCAAAAGGATGGAGGGGGTGGCAGGCAGAGGAAAATATGGTAGATATTGGTTTTTTTTTTTATATTTGTTGTTGTTGATCTCCTCTCTGGCTGCACCTCGATCTCAACAATCATAGATATGATAGGCAGAGTTAAAGATACAAATTAGACAGAAAATGATGGGTCTGTAAGGTTCAGAACTCAGATTAAACACATAAAAACAAGAATGCAAATATGAGTATGCAGAAGATGTGTAAATCTTCTAACCATCTATTGGCTTTGTTATTAACCAAACAAGAATATAGAAGCCTACAATATGCCATACAATGCAATATAATTTGTATAAGGTAATAATGTAAAGGATTTTTTTTTCTTGTGATACTTACTATGTCCTATGTAAACACCTAAGGTTGGAATCAATGGTTTATTTTGACAATAAGGAAGCCTATGTATTAGGAATATATGTTCGTAAAAAATATGTATAATATAGGAAAATTCTGTATAAACTGATAATGTGGAGGATATACATAGGCTCTGCAATTCAAACTGATGATATATTCAGTTTACTTATCTGACTACTTAGTACTACTCGAATGACTTATTTATGTAACTATTTTGTTCTATGTAAACTTTCAAGAATGGAATTGAAGTTTCTTGTAATTGGCAAGAGTCTATGATCTAGTGACGTATGGGATATACAATCCTACCAGTAGGGGTAAAGTTTCCCAAACCTCAAAATGCCTATAAATACACCCCTCACCACACCCACAATTCAGTTTTACAAACTTTGCCTCCTATGGAGGTGGTGAAGTAAGTTTGTGCTAAGATTTCTACATTGATATGCGCTTCTCAGCATTTTGAATCCCGATTCCTCTCAGACTACAGTGAATGTCAGAGGGATGTGAAGAGAGTATTACCTATTGAATTCTATGGTTTTCCTTGCGGGAAATCTTTTTCATAGGTTCTCTGTTATCGGTCGTAGAGATTCATCTCCTACCTCCCTTTTTCAGATTGACGATATATTCTCATATTCCATTACCTCTACTGATAACTGTTTCAGTACCGGTTTGGCTATCTGCTATATGTGGATGGGTGTCTTTCAGTAAATATGTTTTCATTACTTAAAGGGACAGTATACACTAATTTTTATATAACTGCATGTAATACACACTACTATAAAGAATAAGATGCACAGATACTGATATAAAAATCCAGTATAAAACTGTTTAAAAACTTACTTAGAAGTTCTTAGTTTAGCTCTGTTGAAAAGGTAGCTGGAAAGCCCACTTCAAGTGGAAAATAAGACACTCCCCCGTCCCCATTCTTTTGCATATGAAAAGACCCTTTACACAAACAGGAGCAAGCTGGAGAAGGTAGCTGACGGTATTCACATAAAACTTTGGGGCTTGGTTAGGAGTCTGAAAATAAGAGCAATGTTATATAAAAATAAGCAAAACTATACATTTTTTTTAAAAAAACAACAACAACTTTATGAGCTATATAAATAGATCATCTATAAAACATTTATGCAAAGAAAAAAATGAGTGTATAATGTCCCTTTAAGACACTGTCAGCTATGGTTTGGCACTTTATGTATTAATATAAAGTTCTAAATATATTTATTGTACTTATATTTGCCATGAGTCAGGTTTATGTATATTTCCTTTTGCAGACTATCAGTTTCATATTTGGAGAAAAAACATATTTAGGAAAATATTTTTTTTACCTGGGGTATAGTCTTTTTTTCAAATTGACTGCTTTTTCATTACATTTTCGCGGGCAAAATTAGGCTTGCGAGGTCTCAAAATGCTGATGTTTATTGCGTCATTTTTGGCGTGATAATTTTTTGGCGCAAAGGTTCATCCGGTGACGCAAATTCATAATTTCCGGCGTCTTAGTGGACACCGAGTTTCTTTGCACAAGGTTGCGTCTGCAATGACATGAGTGTGTCATTTCCGGATGTTATTAGGGCCAAAAAATTTAATTTTGCGTCATACTTGGTGCCAAATAATTTCATTATTTAAAACCCCATTCCTATATGCCTCTTGCCTTTATATATGTCAGAGGGCTATGCCGTTTGCAATTTTTTCCCATTCCTGAAACTGCCATATAAGGAAATTGATAATTTTGCTTTATATTTTGTTTTTTCTCTTACATTTGCAAGATGTCTCAATCTGATCCTGTCTCAGAAACCACTGTTGGAATCCTGCTGCCTGATAACAGTTCTACCAAAGCTAAGTATATCTGTTGTAAATTTGTGGAGATTATATCTCCAGCTGTGATATGTAATAGTTGTCATGATAAGCTTTTACATGTAGAGAATGTATCCATCAGTAATAGTACAATGCCTGTTGTTCCTTCAACATCTAATGTACATGATATCCCTGTGAATATAAAAGATTTTATTGCTGATGCGATTCAGAAGGCTTTGTCTGCTATCCCGCCTTCTAATAAACGTAAAAGGTCTTTTAAAACTTCTCATAAGTTGATGAAATTTCAAATGACCGACAACATACTGAATTATCCTCCTCTGATGAGGATCTATCTGATTCAGAAAATCCTTCCTCAAATATTGACACTGACAACTCTACTTATTTATTTAAAATGGAGTATATTCGTTCCTTGTTAAAAGAGGTGTTGATTACGTTGAGGAAACTAGTCCTCTTGATACTAAAACTAGTAAACATTTAAATTCTGTTTGTAAACCTCTTGTGGTTACTCCAGAGGTTTTTCCAGTTCCTGATGCTATTTATGATATTATTTCTAAGGAATGGAATAGGCCTGGTACTTCTTTTATTCCTTTTTCAAGGTTTAAAAAATTGTATCCTTTGCCAGCAGTTAGATTGGTGTTTTGGGAAAAGATCCCAAAGTTGATGGGGCTATTTCTACTCTTGCCAAACGTACTACTATTCCTATGGAAGATAGTACTTCCTTTAAGGACCCTTTAGATAGGAAACTTGAAACTTATCTAAGGAAAGCTTATTTATATTCTGGCTATCTTCTCAGGCTTGCCATTTCTATGGTTGATGTTGCAGCTGCATCAACTTTTTGGTTGGAAAGTTTAGTGCAACAGGAAATGGATCCCGATTTGTCTAGCATTGTTCGCTTGCTTCAACATGCTAATCATTTTATCTGTGATGCCATTTTTGATATCATCAAAATTGATGTTAAATCTATGTCTTTAGCTATTTTAGCTACAAGAGCTTTGTGGCTCAAATATTGGAATGCTGACATGGTATCTAAGTTTAGATTATTATCTCTTTCTTTCCAAGGTAATAATTTATTTGGTTCTCAGTTGGATTCGATTATTTCAACTGTCACTGGGGGGAAGGGAGTTTTTTTGCCTCAGGATAAAAAGACCTAAGGGTAAATCTAAAGCTTCTAACCGTTTTCTTTCCTTTCAACAAAATAAGGAATAGAAACCCAATCCTTCCCCCAAAGAATCTGGTTCCAATTGGAAACCTTCTTCAAGTTGGAGTAAATCCAAGCCATTTAAGAAACCAAAGCCAGCCCCCAAGTCTGCATGAAGATGCGGCCCTCATTCCAGCTCAGATGGTAAGGGGCAGATTAAGATTCTTCCAAAGCATTTGGGCAGATTCTGTCCAAAATCTATGGATTCAGAGTATTGTCTCTCAAGGGTACTGAATAAGATTCAGAGTAAGACCTCCTGTGAGAAGATTTTTTCTCTCACGCATCCCAGCAAATCCAGTAAAGGCTCAGGCTTTTGTGAAGTGCGTTTCAAACCTAGAGCTTTCAGGGGCAATCATACCAGTTCCGTTTCAGGAACAGGGTCTGGGGTTTTATTCAAATCTATTCATTGTCCCAAAGAAAGAAATTTCATTCAGGCCAGTTCTGGATCTGAAAATTTTGAATCGTTTTGTAAGAGTGCCAACTTTCAAAATGGTGACTATAAGGACTATTCTGCCTTTTGTTCAGCAAGAGCATTATATCTCCACGATAGACTTACAGGATGCATATCTTCATATTCCGATTCATCCAGACCACTATCAGTTTCTGAGATTCTCTTTTCTAGACAAGCATTACCAATTTTCGCTCTTTCATTTGGCCTAGCGACAGCTCCAAGAATCTTTTCAAAGGTTCTCGGTGCCCTACTCTCTGTAATCAGAGAATGGGGTATTGCGGTGTTTCCTTAGTTGGACGGTATCTTGGTACTAGATCAGTCTATGTTACAGGCTCGTAAATCTGTTTCTAGGAAGATTTATTATCTAGTTTAGAAGACTTATATTTCATGGTGTTCTTCTCATAAATTCTCCTGGCATTCTTAATTAAATTTGAAGGTATGGAAATTGAACGCTTAGTGCTTAGTCATAGAGGTTTCTCTGACTCAGTGATTAATACTATGTTACATGCTCATAAATCTGTTTCTAGAAAGATTTATTATTGAGTTTGGACGACTCACATTTCATGGTGTTCTCATAAATTCTCTTGGCATTCTTTTAGAATTCCTAGAATTTTACAGTTTCTTCAGGATGGTTTGGATAAAGGTTTGTCTGCAAGTTCCTTGAAAGGACAAATCTCTGCTCTTTCTGTTTTATTTCACAGAAAGATTGCTAAGCTTCCTGATATTCACTGTTTTGTACAGGCTTTGGTCCATATCAAGCCTGTCATTAAATCAATCTCTCCTCCTTGGAGTCTTAATTTGGTTTTGAAGGCTTTACAGGCTTCTCCGTATGCATTCTTTGGACATTAAACTTCTTTCATGGAAAGTGTTGTTCGTTTTGGCAATCTCTTCTGCTAGAAGAGTTTCCGAATTATCTGCTCTTTCTTGTGAATCCCCTTTTCTGATTTTCCATCAGGATAAGGCAGTTTTGCGGACTTCATTTAAATTTCTACCTTAGGTTGTGAATTCTAACAACATTAATAGAGAAAACATAATTTATGTAAGAACTTACCTGATAAATTCATTTCTTTCATATTAGCAAGAGTCCATGAGCTAGTGACGTATGGGATATACATTCCTACCAGGAGGGGCAAAGTTTCCCAAACCTCAAAATGCCTACAAATACACCCCTCACCACACCCACAAATCAGTTTAACGAATAGCCAAGAAGTGGGGTGATAAGAAAAAAGTGCGAAAGCATATAAAATAAGGAATTGGAATAATTGTGCTTTATACAAAAAAAAAATCATAACCACCACAAAAAAGGGCGGGCCTCATGGACTCTTGCTAATATGAAAGAAATGAATTTATCAGGTAAGTTCTTACATAAATTATGTTTTCTTTCATGTAATTAGCAAGAGTCCATGAGCTAGTGACGTATGGGATAATGACTACCCAAGATGTGGATCTTTCCACGCAAGAGTCACTAGAGAGGGAGGGATAAAATAAAGACAGCCAATTCCTGCTGAAAATAATCCACACCCAAAATAAAGTTTAATGAAAAACATAAACAGAAGATTCAAACTGAAACCGCTGCCTGAAGTACTTTCCTACCAAAAACTGCTTCAGAAGAAGAAAATACATCAAAATGGTAGAATTTAGTAAGAGTATGCAAAGAGGACCAAGTTGCTGCTTTGCAAATCTGATCAACCGAAGCTTCATTCCTAAACGCCCAGGAAGTAGAAACTGACCTAGTAGAATGAGCTGTAATCCTTTGAGGCGGAGTTTTACCCGACTCGACATAGGCATGATGAATTAAAGATTTCAACCAAGATGCCAAAGAAATGGCAGAAGCTTTCTGGCCTTTTCTAGAACCGGAAAAGATAACAAATAGACTAGAAGTCTTTCGGAAAGACTTAGTAGCTTCAACATAATATTTCAAAGCTCTAACAACATCCAAAGAATGCAACGATTTCTCCTTAGAATTCTTAGGATTAGGACATAATGAGGGAACCACAATTTCTCTACTAATGTTGTTGGAATTCACAACCTTAGGTAAAAATTCAAAAGAAGTTCGCAACACCGCCTTATCCTGATGAAAAATCAGAAAAGGAGACTCACAAGAGAGAGCAGATAATTCAGAGACTCTTCTGGCAGAAGAGATCGCCAAAAGGAACAAAACTTTCCAAGAAAGTAATTTAATGTCCAATGAATGCATGGGTTCAAAAGGAGGAGCTTGAAGAGCCCCCAGAACCAAATTCAAACTCCAAGGAGGAGAAATTGACTTAATGACAGGTTTTATACGAACCAAAGCTTGTACAAAAAAATGAATATCAGGAAGATTAGCAATCTTTCTGTGAAAAAGAACAGAAAGAGCAGAGATTTGTCCTTTCAAAGAACTTGCGGATAAACCTTTATCCAAACCATCCTGAAGAAACTGTAAAATTCTCGGAATTCTAAAAGAATGCCAAGAAAAATGATGAGAAAGACACCAAGAAATATAAGTCTTCCAGACTCTATAATATATCTCTCTAGATACAGATTTACGAGCCTGTAACATAGTATTAATCACAGACTCAGAGAAACCTCTTTGACCAAGAATCAAGCGTTCAATCTCCATACCTTTAAATTTAAGGATTTGAGATCCTGATGGAAAAAAGGACCTTGCCACAGAAGGTCTGGTCTTAGCGGAAGAGTCCACGGATGGCAAGAGGCCATCCGGACAAGATCCGCATACCAAAACCTGTGAGGCCATGCCGGAGCTACCAGCAGAACAAACGAGCATTCCATCAGAATCTTGGAGATTACTCTTGGAAGAAGAACTAGAGGTGGAAAGATATAGGCAGGATGATACTTCCAAGGAAGTGATAATGCATCCACTGCTTCCGCCTGAGGATCCCGGGATCTGGACAGATACCTGGGAAGTTTCTTGTTTGGATGAGACGCCATCAGATCTATTTCCGGAAGCTCCCACATTTAAACAATCTAAAGAAATACCTCTGGGTGAAGAGACCATTCGCCCGGATGCAACGTTTGGCGACTGAGATAATCCGCTTCCCAATTGTCTATACCTGGGATATGAACCGCAGAGATTAGACCGGAGCTGGATTCCGCCCAAACCAGAATTCGAGATACTTCTTTCATAGCCAGAGGGCTGTGAGTCCCTCCTTGATGATTGATGTATGCCACAGTTGTGACATTGTCTGTCTGAAAACAAATGAACGATTCTCTCTTCAGAAGAGGCCAAGACTGAAGAGCTCTGAAAATTGCACGGAGTTCCAAAATATTGATCGGTAATCTCACCTCCTGAGATTCCCAAACTCCTTGTGCCGTCAGAGATCCCCACACAGCTCCCCAACCTGTAAGACTTGCATCTGTTGAAATTACAGTCCAGGTCGGAAGAACAAAAGAAGCCCCCTGAATTAAACGATGGTGATCTGTCCACCACGTTAGAGAGTGTCGTACAATCGGTTTTAAAGATATTAATTGAGATAGCTTTGTGTAATCCCTGCACCATTGATTCAGCATACAGAGCTGAAGAGGTCGCATGTGAAAACGAGCAAAGGGGATCGCGTCCGATGCAGCAGTCATAAGACCTAGAATTTCCATGCATAAGGCTACCGAAGGGAATGATTGTGACTGAAGGTTTCGACAAGCTGAAATCAATTTTAGACGTCTCTTGTCTGTCAAAGACAGAGTCATGGACACTGAATCTATCTGGAAACCCAGAAAGGTTACCCTTGTCTGAGGAATCAATGAACTTTTTAGTGAATTGATCCTCCAACCATGATCTTGAAGAAACAACACAAGTCGATTCGTATGAGATTCTGCTAAATGTAAAGACTGAGCAAGTACCAAGATATCGTCCAAATAAGGAAATACCACAATACCCTGTTCTCTGATTACAGACAGAAGGGCACCGAGAACCTTTGTAAAAATCCTTGGAGCTGTAGCTAGGCCAAACGGCAGAGCCACAAACTGGTAATGCTTGTCCAGAAAAGAGAATCTCAGGAACTGATAATGATCTGGATGAATCGGAATATGCAGATATGCATCCTGTAAATCTATTGTGGACATATAATGCCCTTGCTGAACAAAAGGCAAGATAGTCCTTACAGTTACCATTTTGAACGTTGGTATCCTTACATAACGATTCAATATTTTTAGATCCAGAACTGGTCTGAAGGAATTCTCCTTCTTTGGTACAATGAAGAGATTCGAATAAAACCCCAGCCCCTGTTCCAGAACTGGAACTGGCATAATTACTCCAGCCAACTCTAGATCTGAAACACATTTCAGAAATGCTTGAGCTTTCACTGGATTTACTGGGACACGGGAAAGAAAAAATCTCTTTGCAGGAGGTCTTATCTTGAAACCAATTCTGTACCCTTCTGAAACAATGTTCTGAATCCAAAGATTGTGAACAGAATTGATCCAAATTTCTTTGAAAAAACGTAACCTACCCCCTACCAGCTGAGCTGGAATGAGGGCCGCACCTTCATGTGGACTTAGAAGCTGGCTTTGCTTTTCTAGAAGGCTTGGATTTATTCCAGACTGGAGATGGTTTCCAAACTGAAACTGCTCCTGAGGATGAAGGATCAGGTTTTTGTTCTTTGTTGAAACGAAAGGAACGAAAATGATTATTAGCCCTGTTTTTACCCTTAGATTTTTTATCCTGTGGTAAAAAAGTTCCTTTCCCACCAGTAACAGTTGAGATAATAGAATCCAACTGAGAACCAAATAATTTGTTACCCTGGAAAGAAATGGAAAGTAGAGTCGATTTAGAAGACATATCAGCATTCCAAGTTTTAAGCCATAAAGCTCTTCTAGCTAAAATAGCTAGAGACATAAACCTGACATCAACTCTGATAATATCAAAAATGGCATCACAGATAAAATTATTAGCATGTTGAAGAAGAATAATAATATTATGAGAATCATGATCTGTTACTTGTTGCGCTAAAGTTTCCAACCAAAAAGTTGAAGCTGCAGCAACATCAGCCAATGATATAGCAGGTCTAAGAAGATTACCTGAACACAGATAAGCTTTTCTTAGAAAGGATTCAATTTTCCTATCTAAAGGATCCTTAAACAAAGTACCATCTGACGTAGGAATAGTAGTACGTTTAGCAAGGGTAGAAATAGCCCCATCAACTTTAGGGATTTTGTCCCAAAATTCTAATCTGTTAGACGGCACAGGATATAATTGCTTAAAACGTTTAGAAGGAGTAAATGAATTACCCAAATTATTCCATTCTCTGGAAATTACTTCAGAAATAGCACCAGGAACAGGAAAAACTTCTGGAATAACCACAGGAGATTTAAAGACCTTATCTAAACGTTTAGATTTAGTATCAAGAGGACCAGAATCCTCAATTTCTAAAGCAATTAGTACTTCTTTAAGTAAAGAACGAATAAATTCCATTTTAAATAAATATGAAGATTTATCAGCATCAACTTCCGAGACAGAATCCTCTGAACCAGAAGAGTCATTAGAATCAAAATGATGATATTCATTTAAAAATTCATCTGTATAAAGAGAAGTTTTAAAAGATTTTTTATGTTTACTAGAAGGAGGAATAACAGACATAGCCTTCTTGATGGATTCAGAAACAAAATCTCTTATGTTATCAGGAACATTCTGAACATTAGATGTTGATGGAACTGCAACAGGTAATGGTACATTACTAAAGGAAATATTATCTGCATTAACAAGTTTGTCATGACAATTAATACAAACAACAGCTGGAGGAACAGCTACCAAAAGTTTACAGCAGATACACTTAGCTTTGGTAGTTCCAGCACTAGACAGCGATTTTCCTGTAGTATCTTCTGACTCAGATGCAACGTGAGACATCTTGCAATATGTAAGAGAAAAAACAACATATAAAGCAAAATTTATCAAATTCCTTAAATGACAGTTTCAGGAATGGGAAAAAATGCCAAGGAACAAGCTTCTAGCAACCAGAAGCAAAGAAAAATGAGACTTAAATAATGTGGAGACAAAAGCGACGCCCATATTTTTTTAGCGCAAAATAAGATGCCCACATTATTTGGCGCCAAAAATGACGCCACGTCCGGAACGCCGACACTTTTGGCGCAAAAGAACGTCAAAAATGATGCAACTTCCGGTGACACGTATGACGCCGGAAACAGAAAAGATTTTTTGCGCCAAAAAAGTCAGCGCCAAGAATGACGCAATAAAATGAAGCATTTTCAGCCCCCGCGAGCCTAACAGCCCACAGGGAAAAAAGTCAAATTTTAAAGGTAAGAAAAATAATTGATTCAAGTGCATTATCCCAAATATGAAACTGACTGTCTGAAAATAAGGAATGTTGAACATCCTGAGTCAAGGCAAATAAATGTTTGAATACATATATTTAGAACTTTATTAAAAAAGTGCCCAACCATAGCTTAGAGTGTCACAGAAAATAAGACTTACTTACCCCAGGACACTCATCTACATGTTTGTAGAAAGCAAAACCAGTTCTGAAACGAGAATCAGTAGAGGTAATGGTATATATAAGAGTATATCGTCGATCTGAAAAGGGAGGTAAGAGATGAATCTCTACGACCGAAAACAGAGAACCTATGAAATAGACCCCGTAGAAGGAGATCATTGAATTCAAACAGGCAATACTCTCCTCACATCCCTCTGACATTCACTGCACGCTGAGAGGAAAACCGGGCTCCAACCTGCTGCGGAGCGCATATCAACGTAGAATCTAGCACAAACTTACTTCACCACCTCCATAGGAGGCAAAGTTTGTAAAACTGATTTGTGGGTGTGGTGAGGGGTGTATTTGTAGGCATTTTGAGGTTTGGGAAACTTTGCCCCTCCTGGTAGGAATGTATATCCCATACGTCACTAGCTCATGGACTCTTGCTAATTACATGAAATAAATTGTTGTTCCTTCTTTGTGCCCTAATCCTAAGAATTCTTTGGAGAGATCCTTACACTCTTTGGATGTTGTAAGAGCTTAAGCTACTAAAGATTTCAGGAAGAATTCTAGTCTATTTGTTGTCTTTTCTGGTTCTAGGAAAGGTCAGAAGGCTTCTGCCATTTCCTTGGCATCATGGTTAAAGCTTTTGATTCATCAGGCCTATTTGGAGTCGGGTCAGGCCCGCCTCAGAGAATTACAGCTCATTCTACTAGATCAGTCTCCACTTTGTGGGCTTTTAGGAATGAAGCTTCAGTTGATCAGATTTGCAAAGCAGCAACTTGGTCTTCTTTGCATACATTTACTAAATTCTACCGTTTTGATGTATTTGCTTCTTCGGAAGCAGTTTTTGGTAGAAAAGTTTTTCAGGCAGCTGTTTCAGTTTGATTCCTCTGCTTATGTTTACGTTTTTTCTTTTCATTTATGAGAATAAACTTATATTTCGGGTTGTGGATTAATTTTTTCAGCGGAAAATGGCTATTATTTTTATCCCTCCCTCTCTAGTGACTCTTCTGTGGAGTTCCATATCTTGGGTATTACTATCCCATACGTCACTAGCTTATGGACTCTTGCCAATTACAAGAAAACATAATTTATGTAAGAACTTACCTGATAAATTAATTTCTTTCATATTGGCAAGAGTCCATGAGACCCACCCTTTTATGGTGGTTATGATTTTTTGTATAAAGCACAATTATTTCCAAATTCCTTTTTTTAATGCTTTTTACTCCTTTCTTTATCACCCCACTAGTTGGCTATTCGTTAAACTGAATTGTGGGTGTGGTGAGGGGTGTATTTATAGGCATTTTGAGGTTTGGGAAACTTTATATCCCATACAGCACTAGCTCATGGACTCTTGCCAATATGAAAGAAATGAATTTATCAGGTAAGTTCTTACATAAATTATGTTTTAATCTTGAGAATGATAAAACCCGAGTCTGAATATGTAATTTAAAACGTTAATTAAAAAAAAAAGATTTAAAAAAAAAAAATGAATATTGGTGTATACTGTCCCTTTAACCCATCTGTTTATAATGAATGTAATATGGAAAAGCATGTTCTTTGACCAGTTTTTAAAGAGGCAATAATATGTGTTACTATAAATCCTAAGCAGAATACAAATGGTGAGTTAGAAGCAGCATACACATGTACCAGCCAATCATTAGTGGAGCTGCAATGTGTTGTGGCTTCCAGGGTTAAGCACATATTTATCAATGGACACTAGCACTAACCTAAAAGTCTGATGAATTAGAGCACTTAGTTTGTGGATTAGATTATTCCTTTATCAGGTCCTTGCGCTATACTGTTGTCTCCACCCCAATAACTGCTGGATCCTTTAGAGTGTGCGATAGGTGTTGGTTATTTCAGTTTTTTTCTCTTTCTTATTTCAAATCATAAAGAAATGTATTTGGTGAAATTCAAATCTTAAACAGAGGTCTACAAATGATGTACTTAAATGATCACAAAGTCTTGTAATAAAATTGATTCTTTATTAAAAAAATTAGAAACATAAAAAAAAACATTCAGTGTTTTTATTTAGCACAAGTAACAAGTATCCAGTCCATGTAAAAAGTGGTTATCAATGATCAGCAAAGCAACACTATCTACAACTGATATCTCCTTATAATGCAACGTCTAAGAGGTATGTAAAATAGAGTACAAAAAGAAGCTGAAATATTAGCCAAATAAAGGTATCATTTTACATTTCATAAAAAAACTAATACCTTAGTGCTTAAAAGAATGCAAAAACAGTCTCCCACTAACCCCTTTAAGTACTTATATTTCCAAATGATGGGATACATCTTAACATTTCATTAGATTCTAAACTATCAAAATGTCAGCTTTTTTTGAAGTGTTGGTGTAGGCTTATGGTGTTGTAACCATATTAAGCAGCCATAGCAGATTTATATAAAAGCTGACATATACCGCGCTCCATTAATGTAACAATTTGATGTCAATTACCACAAATGTAACATTTTAGCTGGCAATATTCCAAAAGCAAATCAAACTCATAGGAAGGTGTTTGTTAATGCTGATTCCCTGTTTACAGTGCATTTCTTGGTAAGACTTTTAGGTATAAAGAGGTCAATGGTGGTTTTAAGGGGTTTTACTGCCAATAGTTATTGTAGTGCGCCCAGCCCAGAGTGCCCTAAGGTTTCCAAACAGACCCTCTTTCCATTGCAGTTTACAGCCTAGCTCTTGCTGAACAATACTTAGTACCTAATTATCAAAAACTCACTGCCATAGAGAAAATTAATTCAATATTTTTTTTCAGCATTATATTTTAATGTATCTCTCCTTCTCACCCAAAACTGAACTTAGCAAGAAAAACAATCCTCTCAGTACTAGCAAGACTATTTAGTTATTCTCACCAGACCTAAGAGTCAGAAAATTCAGCCCTTAGTCCTATTGTTCATGACAGGAAACCTCAGCAAACCTTTGTCTCTATAGGAGCAGAGCAGAGGGATATTAAAAAATTAAACTTTCATGATTCAGATAGAGCATGCAATTTTAAGCAACTTTCTAATTTACTCCTATTAGCATTTTTTCTTTGTTCTCTTGGTACCTTAATTTGAAAAAGCATGAATGTAAGCTTAGAAGCCAGCCCATTTTTGGTTCAGCACCTGGGTAGCCCTTTCTGATTGGTGGCTAAATGTAGCACTTGTTGAAAAAGATTACGCACACATCCTACACAAGTGGGAGCTATCTGATTGGTGCCTGCACATATTTATCTCTTGTGATTGGTTAACTAGATGTGTTCAGCTAGCTGCCAGAAGTGCAATGCTGTTTCTTTAGCAAAAAAACAAGAGAATGAAGCAAATTTGATAATAGTGTAAATTGGAAAGATGTTTAAAATTGTATGTTCTATGCAAATCATTAAATACAATATGTCCCTTTAAGGCAGAATCTGGTATTATTGTATTGAGATTTCCAAATAATTGTTGAGTCCTCTGATGTCCTATTTCTTTAGCTCACCTCTTTCAACTGAAAATTCCTCACAAACCTTCATCAAAATTGCCTTTTAAATATTGCACCTTAAAGGGACAGTGTACTTTAAAAACTTGATTACTCTTGATGGGTTTACAATTACTTGTTATACCAGCGTAGAGTATAAAAGGAATAGGAAATTGTTCCTTTAGGTTTATTTTTTAAAATGAACTAGCTATTTTTGTTCTTTTATCACTCTTTATAGACAAACACACAAAGCCTCCTTATATTATCTCTGCTTGTATACTTAGACCCCTGATTATAAAAAGACCTCCCTGGGCTGGTGAGATTCTAAATAAATGCCCTCTAGTCCTATTTCCCTGGTGGAATTATATAAAGTCACTTTTTACCCTGAAACCAGGATGTCTCTCTAAGGGGCATATACTGAATTTTCATTTGGGAAGGATATTCATACATTACAAAAGTTCACAATAAAATTCGTAATTTAAAAATCTTACAAAATTAATAATTGAACCATTCACACAAAAATATGCAGGGAAAAATGGTATTGTTAAATGGACATAATACCCATATGATAAATCACTTGAAAGCAATGCGGCATAGTTGTAAAAAGCTGACATGAAAATATCACCTGAACATCTCTATGTAATAAGGGAAGATAATTTACCCCACAATTGTTTCAGCTCACTAGTGTAAGTGCTCTGTGAACAGTTCTGATTCGGCTGCAAGCTGAAAAAATAAATAAAAAAAATAGCCAATCAGAAGTACTGAGGTCATGCATTGCTTTGATCATGCGTTTTCATAGTAAACTTCCTAAAACCGAAAAGGAAAATAACATGACTCTGCCTGCACATGCCAGATGCACACTCCCTTGCAAGTCCTGGGACTAGCATTATGATTGGCTACTTAAAGTCTCTTTACAGTGGGGTGTGAATACATTTTGAGGTAAAATATCTTCCCTTTTTACATAGAGATGTTCAGGTGATATTTTCAAGTTAGCTGTTTACAGCTATGCTGCATCACTTTTAAAGTGACAGTCTACACCAGAATTTTTATTGTTTTAAAAGATAGATAATCCCTTTATTACCCATTCCCTAGTTTTGCATAACCAACACAGTTACATAAAAACACTTTTAACCTCTGTGATTATCTTGTATCTAAGCCTCTGCAAACTGCCCCCTGTTCTTTTGACAGACTCCTAGGAACTCCATGTGTGTGAGCTCAATGTTATCTATATGAAGCACATGAACTAACACCCTCTAGTGGTGAAAAACTATCAAAATGCCCTGAGAGAAGAGGCAGCCTTCAAGGGCTTAGAAATTAGCATATGAATCTCCTTGTTTTAGCTTTCAACTAAGAATACCAAGAGAACAAAGCAAAAAATTGGTAATAAAAGTAAATTGGAAAATTGTTTAAAATTACATCTGAATCATGAAAGTTTATTTTGGACTAGACTGTCCCTTTAATTTCTTCAACATTTGGATATCCTATCTCTTTAAGGTGTATCAAAATTCATAACGAAATTGTTCAACAAAAATTGTATTTTATCAAAAACTTAAAACTTGTAGGTAAATTACCCAGGAATAAATCCTATTAACTATGCACAGCGTAAATAGTAATTTAAGTACACTGGATGTCTAAAAAAACATTTACATAACAGAGAGCTCTCATTATTTGTATGGGAGAAATCTTGACACTTGCTGGGTGAGTCCCCTTTTTTTGTTGGAGTAGAAAGTAGAATTTTTTTTTAGAATCCGGGCCTTAACGAAATCAATTGAAAATGAACATTTGAGTACTTATCTCAACAACCCCCAACTGGGAGTATACTTTCTTCTCAATTATATTTACACAGCTTTTGTATCGCAAAATAATCTATTTCAAATGACAAAATAAAGCTAAATGAGGTATTTGTAATCAATTTAATATACTCCAACAGGTAAAATAGATCATTGGGAACACATTACAGAGGAGAACATTTTACAGTAGACTGTGTCTTTAAAAGCTCAGTAAACAGCTTGTAAACCATAGTGAGATATTCAGCACTATTATAATGCTTGTATTACACAGGGCTATTCTAGGAATGTTTAACCCTGATATGACTGGAGAGCTAAAGTAAAGGAAGTACTGCCTATGCCTGGGAAGGAGAACCAACTCATAAATCGGATGGCTCGGTCTGACCCACCACCAGCTGCAAGTGTAGTGCTTAATAATACTTTTTCTATACATGAGGTTTAATTGTAAAAAGAAAATACATTTTAGCATTTAATATTCCTTTCAATTAAATAAAAAAGGTAACATGAGGGCTTGAGACTTGATAGTTTTTTTAGATTATTACCAATAGCTATCAAAGCTGTTTTGCCCTGTACTGTGCTTAATAAAACACTTTAGCACTTAAAGGGACAGGAAAGCCCCAACATTTTCTTTCATGATTTGGATAGAACATACAATCTTAAACAACTTTCCAATTTACTTCCATTAACAAATTTGCTTCGTAGTCTTATTATCCTTTGCTGAATGAACAGCATTGCACTACTGGCAGCAAGATGAACACATCTAGTCAGCCAATCACAAGAGACAAATGTGTGCAGGCACCAATTAGCAGCAGCTCCCACTAGTGTAGGATATGTGCACATTCTTTTTCAACAAGGGATACCAAGTGAACAAAGCACATTTGAAAATAGAAGTGAATTAAAAAGTGTCTTTAAATGACAAGCTGTAGCGTATCCCTTTAAATAAAAGGGGTTGTAAATATTAAAGTTAAAATAACTGCTTTATGCACCACAAATAAATGACCATAGGATACCTCTATTCCAGCTGTGGGACTAGAATAGTTATAGGCTGTAGATGAGCTGGATTAAAGGGACATTAAACCCACATTTTTTCTTTCATGATTCAGATAGAGAATACCATTTTAAACAACTTTCTAATTTACTTATATAATCTAATTTGCTTCATTCTCTTGATATTCTTTCCTGAAAAGCATATGTAGATATGCTCAGTAGCTTCTGATTGGTGGCTGCACGTATTTGCCTCATGTGATTGACTCACCAATGTGCATTGCTATTTCTTTAACAAAAGATATCTAAAGAATGAAGCAAATTAGATAATAGAAGTAAATTGGGATGTTGTTTAAAATTGTATTCTTTGTCTGACTCATGAAAGAAAAATGTTGGGTTTAATGTCCCTTTAAAGCTCAGTATGGAGGCCCATATTACTGGCCCTTCAGTTGAACCCTCCCCTCTATTGTGTAAAGAGACTCAACGGCTCAGGCTGTCACAGTACAAACACAATAACAACATAAAATAACTTTAACCCTTTCGTGACAGGGTTAAAGTGCCTACATCGGAACAACTGTTCCGATGTAGACAAATTGAAACTACGCGATCGTGCATACGATCGCGAGATTTCAATTATTGGATCGCATCTGGGGGGCGTCCCTACAATCCTAGGAACGCCCTCCAGACCGCGATTAAATCCCTGAAGCACAGAAGGCTTCAGGACAGCCGTTAGTTATGACGTTCCATTCCGTCATAACGGCTTTAAAGCCCAGTCTAATTATGACGGAATGGAACGGCATAACGGCTTTAAAAGGTTAATATATTTTAGCACCAAACAGCAGAACTAGTTGTGCACAAACATAATGTTGGTCTTTATAGTTTCCACAGCATGTCTAATTATTGCATGAACCTTTTAAAGGATTCTGTTACATCACAGCCAGTAATCAGCAGATAGCAAGTCTGGGATTTACTACCCTCTCTGATGTTCCATTTTAGTAAAAAATCTGTATCTTCATTGGTTTCATTGCAGACTTACAGTACAAATTAAAGTCATTTTTTAATATGCACAACTGCATTCCAGTTTTAAGTTGAAGCATTTTTGCAATATACTTCCATTAGTAAAAATGCTTCTAGTAAAAGTTATTGTTTCGGCAGCATACGCACATATGCTTTGTGTGATTAGATAAGGATTCATGCCTGGTGTGTATTGCATCAGTGAAGACTTAAAGGGACATGAAACCCATTTTTTTCTTTCTTTCATGATTCAGATAGAGCATACATTTTAAAACAACTTTCCAATTTACTCCAATTATCAATTTTGCTTCATTCTCTTGTTATCCTTTATCAAAGGTGTAACAGTTGATTACTGGGAGCTAGCTGCACATATCAGTAAGCCAATGACAAGACATATGTGCAGTCACCAATCAACAGCTAGCTCACAGCTTCTGAGTCCACCTAGGTATCCTTTTCAGCGAAGGATAACAAGAGAACTAAGCAACTTAAATAGTAGTAAATTGGAAATTCTATGCTCTATCTGCATAATGAAAAAAAAGTGTTCATGCCCCTTTAATTTATGTCATACAAGCCATTGCTGACTGTCCAAGAGGGTGTGGTGCTCAAATGCTGGTGTACAGGGCCCTTACAGCATATCTGCATATGCCACTGAAAATATAATAAATAAAAAGGAGGCTGCAGTACCCCAGTGTTTCTCAACCACAATCCTCATATACCCCCCACAGGCCAGGTTTTCATTATAGCCGAACTAGTGCACAGGTGAAGTAATCAGCTGATCAGTAGCCATAGTTACTAACCTGCTCTCACCCATCAGCTGATTATTTCACCTGTGCTCTAGTTCAGCTATAATGAAAACCTGGCCTGTTGGGGGCTACTTGAGGACCGCGGTTGAGAAAAAATGCTGTATACCATATAAGGTAGGACGTTCTATGCCATCCTAATGGAATAAAAGCCCAGCGCTGTAAGGACGAGATGGAACGCCCTAATGCCGTAAATTGGTTGAAGAAAAAAAATACGTTGCACAAGCATGACAGAAATGATAATGTAGATGCAATTCAAACGTTTGCTCGGTTAATATTGTATAGTTCCAAAAGAATAAAACGTAGATAAAACAAGTAGCTTGTAAGACTCTCATACATCTTTATTTTAACATAATGTTTACAGAATCCCTATCGAGTTTAATATGAAAAAAAGTCAATAAAGAGAAAAGTTTTAGAAGCTAAGGAAATTATAACAATTTTAAACTAGTTTTTTTTCCTTCTAATTTTAAAGATAAATTCATGTTCTCTAAAACAAAAATGTCATAGTAAACGTTATGTACGTCAAGTGTTCCAGTTCTAGGTAAATCAGCAGCTAGCGAAACAAAAACAATAGCTAAACATTCAGAATCGTTGCAGGTCACATACAGTAACCCAGTCGCACAGTAGTAAACACCATAAATACTAAATAATTTTTACAAGTGTAGTGGGATAAACGTAGGTGGTAAACGTAGGGATATGCAAGTCAAAAATATATATAAATCTCCCAATTTACTGTTCTATTATAAAATGTACTTAGTTTTCTTGGGTATCCTTTGTTGAAAAGCATAGCTAGATAAGCTCAGGAGCAGCAATACACTACTGAGAGTTAGCTGGTGATGAGTAGCTACACACATATGCCTCTACTCATTGGCTCACTAGACATATACAGGTAGTGCATTGCAGCTCTCAAGCTGACTGTGTGTCATATGCAGGCAATAGTGCAATAATAAAATAGAGGGGTTGACAAATCTGTTTAAAATGTAGGAGCCAGACGTACATTTAGAGGCCAGACAGTTGTATTTGTATATAGATATATGGAAATTTAGGAGCCAGGGGTAAAATTTTAGGAGCCAGTGACTTCCTGGCTCCTGGGTTTGTCGAGCCCTGGTCTAACACATTACATCATTTTCATTTGTGCACTTTTATACACCTTTCATTTCATATGACCAGTAAATATATTTGCAGTACACAGATGTGGCAATATTTCTCACTGCTGCCTGTAACTCATTTTACAGATGTACTGTGTATAGTGTGATTGTACAAAAAAAAAGTATTGGGAATTAAACTCAAAAGATAAGGATATTGCTTTCTACAAGTGGTTTCTAAGCTACATTTTTTGCCCACAACATCAGCAATGCAACCACGTTTCACAGTTAAAGATTTGATCATTTATAGAAATTTGTAGTGCGCTTTTTTGAGCAGGCTTAACAACTTTTAGGTAAGAACTTCAAATAATATTTGTAGAAACCCTTGTCAAATAAACACGTGCTTGACGTTTTTAGATGTAAATGAATATTAATTAACCCTGTTGCACCCTCTTGTGGTGAAAGAATTAAACTACATTACTTTATGCTATAGCCTGGAATTCAAACCTCCAAACATTATTAGCATTTTATATTCTGACCATTTTCAACAAATAATGGCTGAGCACTATAAGAATTGTAAAATTAAAAAGCAGTGGTACTGTGACACTACTTATTATAGTAGTCAAACTGCATTGTTTTGGTTGGACACTTCTATAATAAGTAGTATTGTTTGCAATAATATAGTCATTTTTACATAGATTTTCAGTAAAAAGGCTACCAAAATAATCTTTACTTCTCCCTTATCACTGTACCATCAGTGCAGACATTATTAAGTACCTATTTCAGAATACAAGTTTATTCTTATCTATACTTTGCTGTAATTAAACTCATTACAAAACTAGGCAATAAGCTCTCATGCTCTATCAATAGATTTGCTGTAGGTTGTAAAACCACGTCTTTAAATAAATTGCTAATCGCTAATAGGGCAAAGAAAAACATTATTTGACTATTATGTTTCTGTATGGGCCAAACAGAAGTAACAATGCTTTATTTTATGAAACGTTCTGTGTAACAGATGCATTTCCACATATGTTTTTCTCTTGGCCTAATGGATGAATGTGGTTTATTCGCTGACCTTCCTCCCAGGTTACTGCACAACAATGGTTTGGTTACTGTCCTATTGAGTTTTCCCAGCCATTCTGCTGTCTTGTTTATCAGTTATTAGAAGATGTTTCAAAACTCTGGTAAGCAATCTAGTGGGGCAGAATTACAAATATTAATTATTTTTTTTATTAATAAAATATAACATATTTTGACATTATTGGAATGGCTCTTTGCTGTATCTGTATATCAAAAGAACAAATGATTATTCTGCCATATAATAGCTGAAGCTGTTTTCTGATCTCGCTAATATTGACAGCTAATCAAATAGCAGTGCAGAGAAAAGAAAAAAAACAGTGTCTTGCACTCTGTCACTGGCGATGAGCGACTGTTGGCTTTACATAACAAGTCTGCATGGTATGAGGTGGGGATTATTCCCAGGAGGGACCCTCACAATAGCGTCGGACCCTTGGTACAGCGGGCAGCAGGAAGGAGGCTGCAGCTCTCAGAGTCCCAGAGCTTTTTCACGGATGTGCTTCTTGGAGGTGACATTAAGTTGAGTGTGTGATGTGGCGCAGCCCCATGCTGAGATGCATAGTAGTTTATGTAGTTTGCAATTAATAGTGTGACCTCTGCTATCTGTAAAGGAAAGAGAATGTTAGGGCTTTAAATATATTACTATTATTATTATCGGTTATTTGTAGAGCGCCAACAGATTCGCAGCGCTATAACATTGCAAAATTAATTTTTTACATACTGACAATGACGCACGCACATACACATCTAGCAGTGACACAGGTACATTTACAGAAGGATAACTTGTGCTAAATAATAATCCCCCCAGAGACACAGAGAGCGCAATCATGCAGTGGCGGAGATTTGCAATAACATGACCACCGCAAAATCTGGGGAGTCTGGGCACTAAATCGTAAGCAGGAAGGAAAATAAAGATTTTTGGAAAATGTAACAGGGAAATGTTACAAAACAAGTTTGTCTAATCCCCATTCACAGCCTTTAATCTTTCCCGGCTGTAACCTATACCAAGAGGGCCTTAAAACCAGATCATACAGAAATGTCTCTTTTATGAGAATGGGGTGATATCCATTTTTTTATATTCCTGTTTTCAGTTATTTCTATGAAGGGTTAATTATGTAATTCTGACTCTTAGAACAGACGTCCTATAGCAATTTTCATTGAGAACAGTTAAAGCCAGCTCAAGAGACCAGTAATGCACTACTGAGAGCTAGCTGAATACATCTAATGAGACTATGACAAGAGGCATGTTTGTGGCCACCGATCACCAGCTACCTCCTAGTAGAGCATTACTGCCAAGCATATGTACATATGACTTTAAACAAAGTTTTTTTTAATGGCATTCATTCATTCCTTCCTGGTAAAATATTTTAGAAATAAATTCTCTATCGCAATCATGAAAGTTACATTTTTGATTTTCATGTCCCTTTGAATAAAGGTGTTTAACCTGCTGAGTGCATAACTTGGGGTTTTTAAAGCACACTTGCTGCCCATTAGAAGCAGTTTCTGTATGTTACTTTGTGCTTCACCCAGGGCTACAATGCATTATTTTATTTTACTTGCAGACCCAATAAACAAAATATAAATTTCTTAAATAAATCAAAAGTACATCTTTCCATATAAACAGATTTAGTAACAGATCCAGAAACAGAAGCACATACACTGAATCACCCTAGAGAGAAATAAAATGAGCCCAATAACCCCCCAAACACCCAGACTGCAGAATCAAATACACGCAGATCGCTACAGAGGTGACTAGCTCAGATACACACAGATACCTACAGAGGTGACTAGCTCAGATACACACAGATACCTACAGAGGTGACTAGCTCAGATACACACAGATACCTACAGAGGTGACTAGCTCCGATACACACAGATACCTACAGAGGTGACTAGCTCAGATACACACAGATACCTACAGAGGTGACTAGCTCAGATACACACAGATACCTACAGAGGTGACTAGCTCAGATACACACAGATACCTACAGAGGTGACTAGCTCCGATACACACTGATACCTACAGAGGTGACTAGCTCCAATACACACTGATACCTACAGAGGTGACTAGCTCCGATACACACTGATACCTACAGAGGTGACTAGCTCCGATACACACTGATACCTACAGAGGTGACTAGCTCCGATACACACTGATACCTACAGAGGTGACTAGCTCAGATACACACTGATACCTACAGAGGTGACTAGCTCCGATACACACTGATACCTACAGAGGTGACTAGCTCCGATACACACTGATACCTACAGAGGTGACTAGCTCCGATACACACTGATACCTACAGAGGTGACTAGCTCCAATACACACTGATACCTACAGAGGTGACTAGCTCAGATACACACTGATACCTACAGAGGTGACTAGCTCAGATACACACAGATACCTACAGAGGTGACTAGCTCAGATACACAACGATACACTCTGCATTTACAGAACTGATTGACTCAAATAGACTGACACCCAAAAGGTGACTAACTCAAATTCACTGACACAACAGCTGAATAAAAATGGTGCACATGAATTCAGAAGCTGGCAAGTCAACCCTTGACTCCCAGGAAGGAATACAGATCATGTGTGAGCAATGTGTTTAACGGGTGAACGGTTACTTTCACTCTGGTTGCAAGCAGGTTAATTCATAAGTTGCCATAGAGGATAGTACATTTAGCAATATACGGTAGCCCTCTAAGACATTAAAGGGGTTAAATAGACATAGTCTTGAGCACCTTTGTGCTTCACCCAAGGCTACAATGCATTATTTTTTTTTTACTTGCAGACCCAATAAACAAAATATAAATCTCTTAAATAAATCAAAAGTACATCTTTCCATATAAACAGATTTAGTAACAGATCCAGAAACAGAAGCACATACACTGAATCACCCTAGAGAGAAATAAAATGAGCCCAATAACCCCCCAAACACCCAGACTGCAGAATCAAATACACGCAGATCGCTACAGAGGTGACTAGCTCAGATACACACAGATACCTACAGAGGTGACTAGCTCAGATACACACAGATACCTACAGAGGTGACTAGCTCAGATACACACAGATACCTACAGAGGTGACTAGCTCAGATACACACAGATACCTACAGAGGTGACTAGCTCAGATACACACAGATACCTACAGAGGTGACTAGCTCAGATACACACTGATACCTACAGAGGTGACTAGCTCAGATACACACTGATACCTACAGAGGTGACTAGCTCAGATACACACTGATACCTACAGAGGTGACTAGCTCCGATACACACAGATACCTACAGATGTGACTAGCTCTGATACACACAGATACCTACAGAGGTGACTAGCTCAGATACACACAGATACCTACAGAGGTGTGTAGCTCAGATACACACAGATACCTACAGAGGTGACTAGCTCCGATACACACAGATACCTACAGAGGTGACTAGCTCAGATGCACACTGATACCTACAGAGGTGACTAGCTTAGATACACACTGATACCTACAGAGGTGACTAGCTCCGATACACACTGATACCTACAGAGGTGACTAGCTCCGATACACACTGATACCTACAGAGGTGACTAGCTCCGATACACACTGATACCTACAGAGGTGACTAGCTTAGATACACACTGATACCTACAGAGGTGACTAGCTCCGATACACACTGATACCTACAGAGGTGACTAGCTCCAATACACACTGATACCTACAGAGGTGACTAGCTCCAATACACACAGATACCTACAGAGGTGACTAGCTCCGATACACACAGATACCTACAGAGGTGACTAACTCAGATACACACAGATACCTACAGAGGTGACTAGCTCAGATACACACTGATACCTACAGAGGTGACTAGCTCAGATACACACAGATACCTACAGAGGTGACTAGCTCAGATACACACAGATACCTACAGAGGTGACTAGCTCAGATACACACAGATACCTACAGAGGTGACTAGCTCAGATACAC
The DNA here is from genome assembly GCF_027579735.1 of Bombina bombina. Classification (NCBI taxonomy): domain Eukaryota; kingdom Metazoa; phylum Chordata; class Amphibia; order Anura; family Bombinatoridae; genus Bombina; species Bombina bombina. The sequence continues at coordinate 215,579,203 of NC_069499.1, read as the reverse complement.
ACTGATACCTACAGAGGTGACTAGCTCAGATACATACTGATATCTACAGAGGTGACTAGCTCAGATACACACTGATACCTACAGAGGTGACTAGCTCCGATACACACTGATACCTACAGAGGTGACTAGCTTAGATACACACTGATACCTACAGAGGTGAGTAGCTCAGATACACACTGATATCTACAGAGGTGACTAGCTCAGATACACACTGATACCTACAGAGGTGACTAGCTCAGATACACACTGATACCTACAGAGGTGAGTAGCTCAGATACATACTGATATCTACAGAGGTGACTAGCTCAGATACACACTGATACCTACAGAGGTGACTAGCTCAGATACACACTGATACCTACAGAGGTGACTAGCTCAGATACACATAGATACCTACAGAGGTGACTAGCTTATATACACACTGATACCTACAGAGGTGACTAGTTCAGATACACACAGATACCTACAGAGGTGACTAGCTCCGATACACACTGATACCTACAGAGGTGACTAGCTCCGATACACACTGATACCTACAGAGGTGACTAGCTTAGATACACACTGATACCTACAGAGGTGAGTAGCTCAGATACACACTGATATCTACAGAGGTGACTAGCTCAGATACACACTGATACCTACAGAGGTGACTAGCTCAGATACACACTGATACCTACAGAGGTGAGTAGCTCAGATACACACTGATATCTACAGAGGTGACTAGCTCAGATACACACTGATACCTACAGAGGTGACTAGCTCAGATACACAATGATACACTCTGCATTTACAGAACTGATTGACTCAAATAGACTGACACCCAAAAGGTGACTAACTCAAATTCACTGACACAAAAGCTGAATAAAAATGGTGCACATGAATTCAGAAGCTGGCAAGTCAACCCTTGACTCCCAGGAAGGAATACAGATCATGTGTGAGCAATGTGTTTAACGGGTGAACGGTTACTCTCACTCTGGTTGCAAGCAGGTTGATCCATAGGTTGCCATAGAGGATAGTACATTTAGCAATATACGGTAACCCTCTAAGACATTAAAGGGGTTAAATAGACATAGTCTTGAGCACCATTGTCAATGGCTCCCAAATGCTGCATTTTCTCATGATACCAAACATTTTCTGTTTTCACCTTGGCTTTTGTCATTGTGAACAGCAGTTTTAAAATGGTGCTCTTCACAGTACAGCTGTCACTATGTTGTTCCACTACAATCATGAAGTCCTCTCGGCAACCTCCGAACGTCATCACACAAGAGTAGGGGTAGGATGCCGTCACCTTCTGTAAAACACAAATCATACTGCTAGAGCTCGGTGTATTACAGTGCTCAGTCATATAGCAGACTTCTTCCTACAGACGTATATTATAAAACTTGCATGAAGCTGCATTAGAGAAATGAGGGAATATTATATAGTAAGTTGTCAGTTCTTTAAACTGGGTACAGAAACGGTTTGCATGCATTTGCATATTTACAAACTAACATACACCAAACCCATAAATACGCAGTGTAGGTACTTTTATAGCAAGTGTCATACAAGGCCATTACTGAGCTATACGCAGAATATGACCCAGTGCCCACACAAACTTCATACCATTGTGCTGTAATCTAGAATACTGATGCCATCTTCATTCACAGCAATCCATATGGGTTCATCACATGCAGGAGAGGGCAGAGAAGCCTGTGAAAGAAAAGTACAGTTTCTTTATAAGTTGTATATCTGCTAAAGGGGCAGGTTTCCTTTTGCGCATCTAAGAGCATATAGCCTTTGCTATCATGGAGGGCTTAAAGGGACATTAAACTGCTGTGCACAACTACAAAAGAATAACTACTCACTAAGTTATTGCATTTCATCCTCTTCCTACAGCTCTGTTTTAAGAGCTTAAAGGTGCCAGATAATGAAGATCCGCCTCTTCATACCGGGCGCCGCCATCTTGTTGCTCAAGCATTTTCCCAGCCTGACAGAAGCAGTTTGCATTTACATATCAATGAGGCTGTCAGCTTTCTGACAACTGTATAAAGGTTAGAGTGAATGATACAGAACAGGAGCTTTACAGTTTTGCAGTGGCTGCATCTATATTATTGTCGAGGGCTTTTTTTAAATATAATTTGTGTAACCGTATTACTGATCTGTTTGTGCACAGCTTCTTTCACAGGCTGGGAGAATACCTGAGCTCCAAGATGGCAGCCACCAATACAAAGAGGCGGAGCTCCAGCATCTGGCACCTTTAAAGGGACATTGTACACTAGATTTTTCTTTGCATAGATGTTTTGTAGATGTTAAATTTATATAGCCGATCTTTTTTTAAAATTCTTTATTAATTTAAAGGACATATAACAATCATGTGCATTACATAGAGAATAATACAAACGTTTTCCAATGACAAGATTCACGTAGTACCTTAAAGGTACAGATATATTCACATCTCCTGCATTTGATCTAAATTAAAGGGACAGTCTAGTCCAAAATAAACTTTCATGATTCAGATAGAGAATGTAATTTTAAACAATTTTCCAATTTACTTTTATCACCAATTTTGCTTTGTATTCTTGGTATTCTTAGTTGAAAGCTAAACCTAGCAGGTTCATATGCAAATTTCAAAGCCCTTGAAAGCCACCTCTTCTCTCAGGGCATTTTGACAGTTTTTCACCACTAGAGAGTGTTAGTTCATGTGTTTCACATAGATAACACTGTGCTCACGCACGTTGAGTTCCAGTGAGCCAGCTCTGATTGGCTAAAATGGATGTCTGTCAAAAGAACTGAAATAAGGGGGCAGTTTGCAGAGGTTTAGATACAAGGTAATCACAGAGGTAAAAAGTATATTAATATAACTGTGATGGTTATGCAAAACTAGGAAATGGGTAATAAAGGGATTATCTATCTTTTTAAACAATACAAATTCTGGTGTAGACTGTCCCTTTAATGTATGTCCTTACATTTTCTATTATAATAAAATTCAACTGGTCATCCTCCCAAGGTCTAATTCCAGTCCCCAGGGTGTCATTTTCCGGTCTTATGGTTTGTTCTGAAGTAATTTAAACTACTAGCCATAAATGGGGAGTACCCTCGTCAAAGTTGAGCTGCCATTCCCCCAATCAATTGGGCATTCAAGATGAAGTCAGTATTTCGGATGGGGTATAACATTTACGTCTGTTGGGTTTTATCTAGGGTGAGCAGATAGATCTCCCACTTACTCATAAAACGGTTTGTTCGTCTCTGAATATCCCCTAGTGTCTGCTTGCTCATAGAGCAGCTGTTGATGTATTTCTCTTTTTAACTGAGTCAGAGTTGGGGCATCTTTACTCAGCCAATTTTTAAAAATGGTTTTCCTCGCTTGTAGAAGAAAATTGTGAGTTTCCAGGGCAAAGGGTTGGGATGGAACACCATTAACTAGAATCACGGCTTGTGGCGCAGAGTATAGAATTTTGAGTACTTGTAAAAAGTCTCCTGTAATCCCGAATTGTTTGAGAGTAAAAAATAAGTGATTCCAAAGAACCAAGTCGAAAGCTTTTTTTGCGTCTACAAGTAGAGCGCAGGCTTCTTTGACCTTTGTTACTTTCCCTAGGTTTCTGCGACTCCAGTAATGTGTTAGAAGGAATTGTAGTGTACGGATATTGGTTACTGCTGATCTACCCTTCACAAAACCAGTTTGGTTTTTCTTCATAAATGGAAAGAGTCCACAGCTACATTCATTACTTTTGGGAAAAAGAACCTGGCCACCAGGAGGAGGGAAAGACACCCCAGCCAAAGGCTTAAATACTCCTCCCACTTCCCTCATCCCCCAGTCATTCTTTGCCTTTTGCCCCAGGAGGTTGGCAGAGAAGTGTCAGAATAATTTGTTTTGTCTCTTATGGAGAGTAGTACTCTTCGACATGGGATGGGAGTTTTAAGTAATCCTGTCAGTCTCTCAGTGAGAGCCTGGATGAAAGTTAGAGTCCGGAGATGCCTGCGTCTTCTCTCAAGTCCATGGCGGAGGCATTGCTACTATTCGTCACACTTGAAGTGCTGTGTTCCTGTTTCCACAACGTAGATTCTGGTAAGATTGTTTCATTTTACTTCTTCATGAATGTATTGTAACACAAATTTTTTCCGGTAAGGTACAGGATTTACTAAACTATAGGGTTTCAGTGGGGCTCCTTTTGTATCTTGGAATCAAGGGTTAATATCTCCTAAGGGGGACTGTTGAACAGGGTTTTTTTTTAATCATGTTTGTTATGTGATTTAACCTGCTTATGTGTAGTGTTACTGAGGCTCATGGCTTTGGAACATAAAGGCCTTGTAAGTGACGCAACCTTGTGGTTGGGCGCGCTTTTTTTTTTGACTGTACGATTCACCTTGTGACCGGGCGTGCTAACTTCTGTTTTTCCCATTTCCACATTCCTGACTGTGTGGCGACGGAGAATTTCTGGTCCACGGGTGTCTGGTTCCTAGGAGGTGGTGAGTGCCCCAGCCATTGTGGGTGTCAGGTGCCGTTTAAATTCTTTATGATATAGTCCAGTTTTTTTGTATTCCTTATCCAGTTATGGAGGATTCTGCTGTTGAGATTGTTCAAATTTCCGATTCAGATTCTTTGTCTTGCGAGGAATGTGAATTGGCCCGTTGACACTTGTCAGTCAGTTATGTTCCGTATGCCGTATTAGAGTGCATTGTTCCTCAGGCTTGAGGAATCAAGGGACTGCATCTGAGTCATCCGCCTCTGGGGGTCCTATCCTCCGAGAGGTGAGTTCCCTACCGCTCCCTACTACTACACATGTGGGTAACCCAGATTATGTATATCCCTCCTTGGCGGGTGGATTGTTCCCCCCGGAGGTTACAGCACGTTTCTGCTTTCACATACTCTTGGCGATTGCACGTCTGCAAAGTCCAGATGTTTATTTCCGATTGTGCTCATGCCCTATTATCCCGGGTCTCCCGGCCATGGGAGGGCCTGGGCAGTTTTCTGTGGGCGTAACTGTCCCTGAGTGTTGTGCCTTTCGTTACAGACAGGTGCGCCTTAAGAGTTCTTCTCAGGCATGTTTTTGAGCTGCTAGGGGACCCTATCCATAATGGTTATGGGAATCCACAGTCTTCTTCGATTGGCTCACCTCATTAGACAAAAAGGAATGAAGTAATCTCCTTATAGTCTTGTTTCTTGAGATCCCCCCCAGTTTTGTTTGGAAGAACAGGGTTCTGTTGAGCTGGTCCTGCGGTTTGTCTGTTTCTCTTGGGCGTTAATGTCTGTTAATTTTTCTCCCTCTCTAAGGGTGAAGTTAGGCGACCTGACAGTTATGGCCCTGGTTGCAGGTTGGTCCTGCTTGGGCTCAGATCTTCTGTCTCGTGGGTTGTTCAGACATGTGGCGCCTATTCTGCCTGCCTGGTCCGGTTGAGGCGCTGAGTGCTTACTTTTATTTCCGTTGCTTGTTTTTATTTTACAAGTTTCAGCTAAGCATTCTGAAGAGGACTTGTGGGTCCGTGAGGCATGGAGGATTGACAGTCCTCATAAGCCTTTTGAGTGGTTGACACTCCTCTGCCATCCTCCTGTGACAAAAGGCAAAGAATGACTGGGGGATGAGGGAAGTGGGGGAGGTATGTAAGCCTTTGGCTGGGGTGCCTTTGCCTCCTCCTGGTGGCCAGGTTCTTAATTCCCACAAGTAATGAATGAAGCCGTGGACTCTCCTCCCCTTTAGATGGAAATCCCCATAACTGTTCCCAATAATCTCCCTAAAGGAGATATTAACCCCCTGATCCTATTGAGGTATAGAGGAATCACTGTGACCCTTTACAGGAGTCCCTGCCATAACAATAAAGCGGACTTACCCTCTAGGATCCATGCTGTGGAACAGATACAGCCTCTCAAGTGTGACAGCCTTGTAGTGACGCTCTGACAGGGACCTGAGTGATTAAAAGCAAGCAGTGAAACTCAGCTAACAACTTCTTAGCAATCAGTGTTGACAACAGCCTGGATGGTTTCACAGAAAAACTTTCCCTGCATCTCCAGAATCTAACTTTCATCAATACTCTCACTGAGAGGCTTATATGATTATTTAAAACTTCAGTCCTCTCTTGAAGGGAACATACCCATTACAGGACTATCCAAATCTTCTGACACTTCTCTACCCCCCTCCTCTAGTGATGAAAGGCAAAGAATGACTGGGAGGATAGGGGAAGTGGGAGGGATATTTAAGCCTTTGGCTGGGGTGTCTTTGCCTCCTCCTGGTGGCCAGGTGTTGTATTTCCCAACAGTAAGGAATGAAGTTGTGGACTCCCCCTGCCTTATGGAAAGAAATAGGGAATTAAGAGTAAAAAAGACAGAGAGCTATAAAGTGTCATGTCCCAAGGTAATGGATAAGGCTAGTCTGACTATGACACAAGAATGGTGGACTTTCATGTGCTGCCACTCCCAAAAAATAGACTTTGCTATTCAGCAACACATGCGTCCATATCAAAGCCAAAGCCAAGCCAATACTTTTCTTAATGAAAAGGAACAGTAGACTGAACATTTTACCCAAAGCCAGTCTCAAATGTATAAGAACAATAAAACTTGGTAAAGGTGTGCAAGAAAGAAGCAGAAAACCATATTTACAGTTGTTTCAACAAAGCAGTGTGGGTAGCCAACAAGGGGGAAGACATGGAAAGTGTGTCGTACACCAGGATATTGCACAGGGAGGACGTCTTAGGTTAGCATAGGCTATATAAATGAAAAAGTGTAGCTGGCGAGGGCTTGAATGTTTCTAGAACCTTATGGGGGCCAGAATGAAATATAATCTAATATCGTGATGGAAACTAGACCAGTGTGCACACTTTCTGTAAAGTAGAGGAGTATGAGGAATGGAGAGCAATGCCCAATGAAGGTATACATATACCCAATATGAACTTCTGAGAAAATCTTCAAAGCGCTAATATTTGGTATTAAATGCCATCAGTCCTAGCGGGATTAAGTTGTGGTGAAGAAATGAACCATGATAGAATCTGGGTAAGAATATTTGGTTAGCATACAAGTTGTGCTTTCTAATTAAGAACAATTTCTGGTAGGTCATACTGGAGTAATGAGGAATATAATTTTTTTTTAACAATCAAAAAAAATGTATGCTTGACAGAAGGTCTAATAAATGTCCATGATGTTGAGCAGAACACCTGGTGGTCCATGAGTGGATCCTTGAATTTGTGATGAGAGCCCATAAGATCTAGATTTAATTGGTGACACCTTTCTCCTACTTAGGGGAATGGTTCCTCAATATGATCTACCCACAAGTGTATTTCCTACCATTTGCGATGACTAACAATTATCATACTGAATTGAGCAATAGCTTCCACTTTTAAGTAGCAGATTTGATGGCTGATATACAAGTCTGATGTTATATTGTCTGACTAAATGTGCAGGAAGGCATATTTTAGGAGACTTTTTATACCTTAAATGCATTGTAAACCACTCAAATCTACAGAAAATTGATGTACAGCATGTACTGCATAGCACTCTCTTCAAGTCCCAAACAACTCCCCAGCTGAAGAGACCGGCATCATCAGAGATCACCGTCTACTTCAGTCAAGCCAGGAATTACACCCCTTGCTAAGTGAGGAGTGATACAGAACTATCCAATGTAAGAGAAAATGGGCCTTTAACAGATGTGAAAAAGGGTAAACAAAGCCTCCTTAATTGATACTACTAGAAGACCTATGACTATCATTTAGGAAGTTGGGATGGAAGTTGCTCTAGGGACTAATGGAAAATTACCTTACAAGGGAATATGATCAATCATTTGTGGGGAAAGCCTTCATGGTTGTCAAATGTAGTTGTACTGGCCTTAGTGAAACATTTTGTGAATATGGAAAACCTGAATGCTACAAATTGAAAATGTTGGTCCCAAATGTGGAACAAAGGAAGAAAAATTGTGAGAGAGAATTTTATTGTCTGGGTGCTATGATTTGAGACTTTTCAATTTTACTGAATGGTACTAGATTACATTTTTAAACAAGAAGTCCATGGAATCCCTTTTCTAGTATTGATGAAAAAAACAGCCTTTCCTAGAGATAATGGACATGAAAAAAAAAGGTTTGTGTTGTTACTCAATAGAATATAAAAGGCCTGTTTGCCCACTGAATGGTTTGAAAAAATTAGAATGGAGAAAGTGGCGACAAAGGGGAATAAACTATTTGGGGGGTTTTTCCTTTGGAATTTTTCTTTGTCGGAAGATCACATCAGATGGAAAACGTCCGACATTTACATTGTTGTTATTTCTGTCTTAACATTTAAAAAAAAAAACCCTGCAATTTTCATAAAGTGTATAGAGTTTTTATATCTCCTCTACTCTTTTTGTTTCAGAGCCAGTGTAACTACCGTTAACAGATATTTCCTGTGCATTGAGCAGAAAGAAAATCTCATCAATCAAGGAAGATAATGAAACAAAACTGGTGGTAAAGGAGATTATGGAACCCTAATTCATCTGGGATTAAAATATCTGAGTAATTAAAAGGAGTTAGATGATTCAGACAGCTGTGTTTTAAAAACAAAGGTTCAGCTTACAATGATAAAGAGAGAGTGTGGTCTATCCTTGGCAGTAGATGAAAAGTTGGAAATGTGTACCATGCTAGTATTGGTGCTATTCATTATCTAGCTGTAATGCTGACAGTCTTGATAAATAATTAAAAAAATGAGTAAGAGAACACTCTCCAGATACAAACAAGCCAAAAATAAATATGTCATTGGAAAGCAGCAGCTTTTTTCAGAAAAATGGGAACTGTCTGATATGGCTGAAGAGTGTTGCCAAAGGGGTGGAGTTAGAGTTGCACCAGTGCTTGGAGTCTTCCTGTACACATTGTGGGCAATTTAAAGGGACATTAAAGTATTTTCTTTAAATAAAAATACATAATACATAATATATTAATAATTAAGTGTAGCATTGTAAAATACCTACATACAAACTAAGGGCTAGATTACGAGTGACGTGCTGTTGTACGCAAGCAAAAAGTAGTTTATCGCAGCTCTTTGAGACCCGTTGTGTTATAGATTGAAAAGAAGCAAGACACCGCAGTGACCAGTATTGATCAGAGTCTAACCTACAGGTCTGGAGGAAGTAAGTGGTATTGCCTAGTTGTGAGACCAGGAGACGACACAATTGGGAAGTCAGGGGAGCCCTGGACTCAAGCCGCTTAGTAGAGCGGGAGCAATCAGCCCTGCTGAGTAGCTGGGGTTGGCTACTGTGTAGCAGACATTCTCCTAAGAGTTGAGATAGTACACAGAACTTGGAGCCTCCTAACAGGCTCTGTGACTCTCTACCTTCATGAGGTAGAAACGCTATACCCTGGCCTTTACCACAAAGAGAAATGTTTACAAGCAAGGGTGCTTTTTGGAGGGTGTGCATTCCAGAATCGTAAGTACTTAGGACTATATGTGCTTTAGAGATCTGAAGGGGGTAAGACAAACTTGATCCCCTGCAATAGTCTCATTCTTTATACTCTTGGAACTGTCCTCTTGGACTATCCTGTCTATGCCCTATTCTTTTAATATGGGATTCTGACATAAAACAAGACTATTCAGTCAAGGGTTATTATTATTATATACTCTCCCACTGTACTTGACTATCTGTGGATGCTTTTTGTCTACACTTGCCTTATTTTATATTGTATTGAGAATGTTCTTATGATGCATACTTGTAGATATGCCTGGACAATACATTTCAGACACAGGCATTGGTTCTGGAGAATGACATGGTTTTTGTTCTACTTTCTATAGCCCCTTATGATGGTTATTATGCCTGATGCTTACGAGCAATATTGTGAGTCATCACCTTGGGGATGGATAAATATGTCATATAACTTTTTTTTTGAAGAATAATAGCTGAAGTCTTCATATGCACATGCTTATTTAAGCATATAGGGGGGCATATTGGAAGATGAGGGGCTACCTCCTTGATTGTTGACAGATATTACTTTTTGACAACCCCACCTTAAAGTTAGTATGTTTTTATTGCTGTCTCTGCCCTGCAGTCTGCGGCCAGGAGGCAAGGGGGATTTAATGTCTCCCTAAGAGGTTATGGGAAATGTTGTTTGATTACTTTGCAATCTTCTTTTTTGTGAGGTTTCACCTTTTAAAGCCCCACTTAGCCATGAGTTTAGAGAACCACTCCCTAGCCTAGTCAAATGAGAATACTCCTCTATAGAAAGACCCATTATTCAGATTGTTGCATTTCGCTCTGTAAACTACACCTGATTTTTTCCCCCCTTGCATAACTAAGTAAGTAGAGTACCTCTATGGCCTTAGTTCATTCCTCTCCCTATAGTTAAATGTATACGTTTTGCAGGTGCTCTATAAGACTTGGTATAACCTATATTCGCTTTTTATGCTGATTCAAGTACCCCTCCTTTCCCTCTACGATTCTTAATATGTTCAGCTGACAATTCTTCTACTAATATGCTAAGATGCAATGTTTCCAATAAGTGTTTTGACGTTATTAGGATAATTGTCTTCTAACTGGTTTAGCAATTAGCTTATTGTATTTTAACTCAAAGTTGTTGTTTTTTAAGTTTAATAGTGGCTTTATCACATAAATAAAATGACATCAATGGAAATAGGTCTATATGTTTTAAGTCCAAAAGTGCTTAATTTCTTTTCCTAACCCTATTATTTCCCCTTACTCTAATGCTCTGCGGCGGGTGGTCCATGAGAGACCACTATCTAACATTAGGGGAATTATTGGTAACTTCAGTCTTTGTAATATCACCAGGGAGTGATTAATGTAATCTCATTGGGGTGTTTAAGTTTTATTTCATCATATTGAACCCAGGCTAACTCTTAAGTATATTCTAATCTTCATCTATATTTGCATCCTTCATTGTTAAATGATGCTTGTTTTTCCTGATTTTTTAATACTATACAACTACCTTTTATATGCTATTGCTTTTTAAAATACTCGCCCATATACTATGAAAATGACAAGGTCTAATATTGACCCAAATAAGTTTCATAACAGTTATAAGGATTAGGAGGGGGCCACATAGTGAACAAAATTGCCATTTACCATCTGTAATAAGTTCCTTATAATTCTCTTCATCCTATAGGATCCTGGAGAGATAACATAATTTATGTAAGAACTTACCTGATAAATTCATTTATTTCATATTAGCAAGAGTCCATGAGCTAGTGACGTATGGGATATACATTCCTACCAGGAGGGGCAAAGTTTCCCAAACCTCAAAATGCCTATAAATACACCCCTCACCACACCCACAATTCAGTTTAACGAATAGCCAAGAAGTGGGGTGATAAAAAAGTGCAAAAGCATATAAAATAAGGAATTGGAATAATTGTGCTTTATACAAAAATCATAACCACCACAAAAAAAGGGCGGGCCTCATGGACTCTTGCTAATATGAAAGAAATGAATTTATCAGGTAAGTTCTTACATAAATTATGTTTTCTTTCATGTAATTAGCAAGAGTCCATGAGCTAGTGACGTATGGGATAATGACTACCCAAGATGTGGATCTTTCCACACAAGAGTCACTAGAGAGGGAGGGATAAAATAAAGACAGCCAATTCCTGCTGAAAATAATCCACACCCAAAATAAAGTTTAATGAAAAACATAAGCAGAAGATTCAAACTGAAACCGCTGCCTGAAGTACTTTTCTACCAAAAACTGCTTCAGAAGAAGAAAATACATCAAAATGGTAGAATTTAGTAAAAGTATGCAAAGAGGACCAAGTTGCTGCTTTGCAAATCTGATCAATCGAAGCTTCATTCCTAAACGCCCAGGAAGTAGAAACTGACCTAGTAGAATGAGCTGTGATCCTCTGAGGCGGAGTTTTACCCGACTCAACATAGGCAAGATGAATTAAAGATTTCAACCAAGATGCCAAAGAAATGGCAGAAGCTTTCTGGCCTTTTCTAGAACCGGAAAAGATAACAAATAAACTAGAAGTATTTCGGAAAGACTTAGTAGCTTCAACATAATATTTCAAAGCTCTAACAACATCCAAAGAATGCAACGATTTCTCCTTAGAATTCTTAGGATTAGGACATAATGAAGGAACCACAATTTCTCTACTAATGTTGTTGGAATTCACAACTTTAGGTAAAAATTCAAAAGAAGTTCGCAACACTGCCTTATCCTGATTAAAAATCAGAAAAGGAGACTCACAAGAAAGAGCAGATAATTCAGAAACTCTTCTGGCAGAAGAGATTGCCAAAAGGAACAAAACTTTCCAAGAAAGTAATTTAATGTCCAATGAATGCATAGGTTCAAACGGAGGAGCTTGAAGAGCCCCCAGAACCAAATTCAAACTCCAAGGAGGAGAAATTGACTTAATGACAGGTTTTATACGAACCAAAGCTTGTACAAAACAATGAATATCAGGAAGAATAGCAATCTTTCTGTGAAAAAGAACAGAAAGAGCAGAGATTTGACCTTTCAAGGAACTTGCGGACAAACCCTTATCTAAACCATCCTGAAGAAACTGTAAAATTCTCGGTATTCTAAAAGAATGCCAAGAAAAATGATGAGAAAGACACCAAGAAATATAGGTCTTCCAGACTCTATAATATATCTCTCTAGATACAGATTTACGCGCCTGTAACATAGTATTAATCACAGAGTCAGAGAAACCTCTTTGACCAAGAATCAAGCATTCAATCTCCATACCTTTAAATTTAAGGATTTCAGATCCTGATGGAAAAAAGGACCTTGCGACAGAAGGTCTGGTCTTAACGGAAGAGTCCAAGGTCGGCAAGAAGCCATCCGGACAAGATCCGCATACCAAAACCTGTGAGGCCATGCCGGAGCTACCAGCAGAACAAACGAGCATTCCTTCAGAATCTTGGAGATTACTCTTGGAAGAAGAACTAGAGGCGGAAAGATATAGGCAGGATGATACTTCCAAGGAAGTGATAATGCATCCACTGCCTCCGCCTGAGGATCCCGGGATCTGGATAGATACCTGGGAAGTTTCTTGTTTAGATGAGACGCCATCAGATCTATTTCTGGAAGTTCCCACATTTGAACAATCTGAAGAAATACCTCTGGGTGAAGAGACCATTCGCCCGGATGCAACGTTTGGCGACTGAGATAATCCGCTTCCCAATTGTCTATACCTGGGATATGAACCGCAGAGATTAGACAGGAGCTGGATTCCGCCCAAACCAGAATTCGAGATACTTCTTTCATAGCCAGAGGACTGTGAGTCCCTCCTTGATGATTGATGTATGCCACAGTTGTGACATTGTCTGTCTGAAAACAAATGAACGATTCTCTCTTCAGAAGAGGCCAAAACTGAAGAGCTCTGAAAATTGCACGGAGTTCCAAAATATTGATCGGTAATCTCACCTCCTGAGATTCCCAAACTCCTTGTGCTATCAGAGATCCCCACACTGCTCCCCAACCTGTGAGACTTGCATCTGTTGAAATTACAGTCCAGGTCGGAAGCACAAAAGAAGCCCCTGAATTAAACGATGGTGATCTGTCCACCACGTTAGAGAGTGTCGTACAATCGGTTTTAAAGATATTAATTGAGATATCTTTGTGTAATCCTTGCACCATTGATTCAGCATACAGAGCTGAAGAGGTCGCATGTGAAAACGAGCAAAGGGGATCGCGTCCGATGCAGCAGTCATAAGACCTAGAATTTCCATGCATAAGGCTACCGAAGGGAATGATTGTGACTGAAGATTTCGACAAGCTGAAATCAATTTTAGACGTCTCTTGTCTGTTAAAGACAGAGTCATGGACACTGAATCTATCTGGAAACCCAGAAAGGTTACCCTTGTCTGAGGAATCAATGAACTTTTTGGTAAATTGATCCTCCAACCATGATCTTGAAGAAACAACACAAGTCGATTCGTATGAGATTCTGCTAAATGTAAAGACTGAGCAAGTACCAAGATATCGTCCAAATAAGGAAATACCCCAATACCCTGTTCTCTGATTACAGACAGAAGGGCACCGAGAACCTTTGTAAAAATTCTTGGAGCTGTAGCTAGGCCAAACGGCAGAGCCACAAACTGGTAATGCTTGTCCAGAAAAGAGAATCTCAGGAACTGATAATGATCTGGATGAATCGGAATATGCAGATATGCATCCTGTAAATCTATTGTGGACATATAATGCCCTTGCTGAACAAAAGGCAAGATAGTCCTTACAGTTACCATTTTGAACGTTGGTATCCTTACATAACGATTCAATATTTTTAGATCCAGAACTGGTCTGAAGGAATTCTCCTTCTTTGGTACAATGAAGAGATTTGAATAAAACCCCATCCCCTGTTCCGAAACTGGAACTGGCATAATTACTCCAGCCAACTCTAGATCTGAAACACAATTCAGAAATGCTTGAGCTTTCACTGGATTTACTGGGACACGGGAAAGAAAAAATCTCTTTGCAGGAGGTCTCATCTTGAAACCAATTCTGTACCCTTCTGAAACAATGTTCTGAATCCAAAGATTGTGAACAGAATTGATCCAAATTTCTTTGAAAAAACGTAACCTGCCCCCTACCAGCTGAGCTGGAATGAGGGCCGCACCTTCATGTGGACTTAGAAGCAGGCTTTGCCTTTCTAGAAGGCTTGGATTTATTCCAGACTGGAGATGGTTTCCAAACTGAAACTGCTCCTGAGGATGAAGGATCAGGCTTTTGTTCTTTGTTGAAACGAAAGGAACGAAAACGATTATTAGCCCTGTTTTTACCCTTAGATTTTTTATCCTGTGGTAAAAAAGTTCCTTTCCCACCAGTAACAGTTGAGATAATAGAATCCAACTGAGAACCAAATAATTTGTTACCCTGGAAAGAAATGGAAAGTAGAGTTGATTTAGAAGCCATATCAGCATTCCAAGTCTTAAGCCATAAAGCTCTTCTAGCTAAAATAGCTAGAGACATAAACCTGACATCAACTCTGATAATATCAAAAATGGCATCACAGATAAAATTATTAGCATGCTGAAGAAGAATAATAATATTATGAGAATCATGATCCGTTACTTGTTTTCAACCAAAAAGTTGAAGCTGCAGCAACATCAGCCAATGATATAGCAGGTCTAAGAAGATTACCTGAACACAGATAAGCTTTTCTTAGAAAGGATTCAATTTTCCTATCTAAAGGATCCTTAAACGAAGTACCATCTGACGTAGGAATAGTAGTACGTTTAGCAAGGGTAGAAATAGCCCCATCAACTCTAGGGATTTTGTCCCAAAATTCTAATCTGTCAGACGGCACAGGATATAATTGCTTAAAACGTTTAGAAGGAGTAAATGAATTACCCAATTTATCCCATTCTTTAGAAATTACTTCAGAAATAGCATTAGGAACAGGAAAAACTTCTGGAATAACCACAGGAGATTTAAATACCTTATCTAAACGTTTAGAATTAGTATCAAGAGGACCAGAATCCTCTATTTCTAAAGCAATTAGTACTTCTTTAAGTAAAGAACGAATAAATTCCATTTTAAATAAATATGAAGATTTATCAGCATCAATCTCTGAGACAGAATCCTCTGAACCAGAAGAGTCATCAGAATCAGAATGATGATGTTCATTTAAAAATTCATCTGTAGGGAGAGAAGTTTTAAAAGATTTTTTATGTTTTCTAGAAGGAGAAATAACAGACAGCCTTCTTGATGGATTCAGAAACAAAATCTCTTATGTTATCAGGAACATTCAGCACCTTAGATGTTGAAGGAACTGCAACAGGCAATGGTACATTACTAAAGGAAATATTATCTGCATTAACAAGTTTGTCATGACAATTAATACAAACAACAGCCGGAGGAATAGCTACCAAAAGTTTACAGCAGATACACTTAGCTTTGGTAGTTCCAGCACTAGACAGCGATTTTCCTGAAGTATCTTCTGACTCAGATGCAACGTGAGACATCTTGCAATATGTAAGAGAAAAAACAACATATAAAGCAAAATTGATCAAATTCCTTAAATGACAGTTTCAGGAATGGGAAAAAATGCCAAAGAACAAGCTTCTAGCAACCAGAAGCAATGAAAAATGAGACTTAAATAATGTGGAGACAAAAGCGACGCCCATATTTTTTAGCGCCAAATAAGACGCCCACATTATTTGGCGCCTAAATGCTTTTGGCGCCAAAAATGACGCCACATCCGGAACGCCGACATTTTTGGCGCAAAAGAACGTCAAAAAATGACGCAACTTCCGGCGACACGTATGACGCCGGAAACGGAAAAGATTTTTTGCACCAAAAAAGTCCGCGCCAAGAATGACGCAATAAAATGAAGCATTTTCAGCCCCCGCGAGCCTAACAGCCCACAGGGAAAAAAAGAGTCAAATTTTTAAGGTAAGAAAAAATGTTTGATTCAAATGCATTATCCCAAATATGAAACTGACTGTCTGAAAATAAGGAATGTTGAACATTCTGAGTCAAGGCAAATAAATGTTTGAATACATATATTTAGAACTTTATAAACAAAGTGCCAAACCATAGCTTAGAGTGTCACAGAAAATAAGATTTACTTACCCCAGGACACTCATCTACATGTTTGTAGAAAGCCAAACCAGTACTGAAACGAGAATCAGCAGAGGTAATGGTATATAAATAAGAGTATATCGTCGATCTGAAAAGGGAGGTAAGAGATGAATCTCTACGACCGATAACAGAGAACCTATGAAATAGACCCCGTAGAAGGAGATCACTGCATTCAAATAGGCAATACTCTCCTCACATCCCTCTGACATTCACTGCACGCTGAGAGGAAAACCGGGCTCCAACTTGCTGCGGAGCGCATATCAACGTAGAATCTAGCACAAACTTACTTCACCACCTCCATAGGAGGCAAAGTTTGTAAAACTGAATTGTGGGTGTGGTGAGGGGTGTATTTATAGGCATTTTGAGGTTTGGGAAACTTTGCCCCTCCTGGTAGGAATGTATATCCCATACGTCACTAGCTCATGGACTCTTGCTAATTACATGAAAGAAATAGATATTACCAATGCTACACCTTTTGACTCTGACTTTAATTTTTGACCTGGTAGGTCCAAAAAAAGTGGCCTGTTAAATAGCACAGAAGGTTTTCAGCTCTGAGAGTGAACTATTTTTTTATACAGAGTTCTTCTAGTTTATCTCTTCAAATTTTAAAATTGAGGTTTTAACTATTTTGATCATATATTCAGAAAGGTTCATATATCACCATTAGTTAATTTCCATTGAATTGACCTCCTAGATCTTGCTGTACATAATTTGTAAAAGGATATCCTTATTTTAGATCTATCATTTTATCAGTTTTGTTGAATGTACCATGCAATATTTATTATTTTTCTTGTATGACATAAAAAAAAATCAAACAAACAAACAAAATGCGCATTTTCATAATAGAAGTGAATTGGAAAGTTGTTTAAAACTGCATGCTCTGTCTGAATCATGAAGGTTTAATCTGGACTTTAGTGTCCCTTTAAACCCTTTATCTCCCTTAGTTGTGGTTGTTAATGCTAGCTGCTTTTCAATCACAATACTCTCCACAAAACCAAAAAGTGTTTAACATTCCTTTACACCCTAATACAGTGTAATGATAGGAAGTAGTAACAAGCTATAAACCAAATGAATGGCTATGACGGTCTTGCAAGAACCAGTAGAGGCACTATACAGAATAGATCTCCTCTCTCAATATGACTGCTGAGATGCAACACTTCACGAACACTCAAACTGCTGCCACTTAAATCAATTCTATTATCAAGTTTCCGGGTAAAACATCAAACGAAAGCATTCAGAGACTGAAATTTCAAAGGGTGTTAAACCATCTGTCAATAATTAGCCTAATCTCACAAGCTGCCACATTAGAAAGAAAATACTTTAAGGGACAGTCTAGTCAAAATTAAACTTTCATTATTCATATTGGGGATGCAATATTAAACAGCTTGCCAGTTTATTTTTATCATCAAATTTGCTTTTTTCTCTTTGTCTTCTATATATATATATATATATATATATATAACATTGTGCTCACTAATGTGGAGTAATTGATAAATCAGCGCGGATTTGCTAGAATGCAAGTATTTCAAAAGAACTGAAATAAGGGGGGCAGTCTGCAGAAGCTTAGATACAAGGTAATCACAGAGGTAAAAGGTGTATTAATAGAACAGTGTTGGTTTTGCAAAACTGTGGAATGGTGTAATAAATATCTATCTTTTTAAACAAACATTTTGGAGTAGACTGTCCCTTTAAGATCACTGGTTGTTTTTGTCATCTAGAGACTGTTCAATGTAGACTCATAAATCTGCTATAAATATTTCATTATACATTCTTATGATAGATACATACACAAACAAATACTCTTACTACCAAACTGTAGTGAATAATTATGTATGATAAACTTGAAATGTGCTTACTTTTGCAGTGAAAAGCTTTGCTCCGAAGAGAGGCCACTTTCTTGCCACTGTTAGATATGTACGGATACATTCTGTCCCTGAGCAGCTTCGGAGTGCTGTCCACTTAGCTGCCACACTATCAGCTAACCTTCTGGAAAAAAAACACAGAGCAGAGGGTAGCTAGTCAGTTATGTCACAATATATTATGTTTTAGGAACAAAAGAAAAATGCCTAGTTATGTTTGCCAAAGATAGTGCCTGTGATCCAAAAAGGTTTCTTCACACTTTCACATTTTTTGAAGATTATTTTGAGAAATAATTGCACGAAGAACAGTAAATAATGACGTTCTTATTAACTAATAAATTAATTTTATCACAAAGAAATTGTCAGAAATTGAAGTATAATTTTGTTCCCCACCCTTTCTAGTTTCTATATATAGGAAAGTTGTAGGAGGAGCAGAGAAGCAGAAGGACAGCAAAGAACATAACTGTACAAAAGTTAAAGGAGGAACTTCGGAATTTAAAAAGAAAAAAGACTTTTCACATTCTGTAATGAGAGTTCTGTACATATGGACCTGTGCCAAATGTTAAACCAAATGAATTGTCACATGCCTAAGATGGGGAAGACTGGAGAAGAAAAAAGTAAAGAAAAACACCAACTGCACACACCAATTTGCCAGATTGTTCCCATCAAAGTGACCAAGGCCACAGTGGAAATAAAAACCTATGAAAGTAGGCACTTGAGATCTTCTATAAATTGAGGTAAAACTGTACTGAGAATAAATCTAGAATAGTAGTAAACAACCCTTCAGAGACTACAAACCTCCAGAAATGAAGGTGGTTTACTGGCAGAAAGGTTCAGTGGAAGAGCGATTGTGGAAGAAATGCAGATTAAGATAGAAAAAAGAGAGGAAGAGAAGCACCACCAGATGATGAACCTGTCCAGTGCACCTGCAAACACAAACCCTTCTCAGATAGCTGCTGGTGGTTTATATGTTGTAGTCATTATTACATAATACGAGCCACTGCAGGTTCTCTGAACCCATATTCAAATACCCATTAATATAGTGTAACAAAACGTAAGCAAGACAAAACTGTGTCTGTTAGTGAAATATTCTTTCTTCATTTTGTACGTTTGTGTCATGTGATTAACTTTCTTCGGAAAATTTCAATTTTTCGTTACAGTAGTCAATGTTGCAAAAGGGTAAAGGCTAAGCAGAGGAGCTATTTCACATATTTATTCACTTCTGTTTAAGTATACAGGAAAACCTCAAACAAAAAAAACACGACTGTTGCATCCAAGTGGAGCAGTGTTGCTGTAGGGTAGGTGTAACAGTTATTAGTGACAGAACCAATTTTTGCATAAGAAAAGGGCTAGCGATGATAAGTGAATAACCTAAGGGTTTTACAAATCTACAAGTGTTCAATCTCCATGAGAATAACTGCAGCCTGTCTCTCAGCATGAAAAAAGGACACAAATGATGAAGGGCAGTCACTAACATAAAGCTGAAGGCTAGTGACCACATTCTGGTGGTTGTAAAGGTGTGAGTAACAGGAAGCTCCTCTAAAAGAAAAACTTGGTAAGCCTGCCTTTTGGAAAAATCGTATACAGTTTACAGTCACCAGTGTATACAAAATGGCATAAGATAATAATGTGCCTTTCACATGTATTATTATAGCATTGTGCCCTGCTACACAACTGGCTAACAATCATGCACCCTGGGAGAGATTTTGAACTTTTCTTCTGAAGTTTTTGATTCCAAAGATCATCCATAAGAGAAGCAATTGTAGTACTTTATCATTTGTGCAGGAACCTTCATCGGTAGAGGTGCAGTCACATAGATAGCAAAGCTAAGAATGCCTGGTATGATCCATCAAAGAACCTTAGGGCCTAAACTCCTGAAGAAGCTCATAAATGGGGCTCATATGGTTTTCCAGTGTCATAAGGATATAAAAACTGTTTTGGGAAAACAGCATTTTTCCTGAACAAATGTAGAAACTGTAAAGCCAAGACCAGGAAGAGTAGGATATTTAACATTTGGACAGTTTTTTCTTTCACTAAGTTGAAACTAGGAGAAAAAAAATGTATGCTTACCTTACTCCTGGTATTAAACTCCTGGCCAATAGGAGGGGCAAAGATGCCCAATATTCTACAACCTTTAAAAAGCAGGGTAAAAAAAGGAGGTGTATACTAAAACTACCACCAATTTGAAAAACTAAGAAGACAGGTCTCATGGTCTCTCAAAACCATGAAATAAACTAATCTATTAGGTAAGCATACATTTGCTTTCCTTCATAAGAGTCCTGGGATCT
The DNA here is from genome assembly GCF_027579735.1 of Bombina bombina. Lineage (NCBI taxonomy): Eukaryota > Metazoa > Chordata > Amphibia > Anura > Bombinatoridae > Bombina > Bombina bombina. Next base: position 215,558,592 of record NC_069499.1, on the reverse strand, counting down.
AATACCCAAGCTGTGAAGTCCACAAGAAAATGGGTGGGACACAAATTAAGACAGTCACCTATTTAACAGTCACTAAGACTGAAGGACGTCCCTGTCAAAAACTATCCCAAAAGAAAAGTGAGTAAAGAAGACCAAGGTGTTGCTGTGCAATCTACATAACAGAAGCCTCATTTTAAAAAGGTCCCCAAAGTGGAACTAATATAGTAGAAAAAACTAAAATTTCTGGAAGAAAATGTCCTTCTAATAAAGCCATACTTAATGAGAACTTTAACCAGGAAGCTAAAGTAACAAATGTAGTCGGACTTATACAAGTTAAAAAATATTTTAAAAATTATATGTAAAAACATAATTTATGTAAGAACTTACCTGATAAATTCATTTCTTTCATATTAGCAAGAGTCCATGAGCTAGTGACGTATGGGATATACATTCCTACCAGGAGGGGCAAAGTTTCCCAAACCTCAAAATGCCTATAAATACACCCCTCACCACACCCACAAATCAGTTTAACGAATAGCCAAGAAGTGGGGTGACAAGAAAAAAGTGCGAAAGCATAAAAAATAAGGAATTGGAATAATTGTGCTTTATACAAAAAAATCATAACCACCACAAAAAGGGTGGGCCTCATGGACTCTTGCTAATATGAAAGAAATTAATTTATCAGGTAAGTTCTTACATAAATTATGTTTTCTTTCATGTAATTAGCAAGAGTCCATGAGCTAGTGACGTATGGGATAATGAATACCCAAGATGTGGATCTTCCACGCAAGAGTCACTAGAGAGGGAGGGATAAAATAAAGACAGCCAATTCCGCTGAAAATAATCCACACCCAAAATAAAGTTTAAATTTTATAATGAAAAAAACTGAAATTATAAGCAGAAGAATGAAACTGACACAGCTGCCTGAAGTACTTTTCTACCAAAAACTGCTTCAGAAGAAGAAAACACATCAAAATGGTAGAATTTAGTAAAAGTATGCAAAGAAGACCAAGTTGCTGCTTTGCAAATCTGATCAACCAAAGCTTCATTCCTAAACGCCCAGGAAGTAGAAACTGACCTAGTAGAATGAGCTGTAATCCTTTGAGGCGGAGTTTTACCCGACTCGACAAGCATGATGAATTAAAGATTTCAACCAAGATGCCAAAGAAATGGCAGAGGCCTTCTGACCTTTCCTAGAACCGGAAAAAATAACGAATAGACTAGAAGTCTTTCGGAAATTCTTAGTAGCTTCAACATAATATTTCAAAGCTCTAACTACATCCAAAGAATGCAATGATCTCTCCTTAGAATTCTTAGGATTAGGACACAATGAAGGAACCACAATTTCTCTACTAATGTTGTTAGAATTCACAACCTTAGGCAAAAATTTAAAAGAAGTTCGCAACACCGCCTTATCCTGATGAAAAATCAGAAAAGGAGACTCACAAGAAAGAGCAGATAATTCAGAAACTCTTCTAGCAGAAGAGATGGCCAAAAGAAACAAAACTTTCCAAGAAAGTAATTTAATGTCCAGTGAATGCATCGGTTCAAACGGTGGAGCTTGAAGAGCCCCCAGAACCAAATTCAAACTCCAAGGAGGAGAAATTGACTTAACAGGTTTTATACGAACCAAAGCTTGTATAAAACAATGAATATCAGGAAGATTAGCAATCTTTCTGTGAAAAAGAACAGAAAGAGCAGAGATTTGACCTTTCAAGGAACTTGCAGACAAACCTTTATCCAAACCATCCTGAAGAAACTGTAAAATTCTCGGAATTCTAAAAGAATGCCAGGAAAAATGATGAGAAAGACACCAAGAAATGTAAGTCTTCCAGACTCGATAATATATCTTCCTAGATACAGATTTACGAGCCTGTAACATAGTATTAATCACAGAGTCAGAGAAACCTCTTTGACTAAGAATCAAGCGTTCAATCTCCATACCTTCAAATTTAAGGATTTGAGATCCTGATGGAAAAAAGGACCTTGCGACAGAAGGTCTGGTCTTAACGCAAGAGTCCACGGTTGGCAAGAGGCCATCCGGACAAGATCCGCATACCAAAACCTGTGAAGCCATGCTGGAGCCACCAGCAGAACAAACGAGCATTCCTTCAGAATCTTGGAGATTACTCTTGGAAGAAGAACTAGAGGCGGAAAGATATAGGCAGGATGATACTTCCAAGGAAGTGACAATGCATCCACTGCTTCCGCCTGAGGATCCCTGGATCTGGACAGATACCTGGGTAGTTTCTTGTTTAGATGAGAAGCCATCAGATCTATTTCTGGAAGTCCCCACATTTGAACAATCTGAAGAAATACCTCTGGGTGAAGAGACCATTCGCCCGGATGTAAAGTTTGGCAACTGAGATAATCCGCTTCCCAATTGTCTATACCTGGGATATGAACCGCAGAAATTAGACAGGAGCTGGATTCCGCCCAAACCAGTATTCGAGATACTTCTTTCATAGCCAGAGGACTGTGAGTCCCTCCTTGATGATTGATATATGCCACAGTTGTGACATTGTCTGTCTGAAAACAAATGAACGATTCTCTCTTTAGAAGAGGCCATGACTGAAGAGCTCTGAAAATTGCACGGAGTTCCAAAATATTGATTGGTAATCTCACCTCCTGAGATTCCCAAACCCCTTGTGCTGTCAGAGACCCCCAAACAGCTCCCCAACCTGTCAGACTTGCATCTGTTGAAATCACAGTCCAGGTTGGAAGAACAAAAGAAGCCCCCTGAACTAAACGATGGTGATCTGTCTACCACGTCAGAGTGTCGTACAATCGGTTTTAAAGATATCAATTGATATATCTTTGTGTAATCCCTGCACCACTGGTTCAGCATACAGAGCTGAAGAGGTCGCATGTGAAAACGAGCAAAGGGGATCGCGTCCGATGCAGCAGTCATAAGACCTAGAATTTCCATGCATAAGGCTACCGAAGGGAATGATTGAGACTGAAACGAAAACGATTATTAGACCTAAATTTACCTTTAGATTTTTTATCCTGTGGTAAAAAAGTTCCTTTCCCTCCAGTAACAGTTGAAATAATAGAATCCAACTGAGAACCAAATAATTTATTACCCTGGAAAGAAAGGGAAAGCAAAGTTGACTTAGAAGACATATCAGCATTCCAAGTCTTAAGCCATAAAGCTCTTCTAGCTAAAATAGCTAGAGACATATACCTGACATCAACCCTAATGATATCAAAGATGGCATCACAAATAAAGTTATTAGCATGTTGAAGTAGATTAACAATGCTATGAGAATTATGATCTGTTACTTGTTGCGCTAAAGCTTCTAACCAAAAAGTTGAAGCTGCAGCAACATCCGCTAAAGATAAAGCAGGTCTAAGAAGATTACCTGAACATAAGTAAGCTTTTCTTAGAAAGGATTCAATCTTCCTATCTAAAGGATCCTTAAAGGAAGTACTATCTGCCGTAGGAATAGCAGTACGTTTAGCAAGAGTAGAGACAGCCCCATCAACCTTAGGGATTTTGTCCCAAAACTCTAATCTGTCAGATGGCACAGGATATAATTGCTTAAAACGTTTAGAAGGAGAAAATGAATTACCCAAATTATTCCATTCCCTGGAGATTACTTCAGAAATAGCATCAGGGACAGGAAAAACTTCTGGAATAACTACAGGAGATTTAAAAACCTTATTTAAACGTTTAGATTTAGTATCAAGAGGACCAGAATCCTCTATTTCTAATGCAATTAAGACTTCTTTAAGTAAAGAACGAATAAATTCCATTTTGAATAAATATGAAGATTTATCAGCATCAACCTCTGAATCAGAATCCTCTGAACCAGAAGAATCATTATCAGAATCAGACAGGTAATGTAACATTACTAAAGGAAATATTATCTGCATTAACAAGTTTGTCATGACATTCATTACAAACAACAGCTGGAGGAACAGATACCACAAGTTTACAGCAGATACACTTAACTTTGGTAGATCCAGCACCAGGCAGCGATTTTCCAGAAGTATCTTCTGACTCAAGGTCAATCTGGGACATCTTGCAATATGTAATAGAAAAAACAACATATAAAGCAAAAATTGATCAAATTCCTTAAATGACAGTTTCAGGAATGGGAAAAAATGCCAGTGAACAAGCTTCTAGCAACCAGAAGCAATAAACAATATGACTTAAATAATGTGGAAACAATAGTGACGCCCATATTTTTTAGCGCCAAAAAAGACGCCCACATTATGTGGCGCCTAAATGCTTTTGGCGCCAAAAATGACGCCACATCCGGAACGCCGACACTTTTGGCGCAAAAAAACGTAAAAAATGACGCAACTTCCGGCGACACGTATGACGCCGGAAACGAGAAAAAAAATTTGCGCCAAAAAAGTCAGCGCCAAGAATGACGCAATAAAATGAAGCATTTTCAGCCCCCGTGAGCCTAACAGCCCACAGGGAAAAAAGTCAAATTTTAAGGTAAGAAAAAAATTGATTTATTCATATGCATTATCCCAAATATGAAACTGACTGTCTGAAATAAGGAACGTTGAACATCCTGAGTCAAGGCAAATAAATGTTTGAACACATATATTTAGAACTTTATATAAAAGTGCCCAACCATAGCTTAGAGTGTCACAGAAAATAAGACTTACTTACCCCAGGACACTCATCTACATGTAGTAGAAAGCCAAACCAGTACTGAAACGAGAATCAGTAGAGGTAATGGTATATATAAGAGTATATCGTCGATCTGAAAAGGGAGGTAAGAGATGAATCTCTACGACCGATAACAGAGAACCTATGAAATAGACCCCGTAGAAGGAGATCATTGAATTCAAATAGGCAATACTCTCCTCACATCCCTCTGACATTCACTGCATGCTGAGAGGAAAACCGGGCTCCAACATGCTGCGGAGCGCATATCAACGTAGAATCTAGCACAAACTTACTTCACCACCTCCATAGGAGGCAAAGTTTGTAAAACTGATTTGTGGGTGTGGTGAGGGGTGTATTTATAGGCATTTTGAGGTTTGGGAAACTTTGCCCCTCCTGGTAGGAATGTATATCCCATACGTCACTAGCTCATGGACTCTTGCTAATTACATGAAAGAAATGATAATTTTAAATGCAAACAGGACAAATAATGAAACAGGACAAAGGAAAAAAAAAAAGAAAAAAAAAGAAAATACATCCCAATAGAAAATAAGATAAGGCTTTTCACAAGAAAATGTAAATAAACTAGACATCTACACCAGGAAAGAGAAACAATAATCAAAGCTGGTGATAAAAGTAACTTGTTACAGGCTGCCTTGCCTGAAGAAAGGTCTCAACTATCTTGTTCAAAAACTTTGATTAAGAATCAAGAGTTCAATCTCTGACTGGGGCCTGAGATAAAAGAAAAAGAAGTCTGAACCAAAATAGATTCCATAAATTGAATACACTGAGGGCTTAAAACATACAAAGGAGTTCCCATAACCTATGTAAGAAAGTCTAGGAGCTAGTAAGGTAAGGTCCAAAGGAAGAACCACAATCAGAAAGAATTTGTCTAGAAGGACAAAAAAAGGATCTAGTGGTGGTCTTTGAGATCAGGAACATAAATGAATCCCAATAAACTAGGGTAAAACAGAATGCATCTTGATAAAGTTTTGAGATCCAAAATAGGCCATAAACTTCCATCTTTCATAGGGACAAGAAAAAATAGGATTACAATCCTAGATCTTATACCAATTGGAACCAGTACTATTACCTCCTAGATTCAAGTTAAAGGCTGACAGAAAAATAACTCCTGTCTCCACAAAATCTTTTAATAAAGCAGTCATAACAACCTTCATAAAAGGAAAAATTGGCATGAAGCAATACTGAAGCCATAGGAAATTTTGTATAGAATTCTGGACATACTGCGACTAGGCCTTTGATAAAGGAATAACCTAACATGTAACAGAATAGAATCTGGATTGAAGGTTCAAATTATTTGTAAGAGGAAGAAGGCCTCAAAATAAAGGCCTTATTTCAAATAATACTAGACTAGAGTTTGTGAAAAGGAGGAAAATACATCCTAACTTTTTGGGTGGACTGCAAAGGATATAACTTAACAAAAAATGAATGATTGATATTGCCAAATAAGGAATTTACGGCGTTTCGAAGATTAAAAAGATTTTACTAAAATACTGTTACTTTCTCAAACACACACATCCATTGCCACACAGGGGATATGAATCAAAAATGGTTTACTGGGCAGTATCAATTTTGCACATTGTATATGGGATGATCACATCATCATCAGAAGAATCTTAGGACGGTGTGAATACCCCTAAAACATTGTGTTTAATTAGCTTAACAAAATATTTTGGTTTCATGTAATACCGGTATAGTGGTGCATGTAAGTAAGGTAGGCTGAATGTTATTTGTGATTATTGTAGTGGAACAATATTTTCTTACCTTAGCATATCTGCTGTCAGTCCTAGCTTGTAGCGTTTTGGGTAGAATCTATCCAAGACTTGCTGCAAGGGATGCTGCATCTTACATGGAGATGGTCCTCCAGGGCTTGATGGTGCTGGTCTATCTAGATCACCATGTTCCACCTAGAAAACATTGGAAGATATAACACAAAAATCTATTTTAAGAACGAACCAATATTGTATATATGACATTTTAACTTAACATTGGCAAGAACATTTTCGTTACACCTATAAAGTTTCAAAACTCACGCACAACTGAATTGCTTACACAGTGCTGGACAGTCATTGAACAAGTGTCTCAGCTGCCCTTTAAAACTTTATGATTTTTATAACATTGTGTCTTCATGATTGAAATAAACACAAGAGTCACCAACCTGAGCCATTAGAGCTGCCATTTCTTGAGCCAACTCCTTATCGACAGGAAACCTCCCGCTGACTATTTCATCATTGACCTGATATGCAAGCAGCAGCCTCTCCCGATCAGTTTCCCCCTTACACTGGGCTCTAAAATGCACTCTGCAACAAATAAATCCAAACTGCAATTCTACAGCATATAATGTTCCTTTAAGTATATCTCTGCTTGATCACATGATGCTCAATATCCAACTACAAATCAGAATGTGAGTTTAGTTATTAAAACAATTAAAGCCCTAAACTGGAAGTGCACAATACACACCTGTTCTTGTAAGTTAGTTTCACTATCCTCGTGCCTTCATATTTTCCTGGATGAAGTTCTCGCAATGCCTGCTCCCACTTTGAAATGACATCACATATCTGGGGGGAAAAAAGATGAAGAAGAAAAAAAATAATCTATATTATATTGTTTATAAGTCTGAAAAACCTAAAAAAATATCTTAAACTGATATAAAAACAAAAAATAAAATGCACTATTTTTAAATATTTATTTCAAATATTTTTTATTAATAAATAAACAACATACAAAAGAAGCATCAATACAAGGTACATCGGCAGCTCAATCGAAACATCATAAATAGAGAAACGCCTGATTCGACAGGCCAATGTCCTCTATGTAAAGGCAGCTTATATTATCATTTTTTTATTTTGCTCCCTTTTCCTGTAATGTAATTTTGAAAACTGTGCCTCCTAATTCCTCTTAGAAATGGAAGTGCAGACTCAGAGTCTTAACATATATATATGTATATGTATAAATATATATACACACACAAACAGTATATATATATATATAAATATATTTTTTTATTTTTTTTCCCCACACAGCCATAGGCTGTACAATCTAGTAACTCATTTTTAGCTGTCCCTGATTGGCCCCAGCAGAGAAGAAAAGCTAGGTTACAACTACTGGGCACCCATTGATTTATGGACACAACACATTTATTTATTGGTATTGTGTTTGAATATTTAAACAACTTATATTATATTACTTGTAAAAATACATCTGTATATTATTTTGATGCTAATCTTTGCTTTGAATACACCATTCTATTAAATATCTATTAAGTGTTTAATGTCCATATAAACACACAATGAAAAGGTGATTTTGTTTAAAACAAACAAACAACATTTTAATTTTTACATTTTTTAATTAATAACATATTTGTTAACAGAATTAGCACCACTAGAGGGGGTTAGTTCATGTGTTTCATATTGATGACATTGAGCTCATGCTCATAATTTACAGAGGAGTGAGCACTGATTGGCTAAAATGCAAGTCTGTCAAAAGAACTGAAATAAGGGGTCAGCCTGCAGAGGTTTAGATACAAGGTAATTACAGAGGTAAAACATGTATTATTATAATATTATTATATGTTGGTTATGCAAAACTGGGCAATTAAGAGATTATCTATCTTTTAAAGCAACAATAATTCTGGTATTGCCTGTCCCTTTAAATGACCTAAATATGTCTATCTGATTCTCAGACTCCTAATTAAGCCCCAAAGTTTTAGATGTATACTGATGTATACAGACTTCACATTGCTTCTGTTTGTATAATGGGTCTTTTCATATGCAGGGGAGGGTGTGCTCTCAGCCGCTTTCAGTGGGTGTTCCAGACTAATCTCATCAACAGTGCTAAATTGAGAGCTGCTAAGTAAGTTTTAAAAATGTTTTATACTGGATTTTTAGATCAGTATCTGTGCATATTATTCTGTATAGTAGTGTCTATTACATGCAGTTTTTCACAGATAAGACCAACACCAGAACAATGGGTCATGATCTCAAGTTGAAGGGTAAAGGAGTAATTTGCAGAAGAACTGGCAGGTTCATAGAATAAAGTTCCATTAGAGGTGCTAATATTGATGACAAACAAGAACTATCAGCTATTCGGGACAATGTTACAAGCACAAAAACCGCTCAGCCTCTCACACAGTGTACCATGCTGTGTCTTACTTTCGGGTCTTCAGTTTGCCATATTCCTTGGCCTTGAGACAAAAAGGAAGTGTTGGGATCTTACTTACTTTCTCTCTCATTTAGCACCGCACACCTATGTCACCCCCAAGACTCTGTTCACAGTTTCTTGGACACTAATGTGTGGCCGCCTGCTTTTTTTTAACCCTATCAACATACACGTTGACAACTGTCTCATTCCTGCTTGACCCACTATTTTTTAATGATTTTGCCCCCTTTTCATGTAATTTAGCTTTAAAAATTCAGCAATTTCTATTTACCAGAACTTAAACTTCACACTGTTTACTTCCCAAGGCTAACTCTGCTACATAGCTGTCCCTAATTGGTTTTATATTATAACAACTGCAAAACAATGCACTCTATACTTGTATTATAGCCAGGATTAGCCTTGTTGTCTGCAGACTAAAGCCCAGATTGGCTTCTCCAAATAAGACCCAAATGGTGGGTGGAGTTTGGCTACTGATAAATAATTTGCAATAAAACAGATGTTAATTTGTGTTTAAAAAATGTATGGACTTGGATGATATGTTATTCTATAGCAACACAACAGAAATGTCTTGTAATTACAAGGTTTATTGTCCCATTAGCCCAGAAAACTCCCATAATAATGCACTTTGATAGCCATTGCATTGAGTTTTTTTATCTCATATCTGCCCTCTCATGTGGCTTTTCAAGAGATGTTTCAAAACCTTGTAGACTACTAAAAAAGGACATCAATTAGAGGCATTTACAATATTTATTTTGTCATTGTAACTCTCTATTAGTCCTCTACTCTTTCTGACCTCACATTCAAACATCAAATTTAAGACAACCATCAATTTTCAAATCTTTTCCAGCCTCCACCCTCAACACAGCTGCACCAAAACTCTCAACACGCTCAAGTTTCAACCTGGTCATTCTTATCTCACTCACTGCCTGCCAAGATAATCATGTCCTGCTGAATGTTAAAGGTGGGGATCAAACACTTTATCTGACTTCCTTCAACTCCATGTACTTCAAACAATAACTGGATTAAAGGTGATCTTTATAAAGAAGTCATTAATAATTTGTTAGCCTAACCTTATGCACATCCCGTGCGTTCTATAATTCCCATAAAGGGACATTAAACTGCTGTGCACAACTGTAAAAGAATACTAACTACTCACTATGTTATTGCATTGCATCCTGCAGCTCTTTTCAAATCAGTTTTCCTGTTTTAATAGCTTAAAGGGACAGTATACACTCATTTTCATATAACTGCATGTAATAGACACTATTATAAAGAATAAGATGCACAGATACGGATTTAAAAATCCAGTATAAAACAGTTTAAAAACTTACTTAGAAGCTGTCAGTTTGGCTCTGTTGAAAAGGTAGCTGGAAAGCCCACTGCAAGTGGCAAATAAGACACTCCCCCCTCTTTAACATATGAAAAGACCCATTACACAAACAGAAGCAAGCTGGAGAAGGTAGCTGACAGTATTCACATAAAACTTTGGGGCTTGGTTAGGAGTCTGAAAATCAGAGCAATGTTATTTAAAAATAAGCAAAACTATACATTTATTTAAAAAAAAAAACTTTATGGGCTATATAAATAGATAATCTACAAAACATTTATGCAAAGAAAAAATGAGTGTATAATGTCCCTTTAAAGTTGCCAGATACTAAAGCTCCGCCTCTTCATACTGGGTGCCGCCATCTTGGAGCTCAGGTATTCTCACAGCCTGACAGAAGCAATGCACACTCACATACTGGGCGCCAGCATCTTGGATCTCAGCTTCTATAAGGCTGTGAGAATACCTGAGATCCAAGATGGTGGTGCCCAGTATGTGAGTGAGCACAGCTTCTATAAGGCTGTGAGAATACCTGAGATCCAAGATGGTGGTGCCCAGTATGCGAGTGAGCACAGCTTCTATAAGGCTGTGAGAATACCTGAGATCCAAGATGGTGCCGCCATCTTGGAGCTCAGGTATTCTCACAGCCTGACAGAAGCAATGCACACTCACATACTGGGCACCACCATCTTGGATCTCAGGTATTCTCACAGCCTTATAGAAGCTGTGCTCCCTCACATACTGGGCACCACCATCTTGGATCTCAGGTATTCTCACAGCCTTATAGAAGCTGTGCTCACTCACATACTGGGCACAACCATCTTGGAGCTCAGGTATTCTCACAGCCTGACAAAAGCAGTGCACACTCACATACTGGGCACCGCCACCTTGGAGCTCAGGTATACTCACAGCCTGACAGAACCTGTTATCACTCATAAACTGGGCGCTGCCATCTTGGAGCTCAGGTATTCTCACAGCCTGACAGAAGCTGTGCTCACTCACATACTGGGCGTTGCCATCTTGGAGCTCAGGTATTCTCACATCCTGACAGAAGCAGTGCAAACTCACATACTGTGTCGCCGCCATCTTGGAGCTCAGGTATTCTCACAGCCTGACAGAAGCTGTGCTCACTCACATACTGGGCGCCGCCATCTTGGAGCTCAGGTATTCTCACAGCCTGTGACAAAATCAGTGCACACTAACAGTGATATTGCCCACTTTTTTTATAACTGTATCATTTTATTGGAGTTAGTGTGCATGATCATGTGAGCTTTACATATTTGCATTTTTTACACAGTTTTATAGTTACACAAAATTAGGGTTGCCATTTTTTCTGGGGGAAAATATCAGCCATGCTTATTAGCATACATTTGCATAAATAATTATACAATTTATATAAGGAACTAAAGATGCTAAGACTTACATTAAATGATAATTAGTTTAAAATTAGATTCTAACACACTTAGAAGTTTCCCATGATATCTTTCGTTTCCAGCTTTGATCAGATCCTTAAAAATACCGCCCGTGTTTGTAACATACAGGCTGGGTAGTAACCATATACAAACTATATTTTAAAAAAACTCATCAATATTATATAGCAATACAGCAGCTGCAAAAATGTAAAGCTCCTGCTTTGTATCACGCACCCTAACCTGTAGCACAATATATAGTAGTCAAAAACCTCATTGATATGTAAATGCAAACTGCTTCTGTCAGGCTGTGAGAATACTTGAGCTCCAAGATGGCGGCACCCAGTATGTGAGTGTGCACTGCTTCTGTCAGGCTGTGAGAATACTTGAGCTCCAAGATGGCGGCACCCAGTATGTGAGTGTGCACTGCTTCTGTCAGGCTGTGAGAATACTTGAGCTCCAAGATGGCGGCACCCAGTATGTGAGTGTGCACTGCTTCTGTCAGGCTGTGAGAATACTTGAGCTCCAAGATGGCGGTGCCCAGTATGAAGAGGCAGAGCTTCAGTATCTGGCACCTTTAAGCTATTAAAAAAGGAAAACTGATTTGAAAAGAGCTGCAGGAACAGGAAGTAATGCAGTAACATAGTGAGTAGTTACTATTCTTTTGTAGTTGTGCACAGCAGTTTAATGTCCCTTTAAACTACATATCAACCACCCAGATTAAACACCATCTTGAGATTATAACCCCTTGTCCTTGTTTTGAGAAATGAATTGATCCTCAATTTAGTTAAATCCCTGAATATATTTGAACATTTCTATCATATTAGCACTCTCTAAACTATATATACTAAACAAAGCCTTTCATTGTCAGATTATACACCATGTACCATTTCCTCCACACCAGAGTGGTGAAGAATTACCTTAATATTCCCCTGCAGGCAGTGCTCTAGGTCTCTGCCAGAGGGGTCATCTGTGAAAAGAGCAAATCCAGAGTGGCAGGATTTCCTCATTCCGGTATCCTGGTTTAACATCTGAAGGAATTCTTCTACTGTTGTTGAGCCATCAAAGCCCACCACCTGGTGTAGAAACATACTGATAAATGTGACTGCTGATGTTCAACATAGTCTACTGGAACGTACTAAGTAGTCTACACAATCTACTATACTAAATCAGTAATTTTGTCTTACATAATAAAGGGCAGAGAGAAGGGGGTATTTCAGTAATAGCATTTGAATTAACAGCAGAGGAAGACAAATTATATATATATATATATAGATAGTCATATACCCTAAGGTCTAGAACAAGCCTGCATTTTTCCTATAGCACTAAAGCAATATCTGCTGTCTGCATATAATCTGGAACAAAGATATAAAACCTTTGTATGTCAATTCTGAATAATATTTCTTTCTACAACTGTTTTCATATATGTGACATATACGTATGTAGGGCTGGCATGTTGATGACATCTAAAAGCACATGCTTTACCTGGTAAGTCCCATTCATGAAATGCACTGGAATACTAAATGGCAGAGAATGGTGATATGGGTTCCTCAGCAAAATAGACACAATTTCCATGCGTGAAGGTCTTGCCTCCCTATCCCCCGCCCTCAAGGTATGGTCCACTGATCGCTGACAGTATATGGCATATTTGCCAATTTCATTTCTAAACCAGTAAAAACACAATTATGTCAAGAAGTTTGTGAGAGGACAGACACACATCAGACCCCCATTAAAATCCAAGGCAAAAATAAATAAATAACCAGTTTGTTATAATTAGCACATTTTAACTAGTCTGTTCCAATTCAAAATTTGGACACGCTTCATCCATTATTTAACATTAACTTTTTTGAGCTTCTAAAACTTTTAAACACATTGAGAGTCTACTTTAATTGTGGAACAAGAATTTAATTGATGTTTTTTAACCCCTTAATGACCGCAGCACTTTTCCATTTTCTGTCCGTTTGGGACCAAGGCTATTTTTACATTTTTGCGGTGTTTGTGTTTAGCTGTAATTTTCCTCTTACTCATTTACTGTACCCACACATATTATATACCATTTTTCTCGCCATTAAATGGAATTTCAAAAGATACCATTATTTTCATCATATCTTATAATTTACTATAAAAAACATTATAAAATATGAGGAAAAAATGGAAAAAAACACACTTTTTCTAACTTTGACCCCCAAAATCTGTTACACATCAACAACCACCAAAAAACACCCATGCTAAATAGTTTCTAAATTTTGTCCTGAGTTTATAAATACCCAATGTTTACATGTTCTTTGCTTTTTTTGCAAGTTATAGGGCACTAAATAAAAGTAGCACTTTGCTATTTCCAAACCACTTTTTTTCAAAATTAGCGCTAGTTACATTGGGACACTAATATCTTTCAGGAATCCCTGAATATCCATTGACATGTTTATATTTTTTTTTCAAAGACATCCCAAAGTATTGATCTAGGACCATTTTGGTATATTTCATGCCACTATTTCACCGCCAAATGCGATCAAATAAAAAAAATTGTTCACTTTTTCACAAATTATTTCACAAACTTTAGGTTTCTCACTGAAATTATTTACAAACAACTTATGCAATTATAGCATAAATGGTTGTAAATGCTTCTCTGGGATCCCCTTTGTTCAGAAATAGTAGACATATATGGCTTTGACTTTGCTTTTTGGTAATTAGAAGGCTGCTAAATGCCACTGCGCACAATACGTGTATTATGCCCAGCAGTGAAGGGGTTAATTAGGGAGCATGTAGGGAGCTTCTAGGGTTAATTTTAGCTTTAGTGTAGTGTAGTAGACAACCCCAAGTATTGATCTAGGCCCATTTTGGTATATTTCATGCCACCATTTCACCGCCAAATGCGATCAAAGTAAAAAAAACGTTAATTTTTTCACAATTTTAGGTTTCTCACTGAAATTATTTACAAACAGCTTGTGCAATTATGGCACAAATGGTTGTAAATGCTTCTCTGGGGTGCCCTTTGTTCAGAAATAGCAGACATATATGACTTTGGCGTTGCTTTTTGGTAATTAGAAGGTCGCTAAATGCTGCTGCGCATCACACGTGTATTATGGCTAGCAGTGAAGGGGTTAATTAGGTAGTTTGTAGGGATCTTTTAGGGTTAATTTTAGCTTTAGTGTAGAGATCAGCCTCCCACCTGACACATCCCACCCCCTGATCCCTCCCAAACAGCTCCCTTCTCTCCCCCACCCCACAATTGTCCCCGCCATCTTAAGTACTGGCAGAAAGTCTGCCAGTACTAAAAAAAAAAAAAAAAAGCATATTTACATATGCTGTGTTTCAGCTGTCTGCCAGTACCCAGTTTGAACAATCAAATGTTTATTTATTTTTTATTTTTTTTCTGTAGTGTAGCTCAATTCCCCCCCCCCCCACCACCACAGACCAACCCCCACCACCTAAATCACACCTAAGGTTTTTTTTTTTAACATTAAATGTCCCACTTTTATTTTGTTTTGGGACACATTTTTTCTGTAGTGTAGCAGTCCCCACCCGCTCCCTCCCCGTGCACGCGCCCGCCCCCTCGTGCACGTGCGCACGCCCGCGCGCTCCCCCGGACTTCCCCGCCCACGATCCCACCCCCCTCCACATGACCAGGGCCATCGATGGCCGCCACCCACCTCCCACACCGGCTCCCACCCACCAACGATACCGGCCATCGATGTCCGGTGCAGAGAGGGCCACAGAGTGGCTCTCTCTGCATCGGATGGCCGTAAAAGGTTATTGCAGGATGCCTCGATATCGAGGCATCACTGCAATAACCGGAAAGCAGCTGGAAGCGAGCAGGATCGCTTCCAGCTGCTTTCCACACCGAGGACGTGCAGGGTACGTCCTCAGGCATTAACTGCCTTTTTTCTGAGGACGTACCCTGCACGTCCTCGGTCGTTAAGGGGTTAATCAATCGTTTTTTTAAGTTCTTCATTACCTAATTACTATATTAGCTATTTATTTTTATTAAACCAGACGTCTGTATATTGGGGGACTTTAAGATGTGTTTTAATTTTCTCCATTTCTACATTAATTGTGATAAATTTAATATTTAGTCCTTTAAAGGGGACAAGTGCTTACATGAATATTGTTCTTAAAGGGACAGCCTAAAACAAAAAGCATGTGATAAGAAGCTGTCTGTAGTGGCTTAGAAACAGGCAGAAATTTAGAGGTTTAAATGTTATAAAGTATATTAATATAACAATGTTGTTTATACAAAGCTCAGGAATGGCTAGTAAAGGCAGTATCAATATTTTTAAACAATAACAATTTTGGTGTAGACTGTCCCTTTAACTAGCTTGTATCAGTTTTTCTAGCTAGAGAATATCCATCATCCTATTTGCTATAGTAAATGCCCAATTAAATGCAAGATTAAATGACCTGCATGAATTAATAGTTACACAGCTCTTACCTGGTTTCTGCATGTCTCTGCAGATGTTGTTTTAAGTACCAAAGGAAATGATGCTGAGGTAAAAATACAGCTGCACACAGGGCTAATAGCTGCCAACACTGCAAATTAAACACTTGTTACATATATTCAAGCACTGAAATAACAATAATAAATTATATAAATGCCCAGATCAGAGACTGGAAGTTAATATGAAGTACAGACTATGTTAAACCAACATCCTGGACAATATATTTATAGATATATAGGTCCAATATAGATTACCATATATGTATATATTAACATAGCTATTTAAGTTGTACAGTATAAAAGATGCAGTGTCTTATCCTGGCTTGTTAAGGGGACAGTAAACACATTGAGATTATAATACACAGAGGGCAGCCTATGTTTAAAAAATACAAACCCCCAAGCTAAAGTTACAAAAAAATAAAGAAAAAGTAAAATTACAGAAAACTAAACAAAGCTATCCAAAATAAAAAATGTAAACCTAAACTAATACCCCTATAAAAATAAAAAATCCCCCCAAAATAAAAACACCCCCTAATCTAATACTAAACTACCAATAGCCCTTAAAAGGGTATTTTGTAGGGCATTGCCCTAAGTTAAACAGCTCTTTCACCTCTAAAAAATACTAAGTCCCCCCTAACAGTAAAAAAACCCCCAACCACCAAACCCCCCAAAATAAAAAAAACTAACACTAAAAATAAATAAACTACCCATTGCCCCTAAAGGGGCATTTGTATGGGCATTGTGCTTAAAAGGGCATTTAGCTCTTTTACTGCCCTTAAAAGGGTAATCAGCTCTTTTTCAAGCCCAAAAAAACCCTAATCTAAAAAAAAAACATTGCAAAAATTAAAATAAAGCCTAAACCTAAGCCCCAAATAGGTACTCACTGTTCCTGAAGTCCGGCGGAGGTCTTCTTCCAGAAGGATCCATCATCTTCTATCTTCATCCCGAGTGAAGGCGGCAAGGAGCGGAGGTGCAGAGCTGTGTTCCCGATGCCTGGATCCTCAGCAGCGGTCCTCGGTGGCAGCGGTCCTCGGCGGCATGGAGGCTTCCTCTTCTTCCGATGTCCGTTGTAGACTGAAGATTAAATGCAAGGTACCGCAATCAATTTGGGGTACCTTACATTCCTATTGGCTTAAATTTTTAAATCAGCCAATAGGATTAGAGCTACTGAAATAGCCAATAGGAATGCAAGGTACCCCAATAAATATGGGGTACCTTGCATTCAATCTTCAGTGTGCGAAGGACGATCGCATGAAGAGGAGCCGCCACACCGCGGACCACCACTGAGGATCCAGGCATCAGAAACACAGCTCTGCACCTCCGCTTCGCGCCGCCTTCACTCCTGATGAAGATAAAAGATGATGGATCCGTCTGGAAGAAGACCTTCTCTGCCGGACTTCAGGAACAGTGAGTACCTATTTGGGCTTGAAAAAGAGCTGAATGCCCTTTTAAGGGCAATACCCATACAAATGCCCCTTTAGGGGCAATGGGTAGTTTAGTTTTTTTTAGTGTTAGTTTTTTTTATTTTGGGGGGTTTGGTGGTTGGGGTTTTTTTACTGTTAGGGGGGACTTAGTATTTTTTAGAGGTGAAAGAGCTGTTTAACTTAGGGCAATGCCCTACAAAATGCCCTTTTAAGTACGATTGGTAGTTTAGTATTAGATTAGGGGGTGTTTTTATTCTGGGGGGATTTTTATTTTTATAGGGGTATTAGGTTAGGTTTTTTATTTTTGGGGGTTAGGTGAGTGGGTGGTTTTAACAGTTAGGGGGGACTTAGCAATGCCCTACAAAAGGCCCTTTTAAGGGCTATTGGTAGTCTAGATTAGGAGTACTTTTATTTTGGGGGGCTTTTTTATTTTCATAGGGATTAGGTATAATTTTTATTTTTGATAATTTTGTTTATTTTTTCCGTAATGTTAGACTTTTTTATTTTTTTGTAATTTAATGTTAATGGGTTAATATTTTAATTATGTTATTTGTAGTTTAGGGGTTAATAACTATTATTTTGCGACGTGGGGTTTGACGGTTTAGGTGTTTGTTAATACTTTGTGCGGGAAGTTATTTTTTTTTTTTATACTTTGTGAGGGCGGTTACTTGTTTTTATTTTTATTTCTTGCGGGTGGTTGCGTGTTTTTTTTTTTTAAGGCTTAGGGTTTGCCTACGCTGCATCCAGGTGGATTCCAAAAATGGCAGGGTGGTGAAAGAATCCACCCTGCCATTTTCGGAATCCACCAGGATGCAGCTTCGCTGCATTCAGATGGATTCTTTTGGCTGCGTGCACAGCCAACATTCTTTTGGCTGCCTCACGCAGCCAACATTCCTTTGAGGCAACTGGCGACACTGATAGACGCGTTACAAACACGATTATAGTATAGATATATATTTAGCTATGCATAATTAAATTTCATTATTTATTTTGCCTCCTTATTAATATAATTTAGTTCTGAAAATTGAGCATATGAAAAGTATATATATATATATATATATATATTTATATATATATACCTTTCACTAATTGACTTTAACTGGTAACAACTGCAAAACAGAGTACTGTATACTAACGCAGTGACAGTGGCTGACCTTGTTGCCTGTAGGCTTAAGCCAAATGGTGGGTGAGTGGAGTTTGGTTATTGAAAAATTATTGTAGTAAAAAGGATGTTTATTTTATTTAAAAGCATTAAAGGGACATTAAACACTAAGGGCCAGATTACAAGTGGAGCGCTAAATATCCCCCAAAAACTGCCTGGTGCAGTTATTTTATTACAAAATAAAAATGCTACAATTTTTATTTTTTAATAAGATACACAACAAATGTATTTTAATTATAAGCATTTTGCTCATATGATTTGAGAACATTGTGGTTACCTGTATGAGAGAGTAGTTCTGTGGCTGTCTGCTACTTGTTTGCTTTATGAGTTGACAATACATCTCGTTCTGTAGCTCTGTATGTGTAAGACACACCTGCAGTGCTGTCTGTGCCAGTGATACATGATAGTCTATAGATGATGCTTCAATTGGCACATTTATAAATAGCTGGCACAACTGAAAAAATACAACATCAATAATTGTTACAGCCTAAAAAAGGTAACAAACATTAAATCACAATTGTTTCCTTGTTCTCAACCCGCTTAGGGCCAGATTACAAGTGGAGTGCTATTGAGCGCTCCCGCTTCAACAGTAACATGCGCTAGAAGAAAGCTTTTTACGCGCATTGGGTTTCTCTCGTATTATGAGTTGAAAGTAAACTGTTTTCGCTAACATGACTAGTACAAAAAAACAAACTTCAAATGTTTAAGTCAATGGAGCAAAAAAAGTTGCAAAAAAACCCCCTAATACCCTACTTGTGTGCTAACCCGACATGAAAATATGAATATTTCACATTCCAATGTTCTTCACATAGAAAAGAATATGTTCTATTTATTCATAAATAAATATTTCTACATATATCTGATGTCTTTTTGCAGAAATATATATATATATATATATATATATATATATATATATATATATATATATATATATACACACACACACACACACATACATATACACATACAGCTGTATAGATATAGATATATATATATATATATATATATATATATACACACAGCTATATATAGGAATATCTATAAATACATAGAACATGTTCTGCTATGTGCAGAACATTCGAATGTGAAATATTTACAGTAAATAAACCGTATAACACTTTATTAAAAATTAATATTGCATAAATGTTTTTTTACATGTTTTCATCTACTTAACTGCAAAGGGCTCCAATGCACACAACACACACACATATATGTGTGGGTGTTTATATGTATTTATGTCTTTGTATGTTTATATATTTGTCTGTAAATAAATAAATAAATACACAAATACCTAAACATACATATGTACATACACACACATATATATATATATATATATATATATATATATATATATATATATATATATATATATATATATATATATATATATATATATATATATATATATATACACACACACACATATTTAGACATGCATATGTATGTATCTCTATGTTAAAGCCCTTTGCCTGCCTTTATTTTTCTAACACCTGAAACCTCATATCTGTGAGCCTTTATAACTTTTTTGTGCAATATTTTTTTTAAAATAATTTTGATGTGTTTTGTGACACTTTTATGTCTTGCAAAACAGTTGACCAGAGCTCTGAGGACTCGGTAATCATTCTAGCGTTAATCGTGATTGTGCTCAAGCAATCACATTTACTTTCAACTTGCAATACGAGTGGAAAACACGACTCGCACAAAAACCTGTGATTAACCCCTTATCGCTCGCGCCCCTGAAGCCATCAGAATTATATTGACCCTGATGTGTGCCGCTCAGTTTCTACCTGTTGTGTGCGGCTTGGTTTCTACCCGTTGTGTGCGGCTCGGTTTCTACCCGTTGTGTGCGGCTCGGTTGCTACCCAATGTGTGCGGCTCGGTTGCTACCCAATGTGTGCGGCTCGGTTGCTACCCAATGTGTGCGGCTCGGTTGCTACCCAATGTGTGCGGCTCAGTTCCTACCAAATGTGTGTGGCTCAGTTGCTACCAAATGTGTGCGGCTCAGTTGCTACCCAATGTGTATGGCTCAGTTGCTACCCAATGTGTGCCACTTAGTTGCTACCCAATGTGTGCCGCTCAGTTGCTACCTAAAGTGTGCTGCTCAGTTGCTACCTAATGTGTGCCGCTCAGTTGCTACCTAATGTGTGCCGCTCAGTTGCTACCCAATGTGTGCTGCTCAGTTGCTACCTAATGTGTGCTGCTCAGCTGCTACCCAATGTGTGCTGCTCAGTTGCTACCTAATGTGTGCTGCTCAGTTGCTACCTAATGTGTGCCGCCCAGTTGCTACCCAATGTGTGCTGCTTAGTTGCTACCCAATGTGTGCTGCTCAGTTGCTACCCAATGTGTGCTGCTCAGTTGCTACCCAATGTGTGCTGCTCAGTTGCTACCCAATGTGTGCTGCTCAGTTGCTACCCAATGTGTGCTGCTCAGTTGCTACCCAATGTGTGCTGCTCAGTTGCTACCTAATGTGTGCTGCTCAGTTGCTACCTAATGTGTGCCGCTCAGTTGCTACCTAATGTGTGCCGCTCAGTTTCTAATTATATTGCCTTAGTTGTCTGCAGTTATCTGGCATACTATTTCGAAATAAAGAATATAAACAAGATTATTGTAAAAATATGTTATATGTAAAGTTGTATACCCCCTCATATCATGCCTAAACCATCCACTCTCTTGCTCAGTGACTCTCATCCAAGTTGACAGGACAAACACGATAAGACACAGACTCAATACTGAATGTATCAACTCTTTTCAGTTTTAAAGAATGCATTTCAAATAAAAAGTAAGTATATTTGATATAGTAATTTATCCAGTAGGCAGCCTGGTGTGTCAAATGCCACTTAAAGGGACAGTATACTATATAATTGTTTTTCCCTTAATGTGTATCTAATTACTTTTTTTATACAAGTTGCAGAGTATAAAATGTATGAGATTGCTTTTTTAAGGCTTATTTGTGTATATGAATTAGCTGATTTTGTGTTTTGAAGCCACAACCTAATAAAATGGGTTGAGCTTGTAGGTATAATCAGATCTCATTTCACAGCTTGACCTTAAGGCCAAAAACGTTCAGGATAGGTGGGGATACCGCAAGCTAAATCAACTATTTCAAATGACAATATAAGGGTAATGGAAATACTTCTAAACAATTTAATACACTCCAGCCATTAAAGGGGATCATTGGGAACAAATTAAAGGGGAGAAATGTTTTGAGTAAACCATCTTATTGTGATTTATATTGTTCTCCTAGAATATGGAGACTCAACATTAAAGGGACATTGTAGGCTTAAACATGATACACTTTTGTATGTTGTTGCAAGTTATAGCTCCTGCTTCCTTGTCCCCTGTTATACCAGACTCTGATGTAAACTTGAGATCACACATGACACTCATCATAAGAGCTCATACTGTGAACCTCAATTTCTCCTTTTCCTTTCCGCTTTAGCAAAGGTGATCTACTGCATCATGCTGCTTTTTTTATTTATTTAAAATCACAGAAACTTATACTACCTTGTTCTCTCACGGCTAATAATTCCTGTTTACCTTGAAAAGCTTAAGAGCCTCAGTCTGTAGAGCTTCTGATGGTAGGGTTGTGAGTGAGCTGTGCAAGCCATCCTTACTGTAACAGAGCATCGGATGCTTCCACAAGGCAGAGGCTGATAGAAAAAGAGGGAACATAAGAAGTATCCATAAGTAAAACAAGTTTAAACACATAGATACAAATCAAAGCTAAGGCTACTTGTATTTTGGGATAATGCCATGAATATTTTTGCAACAGAAAATAGGACTTTTAATTCTATGGGTAGACTAATACTATTTTAAAGTCCCTTTATTTCAGTTCTTTGTGCAGAATAATTATTTAATTTATAAGACGTAATCTTAGTTCTTGCATGTATAGGAACTTCCTATTGTCTTAAAGGGACAGTCAACACCAAAATTGTTATTGTTTAAAAAGATAGATAATGCCTTTACTATCCAATTCCCCTGCTTTGCACAACCAACATTGTTATATTAATATACTTTATAACATTTAAACCTCTACATTTCTGCCTGTTTCTAAGTCACTACAGACAGCCTCTTATCACATGCTTTTTTTATTAGCTTTTCATAATAGGAGACTGCTAGTTCATGTGGGCCATATAGATAACATTGTGCTCACACCCATGAAGTTGTGCACAACACAGCACCAATTGGCTAAAATGCAAGTCAATAGATAATAAATAAATAAATAGCCATGTGATCAGGGGGCTGTCAGAAGAGATACAAGGTAATCACAGAGGTAAAAAGTATATTAATATAACAATGTTGCCTATGCAAAATTGGGGAATGGGCAATAAAGGGATTATCTATCTTTTTAAACAATAGCAATTTTTGAGTGATATTTTCACCTTCAGAATACAGACACAAGTGACAGTTCCCAGATACTAGGTAGACCAAAGTCTCCCATCCAATGTGCACCAGCAACTACTTTCAAGCCTCAGGCTACTGGTCTCTGACACAAGATGAACCATTCTAAACACAGAAAAGCTGGGTTTGATTCTATGTATAGGACAATTTTATACACATATTTTGATATTATGCAAAAAACACTTGTTTTTCTGTTCCAAGCTCTGCACATTACGGTTTATTGTTTGACACACAAATAAACTTTAGTATTTATACACTTACCTGAATCACCTTCCACATCTAGGAGTTTTCCTACAAGCTGTTCATACATTGTACCCACTTTGGCATTATTGCTTCCAGCTGCCACAGTTAGGTGGTACAGCCAGGTGTCCTATAAAGAAGAACTAAGTTGGGTAAATGTTCTTTCATCTAATCTCTCACACAAGAAATATATTAGGATGCTCAACAGTCCAATAAAAGGTTTTATCATGTATAACATGCACCGTTATCTAATTTGTAGTTATCTATATAGCAGGTATCCTGCTTCCTTACTTCCATTACTTGAATTCCTTTATCCTATCGCCTTGAATTTTGTTTATCTTATCGCCAAGCTACTAAATCACAGACTATATTATTATTTTGCACTCATTAACAAGTTCCAGGGAATTTGCTCTTTTAATTTGCCAAAGTTACTCAATTGTTTTGCAAACAATAGAATCTACGATTTTTTATGTAGAATATCCAATCAGTATGTACAGCTTCCCTACAATAGCTCATACTACTATTTTTAGGTCCGACTAGAACTGTCAATAAAGTTTCAGTGGTCCAGCACCTACCTTTTCATGCTTGGTGCCAATCAACAGGTATGTTGGGCTTTGATCTTCAGGGTGAATGACCAGAGTGTAATGCGAAGAAAGGAACCCTCTACCATTAGCCTCGTAATCTTCATCGGAGTCACATGATCTATCAACTTCTTCCACCTTTGCCTTTCGTACATTCAGCTGCCCCAATGGACACTTTAATGTAGATAAAATATACTTTAGATAGACACACCCTGTGCTCCCTATTAGCCAAGGAGCATTAAAAGGACATTAAACTTTTTTTAATTTTTTTTATTCGTAGCATCTAAAAGATGATATTTTAAGATATATACAGCTGTTGTATAAAGGATCTCTAATAATGTGCTTACATCAATGCAAAATGTGTCCGTAGAAAAACCTAACCTAGTAATCTCACTGTCATGTATGTTTTTATACAGAGGAAATAAAGAATACTGATGTTTTAATGTATCTAATCTTTGAACACATTTTCCCTCAACATGGGCCTTACTGAACTATTAAACTGACATAGAAAGGTTCACACCCCAGAGAACAACAGGCGATGAATACTCTAAATACAGACTCTAGAGTGAAGGGGAGGTGCGCTGTGACGACAGCACGTAGCGCAACACAGCGGGAGCCCAAGCAGAAGCACGGACACGCTAGCGGTGGAGAGGAAACCGCGTCCAGTGCCGAGTTTGGGGTTTGAAGCGCCCTTGGGAAGTTTCTCTGCCAGGAGTGCTAGGAGGGGAGGCGGCTCGAATTGCGGGCTACACCTGGCCTGACACCTCCACAGCAGGATACGGCAAGGGCAAGGCTGGGATAAGCTACTACCCACAGCGACACAAGAAGGGTCTAGGGGCCCAGGATCTATTGGGCTACCGACTAACCCTGAGGTTTTCTCCGGGTGCAGAAGGTGTGAGGGGGTGCACTTGGGAAGCCACAGAGTTGCCTTCCTAGAGGAGGCCTTCATCCCCCTGAAAGAAAGGAGTAAGGAGAGAGGCCCTGAAAAATTGTGGGCGAACAGAGCGGAGTAAATGGAGGAGAAAGGAAGGAACAAGGGAAGGTAGGAACGTATTTTACTGACTGTTGCTGTTTTTGTTCCCTGTTTGTCCCTCATATGTAAGAGGGGTGTTGAACCAGAGAGTATAGGAGCTCAGCTTACTTTTTCCTTGGCTCTTGGTTTACTTTTTTTTTTCCCTCCTCCTCTCCCTACCTTCCCTAAAAATTTCTTGCTCAAAAAGTTGAATTTGATAAAGATTGGAGTTGCTTAGGGACTGGTACAAGTTTCTCCTTTATCTCTTTATTATTTTTTCAAAACCCTCCTCTTTTAAAGTGATTTGGTTGTAAACTGCACTCATTGTGAAAAAGACCTGTGAGATGACACCCTGCTGAGTGTTGATTACAACTGGGAGCTAGCAGGTCAGAGCCTGAATTAAGTCAGCAGATATATGGAGAAGTATCTCAACCAGGGGAAAATGTCACCAAAAATGAAACAAACGGAAAAAAAGGCAATAAAACTGCCAATTCAATTAACTCCCCAAATAAATCACTTAGGGAAGAAAAGATCCCTGACACTTCTTATGCAGGGGAAATTGCAACACTGGTCTCGGCCCTGATAGGGCCCAAATTGGAAGAGATTCATACCAGATTAAATACAATACTGGAGGAGTTAAAAAATCAGGCAGAGAGAATAAAAGAGATGGAACAACGGATTTCAAATTGCGAAGATACTCAGATTAAAGCACAACTTCAGATGGAGGCCTTAATGAAACAAAATCTATCACTATCTAACAAAATTGATGAGATGGAGAACAGAGCCAGGCGGAACAATCTACGCCTGATCGGCATCCCCGAATCAATAAAAACCCAGGACTTAAAAAAGTTTGTGGAATGGACTATTCCTGAGCTATTGGGCTTAAATCCAGAGCAGAACATATTCATTATTGAAAGAGTGCATAGATTGGGAAGAGAAAGAGACCAATCAACGACAACTGATAGGAGACCAAGACCAGTCATGGCGAAATTCTTGAACTTCCAAGGAAAAAGCGAGATCTTGAGAGCCTATAGGAAACAACAGAACCTACACCATCAAGGAGCAAAGATCCTGCTCTTCCAGGACTTTTCCTCTGAAGTCTCGCTGAAAAGGAAACAATTTTCGCCTATCTGCTCTCGCCTAGTGGCAGAAAAAAGGTTTTTCTCCCTGCTGTATCCAGCCAGACTCAGGATAAAATCAGGCCTGGATTTTTTCTTTTTTGACTCCCCAGAAGCAGCCCTTTCATTCTTGGATAATGAATCGAAGAAGGGGATGGCTTAATGAGAGTCTTCTTTACATTATATGGTTTTTGTAATTATATTATTATATTTTTTTTTTTTTCTTTTTCTTCTTCTTCCCCGGACAGAAAATATATATATATTTTTTTTTCCTCTGGATCTCTTTATGTTTGCTCAAGAGATCAAAATTTTTCTTCTTTTTTTTTTTTTTTTTTCTCTTCCCCGGACAGAAAATATATATTTTTTTTTTCTCTTCCCCAGACAGAAAATATATATATATATTTTTTTCCCTCTGGATCTCTATGGTTTTTTTTTTTTTTTTCACAATGATGTGTATCACTGTAATATTAGGACAAATAAGGAACAAGGCTACTCTTTTAAGTAGAGAAAAGATTGTGTATAGGCCTAAAGCTATGTATCAAGTAATATATGATGTTGAACACAGGTGGTTTATATATTTTTGGTTTGATATGTGTGAATTGTTGCTTATCACTGTAATATTAGGACGAATGAGAAATAAGCCTATTCCTCTAAGTAGAGAAAGATTGTGTATATGTTCAAGAGTTTTATTAGTACTCGTATAGATAGAAAGACATCATAGCTATGGGTAAAATAAGGTATGATTCTGATCACAAGAGGTTAAAACACAATTTACTTATTTTTTTTCTCACAAAGGGCAATATACCTTTTTTTTTTTTTGCCCTCTTTTTCTATATATACTCACAAAGAATGTATAACTATGTATCAAGTAATATATGATGCTGAACACAGATGGTTTATAAATTTCTGGTTTGATGTTTGTGAAATGTTGTTTATTACTCTAACATTAGGACGCATGAGAAACATGTCTACTTCTCTAAGTAGAAAAGGATTGTGTATATGCCTAAAAAGTTTTATCAGTATCTGTATAGATAGAAAGACATTATAGTTATGGGTAAAATAAGGTATGATTCTGTTCACAAGGTGTTAAAAACACAATTTATTTATTTACTTATATCTTTTTTTTTTTTTTTTTTTTTCTCTTCTTCCCTCTTCTCCCCTCTTTTTCTTCTTCTTCCTCTCCTTTCCCTCCCCCCTCCCATATCCTTCTCCCCGAGGATTCCCTCTTATAAGTTAGATGGTTAAAATACTGACTTGGAGCATAGGGGGGGATACACTCCCCTATAAAGAGGAAAGCAATCTTGAACCTACTAGGGAAAAAAGATTTCGATATAGCATGTCTACAGGAAACTCACCTATCAGATAAAGAGCATAGAAAGATCAAAGCTCGCTGGTTGGGAGAATCTTTCTTTTCATCATATACGAAAGCGTCTAGAGGAGTGATGGTTCTTTTCCACACAAGGTTGGAATATAAAATTCTTAATATCTCTCAAGATAGTGAGGGAAGATATTTGATCATTAGGTTTTCTACTGAGGGGGAAGAATACCTGTTGGTTAATATTTATGGTCCTAATGTCTCTAATGAGAAATTTTGGAATTTATTAGTGAAGAAGATGATCAGATTCCCTAAAGCTAAGATTATACTGGTAGGGGACTTTAATGTCACACCAAACTCATACTTGGATAGAAGGAAAGTGGGGGCTCGAAGTGGGGAGATTAAATTCAAATCTGCTCAATTGAACTACGAGAAGAAAATATTTAATCTACTCCATAACTCACTAAAATTAGTTGATATATGGAGACTATTGAATCCAAATAGTCTTGAATACACGTGTTGTTCTAAAACTCACAATACGTTATCAAGGTTAGATCTTTTTTTGATCTCAGATGCATTAATCTCTAAAGTTGAGAAATGTAGCATTGGAGATTTTAGTCTATCAGACCATGCTCCGGTTACTTTATCTAACGCGGGAAAAAAGAAGTTCTCATTCAATTCTTTCTTCTTTCCAGCTTATCTGTGAGATTCCACCAGCTTTAAAGACTTTTTAATTAAAGCCTGGGAAGACTATAGCTCGTTTAACAGCCACTGCAGAGGGGATGTCCAGCTTTTCTTGGAAGCTGCTAAAGCCTATCTAAAAGCGGAAATCTCTAACTATGTGGCAAAGGTAAAGAAAGAGAACATGAGGAAAGATTTAGACCTCTCAGATAAAGTGAGGGAGGCATATATCTTGTTTAGGGAAAGACCCTGTAAATTGAATACAGATAAATACTTCCAGGCAAAGAAAGAAAGAGAGACGTTCCTTCTGGGAGAGGCACAGATACTCTCATATAAGAGTAGTGCTAGATTTGCTAAATATGGAAATAAAGTTGGCAAATATATGGCCTCTCTGTTTAAAAGACAGTCTAGGAGGAAATCAATAGCAGCAATTAGAGAGAAGGATCAAGTATATACAGATCAAGGCCGAATACTGCAATTATTTCAGAGGTTTTACACTAACTTATATACTTCACAATGTCCTGACCCAGAGGACATTAAAAAATTTTTTGGAAGATATCAATTTCCCAAAAATAACAGAAGAGGATAGTGAGGGTCTGAATCGACCAATAACAGAGAGGGAAATACAAAAAAACATCAATTCAATGGCTAGAGGAAAAGCTCCTGGCCTAGACTGTTTACCGGTCGAATTTTACCAAATCCTGCGAACACAGATAGGCCCGGTACTGACCGATCTATATAATACATATTATGGAACAGATAAACAAATTTCGGAGAACTTTAAGAGGGCCAATATAATCTTAATTCCAAAGATCAATAAAGATCCTTCGGATATGACTTCATATAGGCCCATTTCACTTCTCTGCCTTGATTACAAGATACTGATGAAACTTCTGGCGGAAAGACTGAAATCTTTGTTACCAGCGATAGTGCATCAGGACCAGGCAGGCTTCGTTATGGGGAGAGCGTCTGAATTTAATGTAAGGAAAATTCTTCAGGTTATCAACCGGTTTGGGGGAGACTGTACTGCCCTGCCGGAGGCCTTCCTGCTATCCTTGGATGCAGAGAAGGCCTTCGACAGGGTGGAATGGCTCTTCTTGATCCAGGTCCTAGAAAGATTTGGATTTAGGGGCCTCTTTAGGGATTTTATTGTTAACGTATATTCAGATATTAAGGCCTCTTTGTTGATTAACAACTCTATGTCTAACTCATTTATGCTAACTAGAGACACCCGTCAGGGATGCCCGATGTCTCCGTTATTGTTTGATCTTATAATAGAACCTCTGGCTATCAAATTAAGGAATATATTGATCGGAATAAATATAGACCAGGTAAAATTTAAAACTGCTCTATTCGCAGATGACCTTCTGCTATTTGTTGCTGAGCCAAGAAAACAGATTAGTGCTATTATTAATCTGCTTGAACAATATGGTAGAGCCTCAGGGTATAAAACAAACCTTTTGAAGTCCAAAATCTTGTAGCTGAAGCACGATTCAGGGGAAGCACAACCCTTTCAGTTTATAGAAACGAACTCGCTGGAATATCTGGGGTTGAAGATCTCTGCTAATACAGCAGATTGGTATAAAGATAATTTTGTATCAATACTGAGGGATAGCAGAGAAAAATTCAAATCATGGGCCTCACTCCCGGTTTCACTTACAGGTAAGATAGCTCTCTATAAGATGTTTATTGTCCCTAAGATTCTGTATACTTTGAGGATGTTTCCTCTCTTAATTAATAAGACTGATCTACGTCTCTTTAATCAAGCTCTGAGAGCATTTCTTTGGAGCGGGAGAAAGCCAAGATTGAAACTAGCCAAGTTATATCAACCCTATTTTAAAGGCGGGCTCGCTTTACCCGATCTAGAGAGATATCATCAGGCTGCCATCTTAAGATTCCCTATAGATTGGCTAACAAGATCCTTTGTATACTCAGATGAGATTCTCGAGAATCAAGTTTGTACCCCGCTCTCCTTAAATTATATCCTATTTGCTTCAAATAAAGAACTAGGAAAGAGATTAATGGAACACCCTTTGTATAGAGATATAATAATAGTCTGGAGAAGGTTAACTAAATCGATTGGAATGAGGCAGAACATCTCAAAATGGTTGCCGATAACTGGCAATATACACTTTCCTTTAGGCAATATGGTGGACATTTTTGAAAAATGGTCACCAGGGAGACCACTTATAGTGAAAGACTTCTATGACTCTGAGTCAAATAAAGTTTTCACATTTGATAGATTTCAAGAGATTTTTCCGGAAGTTCAGAAAAAACATATATTCTATTTTATTCAAGTAAAAGGCTATATCCTTAAACTAGTGAATTTGGATCCCCAGTTGTGGGAACAACATCCGCTGGTTGATCTGGTAATGGTTAGGAAGGGATTATTATCCTTTATCTATAAATTTTTGGTATCCCTGGAAGAAACATCGGTTCTAGCAGATTTGACTTCCCAGTGGTTAACACTGGTTGACTCTCCGGATCTTGAAACAATACTCTTAAAGAGTGTAAAAACTGCACAGAGGCTGTTTTCTTCGTCTTATTATAGGGAAATTCAATTTAGGGTGATACACAGAGATTATTTAATTCCTCGGAGAGTGGCCAAGTGGAACAAAACTGTGTTTAATATCTGCTCTAAATGCCACTTTCATGACCCTGACTTGATTCATCTAGTCTGGGGATGCCCTAAGGTGAATCAATTTTGGATGAAGGTAGAATATTTTCTCTCTAATATAGTAAAAAAAAAGATCCAGCTAACACGAGACTCTATCCTTTTTTTAAGATCCCACACCGCTTGGGATAAAGATGTTGATTTTATACTAATAGCATTAACAATTATTAGAACACTTCTCTTTAAATATTGGATTTCTTGTAAGACACCCACTATCCCAGAAGTGAGGAAAGCACTATTAGACTCATCAATCAAAGCAGCATATGAATCAAAATTGGAGAGGCCCTCAGGAGAGAAATTCTGTAGAAGGTGGAGAGTTTTCGTGGGCTTTCAGGGAAACGACTTTGTACAATATATAGAACAAATTATTAACATTAAATTAGATTAGGGGGGGGGGTGGGGGATACGGGGGGGCGAGAGGAGAGAGGGAATATTCTTCATTACTACTACCCCTTTTTTTTTTTTTCCTTTCTTTGAGTTGTCCGGGAAAGGGTCATGGCTACCTGGCTTTTGTCCCTTTCTATATATTGTTTCTTTTATGCTGTAATCTCCATGCATGGAGAATTGTGTGTTATGTGTGTGTTGTTTGTATTTGTCTTTTTTCTTTTTTGTATAATAAAAATTTATAAATAAAAAAAAAAAAAAAACTGACATAGAAAACAAACATTTTCTTCATGATTCAGATAGATGTCATTTTAAACAAATTTTATTTTTTTTCCCATTACAAATTGTGATTTGTTCTCTTATGCAGCCACCAATCAGCAGCTGCTCCCAGATATGTATTTAACAAACAAAAGTAAGAGAATGAAGCAAATAAACTAAAAGTAAACTGGAAAGTTGTTTAAAATGCCACGCTCTATCCAAATCATGAAGTAAATGGGTTTTATGTCTATTTAACATGCCAATTGAAGCATCCCTCATAAAGACACCACCTTTCAATAGTCTGAAGTTGACATTGTAGGTTTGGCCTTAAACTAGACATTCAAGAGCAGTAACACTATGGGGTGGATTACAAGTGAAGTGCCAATTTATCGTGTGCCCGCAAAACGGCCAAATCCATTTACGGACGCATATAAATACCCAGCCATTGCGAGCTTGCGGTAGCAATTAAAACTCAAAAAATTAACTAGAGGTCAGACTTCTGGTTAATTTTTTAAATGCCCTCTAACTGCCCCCCCCCCCCGAAAAATGTGTGTAGTGGCTTTAATAAAATAAAAAATAGAAGCATTTTTAATTATTTAAATAAAAACTGCACCAACAGTTTTTAGGGGTTAAAAGTAGCGGGTGTGGGGTGTTAGAAAAAAAATGGCACTGAAAAGTGGCTTTACATTGCGTTCTATAGGGACTGTGTGTTCCCAGTAAATATATATGTATATGCTTATATACATATATATTTATGTGTTATTATGTGTATATATACAAAAATATCTATATATTTATATCTATATATATTTTTATATGCTGCCCATCACTGTGCGACTTACCCCCTTTGCTGCGCTAGTTCTCATGCCGTGTATGATGGCATGAGAACGAGGCTCCCATTGGAGCCTATGGAAGCGTGATCTCGTAAGCACAATGCTTCCGTGCAATGTGAATGCAAGGTCGTGTTCGCATTGCACCTCGATGCGAACTCTCAATGCGCTGGTATTAATAAGTTGAGCGCAAATATCGCTTTCATGGAAGCAATATTTTGCGCTCAACTTGTAATCTAGCCCCATGTGATTGTTCTTGTAACTTGCTGAAGTTGCATATATACTTACAGGAAATAAGCCTCATTGTTTCAAGAATGTTTTGGTTTGTTAAATACCTTTATTCTGAGTAAAAATTGTACGTGAACAAGCTCCTTACAGAGGCTGAAATCAAAGTCTGTAACCAAATATTATGCATAATGGTGAAGGTTGACTAACCTGACTACATAATGCACAGTAATTGCTTAGAGCATAGCACATCCTTGTTTTCAGCTATACCTAACTGGCCACAACTAAACTAGGAATAGGATAAACATAGCAGTCAGCATTAAGTGCTTAGTTTTGTAAATCATTAGTAACGTTTTAAATACTTGTAAAAATGTTTATGCAGTCACTATTTTATTGTTGATTTATACCAGGAGTTTTCAAACCCCACTAACGGGCCAAATTTTCAGGATTACTTTGGGTGAGAGCAGATTACAAACCATGTTTACTAATCATCTGATTATTTCAGCTGTACTTCAGCTGAGATATCTTGAACATCTGGTCTGTTAGGGAGGCCTGAGCACGTTTGAAAACCCCTGATCTTTACTATGCTGCATACTTAAAATGACTTTAATGTCCCTTTAAATGGACAGTGCGCTGCACACTTGATTTGTTTTCAAATAACTTATTGTACCAGCAGAAAAGTATAAAATGTATGATCAATTGCTTTTTTAGTTTTATTTTGTAAATTAAATTGCTGTTGTTCTTCTTTGGAAACACAACCCATTAAAAAAAATATATATATATATATATATACATATATACACACACATACACATGCTTCTTTAACTTATCTCTGTCTATATACCAAAGTCCAATACTTAGGCCCAGATATTCAAAGCATTGTCAGACCAACGAGAAACTGCCTTTGGGACCTTGTGGTCTGTTGGTCTGTCAATATATTCTAAAAAAAAGAGGTCGGACCCGTGAAGTGCCGGCAAGTGGTGATGTGTCTCCCCATAGAATATAATGGGGTGCGCTACGTCATCTAAACATTGCCCCTTGTCGGCATTTTCAGCAGGCGGCGGGGCACGTATTAAAAGTGTTCCTAAGACAGAGCAGACAGTGCACTCACTGAAACCAAACACTGTTTCTGTGTAGGAATACTTCAAATAATGCCTGTGTGACCTTACTTTCCCTAAACCTACATTACCTTTCTCAAACTGTAAAGTCTCGCCACTGAAAAGGTAGCGAGACAAACATGGCTGATACCCTACTCGTAACCTGTACTGTAGAGATTGGAATATACTTCACTGGCGATGTATCCCAATCAAAGTGCAGGTTTCACCTAACCTATTTAACCCTAATCCACCAGTAAAATTCAACCAAGGATAAACATTAGTTTTAATGACTAACATGACACTGTGTAAGAGTACTCAAAGATTCATACAGTTACCCTCTAGTGCAAATCTCACACAGAACTAAAAGCAGTACCTTGTCTTCATGATTTCTATAATAGTAAAATGTTTTGCCGATCAGTGCACACCAGACCAATTTGGAATGACCATGTTTCACCTAAATAGAAAAAAACAAATCGATGAATAAAGTAGAAATGTGACACAAATCTTTGTAGTAGGTGAATTCTATTGCATGCCTTTAAAACTTTCACTTTCAGGGGAGCTAGCCCTTGATTGGTTAACCATTACTTTCTAATAGTTACGTAATGCTCTCAAGTAAACATTTTAAGAACTGTATATGCATTTATGGGACAGCTATTCTGAAGTGATTACTTTATTTATCCTTCAGTTTTAGCCCAGCTAAAATGTGCAATTTACTAATAAAAATAAATAAATCTGAAAGCAAAGTACAACAGGTACAAATTCCCAAATCCAAACTTATTCTAAAATCAAAACTTTTTAATTAATATTTAAAGAAAAATATTAAATGATCAAATATTACTATTTTCCCTGCCTGCTTGGCGCTAGATTTCACGCACAGCTATTGGCTAAGAGGTAGATACGTCACCTCTCAGCCAAATAGCATTCTGCTGTGGGCTGCCTTAGCAGCTCAGTGCAATGAACGCTGAAAACAAAAAAAGGAGCTTTCAGCATGAAGTATTTTATACTTTATGACAAAGTCCCCTTCATTTGTTCCAATGGTAAATCCTAGCGTTTTACAAATGCTAGGATTTATCATCACTTTAAAACAACAAATATTGCCTTTCTGATTAAAGTACTGTACTATCTTTCTGAGGGTACTATGTATACAAAAGTATTGATATAAAACTACCTTCAGGTTACATATATAAGCTGTATTATGACATGTAAATAAATAATTGGTTCCATCCGCTATCTCCAAACTGTCCCAGTTTAAAGATGCAAAAATTCAAAAATCCAAACCTTTTTCTGGTTTGGATAAATGGTTTTCTACCTGTATTATCTTTGTGTTATAATACAGTAGAAGTGACAAGACTGGAAAAACAGAATTATTTCCGTGTTTGGGAGCAGCAACATTAGGTTTTAGTTGTTATTTGGTTTTGGTTTTCTTTATTGAAGATTGAAATAATAGCGAAAGCAATCAAAGTCAATCTGGGTTTGAGTCTGCAGCTCACAAGGCTAGCCACGGTCATTACGGTAGTGTAAAAAAACATTGTTTTGCATTTCTTATCAGTTAAAGCCAATTAGGGAAATATATGTAGCAGGGTAAACCGTGAGAAATCTGCAGGGTGTGTTTTCAGTTTGGAGAATAAAAATATCAAAGAGCTAAAATGAAAAGGGGGCACAATAAATTATGAAATTATATTGAATTTTTAAATAACTTTCTCAATGAAAAATCTCAAGGTGTTACTATCCCTTTAAGGTCAGCACTTCCTTGCAAGTTTCTTGTTGGTTTAGCACACACGGAAATAAGTGAATTCTCCAAAAATGATCATGATTAACAGGAACCAGAGCTGTATGCAACCTAAATACACCACCACTGATTCAGGTTCAAGTTGAAGCTACAAAAGAACACAACAAATTCCAATGAAAGAGATGCCCTCCACTTACTTTGGTTAGCCAGCCTTTCACAGTAGACTTGTTGTCACTCTGAGGTAACATAGGTCCAGCAGCCTGAATTTTTAGAATATTTTGGAGCACACGGATCCATTCCTCCAATATGTTGGGTGAGTCAGCAGTGAGGTAATAGGTCTTTTTTTCTGTGATGAGCTGTGCACAAAAGGAATTAGTTCTTTAAACCCGCTAAATCCATTTATAAAAAGAAGATGCCAAAATGAAAAGGGTAAATCATTATCTTCAAGTCTAAGTTCACTTGGGCATTCTTTGTTATTTCACACTTGTTTTTAATTTTCATGACACTTCAGTGGCTGCTAAAATTTAATTGAGGTAAAACCTCAAAAATTGGTACAGTATTTTTTATTTTTTGCCCTTATTAAATGTAAAAAAGAGCGGATTCCTATACGGCAATATGAAAATGTTTAGACAATGCTAGAACCCAAGCTACTACACAATTCTTCAAATATTAAGAGTGTTAGATCTTGTCTGGCGTTTTCACTTTATTTGGTGAAGAAGCCACTCAAGTATTTTGGTATATAAAAAACATGTTCCTGTGGTGTTCTTAGATAATAACTTTGTAATATTTAAAGATATTCCCTTTCCCCCTTGTAAAATTAAACTTGGTTGGAATACAAGTTCTATATTACATATCACAGAATTGTTTATACATTTCCATGTACTATCCTGTTTATTATTCTTAGAATATGCATTCAACCTAATAAAAATCATTTAAATAAAAAAATAATAATAAAAATAACAATTTTTCTTCATTCTCTTGCTATCTTTATTTGAAAAAAAAGGCATTTAAGCTATTTTTTGGTTCAGACGCTGGACAGCACTTGTTTATTGGTGGGTGGATTTATCCACCAATCAGCAAGATCAACCCAGGTTGTTCACCAAAAATGTGACGGCATCTAAACTTACATTCTTGCATTTCAAATAAAGATACCAATAAAAGGAGTAAATTAGAAAGCTGCCTAAAATTGCATGCTCTATCTGAATCACAAAAGAAAACAATTGGGTTCAGTGTCCCTTTAACTGATTTAAAGCAAATGGCTATTTTGTATATTTTGCAATTAATATGCTCTGACATAGCTATTTCAGCCATGTGAGGACATTTAGGGCAATTTCAGGAGATTGATATTAAAATGTTTGTTTATCAGAAATAGCTTAAAGTTATCTTTTTTTTGTGTGTGCATGGTTTAAGCAGACATGTCTAGGGAGAACAGTTGCATAAAGAGCACATTTGTTAACACATTTCACCTTTGTATAAGTTGGAACAACTGTTGAATGTGCTGTATGATTTCATTATCAAATAGAAAATTGTTATAGAAAGTCTCAATGGTTGTAAGGGAGGCAGGTAAACGTTAGCGCTAACTAACGTCCTATCTTAGCCGCTCTTAATACTTATTTCCTTCCCAAATAAGAATAATGAGTAATGTTTTGTTTGACAAAGAGGGCACTTAAAAAGCTAGCTAATAGGACTATAAAAGATGTGGTAATATTACTATATTATTGTGACTAAATAGTACCTCCTAAATGTGCATAACTGTTGACACAAATTTAAAACCTTGATCTATATGTATAGTAATAAGCTATGCTTCCAAAATAACCTAAGTGGATTTCAGGTGAAATATTCCAGTGAAGACTTTTCAAGTGACAGTATTATAATGATAAACGTGACAATATTTAAGTGATAAACGTGACTTAAAATTCAGTGATTAATTACTGTTTTGCAATAAAATGTGATCAATGATATATGGAATAGTCTATTTCTATAAAACTTTCTGAATCAAATCAACACTTAATTTTACTTTTATTAAAATTAATGAAAACATAAAAATGAAAACATAATGAGAACATTATAAAAACAATGTGGTAAGATGTTGCAAAATGTGCTTTAGGATCGGATTACTTTGTTATTAAAGGGACACTGAACCCAATTTTTTTTCTTGTGTGATTCAGATAGAGCATGCAATTTTAAGCAACTTTCTAATTGACTCCTATTATCAAATTGTCTTCATTCTCTTGGTATCTTTATTTGAAATGCAAGAATGTAAGTTTAGATGCCGGCCCATTTTTGGTGAACAAACTGGGTTGTTCTTGCTGATTGGTGGATAAATTCACCCACCAATAAACAAGTGCTTTCCATGGTTCTAAAATAAAAAAATAGCTTAGATGCCTTTTTTTCAAATAAAGAAAGCAAGAGAACGAAGAAAAATTATAAACGGTGTAAATTAGAAAGTTGCTTAAAATGGCATGCTCTATCTGAATCACAAAAGAAAAAAATTGGGTTCAGTGTCCCTTTAACCAGCATGAATGTATACATTAACTTTCCGTTAAAACATCTATACATTTACTAGGTCAGTTTGTTGGCTAAGGCAAACCAGTGAGGCTGTAGGCAGATGTACAAATTACAATCTCAGCTTAATCTCTAAAGAACGGCAATTTTCCTGATGACAAAGTTAATGGCCTCTACTAAGGTTCCAGAGTTAAAACATGAACTCTAAAACATCAATTCTAAAAGCTTGAAGTCCAGACACAAAAGATAGATCCAAAAAGAATAGATCCAAAAAAGAAAAAGGGGAGACATCTTCGTTAGCTAACAGGTTGTTTTGATTCAATTAATGAGCGTCACAGGTTTAAACCCCACTCAAGACCATTAATAGGTCTTTCATTTAAAGGCCAAGTATCAAAGCTCATATTAAAATATTTTTACAATTCATGTAACATAAGTGTTTTGCAAATGCCCTTTAAAGACAAAATATTTGTTTTAATTACATTTAATTCTTTGGCTTAAAAGCACTTCATACCAAAATGTTGTAGCCAAGAATTTGAGATTTTTTTTTAGATATATTAAAAATTCAAAACATGGGCAAGAAAAGTTTGAAGCTTATGTTGTTTAAATGAAGAGTCCATCAACAATATTGTGCAGTTTTTTTAAATGGAAATTGTAATTTTGCTAATTTTCCACAGTGTTTCAAGTATATTTTTTTTTTACCTTTTTTCAAAACATATAAGAAATATGTAGGACCACTACATTATGTATATGAATATAAAATACAATTTTTTTTTATTATATTAAAAGTATATTTGAGACATAAAAGAACAAATGTGATCAAATCGGACTGTGGGAAGTTGGAAATTACAATGAGGAGCAACATAAAAAAGCTAATATATAGAGCCACTATCACCACATGGATCCAGCTATAGAAATTTATATAGCAGATATTACACTACCCATTGGTATCAAGGACAAGCATTTGTATCTGATGTCATTAACATCATATAAAGAAAAAACATTTTGTATCAATTGTCCTACAGGGAACCAATTTAGCTACCATATAGTAATTAGGTAGTTATTATTGGATTCACATATTTCAGGCTATTATTTCTGGGATGACTAAGGAGACCTATTCAGGGACACTCCAAAATCTAGATATGCACAAATCTCCCATGTTACCTGTACTTGAGAGCAATTGAACCACTAACCTAACATACGTCAACAGGTCCCTGGCTGCCCATAGTCTCTGTAGCAAAAGCTATTAGACAGACGGTTAATAATTGGACCTTTTTGGATCTTACTACGATATTTTGTAAACAATTTACTATAGATTGGCGTTAAATCAAATCCTCCTATACTGCTAATAGTTGGATATTCAATGTCACTTCTAAATCACTCAATTAACACACTTTAATAAATCATAGCTATGGTGTGAAAGCTAAACAGTGTTTCTGTTATCGTATGTTCAGTTGTTCATCTCTACACACCAAATTTCATTCGTTTTTGGTATCTCCATTTCCATATCATTCATGTTACTTGTTCTTTGGTGTAACCCTCTCCCCCATCTCTATTCACAATTTGTCATTACTTCCTAAAATACCTGTCCACTTCCTTTAACACAAGGTATTCCCCCTATGTCCTTGCTATCTACACTTTTATGATCTCATTTTGTACCCTTCTTTCTACACAAGCTCTCATACTCTGTTATACAGATGGTCAAGCAAGCTGGAACAAGAAAGGAAATGAGGAGAGAGAAACACAGGATGAATAAAAAGGAAAGATAATAGATTGAGATAAAGAGAAAGCACACATTACAGTTTGCTCAAGCAGCCAGTCTAATAAAAGCAAATAAAAGCTCTCTACCTTCAGAGGCCAGTGACAGGTTTAAGTAGAATT
Source organism: Bombina bombina (assembly GCF_027579735.1). Taxonomy (NCBI): domain Eukaryota; kingdom Metazoa; phylum Chordata; class Amphibia; order Anura; family Bombinatoridae; genus Bombina; species Bombina bombina. The sequence goes on along the minus strand of NC_069499.1, from coordinate 215,519,119 downwards.
GCCTCACCTGAAAGGTTTGCAATCCTTCACCACGAACAATCCGGCAGGAGGAATTTAGCTCGATTTGACCTTGGGGCTTCCGAATGACATCACTCTGTAGAACAAAAGACTTGATTTATGTATGGAAACACTAAAGTGACAGAATTAAATGATCTCTACCTTCAAGAAAGTTTAAAAGGAACAGTAAATGCATCTACCACCTTTTTTTGCAGTCTTCAAATAGATGAACATATAATTAGAGTATGAACAGTATCAGATTTAACACCTTGTTTGCTACAATTGTTTTTCAATGGACAGACTCCACCCACCAGGTTCCTTACTTGGAGGAGCCACTGTCATTGTGTTAACAAAGTCTCCATTGTTTGGCTTTAGCAGAAATCATAACATAAGAAACAGGGGAGAGATATGTGGCAAGATTAAGCTTGTAAAGCCGGACATTTGTTCTTACACAGTTTTCAGGATAGATAAATCCACAATTTTGAAAACTTATATTACAGGAAATAGAGGCAAAATAAATATTAAAAAACAATATAAAAAAAATGAATACAAATAATAATAAAATTACATTATAAAGTTGTCACTATGCATAATTAAGCATTTTATATTACAATATCAATGTGTTTATAAAATATATTGCACCTTGCGCATGGATTTCTCATCTATCTTATTTTTATCTTGCTGTTGCAAGGACACTCTTGGCTCTGAAACTATAGGATTATTGTATAGCTGATTGCTATGGAACTTGGTTTGCCTTAAAGGGATAGTAAAGTCAAACGTAAATTAGAAAGTTGTTAAAAATGACATGCCCCTACTGAATCAGGAAAGTTTAATTTGATCATTAAATTTGCTTTGTTTTCTTGGTATTCTTAGTTGAAAGCTAAACCTTGGTATGTTCATATGCTAATTTCTAAGGGCTTGAGGCCGCCTTTTCTCTGAATGCATTTTACAATTTTTCACAGCTAGAGGACATTAGTTCATGTGTTTTATATAAATAAGACACTGTGCTCATGCATGTGAAGTTATTTAAGAGTCATCACTAATTGCCTGAAATGCAAGTGTGCCAAAAGATCTGAGATAAGGATGCAGTATCTAGAGGCGTAGATACAAGGTAATCACAGAGTAAAGTGTATATTTCTATAACAGTGTTGGTTATGCAAAACTGGGAAATGGGATAATCTATAAAGGGATTAACTATTTTATAAAGGGATTATCTACCTTTTTAGACAATTTTTTTTTGGTGTTTACTATCCCTTTAAATATAAAAAACACTTTACCCCCCCCCCCCGAATAAATTAGAGCAAAAAACTACATTCAGCATGGGTGATTTTTGCCATCAATTTCATTTCAATCCTTTAGCTCCAACACTGTATTGTTAGAGCATTTTAGAATTACACTTTTGTTTGGGTCTAACCTCAGTAAAGATCTTGACTTGTCCCATTAAGCCTTAAAGCCTCTATTTAAAAAACAAACAAAAAAAATCGTATTTTCAAGCAGGTTTCCTTTAATCCAAGTCGTATTTTGCCTTGTATTAAAGAGACATGAAAACCAAATATTTTCTTTTTACGTTTCAGATAGAGTATGTGATTTTAAACAACTTTCCAATTAACTTCTATTATCAAATTTGCTTCATTCTTTTAGTATCCTCTTGTGAGCTAGCTGAACACATCTGGTGAACCAATGAAAAGTAGCATTAATATGCAGCCACCAATCACCAGCTAGCTCCCAGTAATGCATTGCTGCTCCTGATCTTACCCAGGTAGGCTTTTTAACTAGGGATACCAAAACAATTATGCAAATTAGATAATAAAAGTAAATTTGAAAGTTCTTTAAAATGACATGCTCTGTCTGAATCAAAAAAGAAATTTTTTTGGTATTGTGTCCCTTTAAGAAAAAAGAAAAACAAACAAACAAACAAAAAATAATACGCTGCTAATATTTGTGCAAACTGCAGTCCTTGAACGAAACAAGCATAAAAATAGGAGAGTTTTCTTTCACAAGTTTTTTTTTATTCTAAGTATTTTTTCTAATTTTCAGAATTAATTTTCCCTGTAACTTAAAAGGGACACTTTCTAATTTACTCCTATTATCAAAAAATTTTTCATTCTCTTGCTATCTTTATTTAAAAAGCAGGAATGTAAAGCTTAAGAGCCAGGCCAATTTTTGGTTGAGAACCTGGATTATGCTTGCTTATTGGTTTGCTAAATGTAGCCACCAATAAGCAAGCGCTATCCAGGGTGCTGAACCTAAAATGGACTGGCTCCTAAGCTTTAAATTCCTGCTTTTTAAATAAAGATAGCAAGAGAATGAAAAAAATTGATAATAGGAGTAAATTAGAAAGTTGCTTAAAATTGCATGCTCTATCTGAATCATTAAAGATTTTTTTTTATGTTTAGTGTACCTTTAAGAGTCCTGTGTGTGTCTAGAGACAAAATATCATTCCAAGCCAATATGGCTGTCTGAAGCGTGAAATATTGCTACCATATATTTTCCTGCAACATTTCCTGCATCAGCCGAATAGCTGTATATATCTGCCCGCTTGATTTTTAATACTGCCTCCAAATTTTAATGCAAGTTTTTATGTGAAACTGGAGGTTCGCTTGATTTTGAATAAGCACATAATCTACCTAAACTGTGAACACGATTTAAAAAGAAATGATTGAGTGTGTGTGTGTTTCACAAACTTATACAGATTAAAATAATAATGAGTCCAATGGAAACATGAAAATGTGGTGGCTAATTATACCATGATAGGATTTTAGTTGTAAATACATTTTCATATAAAACTTACAGGTGATTTGTAATACAAGATCTCCCCATTCCTCAGAACAAACCACCTTCTCTTCCAGGTCTTAACATGACTTCCCATCTTCAGCAAGTATCCAGACTTTTCAAGAGGTTCCTAAATTGAAACCACAGAATCACTAAATCAGAACAGGTCCTTCCTTTGACCAGAAAATAATATTAAAATACAAATTTAAAGAAAACTCCACCACATAACACATTTAAAACAAAGTAATAACTTTACTATAATTTAATTAAAAGCAGTAATATAAATATTATTTGCATAAAAAAGGATTTTATAATCACTGCTAAAACCTTCAAGCTATGAGTGACAGCATATGAAAAAGGTGAGGACTCATAACTACTATTAAATGACACCCAAATCTTTTCTTTCATGATTCAGATAGCGCATGCAATTTTAAGCAACTTTCTAATTTACTCCTATTATCAATTTTTCTTTGTTCTCTTGCTATCTTTATTTAAAAATCAGGAATGTAAATCTTAGCAGCCAGCCCATTTTAGGTTCAGCACCATGGATAGCGCTCGTTTATTTGAGGCTGACATTTACCCACCAATAAGCAGGCATTACCCAGGTTGTCAACTAAAAATGGGCCGGCTCCTATGCATCACATTCCTGCTTTTTAAATAAAGATAGCAAAAGAACGAAGAAAAAATGATAATAGGAGAAAGTTGCTTAAAATTGCACACTCTTTCTGAATCATTAAAGAAAAAAATTGCATTTAGTGTCCCTTTAAATATCAAGTTACCAGCTGGTAAAAGGCAGAACAATAAACAAAGAAAGGTGGCGAAAGAAGGACCAAAGAAAGAAGAAAGGAAGAGCCCAACCACAAAAATAAAATAGGTCTTACCACAGGAAGACCTTCATGTGTGCTGTCAGAGAAAACATTAAAGGGACACTAAATCCAAAAAAATTCTGTCACTATTGAGATAGAGAAAACAATTTTAAACAAAATTCCAATTAACTTCTATTATCTAATTTGCTTAATTCTTTAGATATCCTTTTTATAAGAAATAGCAATGCACATAAGTGAGCCAATCACACAAGGCATCTGTGTGCAGCCACCAATCAGCAACTACTAAGCCTATCTAGATATGCTTTTCAGCAAAGGATAACAGGAAAATGAAGCAAATTAGATAATAGCAGTAAATTAGAAGGTTGTTTAAAAATGCAAGCTCTTTCTAAATCCTGAAAGAAAAAATGTGGGTTTCATGTCCCTTTAAGCAAACCAAAAACCTTAAATACTATAATGATAGGATGCCCTACATCCTTCTGATAATTCCTAAGTAGGTGACGAGAGCCATCATTTCAAGGTGTCTTGGAAGTTTCAGCCTTTCTCCAATTGGTTGCTTTGGTAATAATCTATTAAAAAGTGATATAAAACCCAATCTATTCGTTCGTTTTTCATAAAAAGAGTAAAAAAATGATAAACAACTTTGTGTTTTACTTCTTTTATCAAATTTGCTTCATTCTTTTAGTACACTTTGTTAAAGAAGCAGCAATGCAGGAGTGGGAGCTAATTAAAAACATTGGTTCAGTCAATGACAAGAGAAATAAATGTGTAGATGCCAATCAGTTATCTCCCAGTACTGCATAGCTGCTCCTGAGCCTACCTAGGTATGTTTTTAACAAAGGATAACAAGAGAAAAAAGGCAATTAGATAATAGAAGTAAATTGGAAAGTTGTTTAAAATTACATGCTCCATCTGAATAATGAATGCTTAATTTTGACTTAAATGTCCCTTTAATAATAATATACTGCTTCACGTGTTGCCAGAATGAATGTGAGATAAACCGGATTTTAAGTCTTAATTCTAAATGATTTTCTTTGTGTTGCAAGTGACAGTACATGAAGCAAAAGATGACATTACCATTGTGCCAACATCAAATCATCACTTGGTGAAAAACAATGTTTGAAAAGTGTAGAATCAGAATCACACTGCCTCCTTGCCCACTTCTCCATTTATTTTTTATCATTTAACAAAGCAAATGCAGCTAGATCAAGAGAGTTAGCCATGTTTATGTGCTTTCATTCGTATTCACATAATGTAAACTGTGAAATATATGAATGTGAATATTTTTTATTAAAAAAGGGTAAAAGTCCTGTGACAGAATGTGAAGCAAAAATGATGCTTTTTGTGTCAATATCAAATTTGTGAGAATTAGCAACATGATGAAGAGACTGATGAAAAGGTGCTACTGCTTTCTTATAGTATCTGAGGGCTTACTCCACACAAGTTTTGCAAGAATTTCACATCTTTGGGGTTTGGGTAAAAGTAGGGGAGAAAAATGTCCAAATTTAGAGAAGTCAATGATGATGACTTGGAAGAATCTTAGGAACTGTACGCAAAACCATCTCATCTTAGGAAAGTTATGAAAGCAGGAATCTTCAAATAAAACCAATCATTCTCAAAGGGGAGACCTTGCCTCTCTCTGAGGTCCAGGTTAAGGTTCCGGGACGAAAATAGAGGCCAGAGGGGCTGGTACCTGAATTAAGGATAGTGCATCCAGGTAGAGAGCTTGTCAGCATGGAAAGAGAAAGACCTGCAAATCAGAGAGCGGACTCAACACCAATAAGAACCACACTCATTAATCATTTTTGGTGGTAACTGGCTTGTGAGCCACCATGATAGACTTAAACACTATTAGAGAGGAAACCTTGTATGTGAAAATTAAAGATTCAGTATATAGCTTATTAGCGCTAAAAGAGGCAAGTCAATTAAAGGAATGTAAAGTGAGAATACAGCTAACAACAGGAAAGGAGCTTGAGTGACTATAGATATTTGAACCAAGTCTGTTCAGACCACTTCTTACATAGCAGCTGTGTTGTGTATTCCTTCTTAATGTCTGTTGTGGCATTGTCTAACTTTATCAGAACTAGAAGGCCTTTGAGTAAGGTCTGCCAGCACAGCAGACCATAACCAAGTAACTGGTGGTGCTCCATGACCACTCCTCAGCTGGACTCTAGCGGATAGTTATCCTGCTTTGGTTTCCAAGAAAAAGGCCTCTTAAGAGATATGGTATGTTGCACCAAAACACAGAAGAATATTATGTTAAACTACTTTGAACCAAACACAGAAGTGATAAAAGCTGCAGATGTGAAAGATGGGTCTGTTCTTGATGTGAGTAATGAATGACTACCAAGAAGTTGAGCCTGGTTGGTGGAAGCAGAGATCCATTGGGGATGTTAAGCAGCTACCAATGGACCTGAAGATAATGTTTGATTGCAGATGTGTGATTGAAGGCCAGAGTGCATGATGGAGCTGTGACCAGTATAATTACAAGGCAGGAAAGTAATAGAGATACATGGAAGCTGCAAAGAGGATACGAGAGCTGCAAGGATCTTCAGAAAACATGGACACTGTGCTATAAACAAATATATGGTTCTATGTACCATAGAAAGGATCAAAGATTCAATTTTACATATGATTTTTTTTTATTGTTGAGAGTCTTGATGTCTAGGGCCAGGTAGAACTGGACTTCCATCGATGTCATTCAGTTTTTTTGCTTCCTCGCTAGTATTGTATATTTTATGTGATTTATTTAGTGTTGTTTATTGTACTAATGTGAAAGACATTTATATACATTATAATGCTATTTTTTAATATTCACTATTCAACTTTTTTATTTTTCGCTCATTTGTTTTTGGAAGATATCTCTCTTTTTTTTTTTTTGTGAGTGAAATGTCAATGGCCCTAGATACACACACACAATCTCTCAGAAGTTTTAAGATTTGGTAAAGAGAGACAGTCATTACTATTGAAAGTCTTGTCTTCCCATAAGAAATAAAAAGTGGCGCCTCATGTTGCAGAACAGATGTAGCACAAGAAACCAAGCAGGTGCCCAATCCCAAATGGCTCACTCACATGTAACAAAAGCACAGCATGTGTAAACAGTGCAGGCCGGGACCTCTGAGCCACCTGGCAGGCTCCACTGTCGCAACTCTGCACCCACACTCACACCCCCGCCAGCTTCACTTCCAGGTCTGTAGAGAAACAGTGTCAGCAGATTGCACCGCTCAAAGGGTTACACCCTCTCCAAGATCATCATTAGATGGATATTGTTCAGACTGACTCATATTGGGTATGAATAGGGATGATAGCGGGGGGCTATTAACCAGGCAATATGTCCACTAAAAAGCTGCACCAAGCAGTAACAAGCGGCAATGGACCAGGAGAATATCAACACTAGATAGGGCTATATTAAATATAAAATAGTAATAATACATGTAAGGGAACATCTTGGTATTAAAAGCATTTCTCGGCTACACAAGTCATTTGAAAGGTTTCATGGTCTAGCTTTATCAATAGAATTGAAATCCTCTGTCTAAACAGTTTGCTCTAAAGTCAACTGTACAGCCTTAAGCAATTTTACCACCTAACTCTACTTAAGTTAGCAACAGACCAGGACTATAAGAATGAACACCATAAGACTCATAATGCAAAGCTAAGTCTGAGAATTTTGCAGACATTTCTGATAGTCCTTTATCAAAGTGATTGGATTCTCTGAAGAATGTAGAGAAAAACTATTTTTCTGCATTGAGTGATCTTTTTTTGTGTAGGGGGAAGTACTGAATATCATTACCAGAAGATAACTGATGTCCATAAGAGACACAAGGTACTAGTATTCTTAAAAAGGCACATCATTAAAAAAACAGAGAGGTCATGAGAAGTGTATGTCAACAGAGCAGAATCAAACTTGCTCAGAAAGGATATGCGGGTAGTTCAGTGCTATATCAAACTATCTGTAAGAACTTTAGAAAGACCTGTGCTGTTCACTGGAATGCAGCAGAGGTATCAGAAACATCATGATTATATTAGGACCCTTGCAGTTGCTATGCAAGAGGTCAGTCCAAAGACACAAGGTACTAGTATTCATTAAAGAAACAGAGATATCATGAGAGAGAGATTCAGAGAGATTGAGAGAGAGATTGAGAAGGAAAGAGAGAGACAAAGAGAGAGAGAGATTGAAAGATTGAGAGATCGAGAGAGATCGAGAGAGAGAGAGAGATCGAGAGAGAAAGAGATAGAGAGAGAGAGAGATCGAGAGAGATCGAGATTGAGAGAGATCGAGAACAAGAAGACAGGAAATGCCAAGAGGTTATGTCCTCACACAATGGAAATGCAGAGCGTCCAATATTATAGACAGCAATTGAAAAAACATATTAAGCAAAAAATGAAAAAATAAACAAACAAAAAAAGGTTAATGGGGTGGAGCCACATGATTTAAATTCTGAATCTCCACTAAGTGAGAAAATAACCACAAGGATGTCCTGCTTTTGTGTATGGAGAACTTAACAGTATTGACGTTAACTAACCTATTATTACACATCTAATTTGTAGAATTGTCTGCCAAAGAAGGACAAGAAAACTTTATGATGTTGTTATTTAAACAGTTGTCTATAAAACATTAGTGATCCTCATTCTAGATTGTAAACTTATTGTATTCAATCTGTAGAAAGAACAGGTACTGCCACTAACATAAAACTGGGGGAAAAAAACAAATTTGACAAATCTTTTATTATTACTAACAGCTGTATATGTAATACAGAATAACTCACTAGCAAATTAGATTTACTCTAAGGTTTGTACAAGAGCCAACAGAATGTAATTCAAAACTGTGTGCGAGTTGTAGAACAAACTCGCTATCTGAAACCATCAGCAACACTGAAAATGTAACTCACTGAGCAAATCCCTTCCATAGAATAAGACGACGTCCGTAAGAGCTTGTGTTCAGGCTCTGAATAATCACTGTCTACAGAGTAGGCGTCAGGAGGTATCGCATAGTCACTTTCTGAACTCATCGATGACACAGAGACGCCTACAGAAAAAGACAAAAAAGTTATTTAATCCATCTGTAAAAACGTAGCAGGATACTGCTCATATTACTGATAAATCATAGACCTTGCCAGATGTCACAAATTTAACTAATATATTTAAGTTTAAGATGTTTAAAATATTTGGAAAGCATCACTTTTGTTCCAAGTTTAGCAAACACTATTAAAAGATACAAGTATACAAAGGAACCAATCATTTATCCTGAACATAATGACTTGCTTTGCATTAAATTGTACTAAAAGCAGCATTTCAAATATTTTTTTAGTTCCTTATACTTCAGGCTAACTGCCAAAAAAGTAATCTGTAAACGTTTTTTCAAATGTCTTTAGCAGAGTTTAGGTCCTAAGTATATTCCTGGTAGAGCTTTGCGAGGTGGTTTGTATTAGCTTACAATTTTAAACCATCAGAAAAAAATATTCTCACATGATTTTTTTAATGGGTTCTTAACATACTTTTTGCACTAATGATTTTTTGTATATTTCTAATTCAAAAGCCTTGCTCTCTTGAAACCTCCGTTTTTAGAACATAGTTTTTGTTGCTTTTTTCCTTTTTTGTACATGCTGGGTAGGAGGATAGGTCGTTTTTTCCTCCAAGAACCCAGGCTGTGCCTAATTATAACAAGATTACAATGAACTTACCAAGATAAGATCCACTTTTTTTACGAATCTACTGTGAGCATAAAAATAATACGAAAGTCAGACTTAGAAACATGCTTGATTCAGACAGAGCTTGTCATTCTAAGAATCTTTTTTCAAATGTACTTACTCTCTTAGTAGCCTTTGTTTAAAAAGAATATAAGCATATTCTACACTATTGGGAGCTAGCTGGCTACATATATTTGTCTCCAGTCATTGGCTCACCAGATGTGTTCAGCTAGCTCCCATTAGTGCATTACTGCACTGGAGCAGACTTAAAATGTGTGTTTAATTCCACACAGCTATATAAAAGCAATAGTGTGATAATAAAATGACAACACATTAGAGCATTTTTTGTATATCCCTTTAATGAACATTTGAAATTAAACCACACTTCCCACACCTTAGGATATATTCTTATGCAATACTCAACAGTGAAGGGTGACTCTTTAATTAGAGGGTCATTCAGCAAATCTAAAGCTTGAAACTCCTCATTTTTAAAGTGGTCATCAGCCTCCTCCTCTTCCTGCTAATGACTTTTCATTCAACAGTAGCTCTGCAGTAGGGATGTTAGCGTAGCGCTATTTAGGGACATAAGCCAAGATCTAGAAATGTTGGTAAGCATGATTTAATTTCCAGTTATTTTAGCTCACCCTAGTAGCACTTACAAGGAAGGATTTTCAAAGCAGTAAAATCCAAAGTTGGGCAAAGAGTAAATGCTCAGTAATTCTTCTAAAAAATATAAAGAAAACAAATATTCAGTATCTAATTTGTTGACACCATTGTTCAGTCAGAATCTGCGTTTTGCTTGGGTACTCTGCTTTACAATTGCAGGTTGTTGCAGATGAAGAGCAGTAATATCCAATAGATGCATTTTTGCCCATTGCAAAATCTGTTTGACTCTTATATGCGCTAGATTACTAGTGAAGCGCTATTTAGCGCTCCTGCTCAAGCGTAAACTTTGCTAGTAAGAGGCGTTTTGCTGGCAGCAGGAAGTGAGCCTATTATGAGTTGAAAGTAAAAAGTTTGCACACAAGCGTATCCTGACATGCTAGCTAACCAAATATTGCGACCATATTAACGTATTCTCCACGTAGAAGTGAATGGAGAGAGCGCAAAAGAAAAAGCCTAACACCTATTTTTGCGCTAAACCAACAGGAGTTATGAACATATTTAACATTCCAATGTTCTTTACTAACAGGATAATGCACTTTTAATTATAAATATATATATATATATATATATATATATATATATATATATATATATATCTATTTTACATTTTATATATATATATATATATATATATATATATATATATATATATATATATATATATATATATATATATATATATATATATATATATACACACATATACACACACAAACACAGGTGGCCCTCGGTTTACGCTGGTTCAATTTGAAAAGCTTTGCACTAATTAAAATAGCCAGTAGGTGGAGCTGTCCGCTTGTTTTGCAGCAAAGTTATGTAACTTAAAAGACTGAAATTAATCGGTGTACACAGATCAGACCAGAGCTATCGAGCAACAAGATCTAGCAGCCACTTCCCTTTTATCTTCCTGTCCAGCTGCTTGAGGTGAGGGTGCCTAACTGCCTATTAATCACTGCAGATTGAAATGCATAGAATAGGTACAGACCCAATATTATCTAACATGCTAACAATGCAGAGAACTGATTGCAGAAAAATGCAAGTAAAAAAACGTTTTTGTTCATTAAACTTAGTTTGATGATGATACAATCTGTTGTTGTGATTATTTTATTAGATGCTGTTTAGCAAATGTTTTTGTTCATTAAATTTAGTTTGATGATGATACAATCTATTTTATTAGGTTAATAATGCTGTTTAGCATTTAAAGTCTTCATTTCAAAGCTTTAAAAATAATCTATTATGTGTTACTTATGACAATTTTGAGAGGGGCCTGGAACCTAACTCCCTCACTTCCCATTGACTTACATTATAAACTGGGTTTCAATTTACAACGGTTTCGATTTACAACCATTCCTCCTGGAACCTAACCCTGGCGTAAACTGAGGGCTACATATACAGTATATATATATATATATATATATATATATATATATCTATCTATATATCTATATATCTATATATATATCTATCATGTCCCATGTGGATTCAGCACTCGCATAACTCTAACACAGCCTCCGGGGTGCACTTTTAAAAACATGCATAAAGTATTTTCAAGAAAAGGCACTCTCCGTTTATAATCAGTAAAAATCTTATACTGATTATAAACGGAGTGCCTTTTCTTGAAAATTATATATATATATATATATATATATATATATATATATATATATATATATATATATATATATATATATATATATATATATATATATATATATATATATATATAAGGGGCAACCAGACGTGGACTCCTTGCTCAGTGTGCTTAGAGGAATATAGCTACACCTCACTAACGAGGCCCAATGAAGGCCGAAATGTTTGTCTGGGGTTGCTGTGTTCCGTGTTCAGAGAGGAATTGCCTGGTATTTCAGCTCTGGACTGACCGTAATAGGCGGGATCAGACTGATATACTACAGGAAAGTTCTACTCTGTGAAAAGCATTACTGGGCTAAAAAGTTGCACCCAGGTGGTAAATCGCCATAGAACAGGCTAACAATGTTATTGAGTCAGTTGTTCGTTCCTGTGAGTGCACTTCTCTCTGTATGTGTATATATATATATATATATATATATATATATAAAAATCAATTTTAAAAAAAGTACATTATTTTTTATGAGAAGAACATAGGAATGTAAAATATGCGTACTGTGCATCAGGGTTTGCAATTGCGGTCTAACGCATTTGGGCTAGCGCACATGAATAATTGCTAACTTTAAAGAGCGCTATTGAAATATTAATAAAAACTATTAAACATACTGTAAAATATTCTAAATAATCCATAGAGAATATATTTTTTCACAGTATGTATAATTTTTAATAATTTATATTTAATAATATTTTCAATAATTTATATTTAAAGGGACAGTCTAGTATAAATTAAACTTTCATTATTCAGATAGGACTTTTAATTTTAATCAACTTTCCAATTAACTTTTATCATCAAATTTGCTTTTTTCTCTTGGTATTTTTAGTTTAAACTAAACATAGGTAGGTTCATATGCTAATCACATGATTTTTAAATCTCTTTTCAACACAAAGAGACAGAAAGTACACGTGGGCGATATAGATAACACTGTGATCAAACAGAGAGGGCTATTTAAGATTTAGCACAAAACAAGACAATAGATAATAAACAGTCACAGTCATGTGATCAGGGGGCTGGAAGAAGGTTCCTAGATACAAGGTAATCATAGAGGTAAAAAGTATATTAATATAACTGTGTTGGTTATGCAAAACTGGGGAATGGGTAATAAAGGGATTATTTATATTTTAAAACAATAAGAATTCTATGGTTGACTGTTCCTTTAATATTTCAATAACGCGCATTGAAGTTAGCAATTCTTCATGTGCGCTAACCAGACTGTTAGCCCTAAATTCCGAACCCTGAAGCACGTTATGCATATTTTACATTCCTATGTTTTTCACATACAAAATAATGTACTTTTAAATTTATATACATATATATACACATATACACATACACACACATATATATAGGAATAGAGATATACAAGTATATATAGAAATATGTATTTACAATAAAAAGTACATTATCCAGTAAGTAAATATACAGTAAAACACAAATACCTATATACATATGTACACACATCTATACATATATATGCATACATATTTAAAGATGTATATATATATATATATATATATTAAAGCAATTTGCGACCCCTTTTTTGTTCAAATACCTTATAGCATACATCTTTGAGCCCTTACAACTTTTTTTTCTTAATTATTTTATCAGAATAAGTTTATAACGTTTAAGTGTATTTATGTTGTGTTTAATGCAACTCTTTATTCTTCCCCTACTTGTTGCGCTATCCCAACAATTGCAAACCGCGACTGCGCTTGAGCAAGCGCATTTACTTTCAACTCTTAATGCGTGCACTATTTCCTTTGCACGCAAAAAGCCAATAAAAAAATGATTTCACTTGTGCACAACAGTTAGTGCGCCACTCTTAATCTAGCCCTGTATCAGCAAACGGCTAAATGGCTGTTTAAAGGGACATGGAATCCAACATTTTTCTTTCATGATTCAGATAGAGGATACAATTTTAAACAACTTTCTAATTTACTTCTATTATCTAATCTGTTTCATTCTCTTGGTATGATTTGTTGAAGGAGCAGCAATGCCCTAATGGTTTCTAACTGAACACATGGGTGAGCCAATCACAATTGATAGATATATATATGTGTAACCACCAATCAACAGCTAGAACATAGGTTCTCTGCTGCTCCTGAGTTTGCTTAGATAAACCTTTCATCAAAGGATAAAAAGAGAAGGAAGCAAATTAAATAATAGAAGTAAATTGGAAAGTTGTTTAAAATTGTATTCTCTATCTGAATCACAAAATAAAAATTTTGGGTTTCATGTCCCTTTAAATTTGCACATAAGAGATTGCTGCACTACTGTCTGTAAATATTTTAATATCATTTGTCTGCAGGCGATATTGAAAATGTTAAACTGCTCTGAATTTTAATACATTTAACTACAATGAAGACTGAACAGCCACCTTGAAAATAATTTTGTAGTGTTGCACCCCACCAAGGGTGTAGGCATCTATGGCCAAATAAATTTACTGAAAATCTGTCACTCTACAAGGAAAATGCTTGATTTACTTCTGTGTACTTGTCACATAGCCGATAAATTTATTCTATGATGCCATGTCTAAAGAAATTATGGAATTGGTTGGATTAACAATTAAAATAATTAAAGACGATTTCCCTAAAAAGAGCCATGAAATGTTAGAAACCGTGTCGTGTACTTGAAATTCTGATCCCCAAAAGACAGAATAAGATTTTCTTTTTCTAGAATAATCATCCAGTTGTATTTGGAGAGAAAGTTAACCAAATGAATCTGGATGCTGGAAGCAGGGACAGTGCCACTATTAAAGCAAACCAGGCAGCTGCCTTAGGTTGCCGCAGCAGTGTGTGTGTGTGTCGGGGGTATTGCATTGAGCAATGATACTTTTTTTTATTGGACTAACTAAACATTTATAAGATGACAAGCTTTCGGAAGAATGTCTTCCTTTTTAAAGTCTGAAGCAATACTGAACAATTTGATGGAATTTACAGATTATATATTAAAACACAGGCTAAAAAGACAGAAAGTGTTACAGAGGTCTGAATGCAGGGGAGGAGGGGGTGTCGTAAAATCATGAGGGGGTGTAGGAGACAGAGGCAGACAGTGTCCAGTGAAGGATAACAGACGGGGGAAATATATGATTATACACAAAGCATATACTGACATAAAGCTATAATTTAACATAGAATCAATATGTATAAAGATGTGAAATAAGGTATACAGGGTAACAGGGTAACAGGGGAATATAAGATAGTAAAAAAAAAAGAAAAAAAAAAAAGGGAATAATAATAATGATGATGAATCATCCAACAGAATGAGAGCTGCTTAAATCCTATTGGCTGATTTAAACAGCCAACAGGATTTTAGCAGCTCTAATTCCTATTGGCTGGATCAAATTTTTCAGCCAATATGAATGCAAGGGACGCCATTTTGAAACGGCTCTCTTGCATTGAAGATTCAGTGTACAGCGGCGACCGTATGAAGAGGATGCTCTGCGCCGGATGTCTTCAGGATGGACCCGCTCCGCGCCGCTGGGATCAAGATAGAAGATGCCGTCTGGATGAAGACTTCTCACCGCCTGGATGAGGACTTCGTCGCCTGGATGAAAATTGAAGAGGCCGTCTGGATGAAGACTTCTCGCCGCCTGGATGAGGACTTCACCGCCTGGATGAAGATCGTTCAAGCAGGACTTTAAACTGTAAGTGGATCGTCGGGGGTTAGTGTTAGGTTTTTTTTAAGGGTTAGGGGTGTTTAGACGTGGGTTTTATGTTAGGGTGTTAGGTTTAGACGTTATTTTTTTCCCCATAGACATCAATGGGGCTGCTTCACGGAGCTTTTCTTTCCGTGATCGCAGGTGTTAGACTTTTTTCTGACCCGCTCTCCCCATTGATGTCTATGAAGAAAGCGTGCACGAGCACGTCAAAACAAAGCTTGTATTGCATGCGGTATGGAGCTTAAAAGCACCATATCGCACGTACAAGCCAGCTGTTTCAAAACTTGTAATGGCAGCACTATGGAGGGTTAAATAACCCAGCTTTTGTTGCGTTTGTTAATTTCCCTATATCGCGCATTTAAATTGACTATTGATATTTATCAATTGTATTTTATTCAAAATATATATATTTATTGAGCATGTGCGCAGTTTAGCTTGTGTTTCTGGAAAACACATTTGTATCATATATATATATTTCACACATACATACATACTAATGTCCTTCATGTTCTATCGTAACCAGCAAAAGGAATCTCTGAATAACTAATATGTTGATTAATGGGATTGAAATAGTTTTGGGGGTCTAAAATGTGATATTTATGGTTTTATAATTGTGGTAAAATCATACTGGGGAACACTTATGTTCATAGCCAGGAACCCACCAGGTTTTGTGCAAGGACAGAAGTCAGTAATGTAATTAACCTGCAAAAATGAAATTAAAGAGGATGATACTGGATGATAAAATGTATTGCAGATCCAAATAAAGGGAACATACTAACAAGCACTTATCGCAAACCGTCTGCTGGCAACACTATACTTCATGCTAACGCCTCCATACCCACATCATTCGATAAGTTCCATTCCAAAAAGTCAGTTCATAAGACTAAGAAGAACGTTCAGATGTTTTATATGATTTGCAGTCAGAAGAGTTAAAAAATAGGCTTATGTGTTGGGGATATTCCAATGAACTTCTGGAACAAGCTAGAGAGGAGGCACGAAAGTCTGACAAAAATCAAGGAAAGAGAGGAAAATTCACATAGGATGCCTTTATTTTCAGTACATAGTATTACCCACAATTAAATAGAATTGTTGGCATTTAAAAATTTTTTTTTTATATCTTATTGAAAATTATGACATTCTAGATCCATTAGTAAAGAAATACCAGTTTGTTTCTAAGAAACCAGCTACTCTTGGATCTAAATCAGGGGTGTCCAAACTTTGCTCTCCAGAGGTTTTGGAACTACATTTCCCATGATGCTCAGCTAGATAAAATGCTGGCTGAGCATCATCGGAAATGTAGTTCCAAAACCTCTGGAGAGCAAAGTTTGGACACCCCTGATCTAAATGATCACCTAGCATGGTCACTAAAACAAAGAGGCCAAATATAACCTGGTTGAATTAAAAAAATGTTTAATTAAAGATGCAATAACTACACATGCAAAGCTTGTGAAGTCCTAGAACCAGGACAAAAATTTTAATCCACTGGTAAAGTGTTTAATGTTAATTTTCATGCCACTTGTTGGACAAGATGGGTAGTGCACCTTTTACAATGCAATCAATGTCATATTGAATATGTAGGACAAACCTCCCGAGAGTTCAGAAGTAGAGTAAGTCAACATCCTAGGGATGTTGATGAAGTGTTTTACAGTTGTAGAATCTTTATTAAATTTAACATTAATACGGTCCCTCCTGGATACAACGTTCGTTTGTTGGCAGTATTCAGACTGAAACCACATCACAAATTCCTGTCTGAGATTCACGGCTGTCCGGCTCCTGCCGCGTCATGTCTAGATATTCGCGGCCACCCAACTCTTCCCTCTTCGTTAGGAATGTGGCTGATGCCACCAGGCCGGAGGATTTGCGCCGTGAGTTTGGTCGGTATGGCCCAATAGTAGACGTTTACATTCCACTTGACTTCTACCATCGTCGCCCCCGAGGATTTGCTTACATACAGTTTGAAGATGTTCGTGATGCCGAAGATGCCCTTTACAACCTCAATAGAAAATGGGTTTGTGGTCGACAGATTGAAATACAGTTTGCTCAGGGTGACAGAAAAATTCCCGGGCAAATGAAAACTAAGGAACGTCGTAACTCCTCTCCAAATGATCGCAGAAGGTCTAGAAGTTGTAGTAGAAGGAGAACACGTAGCCGAAGCTCCTCTTGGGATCGTGGCAGGAGAAGGTCTGGCAGCTTAAAAGGGTCAAAACACAAAAGGCATTCTTACAGCCATTCAAAGTCCCGCTCAAGGACACCTCAGAGACGTTCAAGAACATCACAAAAGCATTCATTGTCCAAAGGACGCTCCAAATCACCCGAGAAGTCTCCTTCTCGTTCCCCACCTAAGCAGTCTAGCTCTGGGCGAAAGTCTCGATCTGGTCAGAGGCGGTCAGGCTCTACATCAAAATCTCCATCAAAATCTCCCCACAAAAAGAATTCCAACTCTGTGTCACAAAAGGAAGCAGCTAGACGTTCCCGCTCTCGCTCGAGGTCGAGATCCTGGTGTTACAAGGGCAAAAACAGCAGTCGGCAGTCATCTGATGATGATTAGGATCACTCTAAAACGCATTGCTATAGAGAGGAACGCTGAGCATTCGTACACTATGCGTTGCACATCTCTAATCTGCCAAGGAGCTGGTCATATCATTCAGGCTTCCTAGTGTATCTTAATGTATAAGATAGCATATAAATGAAATTTTTGAGAAATTTAAGTGGGGCATATGTTTTTAATAAAGCTCAAATTGAATAAACAGAAAACATCAGTATTCTTTACTCCTATGGCCCCTAGTGTGTGTGTGTGTTTTTTTTTGTTTTGTTTTCCCCCCATACAAATGCAATTCTATATTTTTTATGTTTAGACAGTGTTTTGTTGCTAATCAATGTGAAAGGGGTAGGAAAGAATGGTTACTTGGATATGTGAACTTTTTATATAGCAAAAAAGGTTTTGTTAACTCTGTTAATGAATTATTTGTAACAACCTTTGTCATGTAGTATAGATATATGCCTTTTGATACAAATGACGGATGCCTATTGCCTAAATATTTTCAGAAACATTAAATGATAATTTGCCATTCAATATATGCAAGATTTTGTAAGTGGTTTGGTGTTTTAATGCACCTGCGGAATTTTGTTTTCTTTATCCATTTTTTTTTTTATTCAATATTCTTTACCTGAAAATATGGAACATGAAATTAATTGTATTTGTGTTTGCAGTGCTTAAGAATGTATTGCTTGTGTACTTTAGATGCAATAGTATTATTCCTTGTGCTTTAAAATTTGTCCCCAAGTACTGTCTGAAATGGTAGTGTTGGAGACTAGTTACATATTTTGTTTAACAATTTTAATAAATGAAAGAAAACATAATTTATGCTTACCCGATAAATGTATTTCTCTTGCAGTGTATCCAGTCCACGGATCATCCATTACTTGTGGGATATTCTCCTTCCCAACAGGAAGTTGCAAGAGGATCACCCACAGCAGAGCTGCTATATAGCTCCTCCCCTCACTGCCATATCCAGTCATTCAACCGAAACAAGCCGAGAAAGGAGAAACCATAGGGTGCAGTGGTGACTGTAGTTTAATTAAAATTTAGACCTGCCTGAAAAGGACAGGGCGGGCCATGGACTGGATACACTACAAGAGAAATAAATTTATCAGGTAAGCATAAATTATGTTTTCTCTTGTTAAGTGTATCCAGTCCACGGATCATCCATTACTTGTGGGATACCAATACCAAAGCTAAAGTACACGGATGATGGGAGGAACAAGGCAGGAACTTAAACGGAAGGAACCACTGCCTGTAGAACCTTTCTCCCAAAAACAGCCTCCGAAGAAGCAAAAGTATCAAATTTGTAAAATTTGTAAAAAGTATGAAGGGAAGACCAAGTTGCAGCCTTGCAAATCTGTTCAACAGAGGCCTCATTTTTAAAGGCCCAGGTGGAAGCCACAGCTCTAGTAGAATGAGCTGTAATCCTTTCAGGAGGCTGCTGTCCAGCAGTCTCATAGGCTAAACGGATTATACTCCAAAGCCAAAAAGAAAGAGAGGTTGCCGAGGCCTTCTGACCTCTCCTCTGTCCAGAGTAAATAACAAACAGGATAGATGTTTGGCGAAAATCTTTAGTATCCTGTAAGTAAAACTTCAAGGCACGGACTACGTCTAGATTATGCAAAAGACGTTCCTTCTTTGAAGAAGGATTAGGACATAATGATGGAACAACAATCTCTTGATTGATATTCTTGTTAGAAACCACCTTAGGTAAAAACCCAGGTTTTGTACGCAGAACAACTTTATCTGAATGAAAGATCAGATAAGGAGAATCACAATGTAAGGCAGATAACTCCGAGACTCTTCGAGCCGAGGAAATAGCCATCAGAAAAAGAACTTTCCATGAAAGAAGTTTGATATCAATAGAATGAAGGGGTTCAAACGGAACCCCTTGAAGAACTTTAAGAACCAAGTTTAAGCTCTATGGAGGAGCAACAGGTTTAAACACAGGCTTAATTCTAACTAAAGCCTGACAAAATGCCTGAACGTCTGGAACTTCTGCCAGACGCTTGTGTAAAAGAATAGACAGAGCAGAAATCTGTCCCTTTAAAGAACTAGCTGATAATCCTTTGTCCAAACCCTCTTGGAGGAAGGACAATATCCTAGGAATCCTAACCCTACTCCATGAGTAATTCTTGGATTCACACCAATGAAGATATTTACGCCATATCTTGTGGTAAATTTTCCTGGTGACAGGCTTTCGTGCCTGTATTAACGTATCAATTACTGACTCGGAGAAGCCACGCTTTGATAGGATCAAGCGTTCAATCTCCATGCAGTCAGTCTCAGAGAAAGTAGATTCGGATGATTGAAAGGACCTTGTATTAGAAGGTCTTGTCTCAAAGGCAGAGTCCATGGTGGAAAGGATGACATGTCCACTAGGTCTGCATACCAGGTCCTGCGTGGCCACGCATGCGCTATCAATATCACCAATGCTCTTTCCTGTTTGATTTTGGCAATCAGACGAGGGAGCAGAGGAAACGGTGGAAAAACATAAGCCAGGTTGAAGAACCAAGGCGCTGCTAGAGCATCTATCAGTACTGCTTCTGGGTCCCTGGACCTGGATCCGTAATAAGGAAGCTTGGCGTTCCGGCGAGACGCCATGAGATCCAATTCTGGTTTGCCCCAACGGAGAACCAATTGAGCAAACACCTCCGGATGGAGTTCCCATTCCCCCGGATGAAAAGTCTGACGACTTAGAAAATCCGCCTCCCAGTTCTCTACACCTGGGATATGGATCGCTGACAGGTGGCAAGAGTGAGTCTCTGCCCAGCGAATTATCTTGGAGACTTCTGACATCGCTAGGGAACTCCTAGTTCCCCCTTGATGGTTGATGTAAGCCACAGTCGTGATGTTGTCCGACTGAAATCTGATGAACCTCAGTGTTGCTAGCTGAGGCCAAGCCAGAAGAGCATTGAATATTGCTCTTAACTCCAGAATATTTATTGGGAGGAGTTTCTCCTCCTGAGTCCATGAACCCTGAGCCTTCAGGGAGTTCCAGACTGCACCCCAACCTAGAAGGCTAGCATCTGTTGTTACAATTGTCCAATCTGGTCTGCGAAAGGTCATACCCTTGGACAGATGGGCCCGAGATAACCACCAGAGAAGAGAATCTCTGGTTTCCTGATCCAGATTTAGTAGAGGGGACAAATCTGTGTAATCCCCATTCCACAGACTGAGCATGCATAATTGCAGCGGTCTGAGATGCAGGCGCGCGAATGGCACTATGTCCATCGCCGCTACCATTAAGCCGATTACTTCCATGCACTGAGCCACCGTGGGGCGCGGAATGGAGTGAAGAACACGGCAAGCATTTAGAAGTTTTGATAACCTGGACTCCGTCAGGTAAATTTTCATTTCTACAGAATCTATTAGAGTCCCTAGGAAGGAAACCCTCGTGAGAGGAGATAGAGAACTCTTTTCTTCGTTCACTTTCCACCCATGCGACCTCAGGAATGCCAGAACTATCTCTGTATGAGATTTGGCAATTTGAAAGCTTGACGCCTGTATCAGGATATTGTCCAGGTAAGGAGCCACCGCTATGCCTCGCGGTCTTAGGACCGCCAGAAGAGAGCCCAGAACCTTCGTAAAAATTCTTGGGGCTGTAGCCAACCCGAATGGAAGAGCTACAAATTGGTAATGCCTGTCTAGAAAGGCAAACCTCAGGAACTGATGAGGATTCTTGTGAGTCGGAATGTGAAGGTAGGCATCCTTTAAGTCCACTGTGGTCATGTACTGACCCTCTTGGATCATGGGTAAAATGGTTCGAATAGTTTCCATCTTGAATGACGGAACTCTGAGGAATTTGTTTAGGATCTTTAAATCCAAAATTGGTCTGAAGGTTCCCTCTTTTTTGGGAACCACAAACAGATTTGAATAAAACCCCTGTCCTTGTTCCGTCCGCGGAACTGGATGGATCACTCCCATTACTAGGAGATCTTGTACGCAGCTTAGGAATGCCTCTTTCTTTATCTGGTTTGCAGATAATCTTGAAAGGTGAAATCTCCCTTGTGGAGGAGAAGCTTTGAAGTCCAGAAGATATCCCTGAGATATGATCTCCAACGCCCAGGGATCCTGAACATCTCTTGCCCACGCCTGGGCGAAGAGAGAGAGTCTGCCCCCTACTAGATCCATTGTCGGATAGGGGGCCGCTCCTTCATGCTGTCTTAGAGGCAGCAGCTGGCCTGCTTGCCCTTGTTCCAGGACTGGTTAGGTTTCCAGGCATGCTTGGATTGAGCAAAAGTTCCCTCTTGTTTTGAAGCAGAGGAAGTTGATGCTGCACCTGCCTTGAAATTTCGAAAGGCACGAAAATTAGACTGTTTGGCCTTTGATTTGGCCCTGTCCTGAGGAAGGGTATGACCCTTACCTCCAGTAATGTCAGCAATAATTTCTTTCAAACCAGGCCCGAATAAGGTCTGCCCTTTGAAAGGAATGTTGAGTAATTTAGACTTTGAAGTCACATCAGCTGACCAGGATTTGAGCCATAGCGCCCTACGCGCCTGGATGGCGAATCCGGAATTCTTAGCCGTTAGTTTAGTCAAATGAACAATGGCATCAGAAACAAATGAGTTAGCTAGCTTAAGAGTTCTAAGCTTGTCAACAATTTCAGTCAATGGAGCTGTATCGATGGCCTCTTCCAGGGCCTCAAACCAGAATGCCGCCGCAGCAGTGACAGGCGCAATGCATGCAAGGGGCTGTAAAATAAAACCTTGTTGAATAAACTATAATACACCACTCTCCTCTTACTACGTCCATCTTTGTTGAGAGTTGCAAGAGAATGACTGGGTATGGCAGTGAGGGGAGGAGCTATATAGCAGCTCTGCTGTGGGTGATCCTCTTGCAACTTCCTGTTGGGAAGGAGAATATCCCACAAGTAATGGATGATCCGTGGACTGGATACACTTAACAAGAGAAAAGTTTCACAAATAAACCAAACTTTTCAGCAAAGGTTATAGAGGTTGTGAAATTGCCACCTAGAGGGGGGATAGGAATAGGTGTTTGATAAAAAAGGGAGCTTTATTGGATTTATAGGCTGGGTACCAGGTTTCCAAAAGGTTTAAACTTGGAATGGGATATTTCCTATTTCACATGTTAATATCAGCCTTAATATTCCTTTAATAAAATTAAAGAGTGGGGATCATTTCTCAAACAAACAGTATTTTTAATTGTCATGCTTTTAAGTCTATTTAGAATTATTCCTCCTTAAGAAGGTGATAATATAAAACAATGTTTACTCCACTATTAGGAGAATATATGTGATAGATTTTGGATGTATAAATAGTAATACTACTTTTTAATTGTACCTATGGCTAAGCGCTAAGAGAAAGCGCAAAACGCCTCAGGGACTCACCCCATGTCACCCTGTATGTTTGTATTTTAAAGTTTTCTCAAATTGTTTTTAATAATACCTACCCTCTATAAATCATTAAAACTGTGGAATGGGTAAATTATAATCTCAGGCAGAGGGGCGTCTTATACCAACTGAAAAGTTGGTGTATCAAGCTTTTGTTTTTTTTCTCTGACTTCTTCTAAAAGTTTCAAGTTCTACTATGGTTAACCAAGATATTTAAGTTTACAAGTATTGTGCGACAATATTCTAATAATCTTGTGCAGCCTAACAATTTTTACATATTGCACTACAACTGAGGGCATATTTTCTCTTCTGCATGCAAGTACAGTGTAAAAGCTAATCCTGTGATTTAGTTTTTATTATTCAGATCTACTGGTAGTTTGTGAATTACCATTTTGAACCACCTGATACCAACACTCATGTTCTACAGGAGAAGTGCGCTTGTAAGCTTACATACTACAATAATTAATCGTCAGGTCATGTTTTTTTTCCCCACAACACAAGACAAGGAATCCACTGAAGGGCAACAGTACAACAAACATGTAAGTTGGCATATAATAAGGTAAAGGGAAAAGGACAGGTCTAAGGCCCTGCCAATGAGGAAAAGATTAGTACTATTTGTACCAATGAGAAATTAACAAGGATACAATTGGCAACGCTAAAATAAACTGCAAATACCTTATAAGCCAGCATATCTGATACTAAAACATGTTGGTTCTAGGAGGGAATAACTATTGCAACACATGAGCTAAGAAATCATTTCTGCACGTTTTACCTCTTTTCATGGCTCTCGGGCTTCCTGGCACACTGTTCTTCTTTACTTCTGACCCCGCAATAGACGTTCTCAAACTGGCATGTGAGGTGTTGTCATCCTCAGACCCCGACGACTCATCCAAGAATGGAACACTGCTGATCTGAGTGGCTTTCTAAAATAATATTTCCACCTATGTTACTATATATTCTTTTCATCTGCATTAGGTACCGATCGCATGTCAAGCTTTAAAAGACACAGAGTATGAGGAGGAAAATAACCACCTTAACAAACAATGTTACTAAATTACAGTAGGCTATGAAATCTAGCACTGACAAGAGAGGACACCTGTTTTCTACATTCGAATGTCCATTTAGTTTTATAAAACAATGTAAAAATGATATAAGGAGAAGGACTGCAGCTTCAGATTAAATATGTATTATTGTACAAGTGCTACAAGAGTTTAGAGAAATCTGTTCAACCTATTAAACACTCTGATATCTGCTAATGACCAGACAACAAAGAGGTATTTAAAGCTTTTGAATACAACGCTTTAATGTTGTAGTAATAAAAAACAAATAAACAAGCTGAAAACCATATTTTCAATATAGGGAATCTCTGTAGTTCAGTTAAACTGACATGAAGTTCCAATTGTTTTCTTTTAGGATTCAGATAAAGCATTCAACTTTCTGTTATTTAATTTGTTTCATTCTCTTTGTACCCTTGGTTTAAAAGTATACCTTAGTAGGTTCAGACGCAGCTGATTGGTGCCTGCACATATATGCCTCTTTCTATTGGCTTTCAGCTAGCTCCCAGAAGTGCATTAGTGTTCCTTCAAAAGAGGATACCAATAAAACGAAGCAAAATCGATAATAGGAGTAAATTGGAAAGGTGTTTAACATGTTATGATCTATCTGAATCATGAAGGAAGATTTTGGGGTTTCATGTCCCTTTAACGGATAAAACTACCTCCTAGCTAGTGGAAGAGGCTGGCTCATTCCTTGTTATACATATTTTTTTCATGAAGCGATATATATTTATTGGATGAAGGACACTTACACCCTTTAGTGTTGTATAGACTGGCGCAGTAGAGTTCTTGTAGATAAGGTAAGCAAATGGACTTGGAGGTGGACAGTACATCACACTTGAATCTACAACAAATCAAAAAATGACAGGTTAGCTCATAGAAATTAAAGCATAACAGGCCACTGCAAAAAATTTCATAAATCAGAGCAAAATGACACTAACAACTCCAAAAATGTTTATCATGCTTGTGGAAGAACTACTTAATTTTTATAATACGAAATGGTTGGGTTAAAGAGGCTTATTCTGATTTTATTAACAAACAGCATTTATTTTTTATTTTTTTTATATCCGTCGTGGGATAGAAATTCACTGGTTGATAAACAAAACTCTTACAGCTATTTTAGTGGACAGAGACACAGTCCAAAAGTATAAAAGGAAGGTTTTTTTTCTCACTATGGGAACATCTTTAAAAAATGCCAATAATAAAAACTGAAATACATTGCAAAATGCACGCTTTTAGATGCAACCCATATAACAGGTAAAAATCCTCTTTTAAAACTTTGAACTAAGTCCTTAAAAATATCAGGTGCACCAAAGTTAAAAATAAGAGAAATTTTAGCTCCAGCTATCCATGTATTTAAACTGAATCACAAACTTAGACAGCCAAACGCTCATGGTAAAAAGTAAGGAAAGTAAAATGTTACGTTTAATTCTTCAAACTCATCCACCCATAGACTCTTGACTCCTCAAATAAAAACTCCCTTCTAGAACTGTTAAACATTTATTGTTGGTTGCGAATAGATGCATGATACTTTCTTTCATTCTATTTTCTCTGTGTTTATGAACAAATGTAAAAAAAAAAAAAAAATGGAAAAAGAAGATAACACAAAAGTGTAGAGTTGCCTGAGGTTTTTGAAAAAATAACTGTCTTAAATAAAGGGTGGGCGACTCACCATATCCGGAAATAAATATTTATCAGGTAAGCATAAATTATGTTTTCTTTCCTAAGATATGGTGAGTCCACGGAATCATCAATTACTAGTGGGAATCAATACCAAAGCTAGAGGACCCAGATGATAAGGGAGGGACAAGACAGGTAGACCTAAACAGAAGGCACCACTGCCTGAAGAACCCTTCTCCAAAAAGAAGCCTCAGCCAAGGCAAAAGTATCAAATTTATAAAACTTTGAAAAAGTATGCAAAGAGAACCAAGTTGCAGCCTTGCAAATCTGTTCCACAGAAGCTTAATTTTTAAATGCCCAGGAAGAAGAAACAGCCCTTGTGGAATGAGCAGTGATTCTCTCAGGAGGTTGCTGTCCAGCAGTCTCATAGGCCAAACAAATAAAACTCCTTAGCCAAAGAGAAAGAGAAATAGCCGTAGCTTCCCAGAAAAGAAACAAATAAAGCAGAAGACTGACGAAAAGAAATATGTAAGCTAGACTGAAATTCCAAGAGACTGTCAGAGCATCTATCAAGAAAGCCTGTGGATCCCTTGATCTCAAGCCGTACCTCAGAAGCTTGGCATTCTGCTGAGAAGCCATGAGATCCAGTTCTGGTTGCCCCCAATTGAGGATTAAACTGGAAAATACTTCCAGATGGAGTTCCCACTCCCCCGGATGAAAGGTCTGTCGGCTCAGAAAATCCACCTCCCAATTGTCCACTCCTGAGATGTGGATCGCAGAAAGACAACAGTTGTGAGACTCCACCCACTGGATTATCCGGGCCACCTCTGTCATGGCCAAGGAACTCCGAGTTCCCCCCTGGTGGTTGATGTACGCCACTGATGTTATGTTGTTTGACTGGAACCTGATAAACCGGGCAAAGGCTAACTGAGGCCAGGCCAGTAAATCATTAAAAATCACTCTCAGTTCTAGAATGTTTATAGGGAGAACTGACTCCTCCTGAGTCCAAAGACTTTCTGAATCTTCAATGACCCCCAAATTGCTCCCCAACCTAGAAGGCTGGCATCCGTGGTCACGATCACCCAGGAAGGTCTGCGAAAGAAAGTTCCCTGGGAGAGAGGTGTTCCTGAAACAACCACCACAGAAGAGAGTCCCTTGTTGCCTGATCCAGAACTATTTGCAGAGACAAATCCGCATAGTTCCCGTTCCATTGCCTTAACATGCATAACTGCAGAGGTCTGAGATGGAACCGAGCAAACAGAATGATGTCCATGGAAGCTACCATCTGACCAATAAATTCCATACATAGAGCCACTGACGGCCAAGGAGAGGACTGAAGGACAAGACAAGAGCCGAAAATCTTTGTTTTTCTGACCTCTGTCAGAAATATCTTCATTAGTAGGGAGTCTATTATGGTCCCTAAAAAGACTACTCTTGTGGCTGGATTCAGAGAACTCTTTCCCAGATTCACCTTCCAACCGTGGGAGCGAAGAAAAGACAACATGATCTCCGTATGAGAGTTTGCTTGTGGAAAAGACGGCACCTGAACCAGAATGTCGTCCAGGTGCTACTGCAATGCCCTGAGACAGGATCACTGCCAAAAGAACCCCCAGGACCTTTGAGAAAATTCTGGGAGCTGTGGCAAGGCCAAATGGAAGAGCCACAAACTGAAAATGATTGTCTAAGAAAGCAAACCTTAGAAACTTGTGATGATCCCGGTGAATGGGAACATGAAGGTACGCATCCTTTAAAGGGCCACTGTAAGTAAATATTTTCTATGCCTGTTGCTAACTAACTGCCCCAAATACACTTTTTATCAATAGCATTTCATTAACATATCTCTACCGTATATCAGAAATCTTGTCTGCAAATTTAATTGTTTTCCAAACCCACTCCGTGGGTATCCTTTGCTCTGTACCAATCCGTTTACAATACCTAGGTTTCAAAATGGTGCTTTAAACACAAAGTTATTGGTTTAAGTATTTAGAACATGCAGTGCTGAAAATAGTGGGCAGGATAACATCATCGGCGAATAAAAGATAACTTTTAGAACGTTATGAAACTTCGTTTTGGAGAAAATATAGGTCAGGAGGTTTTAATTAATGTTTATTAACTTTAATATGTTAGTTGTTTAGCTTAAAAATTATAACAGAAAGTAATCATTTAAGTCTATGGTTGTCATAAACCGACCCTCTTGTACCAAAGGAAGAATGGAACGTATAGTCTCCATCTTGAAAGACGGTACTCTGAGGAACTTGTTTAAACACTTTAGGTCTAAAAAAGGTCTGAAAGTCCCCTCTTTCTTGGGAACCACAAACAGATTTGAATAAAATCCCAGACCCTGTTCCTGCGGAGGAACTGGAACTATAATTCCCAGGGAAAAAAGATTCTTGATACAATTTAAGAACGCCTCTCTCTTTATCTGGTCTACAGATAATCTTGAGAGAATAAACCTCTCAAGAGATACAATTTCCATGGCCCACAGGTCTGGGTCATCTCGTATCCAATCCTGAGCAAATTGAGAAAGCCTGCTCCTACTAGATTCATTCCTGGATCGGGGGCTGACCCTTCATGCTGACTTGGAGTTGGCCGCAGGTTTCTTAGACTGTTTTCCCTTGTTCCAAGACTGACCAGACTTCCAGGAAGACTTGGATAGTTCCTGCTTGGAAGAGGAAGTGGAAGGTTTACCTCTAAAGTTATGAAAGGAACGAAAATTACTCTGATGCCCTTTCTGCTTATTCTTCTCATCCTGAGGAAGAAAAAATCCCTTTCCTCCTGTGACATCTGAAATAATTTCAGCCAAACCAGACCCAAACAAGATCTTACCCTTGTAGGGAATAGCTAATAACTTAGATTTAGAAGAAACATCCGCAGACCAGGATTTTAACCAAAGGGCTCTGCGAGCTAGGACCGCAAAACCAGACATTTTTGCTCCTAGTTTAATGACCTGTAAGGAAGCATCCGTAATAAAGGAATTAGCTAATTTAAGAGCCTTAATTCTGTCCTGGATCTCCTCAAGAGGAGTATCTTTCTGAATAGAATCAGACAAGGGATCAATCCAGTAAGCTGCAGCGCTGGTAACAGTAGCAATACACACCTCAGGCTGCCATTGAAGACCTTGGTGAACATACATTTTCTTTAATAATGCCTCCAATTTCTTATCCATTGGATCCTTAAAGGAATAACTATCCTCTATGGGAATAGTGGTCTTCTTAGCCAAAGTGGAAATAGCTCCTTCCACCTTAGGAACCGTTTGCCATGACTCTTTAATAGAGTCAGCTATAGGAAGCATTTTCTTAAAAATAGTAGATGGAGAAAAAGGTCTACCAGGTCTCTCCCACTCCCGTTGAATAATCTCAGAAGCACGGTCTGGAACAGGAAATACCTCCACCGCAGAGGGAACATCAAAATACTTGTTCATATTACTAGACTTCTTAGGGTTAACAACGATAGTAGTATCAGAGTCATCCAAGGTAGCCAAAACCTCCTTAAGTAACAAGCGGAGGTGTTCTAGCTTAAATCTGAAGGACACAACTTCAGCTTCAGCAGAAGGAATTATACTGCCTAAATCCAAGATTTCACCCTCAGATGCAGAGGAAATACTTTGATTGGCCACTTCAGGATCAGAAACCTTAGTTACTGTTTCTTTAAATTTCCTTTTGAGTTTTTCCTGCAGTATGGGAAAAGCAGAAAGCACCTCAGATACCACAGAGGATACCTGGGCAGCAATATCTTGCAAAGTAACCCCAGACGGAGCATGAGAAGAAACGCAGGGCACTGCATGTGCAGATGAATAGGATTGGGACGCTTGAGGAGACAACTGCGGCACATCTGAAACAGGAGGCTCCTGAACAGCATCCACATTAGCTAATGATGGCTCAGGGACTAACTTTTTTTTTTATCTTTTAACAAAGGATATCATACAGAACAAAAAAACGTTCATAAATAAATGTTCTTTTTAAATTTACTAAATCAACAAAAACATACCACAGGCAATACTATACACCTTAGTAGAATTAATGAGGTGCCCTACCTGTCCTGTAACCCGCAGCAAACTGAGGAAAAAAATGATCCCGTTTACAATCCGGATTCCAGTGAAGCAGAAACAGCAAGAAGGCTTCGAAACAGAAGACATCTGAAATATGCGCACCTCACTCTACAGGAAGTGAAGAAAAGCGCCAAAAAAAGCTCTGACAGCAAAGAATTAGAACCTCCCCTAAAAGGGGCGGTCTTACAACTGACAAAAAAGCTGAATAAGTGCCAAATTTTTCCCTGCTTACATAGAAAAATAAAACTGGCACTTACCTTAACATTTATCTGTCCGGCAATAGGACAGTTCACCTGGTTTGAGAGGATGCTATTCCTCACATGGACCTGTGGAAATACAGAAAGACTGAGTAAACCTACTCAGGCTATTTAAATAGGGCAGCAAAATGTTTTGGGAAAATGCAGTGAGGATTGTACCCCACAAGTTCCCAATTGCTCAAAAGCGACCACTGTCCTACTGAAGAGACTGAGATGGGCTAAGAATAGATCCTTTAGAAAGATCAGAGCAAATTTACTTTGCTTTAAAATAAAAAATCTTGATTGTAGATCAGACACCAAAACTGCACCTGCACCGCAGGCAAAGAGAATGACTGTGGATTATGGGTAAGGGAAGTGACATATATAGCAACTTTGCTGTAGTGCTCCTTGCTTCCTCCTGCTGGCCAGGAGTGATATTCCCACTAGTAATTGATTATTCTGTGGACTCACCATATCTTAGGAAAGAAATAACAACTCTGGAACTAGGAATAAGGTAATTATTGTTATGTTTTGTGCAGAGTGGATGCTAGTGGAGGTTGAGTTGTGTAGATCTTTTAGTTGAGGTCTGTATGCCATTAAGCTGTGGGATCCCTTTAATATTAGGGATGGTTGAGTGTCTTCCCTTAGGTGAGAAGGACTTATTGCGTTGGGAAGAGGTGACAAAGTTTAGGGTTCTAGGTGAAATCTGGGAAGTAATGAGTAATATGTGGGCAGTGGGACCTAGAACTTTAATCATCAACGCAAAGCAGGGAGTTGCTGTTAGGGTTTAGATACAGACAAAGGGCAGGGATCAAAAGGGTGAATACGATTGTAGAAGCTTGTGGTTTCATATCCTGCAATATTGAATACCTAGGCGATGTGAGGTTCCCCTTATTAAAAAGGTATATGAAACCAAAGTTTTTTTCTTTCATGATTTAGATAAAGCATGCAATCTTAAGCAACTTTCTAATTTACTCCTATTATTTTTCTTTGTTCTCTTGGTATCTTTATTTGAAAAGTTTAGGGGCCAGCCCATTTTTGGTTCAGTACATGGGTAGCTCTTGCTGATTGGTGGCTAAATGGCAGCTTGATGTAAGAAATGTGCATGTGGCGGATGCCAGGAGAATGTAACCTACCAGAATGCTTAGTATCTACTGTAAAGTTTGGCGGATGAGGGATAATGGTCTAGGTCTGTTTTACAGGGTTTGGGCTATGCCCCTTAGTTCCAGTGAAGGGCCATCTTAATCCTACAGAATACAAAAACATTTTAGACAACTGGGTGCTTCCAACTATGTGGTAACAATTTGGAGAAGGCCTATTCCTGTTTCAGCATGACTGTGCCCCTGTGCACAAAGCAAGGTTCATGAAGATATGTTTTGACAAGTTTGGTGTGGAAGAACTCTAGTGGCCTGCACAGAGCCCTGACCTCAACCTCATTGAACACCATTAAGATGAAATGTAACACTTAATGCAACCCTCACAGACACACTCAAAAATCTAGTGGACAGCCTTCCCAGAAGAGTTGCTGCAACTCCATCATTAAATGTCCATGGTTTTGGAATGGGATGTCCAACAAGCTTATATATATTTAAAAGGTTTGTAAACTTTCTTATAACACTTAATAGATAGTACATATGGATCAGCAGTGGCTTCATACTTACAAGGACCAGGAGGTTCATTTCCAAAACTTCCTTCAGAAAGTCTCATCCCAAACTTGGCTACAGCATAGATACGGCTTTCCTAGATGCAGCATATAAATACATATCAAGGAACAGCAATAATCAATTTAAAACTGTTTTTTTATATATGATATTTCTCTTCTTTGTTTCCCTGAAAAAAATAAAAACTACATATTGGATTTAGCATTGACTCTTGGTCCATAAGTTACAAATCTGTTAGAGACAGCAAAAACCCAATAGGACCATTCAGATGATCTACAGATAAATAATATAGATACTTGCAGTGTATATAGTATTACTTTTAAGTAAAAAAAATTCTTCTATAAAGGAGAGGGAAGAGTAAACATTTTCAAACATATTTGTGTATACAAAAAGCTGGGGAATTGTTAGAGTTTAAAGACTATCAAATGTATCAAACACTTGTTTAAGTCTGGAATGAGAGGGATAGCAGGTCTGTCAACAGTTAGGAAAGATAGTCACTACATCCTAAGTGCATACATATTTTTTTTTTAAAATAGCCCAACATACAGGTTCTCACCTCTGTCAAAGAATAATAAAGTACAATATTTTTCTTCATATTTTCCTGTGAATCTGCTATTTCTCCAAGTGATTAAAAACTTAAAACTAGTTTACTTAAGAAAAGTAAGAAAACAAGATGAGAGAACGTTTTCACCTCAAAAGTACATAAGAGAGCTCCAAAGACGAGTGCAATATGGAAGAAAATAGACGAAATTCAAGGTTTCAGTTATTTAAAAACAGGCAGAATAGAAACAAAGATTAAAAACACATGCACCCAAAGCATATTTATTAATGAGTCCATTGGAATGAAAACAAAACACTAAAAGGCATACCAGGATACATTTAACAAAAATCTGCAGTAAAGATGATTACTGTATTTTAAATTTACGTGAGCAAACACAATCCCTCTCTGAATTATTTTTCCTTTTTCTTGGCAATATATTGGTATGTGAATACGTTAAAAATGGATGCAGCATGATAACATCATTATATATGGTCTTTGAACACAGTGTGTCAAGATAGAATAGGGGTAAAGTCCCCCAGAATCTAAATCGTCCTATATCAAATAAATCCTCCCTTTGACATCCTGATATGCCTAGTTACTCTTTGTTTTATTTTTTTAGGTAGGATGATGATGTTATGTAGGAATACTTAGTACTAGTATTTCAAAAGCATCTTACCCAAGATGGGAATCTATGTAGTGGTGGTGTTGGAGGTTTACTTCCTGGCTCCATGGTACTGTTCTCACAGTTCTCAAACTCATTTAATAGCTCCTCAGCAGTTTGATTCATGTCCTTGTCTACAGAACCACATGGCGACTCCTCCATATCCATCTTTTCAGGCACATCATCAATATCAGTTTCCTCAGCTTGTATAGTCTGCTGCGGCAAGGCAATTGGCTTAAAGGAGCAGATATCAATATTAACAATATGGTGAAATCGATCTGCTCCTGGTTGTGGTTGACTATAATGTTTTTTTGCAAGCTGAATACTGTCTCTGGGGATAGAAGGGGTTCTGACTTTTGGTAAAGTCATGCTGGTCCCTAAGCTAAATTCTCTTACTGGAAAATGCAACTGTATCGAAGAAGTTGAGGTCAAAGGCATTGTACAGGATGAATACTTTGTTGCTAAAGTAGGAATCAAAATTGGGCTAGGTGCATTCGTATCCGCTGATGAAGAGGACGAGTCAAGTCTCTGTAAACGGAATTTGCAGTTAAGCTCATCTGATGAGTTTCCCAGGTCAGATGTAGGATTCGTACTACTGGAAGTGCTAGAGTTACTTTTGCTATCACAAGAAGCATGTAGAGCAAGAGCTTCCTTAACTCTCATAGTGGTTGCTACTAAAGGGTCTATTGATGACTCTGACGTCTCATCTTCTGCAGTGATTTCAGCTGTGGTTCTTAAAGGACCTTGAGAAGGAGATGTACTGTTAAGGCTGTCTGTAACAGGAAACTCATTGTCAACAATTGTAGCTTTCCCCGGGTGTTCAGGACCAGCAACTTCATGGTTTACATGTTGCTTCACACAATGATCAAGTTCTTGAGGCTTCTGGTCCTTATTATGACAGGATAATGTGTCTGATGTGAATGTGGTGGAGCTTTGGGTTTCTACTGAAGATATTTTTCCCCATCCTGTAAATAATATTCAGTATAGGTTATTAAGAATAAAATATGAACATAATGTAGCTAGAGTCATGTAGCCCACAGATAAATAACATAGTAATAACTAAAATAATTTGTAAGTGCTGCAATTACTATAAGTTTATAAAAATATTATTATTATTATCGGTTATTTGTAGAGCGCCAACAGATTCCGCAGTGCTAACAACCATATATAATTTATTAATGCATTTAATCAACATTAAATAAAAGGAAATGCTATTTTCTAGCACAATATTTGAAGAAGTTTACATTCGGGTTTTAGAATGTCCATAAAAATGCATAATATCCTGTGCATAGAAATACCTTTTCTGCACGTTAAACAGACTTTGTTCCATCCATTTCCATTTTTCACAATTTATTAGAAAATGGCCTTAAAGGGAAAATCTACACTAAAATTGTTACTGTTTAAAAAAAAAGATAGATAACGCCTTTACTACCCATTCTCCAGCTTTGCACAACCAACATTGATATATTAATATACTTTATAACATTTAAACCTCTAAATTTCTGCCCGTTTCTAAGCCACTACAGAAAGCCTCCTTATCACATGCTTTTTTAATTAGTTTTTCACAACAGGAGACTGCTAGTTCATGTGGGTCATATAGATAACATTGAGTTCACAATTACAATGTAATTGTACAAAGGCATATAAAGAGAAAAGTGTGCCTTACCCTGTTTTATACAATTGAAATATCACCACCATTTGAAGTAAAAGTTATACTATCAGTACCACATACATATAATTTGTAATAAGTTTATCAGTCATACAAACACAGACACAAAATGGATTAAAAGCACACAACCAGAGCAGAGTATATAGGTAACAAGGCGTATCGCTGAATTCAAAATAAGCTATGTTCCTTTAACCCGGGAGCTCAAATTAAAGTTAATGTAAGCTCAGCAGATAACGCTCATTGGCCATAACATCCTTTCCCAGTATTGTTCAGGCACAAACAGAAATCAAGCATGGTTGGCAAATTAAAAAAAAAAAAAAAAAAGAGAGAGAGACAGAGCTCTCATGCTGATTCCCTGACGTGCGTTTCACATAACGCTTCTTCAGACGGGGTGCGAGCTGCCGGAATCATGCCGTATTAAACAATATACAACCCCCTCCCCTAATGGTCATTGGTAGCCTGTGCGGTGATGCCATACAGTGATAGGTTGAGGGGGGTACCCTTCATTATTCCTAATCCTATCATATGCCATGGTGCACGCAGGTAGTTACAACAGCGTCATGTGAGTGAGATACCCAATCAGCATACACATTTGTATGTTAATGGAAGCAGATTAGCAGATCGTTGTTTACATTTCACTGAGTATATATGTATAAATTGCAGTGGAGGTCAGGAGTTACGGATTGGAACTCCTAGGGCTTCGTGGAAAAAAGGAGAGGTATAGATTGCATTGAGAAACTGCATCTGGACATTATATGAATATCGTAACCCCGAGGAGTTATTTAAGATTTAGCACAACACAGTACTAAATGCAAGTCAATAGATGATAAATACAAAGTCATGTGATCAGGGGGCTGTAAGAAGATGCTTAGATACAAGGTAATCACAGAGGTAAAAAGTATATTAATATAACTGTGTTGGTTATGCATAACTGGAGAATGGGTAAATAACAATTTATGCTTACCTGATAAATTTATTTCTCTTGTAGTGTAGTCAGTCCACGGGTCATCCATTACTTATGGGATTATATCTCTTCCCCAACAGGAAGTTGCAAGAGGATCACCCAAGCAGAGCTGCTATATAGCTCCTCCCCTCACATGTCATATCCAGTCATTCGACCGAAACAAAACGAGAAAGGAGAAACCATAGGGTGCAGTGGTGACTGGAGTTTAATGAAAAATTTAGATCTGCCTTAAAAGACAGGGCGGGCCGTGGACTGACTACACTACAAGAGAAATAAATTTATCAGGTAAGCATAAATTATGTTTTCTCTTGTTAAGTGTAGTCAGTCCACGGGTCATCCATTACTTATGGGATACTAATACCAAAGCTAAAGTACACGGATGAAGGGAGGGACAAGGCAGGAACTTTAAACGGAGGGAACCACTGCCTGAAGTACCTTTCTCCCAAAAATAGCCTCCGAAGAAGCAAAAGTGTCAAATTTGTAAAACTTTGAAAAAGTGTGAAGACCAAGTCGCAGCCTTGCAAATCTGTTCAACAGAAGCCTCATTTTTAAAGGCCCAGGTGGAAGCCACAGCTCTAGTAGAATGAGCTGTAATTCTTTCAGGAGGCTGCTGTCCAGCAGTCTCATAGGCTAAACGTATTATGCTACGAAGCAAAAAAGAGAGAGAGGTAGCCGAAGCCTTTTGACCTCTCCTCTGTCCAGAGTAAGCGACAAACAGGGAAGAAGTTTGACGAAAATCTTTAGTTGCCTGCAAATAGAACTTCAGGGCACGGACTACGTCCAGATTATGCAAAAGTCGTTCCTTCTTTGAAGAAGGGTTAGGACACAATGATGGAACAACAATCTCTTGATTGATATTCCTGTTAGAAACTACCTTAGGTAAGAACCCAGGTTTAGTACGCAGAACTACCTTGTCTGAATGAAAAATCAGATAAGGAGAATCACAATGTAAGGCAGATAACTCAGAGACTCTTCGAGCCGAGGAAATAGCCATCAAAAACAGAACTTTCCAAGATAACAGCTTAATATCAATGGAATGAAGGGGTTCAAATGGAACGCCTTGCAGGACGTTAAGAACTAAGTTTAAGCTCCACGGCGGAGCAACAGTCTTAAACACAGGCTTAATCCTAGCCAAAGCCTGACAAAAAGCCTGAACGTCTGGAATTTCTGCCAGACGCTTGTGTAGAAGAATAGACAGAGCAGAGATCTGTCCTTTTAACGAACTAGCGGATAAGCCCTTTTCTAAACCCTCTTGTAGAAAAGACAATATCCTAGGAATCCTAACCTTACTCCATGAGTAACTCTTGGATTCGCACCAATACAAATATTTACGCCATATCTTATGGTAAATTCTTCTGGTAACAGGTTTCCTAGCCTGTATTAAGGTATCAATAACCGACTCAGAGAAGCCACGCTTTGATAGAATCAAGCGTTCAATCTCCATGCAGTCAGCCTCAGAGAAATTAGATTTGGATGGTTGAAAGGACCCTGAATTAGAAGGTCCTGCCTCAGAGGCAGAGACCATGGTGGACAGGACGACATGTCCACTAGGTCTGCATACCAGGTCCTGCGTGGCCACGCAGGCGCTATCAGAATAACCGATGCTCTCTCCTGTTTGATCTTGGCAATCAGTCGAGGAAGCATCGGAAATGGTGGAAACACATAAGCCATGTTGAAGACCCAAGGGGCTGTCAGAGCATCTATCAGCACCGCTCCCGGGTCCCTGGACCTGGATCCGTAGCAAGGAAGCTTGGCGTTCTGGCGAGATGCCATGAGATCCAGATCTGGTTTGCCCCAACGATGAATCAGTTGAGTGAAGACCTCCGGATGAAGTTCCCACTCCCCCGGATGAAAAGTCTGGCGACTTAGAAAATCCGCCTCCCAGTTCTCCACACCTGGGATGTAGATTGCTGACAGGTGGCAAGAGTGAGACTCTGCCCAGCGAATTATCTTTGAGACTTCCAACATCGCTAGGGAACT
This sequence comes from Bombina bombina, assembly GCF_027579735.1. Lineage (NCBI taxonomy): Eukaryota > Metazoa > Chordata > Amphibia > Anura > Bombinatoridae > Bombina > Bombina bombina. The sequence goes on along the minus strand of NC_069499.1, from coordinate 215,481,537 downwards.
CCTGGTTCCCCCTTGATGATTGATGTAAGCCACAGTCGTGATGTTGTCCGACTGAAATCTGATGAACCTCAGAGTTGCTAACTGAGGCCAAGCTAGAAGAACATTGAATATTGCTCTTAACTCCAGAATATTTATTGGGAGGAGTTTCTCCTCCTGAGTCCATGATCCCTGAGCCTTCAGGGAATTCCAGACTGCGCCCCAACCTAGAAGGCTGGCGTCTGTTGTTACAATCGTCCAATCTGGCCTGCGAAAGGTCATCCCCTTGGACAGGTGGGGCCGAGAAAGCCACCATAGAAGAGAATCTCTGGTCTCTTGGTCCAGATTTAGTAAAGGGGACAAATCTGAATAATCCCCATTCCACTGACTTAGCATGCACAATTGCAGCGGTCTGAGATGCAGTCGCGCAAATGGTACTATGTCCATTGCCGCTACCATTAAGCCGATTACTTCCATGCACTGAGCTACTGACGGGTGAGGAATGGAATGAAGGGCACAGCAAGCATTTAGAAGTTTTGATAACCTGGCCTCCGTCAGGTAAATTTTCATCTCTACAGAATCTATAAGAGTCCCTAGGAAGGGAACCCTTGTGAGTGGTAATAGAGAACTCTTTTCCACGTTCACCTTCCACCCATGCGACCTCAGAAATGCCAGAACTATCTCTGTATGAGACTTGGCAGTTTGAAAACTTGACGCTTGTATCAGAATGTCATCTAGGTACGGAGCCACCGCTATGCCTCGCGGTCTTAGTACCGCCAGAAGTGAGCCCAGAACTTTTGTAAAGATTCTTGGAGCCGTAGCTAACCCGAAGGGAAGAGCTACAAACTGGTAATGCCTGTCTAGGAAGGCAAATCTTAGGTACCGATAATGATCCTTGTGAATCAGTATGTGAAGGTAGGCATCCTTTAAGTCCACAGTGGTCATGTAATGACCCTCTTGGATCATGGGTAGGATGGTTCGAATAGTTTCCATTTTGAATGATGGAACTCTTAGGAATTTGTTTAGGATCTTCAAGTCCAAGATTGGTCTGAAGGTTCCCTCTTTCTTGGGAACCACAAACAGATTTGAATAGAATCCTTGCCCGTGTCCCGTCCGCGGAACTGGGTGGATCACCCCCATTAGTAAGAGGTCTTGTACACAGCATAGAAACGCCTCTTTCTTTATTTGGTTTGCTGATAACCTTGAAAGATGAAATCTCCCTTATGGAGGAGAAGCTTTGAAGTCCAGAAGATATCCCTGAGATATGATCTCCAACGCCCAGGGATCCTGGACATCTCTTGCCCAAGCCTGGGCGAAAAGAGAAAGTCTGCCCCCCACTAGATCCTTTTCGGGATAGGGGGCCCTCTCTTCATGCTGTCTTAGGGGCAGCAGCAGGTTTTCTGGCCTGCTTGCCCTTGTTCCAGGACTGGTTAGTTTTCCAGCCCTGTCTGTAACGAGCAACAGCTCCTTCCTGTTTTGGAGCGGAGGAAGTTGATGCTGCTCCTGCCTTGAGGTTACGAAAGGCACGAAAATTAGACTGTTTGGCCTTTGAATTGGCCCTGTCCTGAGGTAGAGCATGGCCCTTACCTCCCGTAATGTCAGCGATAATTTCTTTCAAGCCGGGCCCGAATAAGGTCTGCCCTTTGAAAGGAATATTAAGCAATTTAGATTTAGAAGTCACGTCAGCTGACCAGGATTTGAGCCATAGCGCTCTGTGCGCTTGGATGGCGAATCCGGAGTTCTTAGCCGTAAGTTTGGTTAAATGTACAACGGCATCAGAAACAAATGCGTTAGCTAGCTTAAGTGCTTTAAGCTTGTTCATAATTTCATCCAATGGAGCTGTGCGAATGGCCTCTTCCAGAGACTCAAACCAGAATGCCGCCGCAGCAGTGACAGGCGCAATGCATGCAAGGGGCTGTAAGATAAAACCTTGTTGAACAAACATTTTCTTAAGGTAACCTTCTAATTTTTTTATCCATTGGATCTGAAAAGGCACAACTATCCTCCACCGGGATAGTGGTACGCTTAGCTAAAGTAGAAACCGCTCCCTCCACCTTAGGGACCGTCTGCCATAAGTCTCGTGTGGTGGGGTCTATAGGAAACATTTTCCTAAATATGGGAGGAGGGGAAAAAGGCACAGCGGGTCTATCCCACTCCTTGCTAATAATCTCTGTAAGCCTTTTAGGTATAGGAAACACGTCAGTACACACCGGTACCGCATAGTATCTATCCAACCTACATAATTTTTCTGGAATTGCAACCGTGTTACAATCATTCAGAGCTGCTAATACCTCCCCTAGCAATATGCGGAGGTTCTCAAGCTTAAATTTAAAATTAGAAATCTCTGAATCCAGTCTCCCTGGATCAGATCCGTCACCCACAGAATGAAGCTCTCCGTCTTCATGTTCTGCAAATTGTGACGCAGTATCGGACATGGCTCTCACATCATCAGCGCGCTCTGTCCTTAACCCAGAGCTATCACGCTTGCCTCTTAATTCTGGCAATTTAGATAATACTTCTGTCATAACAGTAGCCATGTCTTGCAAAGTGATTTGTAAGGGCCTCCCTGATGTACTTGGCGCCACAAAATCACGCACCTCCTGAGCGGGAGGCGAAGGTACTGACACGTGAGGAGAGTTAGTCGGCATAACTTCCCCCTCGTTGTCTGGTGATAATTTCTTTGCATGTAAAGACTGACTTTTATTTAAAGTTACATCAATGCATTTAGTACACAACCTTCTATGGGGCTCCACATTGGCCTTCATACATATTGAACAAACAGATTCATCTGTGTCAGACATGTTTAAACAGACTAGCAATGAGACTAGCAAGCTTGGAAAATACTTTTCAAATAAATTTACAAGCAATATAAAAAACGCTACTGTGCCTTTAAGAAGCACAAAAAGCTGTCACAGTTGAAATAACAATGAACTAAATTAGTTATAGCAACCAAATTTTCACAGTAAATGTATTAAGTTAGCAAAGGATTGCACCCACCAGCAAATGGATGATTAACCCCTTAATACCCAAAAACGGATAACAATAAAATAATTAACGTTTTTATCACAGTCAAACACACTGTCACAGGTCTGCTGTGACTGATTACCTCCCTCAAAATGAATTTTGAAGACCCCTGAGCTCTCTAGAGACGTCCTGGATCATGGAGGATGAAGTAGGAAGATTGTGACTGAATTTTTACTGCGCAAAAAAGCGCTAAAATAGACCCCTCCCACTCATATTACAACAGTGGGGAAGCTCAGTTAACTGTTTCTATGCAGGAACAAAAGTTAGCCATGTGGTAAAAATCATGCCCCAATAAGTTTTATCACCAAGTACCTCACAAAAAACGATTAACATGCCAGTAAACGTTTTGAACATACATTTTAAAAATTATGAAGTGTTATTAATAAGCCTGCTACCAGTCGCTTTTACTGCAGTTAAGGCTCACACATTAATTCAGTATTAACAGTATTTTCTGAGTCAAATTCCATTCCCTAGAAAAATACTTCAGTGTACACACACTCCTCAGCCTAATACCAGTCGCTACCACTGCATTTAAGGCTGAACTTACATTACATTGGTATCAGCAGTAATTTCTCAGTCAATTCCATTGCTTAGAAAAATAATTTACTGCACATACCTCGTTTGCAGGGGGGCCCTGCATGCTATTTCCCTTTTCTGAAGTTACCTCACTCCTCAGAATGTGCGAGAACAGCCAGTGGATCTTAGTTACGTCTGCTAAGATCATAGAAAACGCAGGCAGATTCTTCTTCTAATGCTGCCTGAGAAACAAACAGCACACTCCGGTGCCATTTAAAATAACAAACTTTTGATTGAAGAAATAAACTAAGTTTAAAAACACCACAGACCTCTCACAACGACCTATCTTTAGTTAGGTTGCAAGAGAATGACTGGATATGACATGTGAGGGGAGGAGCTATATAGCAGCTCTGCTTGGGTGATCCTCTTGCAACTTCCTGTTGGGGAAGAGATATAATCCCATAAGTAATGGATGACCCGTGGACTGACTACACTTAACAAGAGAAAAAGGGATTATCTATCTTTTAAAACAATACAAATTCTATTGTAGACTGTCCCTTTAAAGCAACATTCTCAGTTCCTTATAGCAAGTTCTAACTTAGACAAGTTGATAGTTTGGTTTATATGTAATGCAGGATTAACCAATTAATTTGGTTCAGATTACTCCTTTTTTCATCCATATAACACTAAAATATATACACAGTAGACTATTTGCACTTTTACAAGCTGTTTTGATAATATGTATGTCCTGTAGGTCTGTTCTCTGGTATACAAACGATATGTGTCTTATTTTCAACAATGTGGTTCACAGCCTTTATGTTTTGTGACCCCTTACGCACTAAGCAGAATTTATACTTAGTGCGCAATGACTTAGCAATATGAACAAAAATTCACTGTGATCAAGGTACAATACAGTGGGTTAATGTACAGTTTTCCTCGGCTTCTCCAGTTCCTATGTATGCTACTACATGGAATAAATTAACTAAAGAACGGAGCATGTGATAAGCTGCATAGAATAACATAGCATCCACCACAAAAAGTATAAACTATTGCTCAAGGTATAAATTACTGTGCAACAAGAAATAACCCCTTAGCACTGCTTTATAGCGTAAATCAGGTAGCAAGTGGATACACACACACACACAATATAATATCCGGAGCAGCATGGAAAACAGCATGTGCACTTTTCCTCCTGTCTCTGTAATAAAATTGCTGTAAGCCACTTCTGGCAAGCCACAGCTACCTGTAATTGGTAACTCCAAAACATCTTGCTGCAGTGCTGAAGGAGACCCCACACTCTATTAGCTCAATTTGGAATGTATTTTGCAATACACTCTGAAGAAAATGATAAAAGCAAGCTAAAAATCATTAACTTTATTTGATACTGGAAATATGTAAAATTTAAATCAGACATAGGATGTCTCTGACTTACGCGTTTCAGCCATAAAGGCCTTAATCATAGACATGTATGAGAACTTCTCTTGTTAAATTAAAAGGACATGTAACCCAAAATTATTCTTTCATGATTCAGAAAGAGCATGCAGTTTTAAACAACTTTCCAAATAACTTCTATTATTTAATTAGCTTCCTTCTATTTTTATCCTTTGCTGGAAGGTTTATCTAGGAAAGGTCTGGAGCAGCAAATAACCTAGGTTCTAGCTGCTGATTGGTGGCTGCATATATATACCAATTTGTCATTGCCTCACCCATGTGTTCAGTTATTAACAAATGATACCAAGAGAATGATGCAAATTTGATAATAGAAGTAAACTGGAAAGTTGTTTAAAATTGTATGTTCTACCTAAATCATGAAAGACAATTTTTGGGTTTTATGTCCCTTTAAATAATGTAATAATAAAAAAAAACCTTGCCATTGGTTAATCATCCTGTCTGAATTTTAACTCCTTATTAAGAAGTTGATTGCTGTTGCTATAACATAGATACAATTATTACTTGGCATATAGTGACTGTAATACAAAATATTATTTAGTTTAAAGTTCATAATACACATTTTTAAAATAGCCTATTTATTAAGGTATAATCTGAACGCCAGACACCAAATTGCAAAAGAATAACATAGCAACTAAATTTTGTGCAGCATATCTTAGTTTTTAGCACAGTATTTTTTTTTGTGATTACTTTATTTTGCACAAGCTCAATTCATATATCCACAAATCAAATGTCATGGTTTAACAAATAATTAAAGGGGCATTCAAGTCAAAATTAAACTTTCATGATTCAGATAAAGTATTCAATTTTAAACAACTTTCCAATATATATAATTACACTTTTGAGTCACCAGCTCCTACTGAGCATGTGCAAGAATTCCCAGAATATACATATATGCATTTGTGATTGGCTGATGGCTGTCACATGATACAGGAGTAGTGAAAATAGACATAATTTTGAAATGTCAAAAACAAATCTACTCATTTGAAGTTCAGACTAATTGCTATTCCATTCATTTTTTTTTTATCCCACATTTGTTGATTATGTAAAATCTGTTATATTTACTGATCCTTTAAGAACATAGCCCAGATCACGGTTACTATAAAAAAACATGTGCGCAACTAAAACGGGATCATCAGAAAGTTAATTGCAATTTCTATTGGACATAAAAAAATCTTAAATTATAAAATGAATTATGATATAAAAATGTTAATTGCACACATTATTAATTTATAATTATTATACATACTGTAAAATAAATAAATATATATATATATATAATTGAAAGTAGCGGGTGTTCCAGCACTCCGACTTTGGCCAGTAGTTCCGAACCTGGGTGCAATCCTCAAAAAGAATAAGTAGAACTGTATAGGAAGATGAAGGGCACTCTCAAGGTTTGTGAAATTTGCATATCAGCAAAAAATTATTTATTCATAGTTCTTAGTCACAACTTTGATAAGTCGACGTTTCGGCTTACGCAGAAGCCTTCATCAGGACAAGTAAAAACTCAAAAACGGCTAAAAGCCGTGCTCACCAGGACCGGTATCAAATTACCTGTCCTGGTGAGCACGGCTTTTAGCCGTTTTTGAGTTTTTACTTGTCCTGAAACGTCGACTTATCAAAGTTGTGACTAAGAACTATGAATAAATAATTTTTTGCTGATATGCAAATTTCACAAACCCTGAGAGTACCCTTCATCTTCATATACAGTTCTATATATATATATATATATATATATATATATATATATATATATATATATATTTATTATGGATTATTTAGAATATTTTACAGTATGTATAATAAGTTAAAATAATTTTTATTAATATTTAAATGAAATGCATTGAAGTTAGCTATTCTTCATGTTTGCTAACCTGACCGCTTTAGCCTTAAGTTTATTATTAAATATACGAGCGCAATCAGACGTGTGCAAAAAAACAAAGTTAACGTGTGAGCGAGGGCGCAAAATAATGCTCCGCTCATAATCTAGCCCTTAATTAGTAAACATTTCAAATTTAAATATACCCTTTAAAGCACATTTATTTGTTGGATAATGTTCTTTTCATTTTAACTTTAAGACAACCGTTTCTGGAAACAAATTGAGCACGCACGGATCACATAGAGCTGCATGCAAGAAATCCATATGTAAACCATTCGTTTCACAGCCATCTGTGGGGAATAGAGAGGAGGGAAGGGTGGATAGATCTGGCTTCCAGAGTAATCTCTCAGAATGACATCAGTTGTCAGTGCATTAGATTTTGCAGGTTTTCATGCTATACATTTGACTTTGTCTCATCTGTTCCTTCTTAGTTTAACAGTTGTTCCTAAACTCTAAATCCTAAGGATTTCCTTCTGGCTGCGCTCTGTTACCTCCATCTCAGCCTGCAGGGCCAGAAAATTATGGCTTACTAACGTCTACAAATACTAAACAATGTCACAAATTAGAAAGTCTCAAATGCGTTCTGACTACCACAAAGCATACGTTTCGTTCCAAAGATTATGAAGAACAAAAAAGAAATTGCAGGGGGCGATTACTATGTAGAATGTTCAGGAAGCTTAGCTCAGTATGGAGAGAACGGTAGCGCTGTGTTGCACTTGCTATTTCCATATATGTTTTGTAAATCGGTAACATTAAAGGGATACTCATTATTACAAAAACAAAATTTGATAATTAAAGGGCTATTATAGTAATACAATTAAATGCTCTAAAAGGGGCACCACATAACGTTATCTTGTAAAGTTCATATATGTGAAATCTAGAGAAGAAAAGGACTCACGCTTTATGAGGCCACCAAAACAAAATGGTGCAATAAGTGCAGGCTGGGACTCTCAGTCTCAAAGCTGACTGGCACTACAAGAGATATACTCAAACTATGCATACTAAATGCATATCTCTTGTAGAATCACCTGCTTTATTATCAGCTGGATGTTTGCCGAAGGGAGCAGCATACAGAAAACAGCCTGTTGCAGCACTTTATACAGGGAGTAGTTAAAAGTCTCTTACAATTGCATGTTCTATTTGAAGAATGAAAGTTTAATTTCAACATTCATGCCCCTTTAAATAAAATAACTACTGTGCTTTATGAGCTAAACTAAACTGTAATGACAGGTGTCTGAGTTGGAAAACCATATGTTAAACGATAACAAAGCATTCTTCCCTCTCTGTAGCAGACAAGGGCGCACTGTGACTTATAGCACACCCATCTCCACCCTGCACTAAACAGATGTGAACACAGATCTTTGCATTTTTGGTAGAGAAAAAGCAGATGCTCACTAATTATAGATTTTCCTATAGTAACATATGAAATTGTTCGTTTGGCAAAAATCATACATCTACTCAGAAATAAAACACATCATCTGACAACCAATAAGTACAGGTGGCCCTCGTTTTACAACGGTTCAATTTACACCGTTTCAGAATAACAACCTTTTTTCCAGTCATGTGACTGCTATTGAAAAGCATTGAGAAGCAGTGCTTTCATTAAAATAGCCAGTAGGTGGAGCTGTCCGCTTTTGTTGCAGCAAAGGCAAGCAAGCTGAAATTAATCAGTTTAACCAGACCTGAGATATCAAGCAGATTTCAAAGGAACAAGAGCTTCCTGTCTATAAATCAGTCCAGATTGGAATGCATAGAAAGAACTGTTTGCAGAAAAATGCAAGTGAAGTCTGTGTTGTGTGATTATTTTATTAGGTTTATAATGCTGTTTAGCATTTAAAGTCTTCATTTCAAAGCTTTAAAAATAATGTATTAGGTGTTACTTATGCCAATTTTGAGAGGGGCCTGGAACCTAACTCCCTCACTTCCCATTGACTTACATTATAAACTGGGTTTCAGTTTACAACAGTTTCGATTTACAACCATTCCTTCTGGAACCTAACCCCCGCGTAAACTGAGGGCTACCTGTATATATATATATATATATATATATATATATATATATATATATATATATATATATACATACATATACATATACACACACACATATATATATATATACATATACATATATAGACATACATGCACATACACACAGGCAGTCCCCAGGTTACGAACAAGATAGGTTCTGTAGGTATGTTCTTAAGTTGAATTTGTATGTAACTTGAACAGGCACTTTTTTTTAGGTGAAACTCTAGCCAAACATTTTTTTAGTTTTGGATAGCATAGGGAAAAGTTTGTTTTACTATCTGTAACATATGAACATAGTAGATGACGTTGAAAAAAAGACTGAAGTCCATTGAGTTCAACCTATACAAATCTAATATACTTACAAAAAAACAAACCTCCAGTTGAGCTTAAAATTAATCCCACTAATAGGTGACCCATTTAATACAAGCAATCATATCCATTAATTTTGTTTCTAGCCAGAAATGTATCCAATTTTTTTAAATGTATCTAGATTCTAGGGTATTGGCATTCACTACCTCCTTTGGTAAGGAGTTCCACAATTGTATTGCTCTTACAGTGAAAAAACGTTTCCGTTGCAGGAGATTAAATCTCATTTCATCCAACCTTAAATTGTGACCTCTGGTCACAAACAATTTTCTTGGAATAAACAGAGCTTCTGCCATCTCTGTATATGGGCCTTGAATATATTTATATAAAGTAATCATGTCACCTCGCAAGCGCCTTTTTTTCTAGAGAAAACAGACCCAGTTTGGCTAGCCTCTCCTCATAGCTAAAATTCTCCATTCCTCTTATTAGCTTTGTGGCCCTTCTCTGAACTTTTTCTAGTTCTGCAATATAATTTTTTTGCGATCGGTCCCCAGAACTCCACTCCATACTCATGGTGAGTTCTTACCAGGGATTTATATAGTGACAGAATTATACTTTCCTCCCTTGAATCAATGCCTCTTTAAATACATGCTAGTATCTTATTAGCCTTTGAAGCTGCTGCCCTGCATTGTGCACCCATCTTTAGCTTGTTATCTATTACTGCTCCCAAATCCCTTTCCTCCTCTGTTGGGCTAAGTCTTGCCCCATTTAAATAATACATTGCCTGCTTATTTTTACTTCCAAAATGTAGAACCTTGCATTTCCCCGTATTAAATCTTATTTTCCATTTTCCTGCCCATACTTCTAATTTTTGCAGATCCCTTTGTAATGAGAGTTCATCCTGCTCTGACCTAATGACCTTACTTAACTTAGTATCATCTGCAAAAATAGAGATGTGACTATTTAATCCTTGCTCCAAGTCATTAATAAAAATATTATAAAGAACAGGGCCCAGTACTGATCCCTGGCGGGCTTCACTGATTACCTTTGTCCAATCTGAGTATGATCCATTCACTACTACTCGTTGCTCCCTATCTTTTATTCAGTTATTTATCCATGAGCTAACATTTTCAGCTATTCCCAGTCCCTTTTGTGCATTAATCTCTCATGTGGCACTGTATCAAACGCCTTTACAAAATCTAAGTATATCACATCAACTGATTCCCTTTTATGTATATTTTTACTTTTTCCTCATATAATCTAATTTGATTAGTTTGACATCTATTTCTCATAAAACCATGCTGATTTGAACTCATAATCTTGTTTACACAAATAAGATCATCAATATAATCCTTTATAATCCCTTCAAATATCTTCCCCACTATTGATGTCAGACTAACTGGTCTATAGCTTCCTGGATCATCCCTGCTTCCCTTTTTGAAGAGTGTCACTACATCAGCTTAACGCCAATCCTGCGGTGCTATGCCTGAGGATAATACATCTTGAAAAATTAAAAGTAGAGGTTTGTCTATAACAGTGCTAAATTCCCGTAACACCCTTGGGTGTATTCTATCTGGGCCTGGAGTTTTATTTACCTTAATATTATCAAGTTTTTTCCTGATATCCTATAGACATAACACAGTTAATGGTATGGGCTGGCATGTTCTAGTTTGTGCAAAAGTATCCTCCATTGGTTCCTCTCTTGTGTATACTGAAGAAAAGAACTGGTTTAGTACCTCAGCCTTCTCACTGTCACTGTTAAAGGGATAGTAAACCCCAACATTTTCTTTTAGGATTCAGATAAAACATACAATTTTAAACAACTTTCCAATTTACTTCGATTATCAAATTTGATTCATTCTCTTGTTATCCATTGCTAAAGGGACAACATTGCACTACTGGCAGCTAGCTGAAAATATCTAGTTATTCAATCACAAGAGACAAATGTGTGCAGACACCAATTAGCAGCAGTTCCTACTAGTGTATGATATGTGCGTATTCATTTTTTTTAAATGGGATACTAAGAGAATGAAGCACATTTGAAAATAGAAGTTAATTTAGAAGGGTCTTAAAATTACATGCTCTATCTGAATCATGCAAGTTTAATTTTGACTTTCCTATCCCTTTAATCATGCTACCCTCCACACATTTTAATGTACCTATATTGTCCATAGTTTTTTTGCTATGTACTTAAAGAACCTTTTAGGGTTAGACTTAGAATCCTTTGCAATTAATCTTTAATTTTTAAATTTGGGCTAATTTGATTGCCTTTTTGAATGCTTTGTTTACATTCCTTATAAATTTGGTATGTTGAGTCTGTACTATTTTCTTTGAATAATTTAAATGCCCTACAAAGTCCCATTGAAAATTTCTAGAGAGTGCATGCCTGTTTTTGGATTATTCTATATCTATCTATAAATAAATAAAAATCTTGAATTTCAAACTCAAGAATTTCATACTAATATCTTTTAAAAATAAAATTATTAAAAATTACCATTCTTGGCCACCGGTAATTCAAAATCTGCATCTTTGGTTTGTTTAACAGCTACAAATCCCCAAATCCAAACATTCTGAAATCCAAACTTTTTAATTAATATTTTTTTTAAATAAATATATATATATTTTAAATAAATTGATCAAAAATGACTTTTTCCCCACTTGTAAGTCACAATCTTCTCTGCAAGTGTCTCCACTTTTTGTGTTATAAAATACAAATGCTAGTCTAAATTAATTTAACCAATTACGGACCTTTCTCTATGGGGATTGCATATTTAAAGGGACAGAATTGAATTGTTATTGTTTTAAAAGATAGATAATCACTTCATTACCCATTCCCCAGTTTTGCACAACCAACACAGTTATGTTAATATACTTTTTACCTCTGTGATTACCTTGTATCTAAGAACCTTCTTCCAGCCCCCGGATCACATGACTGTGACTGTTTATTATCTATTGTCTTGCATTTAGCATTGTAATGTGCTAAATCTTAAATAACTCCCTGTGCCTGAACACAGTGTTATCTATATGGCCAACGTGTACTTTCACTCGCTTTGTGTTGAAAAGGAATTTAAAAAGCATGTGATTCGAGGTAGCCTTCAAGGGCTTAGAAATTAGCATATGAGTCTGCTTAAAGGGACAGTTTACTCAAAAATTTTCTCCCCTTTAATTTGTTCCCAATGATCCACTTTACCTGCTGGAGTGTATTAAATTGTTTACAAGTAGCTCCTTTACCCTTATATTGGCATTTGAAATTGTTAATTTAGCATGTGGTATCCCCACCTATTCTGAAAGTTTGTGGCCGTGCGTACCAGCTATAGATAAGCTTTGTAAACACAGCCAGCAGAAGAAATTACACTCCCAGTGTGATAAAGCAGAGATAAGGTAATAAAATGTTGATTTTCCATTGTTCTCTCAAAGTATTGGTGATTGTTTTAAGGACAGATATAAGATAAAGAAGCAGGTATATGTGCACAATGTGATACAGTAATGAGATCTGATTATACCTACAAGCTCAACCTATTTTATTAGGCTGTGGCTTCAAAACACAAAATCAGAGCTTTAATATACAGAAATAAACCTTAAAAAGCTAATTTTCATACATTTTTTACTCTGCAGTTGGTAAAAAAAGCAATTGTAAACACATTAAGGAAAAAACTATTTTACAGTATACTGTCCCTTTAATGTTTAGTTTCAACTAAGAATACCAAGAGAAAAAAAGCTAATTTTATGATAAAAGTAAATTGGAAAGTTGATTAAAATTACAAGTACACCTTGAATATTTCTCCAATTCTTTAGCAAGCTATCACATACATGAGAAATTGGCAGAATCTGCCCCTCTCGCTATCTGGTCGTATTGCTTTGTTTAAAATGGCGATCTTACCTAAGATCTGCTACATATTTCAAAACCTTCCTATTCTAGTGAAATCACATGATAAAAAAAATTTAATACTGCACTTCGTCATTTTATTTGTCAATCAAAAAAACCCAGAATATCTCTGCAGAGACTAAATTTACCTAAGCAATCGGCCGGACTGGCTATGCCTGATCTATATCTTTACAACTTAGCCTTTCTAGGACGTATTGCAGCTCATTGAATTGCGGAGTCAAATCATTTTAAAGATAGTGAACTCGAAGCCAGCATGATATATCCATTGCTGCCCACTTCTCTGCTTCATGTTCTTCTCCACTTAATACCTAAGCAAGTGAAAAGTTTCAAAACCATTTACACGATAATTCAAGCTTGGGGCAAGATTGGAGCACGAGTTGAAGTAAATATTAATATACCGAGATTTCAAACCTTTCTGGGAAATCCAGAATGTCAGGAGGGAACATCTGTACTTTTGCAAAATTGGCACAGTCAAGGGCTTTACTTGGTATCACAGTTCTTCAATCCAGAGACAGGAAATATTAAATCCTTTGAAGATCTGAAACAGGAGTTTAATCTTAATAATCAGGATTTCTTTGCATATCTCCAAGCCAGACACTATGCCACACAGTTAGCCAGCAAATTCACCTGGAGATGGTCTTGGGGAAAATTGGACAATTGGATAGTTTTGTCTAAGGCAGGTAATTTTTCCATTGCTTCTTGGTACACATACCTCATTTCATATAAGGGAAGCTTGAATGTAGGGAATTTAGCTAAAAAATGGACAAACCTCACCTCTACCAATATTGATGAGGAATGACATGTGGCCCTGTCCTTAACCCCTTAATGACCACAACACTTTTCCATTTTCAGTCCGTTTGGGACCAAGGCTATTTTTACATTTTTGCGGTGTTTGTGTTTAGCTGTAATTTTCCTCTTACTCATTTACTGTACCCACACATATTATATACCATTTTTTCTCGCCATTAAACAGACTTTCTAAAGATACCATTATTTTCATCATATCTTATAATTTACTTTAAAAAAATTATAAAATGAGGAAAAAATGGAAAAAACACACTTTTTCTAACTTTGACCCCCAAAATCTGTTACACATCTACAACCACCAAAAAACACCCATGCTAAATAGTTTCTAAATTTTGTCCTGAGTTTAGAAATACCCAATGTTTACATGTTCTTTGCTTTTTTTTTGCAAGCTATAGGGCCATAAATACAAGTAGCACTTTGCTATTTCCAAACCATTTTTTTTTCAAAATTAGCGCTAGTTGCATTAGAACACTAATATCTTTCAGGAATCACTGAATATCCATTGACAAGTATATATATTTTTTTTAGTAGACATTCCAAAGTATTGAGCTAGGCCAATTTTGGTATATTTCATGCCACCATTTCACCGCCAAATGCGATCAAATACAAAAAATAGTTCACTTTTTCACAAATTTTTCACAAACTTTCGGTTTCTCACTGAAATTATTTACAAACAGCTTGTGCAATTATGGCATAAATGGTTGTAAATTTTCTCTGGGATCCCCTTTGTTCAGAAATAGCAGACATATATGGCTTTGGCGTTGTTTTTTGGTAATTAGAAGGCCGCTAAATGCCACTGTGCACCACACGTGTATTATGCCCAGCAGTGAAGGGGTTAATTAGGGAGCATGTAGGAAGCTTTTTGGGGTAATTTTAGCTTTAGTGTAGTGTAGTAGACAACCCCAAGTATTGATCTAAGCCCATTTTGGTATATTTCATGCCACCATTTCACCGCCAAATGCGATCAAAAATTTTTTTTTTCACAATTTTAGGTTTCTCACTGAAATCATTTACAAACAACTTGTGCAATTATGGCACAAATGGTTGTAAATGCTACTCTGGGTATATTTAGGCTTTTTTTTGGGGGGGGGGGGTTTAAGCATATTTATATATGCTGCTGTGTAGAACCCCCCCTTAGCCCCCAACCTGACTGATCCCCCACCAAACAGCTCCCTAACCCTCCCCCTCTGCCTTAATGGGCGCCATCTTGGGTACTGGCAGCTGTCTGCCAGTACCCACTTTAGAATAAAATTGTTGCTTTTTTTATTTTTTCCCCCTTTTCTGTAGTGTAGCTCCCCCCCACCAAAGACCAACCCCCCACCCCCTCCTAGATACCTTCAATTGATTTTTTTCAAAATTAACATATCCCTTTCTCCTAATTTTATAACACAATCTTTTCTGTAGTGTAGCGGTTCCCACCCGCTCCTGCCCCGTGCCCGCCGCCCCCGTGCATGCCCCCATCGGTCCCGCCCCCTCTACATTACCCGGCCCATCGATGGCCGCCCACCCGCCTCCCAAGTCGGCTCCCACCCACCAACGATACCGGCCATCGATGTCCGGTGCAGAGAGGGCCACAGAGTGGCTCTCTCTGCATCGGGTTGGCCAAGGGGTGATATTGCAGGATGCCTCGATATAGAGGCATCACTGCAATAACCGGAAAGTGGCTGGAAGCGAGCAGGATCGCTTCAAGACGCTTTAAACCCCTAATGTCGTACAGGGTACGTCGCTGGTCTTTTAAGACCAGGTTGTGTGCGACGTACCCTGTACGACATGCGTCGTTGAGGGGTTAAGATTACTTTTTGAGACCACTATAGCCGAGACCTGGAGAGAGTCCGATATAAAACTTTTATATCAAACTTATTATACTCCAGATAGAGGCTTTAGATGGTATAATACAAATTTTAACAAATGCCCAAAGTGCAGCTTACCAGCAGCAGACTTAATCCATATGATCTGGAATTGTCCCAGACTTAAACAATTCTGGAACAAATTAGAATTTTGGCTACTTAAAGTGATGAAAGTAACACCTCTGAGGAAGCGTTTTTTGTGAAACGTACGTCAGGGGTCCTCTGGGATAAGCTTTGTCTTTCCCTTTTTTAACTTGCTCACCCTCGTTGGTCTGGTAAATTGCAGCTTTATAATATACTTGGTAAAACTAAACTTAATTTAGCCCTCGGATTGTAAGGGCTTAGCCTATATTTATATTCATGCTGCAAGATACTCTATATGCTGATTTCAGATTAATTTAAAAACTATAGCTCAACCTGGGTGCAGTGTTTTTAATTATTAGCTCTTGCTAAATGTATGTGTGGTTAAATATATTTACTCAATAAACTTTAGTGTATGAATGGATAAGAAAAACATTTTTTCTAAATAATACAAATTTAGCTCTGACTCTGATAGGGCTCAGTTGGTGAAATTTTTCTCACAGATTTAAGTTACCTATTCTTATTTGTAAGTCTATTTACAATTACTTGTTAGTTGTACATAAATATCGTTGTCTGGGGATGTCTAACAGAAGAATAGCAAAATCAACAAAGGGCTCCCAACCCACTAGTATGGAGAACTACCTTATCCCATCAGAGTCAACGCCTAGCTCAAATAGAGATACACCTGAGCCTTGCAGGCAGGCTGCCGCTGTATAAATACAAAATGCAGTGCCCACACAGCACGGTTATATTACCAAAGATGATATCAAGCACTTATCCTCTAAAAATGATATAAAGGAGGCAATGTTAGATGTTAAGCACATGTATGGTGAACTGAAGAAGGATAATCCAGCAGTAAACCACAGGGTCTCTCAAGTAGAGGAAATGCAGGAAACCCTGCGTTCTGATCTTCAACATCAGACAAGTTGTATACAATCTCAAGAGTCAACAGTGCAAAATCCAACCGACAGAATTGAGGACCTGGAAAACAGAAGCAGGCAGAACAACCTGCGGCTCAGAGGAGTTATTAACCTGACAGAAATAGGCCAGTATATCCAGGAGCTTTTTAAATTTATTAAGAACACCCCTAATGCTGCAGAGATCCAGGTGGAATGAGGCCCAGACCACCAGCAAGAGCCCCTCCTAGGGATATCATTGTCAAGCTCCTATCCTACAAAGATAAGGAGGACATACTTCGGCACTCCAGGAACAAGCACCCTCTTATGTACGAGGGAACTGAGATACAGGCTTTCACAGATTTATGCCCCGCAACGATTCAGAAGCAGCGAGACCTGCGCTACATAACATCAAGGCTCAAGAAGCAACAAATTCAATACAGATGGGGGTTTCCTACCTGCATTTATGGTATGGAACAACAGTTATCTTCAAGACGTCTGCTGACTTCCCTGCTTTCAATCAAGCCTTGGGATTACAGATAAGGCTGCCAAACATAGAAGCAGTTCCAGCATTACCCAGACATGGGGTGGGCCGAAGCGAGGAGGAGATTCGGCCCACCTAGGGCACAGGCTTGTCCATGAGCAAGTTGGGAAACTCATCACACTGTTTGGTGAGCTCAGGAACAGTGTGGAGTGCCATGCCCAGGACCTTTGCCTCATCCATATCTCTGGACATGTGACATATAAGTTTAAGCTTTTTGTTTCTCATATAGTATAACAGGCATTTTGCGTTAATGTCCCTTATTAGGAACTACCTAAGGGTCTCTTTAGCAAATTTTTTTTCTTCATCATTATCACATGAGTGGACACCTGCCGGACTCCTGGCTTAAAAATGTGTCATACCTGCTTTTGGTCCATGCAAGTATGAAAATTGCTGAAGAGAGATTGGCCTTATACATGATGGACTGAAGGGTTCTCTGAATATTAGTTATATTAAAGGAGTGCAATGTTTAAACAATTGTTAGCTTATATTAGGTATAGATGTACTCACATTGTTAATACCATAGATGGGCTTGTACCTCTCTTTATACCATAGCAGGCACTTTATGTTGATGTTTTTCCTCCTTCAGCACTTATTTGGGGTCTCCTTTCTACCATTAGCAGAGACTCCTGGATGTCTCCCAGCCTAAGTATATTTCACACCTGACTCTAGGCCATAAAGGGAGTCAACTGATTATTGGCAGAGGCTGTTCATGGTGGAGTGGGAGTAGCCCAGAATTTATTTTGGTATAATGTAGGGGTGCCTTTTTGAAATGGTTATAAATTGAAATGTTTGTCTTTCTTGTTTATAATTATTTTCATTTGCATAGTTGGGCGGGGCACTCAAGTGATGACACATTGGTAGGGCAGCTGTAGCTGGTACCTCTCTCCTTTAGACAAACTCCACCCACACCCAGGGAACATTTGGGTGTTTTTTAGTACCAGATACCACCATACACTATTTTAGCTTACATTACCTGGGTAGGGCAACCTATGAAAACGTCACATAAAGTTTAGATGTAGTTATAACGGGTAGGCATATGACTTGGCTTTGATGTGGGGGTAATTCCCCACTTAAAGAAAAAGTTAAACCACTGGGGTGGCACACTACCTCACTGTTCAATGCATGTTCACATTTAGGTTCTAACAATTGTTTTAAATGTTTTACAGGGTTTCATTTACCTACAAGTGTTATTATTTCTGTTAATATATCAGTAAATTAAAGTAATGGGGCTACTACCTCTTGTTGTATACTTTTAACTAATATTTCTGATTGCTATATCAACCTTTTACCCCTAGATCGGAAAGCAATACTAGAGAGTGTCCTGACACCTCCTGTTTCGAGCTATTAAGGGTCTATTTCCCTTTTCCATGTTCCATATTCGCTAATCCCCGTTATACAGGTATCTATCTCTCCCTATTAGTAGCATAATCTGTTACCCCTTTAACTAGTCCTTCAATCTTCTCTCTCCTCCCCTCTTTCCCCCCCCCCCTTCTCTCCCCCTCCCCCGAGTACGTATATTCTCCCAGTGCACATATGGCAGACTCACACTCACAGGCCAAGGGGCATTCCATAGATCTCTTTACCATCAACGTTAAGGGTCTCAATAATCCAGGGAAGCATTCAATAATCACCCGAGATTTACATAGAATGGGTGGTGACATTATATTTGTCCAGGAAATGCATTTTTCCAGACTTGGGGAACCCAAATGGTTTACCCGCTATTACCCTGTAGCTTACTTCGCATCAGGGCTTTCTAAAAAAAACAAAACGGGGTGGGCATACTGTTCCGCTCCACAATAGCTTGGCATTTGGAGCAGATATTTGGGGACCCCAATGGCAGATATCTAATACTGACGGGCACGCTATATGGTGGGCCCATGACACTGGCTAACCTCTACTTCCCGAGTAGTGCGCAGGACTTATTTTTTTTTAAAAAAATATGCACAAATTGTTAGAAGTTCAGAAGGGAACCCTTTATTTGGGAGGGGATTTTAATGCGTCAATGAACCCCATTTTGGACACCTCGGATGGTCTCTCCAACACTTTCCACAGAGTGGTTAAACACCTTATTCAGGTCCTTTAGGGACCTTGTCCAACATGACATTTGGCGCACATTTCACCCTTCAGCCAAAAATGACACCTTCTACTCTCATGCACATAGGAAGTACACGAAGATTGACTACCTCTTTACAGATTCAGTGGTACTTTCCATCACGACTGGTAGTAGCATCAATCCGATCACTTGGTCAGATCACGCTCCGGTCAAGTGCTCTATTGACTGGCCCGACACCCCAGTGACTCCTTATGTCTGGAGACTTGATGAGTCTCTATAAGACATTCAACCTCTTAAACAAGAGCTACACAACAACATTGAAGAATACTTCCGTTTGAATTCGGATGATACCCTGAGCAGTACCACTATCTGGGAGGCGCACAAGTGTGTGTTCAGAGGCATATTGATTAGACATAGAGCAGCTCTGAACAGGGCTAAAAGAGATCTATACAAGACTCTCTTGGCACGGGTGGCTCAAACTGTATTAGCGCACAATGAGCAACCCACTAACGAGACACTCCAGGAAAACCTGGCCTTAGCTAGATCGGCCCTTTTAGGTGCCTTGCAAGAAGAACAACAAGAAAAAGCACTAATACTCAGACAGCAGTTCTTCGAACAAAGTGACAAGGCGGGGAGGCTCCTGGCGTGGGGCCTGGCACGTAAGAGAGTAAATACATATGTATATGAGATAGTTGATAAGAATGGGGAGACCCACAAAGATGGACAGTCTATTGCTAACGCCTTTGGGCGTTTTTACGACTCTCTCTACAATATACATCCAACAGATGGAGAGCAGGGAGAACGTCAACGTAGGCGGACCTCCAAACAAGACATAATAGACTACTTGGCGGGTGTCGACATGACGAGATTATCGGGGGAGGAGGCAGACCAATTGGATGCGCCCTTCATTACAGAGGAGATCCTGATTGCCATCAAGGGTCTCCCGGCCGGTAAAAGCCCAGGCCTCTACGGGATTGGTACTCGTTATTACAAAGCATTTGCGGATATCCTGGCACCTCGTATGCATCACATATTTAACCAGCTTTCGGAAACTCTGACTTTGCCGCGTTTGATGTTGGAGGCTTTTTTATCGGTAATCCCTAAGCCTGAGAAACCAGAGAATCAGCCCGGTAGCTACAGGCTGATTTCCTTACTTAACTCCGATGTGAAGATTCTGGCAAAGGTCATAGCCAATCGCCTACCCCAATTGGTCTCTACAGATCAAGCAGGATTTATCCCTGCTAGAGAGGCACGAGATAACACTCTCGGGCTCCTCCAGCTGATCTCCTTTGCTCATGCCAACTCCGCTCTGCTGGTATCGACGGATGCGGAGAAGGCATTTGATCGGGTTAATTGGGCATTTATGCACCATACTCTGGGATTTGGGCCGCACTTTATTAATAGCGTGCTTTCACTATATTCCAACCCTAGTGCTAGGGTTCGAGTTAACGGTATGTTCTCCACATCCTTTTTAATCTCCAACGGCATGAGGAAGGGGTCTCTCCTCTCACCTCTACTTTTTGCACTTGTAATGGAGGTATTGGCAAGTAAGATCCGAGCTAACCCTAGTGTCAGAGGCATTGCAGGAGGTGGAGCATAAGTTGGCCATGTATGCGGACGATGTCCTTCTGACTCTTGCTGATAGTGCCTCCTCTCTCCAAGCTTCTTTGGCAGAGTTTGAGACTTATGGGCGGGTCTCGGATTTCCTTCTTAACCCTACCAAATCTGAGATCTAGAATATCACAGTGCCCTCGAACACCTTTGAAAGCCAGAGCCAAAACTACCCCCTTAAGATTGCTTCAAAGCACCTGAAGTACCTAGTTATCACACTGGCCCCCCTCTGTGAGGGAAATCATAGATGTGAATTATAAACGCATCAGAGACGAAGTCTCAAGAGACTTAGCGACATGGAAAATCAAAACCATCTCCTGGATGGGAAGAATACAAGTCATGAAGATGAATGTTTTACCTAAAGTTCTGTATGTCATGCAGAAAATCCCTCTTGAATCTGTTGCACACTTAATCTACCAGATTCAATCAGCAATTGAATCATACATCTGGAACGGTTTGAAACCGAGAATAAGTAAAAACATATCTTCCCAGAAACAGAGGCAGGGCGGGGGTCTCTCTGATGAATGAGTATCGCAAGGCGATAATCCTCCAGCGTCTTGTGGAGTGGAGCATCAACTCAGCTGGCAAGGCATGGATAAACTTAGATAATGAGATTCTACAGAGGGGCAACGTCTGATCCCTCGCGTGGATAAAGGCTATGCATCGCCCCAGTTGTATTTCACAATACCCTCTGATAGAGGATGTCTTTTTGACTTGGGATAAAATAATTAAAACCGAAAGTCACATATCTACCATCAATTTACCGGTAACCCCGGACAACGGATTGCCAACAAAACACATAATCCTGGTTCCTCCTACCCATTGTCAGTGGTAGCCATATCAAACGCCATTTATCAGGGGAAGCTTAAAACACAGGAAGGCCTAGCAGAATGGGACAGTAGTATGTTCTCTTCTTGGTTACGAGTAGCACAACTAAACCATTACTTCACTAGTCTCAAAGACAAGGCCTCCCTGACTAGGCAAAAAAAAACACCCTTTGAAATGCTCTGCACAACCACAAATACCCCACGCCATCTAATCTAGCTTCTGTACAGAATACTATTGGTAGGGAGCGATACAGTGATGCCTTCCTATGTGGATGTCTGGCAAGGGGAGTTGGGCTCTGAAATTGACATAAAAACATGGTTAACTATTTTTGACAAAGCAAAAAAGGCCTAGGTCTCGGTGAGACTTCAGGAGGTGCACTACAAATTCCTGAGTAGGTGATATTTGACCCCACAGAGACTGAAGAAAATATACCCACACACAGGTGGGGAGTGGTGGAGGGGCTGTGGGGGGGTCGGGATCTCTTTTGCACATATGGTGGTATTGCCCCTGCAGACAGCCCTTTTGGGAGAGTGTGCTTCGGGAAAGTGGCAGGCTTCTGAATATCATTTTACCTCCTAATCCTAACTACTTAATATAGCAAGAAATGTCAAAAATGGCTGAAGAGGCAAAGCGCCAGCTGTTCATTCTGATGCTGAATTGTGCTAAGGGACTTATCCCAAGATATTGGAAATCGCTAACAGTGCCAAGTCTGGGGAAGTGGAGGACTTGGGTCTGGGACCTGCTCTGTCTGGAGAGGTATCATTATCTGATGCTTGGAAGAATAGCGCCCCACGAGTATATGACACTAATATGGGAAGGTAAAAATGTGTGAGGTCTGATTGTTAATTAGTGGGTCTTTAACTCTTCCGCATATTAGATATTTTGCTCATCTGCACCTTCTCCTCGTTCCATTAATTCGCTCCCCTCCCCATTCCCCCCCCCTTTTTTTTCTTTTCTCTCTCTCTCTCTCTCCTACCCCTCCCCCTCCTTCTCATCTCTCATCCCCAACTGCTTTTCCCTCCCCTGACCCTTTTTCTTTCTTGGACAATATGGCTGTATATTTAATATCCTTCTGTTCAATGTTCTTAAGAACAGAGGTTTACATACTCACTCCACTGTGTATTAGGGCATGAATGAATGCCCATGCTTTCAAAACTCACAGTTACACGAGAATGTAAATGTAAAAAGCATATAGTATGTATAATAACAATGAACAACTAAATTGTACAACTTCCTTTTTTGTCTTTTTGAGTGTGATGCAACAGGTGTAAACTGTGCTTACAGCAATCTTGTCTGTTAATTTTCACTGATGTAAAACAGTATATGTTCATTCAATAAAGTATTTAGAAAAGAAAAAAAAAAGAATGTAATAGCAATTAGTCTGAACTTCAAATGAGTAGATTTTTTTTCTGACAAATTTCAAAGTTATGTCTATTTGCACTCCTCTTTTATCATGTGATAGCCATCAGCCAATCACAAATGCAAATACGTATATTCTGTAAATTCTTGCACATGCTTAGTAGGAGATGGTGACTCAAAAAGTGTAAATATAAAATGAAGGGGCAAGTTTTATTAATGAAAGTAAATTGGAAAGTTGTTTACATTTTCATAATTCAGATAGAGCATGCAATTTAAGTTTTGACTTGAGTGCCCCTTTAAATGGTCTCAGCAGAGGGGATTTGATAAGGAGAATAGGCTTTTAAACCTAAGGAAAATGTTGTCAGTATTTAAACAACTGATAAAATACATCAGCACATCAAATTGCTTTGTTCTGTTATTGAAAAGCATGCATAGGTAGGTAGTGTGCACTTCTGATACACTATATGGCAGTACACTATATGGCAGTTTGGCAAGAATGTTTTAAACAATGTTATAGATTGTGTGAACACTGCTGCCATCTAGTGCTCAAAAGTAGTACAGCATTGTTAAAGGCATTCTTGTAAAACCACTAAATAATGTTTCAGAAACATGCGCAATACCTTCCTAGTCCTGAACAGACCAAACCCATGCCTCCTGAAAAAGGCTTAGTCTGCTCACTACTCGAGAAGAGTCCAGATCGGGGGGGCACCTTCAAGAAGTTTTCTGAGACCAAGTCTGCATGGATTGTTTGGTCTTGGACCACACTGTATTAGGTCTCTATGCTGGGGACTCTTGCTTCTGCACTGAAGAGGATCTCTGATTCTTTTTCTGGCAAAACGAAAATGCCCCCTTGACTTGTACCTAGGTTTAGCCTTTTTATCCTGAGGCAAAAAGGCATTCTTGCCTCCTATCATAGTAAAGATAATGGAATCCAAACCAGGACCAAAGAGGGTCTTGCCCTTAAAAGCAAAGGATAAGAGTCTAGACTTAGAAACCATGTCCGCAGACCAAAATTTCAGCCAAAGAGCTCTTCTAGACAAGACAATTAGAACAGTATTTTTGGCATTGATGCAAATAATCTGGACAACTGCATCACATTTTCAGTCTTCAAGAATCTAATATGCTGCTTGATCTCCCTTAAAGGGACAGTATACACTCATTTTCATATAACTGCATGTAATAGACACTACTATAAAGAATAAGAAGCACAGATACTGATATAAAAATCCAGTATAAAATGGTTTAAAAACGTACTTAGAACCTTTCAGTTTAGCTCTGTTGAAAAGGCAGTTGGAAAGCCCACTGCAAGTGGGAAATAAGACACTCCCCCCCCCTTCTTTTACATTTGAAAAGACCCTTTACACAAACAGGAGCAAGCTGAAGAAGGTAGCTGACGGTATTCAAATAAAACTTTGGGGCTTGGTTAGGAGTCTGAAAATCAGAGTAATGTTCATTAAAAATAAGCAAAATTATACATTTAAAAAAAACAACAAAACTTTATGGGCTTTATAAATAGATCATCTACAAAACATTTATGCAAAGAAAAAATGAGTGTATAATGGCCCTTTAAGGATGATTCCACAGAAACTAGCTCTGACAGGGAGTCACACCAAAGTTCTGTAACACCAGCAACAGCCACAACAATTACAGCTGGCTAAAACAGCCCACCTTATAAAAAGACCTTCCTAGGATAATCATGTTTTCTATTCACTGGGTCCCTAAAAGAAGTACTGTTCTCCGAAGAAGTTCTCTTGGCTAGAGTGGATATAGCACCATCAAACTTGGGTATACATTGCTTTTTTTAGTTATGAAAGTGGGTGTGTCTTCATCTTTCTTGCTAAATATAATCGTACCATCATTTATTTTGGCTTACCCTTGCAGCACTCAACAACTAAGAATTCACAAGCAGTAGAAAACAAAAATGGGAATAAAAGATGCAACAGAAATTATCACGAAAATCAGGTAAGCCTTATATATGAGAACCAACAGTCACTGGTGCTGTTCGAAGGTCATAGCAAAAACAAAACAAAAAAAATGTAAATAAAGGCTATGTATACTGTAAAAAACTGCAGCGCAACAGCTTCTGAGTCCACATGATAACAGTGACACTTGAAAAAGAAAAAGTGTAAACACACTGGAGCCAAGACTTTTTTCTGAAATGGTCATGAATAGATTCAAGGAACCAATAAAATCTCATGCTACTGTACCCCATACTGAAAAGACTTCCTAAATACAATGGGCTGGGATATGTATAAACCCTTTGAGCTTGCAAAAGCATAACCAACATTTTTCAAACTGTTCCACTGTTCAGCTACTTGGTTATCACATGTAGGGCTTGCATATTTGGATGAAAAAGCTGAATATCAATCAGGAGGTCAGGACCTAGATGCAGAGTCCAGGATTTGTCTACAGACAGTCTCCCCAGCAGAAAGAAGGAAACATTGTAATAAAAGTTATTGTTTTTTGTGTCACTGATGTTTCCTAAAAACCTTAAAGGGACAGGAAATTTTCTTTTGTAATTCGGATAGAACATACAATTTCAATCAACTTTCCAATTTACTTATATTATCAAAGTTGCTTCATTCTCTTGTTATCCTTTGCTGAAGGAACACTGTCAGCTAGTTGAACACATCTAGTTAGCCAATCACAAAAGACAAATGTGTGCAGGAACCAAAATAGTAGCTAGCTCCCACTAGTGTAGGATATCTTCGTATTCTTTTTTAACAAGGGATATTAAAAGAACAAAGCACTTTTGAAAATAGAAGTGAATTTAAAAAAGTCTTAAAATTACATGCCCTACCTGAATCATGTAAGTTTAATTTTGACTTTCCAATCCCTTTACAAAAAGGGATTATATCAAACATTTTAACAAGGGCCCTGACAGAGTGAGTGGATGTTTTCTTACTTGTTCAAAGCTGTAAATCCCCACCTATGTCACAGAATCGATTTGACTATATGCAATGCTCTGATGTGTGAGCAACATAACAAAGCTCCAGTATTTAGTTTAGAGTATTCCAACAAGACAGAATTCAGCAGAAAGGTTAATTCACAAGCTCTTTGGCAACTCACCATTGTATGCTACATAGAAGTAGGAAAAACACACTCTCCAAAAATCTTAGAGATCTATTTTCAATCTCTATTCTTAAGGAAGCAGGGCTTTAAGATTATACTGGAAAATACAAAATTACACAAATATTTTAAATCTTACCCTGCAGGGCATCCTCAAGCACTTGCATCTGTTCCAGCTGCTTTTGATTGAAGAGTTTCAGCTGATAGTTCTCTATCTCCAACTAGAGCACAAAATGAAAACCATTTTTAGTGTGATTAGATTACACAGGGATTCCAGCATGTTAAGAAGTCACTCATAATGGTTTATACCAGGGTCAGTCAACCTAAGTACTAAAGGCTACGGTAAGGATCTCCTGTGCTTTCTTAACAGTCCTGTGCTATTACTCCACCTCTCCTTATTTGCAACACACTAAGAACTAGACATGTATTTGGAGGTTTGGGATACCTCTGAATGCAAAACAAGGTGGCCCTTTGTGCCGCTCTGCTATCTTCAGAGATAGGTTTATACTTGTAAAACAGCAACACACTAAACTCTGTGCAAATCCAGATTGCAGTGTGTTTCTGTTTCACAAGCATAATCAACAAATGTATAATAAAAATACAATGTAATAACATTTAGTTTGAATTTCAAATGAGCAGATTTTTTTAGACACATTTCAAAATTATTTCCATTCTCCCGAACCCCTGTATCATGTGACAGCCATCAGCCAATCAAAAAATACATATGCATTATGTATATACTGTGAACTCTTGGTCATGCATAGTAGGAGCTGGTGTATTGTGTGCATATATAAAGATTGTGCACATTTTGATAATAGAGGTAAACTGGAAACGTTTGTATGTTTGTTTGTTTTTTAATCCTG
The DNA here is from genome assembly GCF_027579735.1 of Bombina bombina. Classification (NCBI taxonomy): domain Eukaryota; kingdom Metazoa; phylum Chordata; class Amphibia; order Anura; family Bombinatoridae; genus Bombina; species Bombina bombina. Next base: position 215,454,512 of record NC_069499.1, on the reverse strand, counting down.
AAAGTTTAATCATTATTCTAGTGTCTCTTTAAGACTGCCGGGTAATTTTAACCTTCTCTTAAAAAGGGACTTGAAAACACAAATTTTGTCTTTCAGGATTTAGAAAGAGCATGCAATTTTCAACAACTTTCCAATTTACTTCTATGCTTACCTGATAAATGTATTTATTTCCGGATATGGTGAGTCCACAACGTCGTCATCAACTAGTGGGAATACCTCTCCTGTCCAGCAGGAGTCGGCAAAGAGCACCACAGCAAAGCTGTTAAATATCACTCCCCGTCCCATAATCCCCAGTCATTCGACCAAAGGGAAATGGAAAAGGAATAATACAAAGGTGTAGAGGTGCCTGTGGTTTAGTAAAAAAATAACTGTCTTAAATATAAGGGTGGGGTCATGGACTCACCATATCCGGAAATAAATAAATTTATCAGGTACACATACATTTTGTTTTCTTTCCCAAGATATGGTCCACGACATCATCAATTACTAGTGGAAACCAATACCCAAGCTAGAGGACACAGATGACTAGGTCCACATGTCTTTTCCATCCCTAAACAGAAGGCACCACTGCTTGAAGAACCTTCCTCCCAAAAGAGGCCTCAGCTGAGGCAAAAGTATCAAATTTATAAAAATATTAAAAAGTGTGCAGAGAGGACCAAGTTGCAGCCTTGCAAATCTGTTCCACAGAAGCTTCATTTTTGAAAGCCCAACAAGACGAGACAGCCCTAGTGGAAGAGCTGTAATTCTCTCAGGAGGCTTCCCAGCAGTCTCATAAGCAAAATGAATCATACTTCTCAACCAAAAGGAAAGAGAAGTAGCAGTAGACTTCTGACCCTTACGCTTTCCCGAGAAACAAACAAAAAGGGCAGAAGAATGGCGAAAATCCTTAGTCGCCTGTAAATAGAATTTTAAAGCATGCACTACATCTAATATGTAGGACCACCTTTTCTTCATGAAAGATAAGGAAAGGAGAATCATACTGCAAAGCCGAGAGTTCCAAAAATCTCCTTGCAGAAGAAAAAGCAACAAGAAACAAAACCTTACAAGATAACAATTTAATATCTAAGGAATGCATTGGCTCAAACGAAGCCTGCTGCAAAACCTCAAGAACAAGGTTAAGACTCCGAGGAGGAGTAACTGACTTAAACACAGGCTTGATCCTGACCAAGGCCTGACAAAAAGATTGAACATCTGGCACAACCGCCAAACGCTTATGCAACAAACTAGATAAAGCAGAAATCTGACCCTTAAGAGTACTGACTGACAAACCCTTCTCCAGACCTTCCTGGAGAAAAGACAAAATTCTAGGAATCCTAACCCTACTTTAAGAGTAGCCCTTAAATTCACACCAATAAAGGTATTTATACCATACCTTATGGTAAATTTTCAGAGTAACAGGCAGTTAGTTTCAGAGAAACGAGATTTGGATGGAAGAAAGGACACTGAATTAGAAGATTGTTCCTCAGAGGCAGCCTCCAAGGAGGCAGAGATGACATGTTTACTAGGTCTACATACCAGATCCTGCGCAGCCATGCTGAAGCTATTAGAATTACAGACACTCTCTCCTGTTTGATATGAGCAATGACTCGTGGAAGAAGAGCAAACGGAAGAAACAGATAAACTAGACCGAACCCCCAAGGCACCGCCAAAGCATCTATCAGAGCTGCCTGCGGATCTCTTGACCTTGAACCGTACCTTGGAAGCTTGGCGTTCTGCAGAGACGCCATCAGATCCAACTCCGGCACCCCCCACTTGAGGGTTAACCTGGAGAACACCTCCGGATGGAGAGCCCACTCCCCGGGATGAAAAGTCTGTCTGCTCAGGAAATCCGCCTCCCAGTTGTCTATCTGCCATCCACATTCCAGGAGTGGACAACAATTGTTAACTTCCTCCCACTGAATTATCCGTGCCACCTCCTTCATGGCTAAGAAACTCCAAGTTCCTCCCTGGTGGTTGATGTAAGCCACTGAGGTGATATTGTCTGACTGAAATCTTATAAAGCGGGCTAAAGCCAACTGAGGCCAAGTTTATAGAGAATTGTAAATCGCTCAACAAGATGTTTATGGGGAGAGCAGACTCTTCCCGACTCCATAACCCCATGCACCTTTAACAAGTCCCAGACTGCTCCCCAGCCTAGCAGGCTGGCATCCGTGGTCACGATCACCCAAGAAGGTCTCCGGAAGCATGTGCCCTGAGACAGATGTTCCTGAGAAAACCACAACAGAAGGGAGTCCCTCGTTAACACGTCTAGATCTATCCTCTGGGACAGATCCAAATAGTTTCCATTCCATTGCTTGAGCATGTATAATTGCAGAGCTCTTAAATGGAATCGAGCAAAGGGAATAATGTCCATAGAAGCGACCATCAACCCAATTACTTCCATACATTGGTCTACAGATGGCCGAACAGTAGACTGAAGAGGGGCAAGCAGAGAGAATTTTGCATTTCCTGACCTCAGTCAGAAAAACCTTCATAGATAGGGAATCCATTATAGTCCCTAAGAACACCACCCTTGTAGCTGGAACAAGGGAACTCTTTCCCAGAATAACTTTCCATCCGTGGGAACGTAGAAAAGACCACAAGATCTCTGTATGGGAGCTTGCTTGTTGAAATGTCGTCTACGTAAGACCACTGCAATGCCCCGAGACCTGATCCCTGCCAAAAGAGCCCCCAGAACCTTGGAAACAATTCTGGGAGCTGTAGCAAGGCCAAATGGAAGAGCCACAAACTGAAAATGTTTCTATAGAAAAACAAATCTCAGAAATTTGTGATGATCCCTGTGAATAGGGACATGAAGATATGCGTCCTTATGGTCTATGGTCTTCATGAACTGACCTTCCTGAACCAAAGAAAGAATGGATCGAATGGTCTCCATTTTGAAGGACGGCACCCTGAGAAATTTGTTTAGACACTTTAGGTCTAAAATGGGACGAAAAGTTCCCTCTTTCTTAGAAACCACAAACAGAATTGAATAGTATCCTAGACCCTGTTCCTTTACTGGAACAAGAACAATCACTCACAGAGAGAAAAATATCCTGAACGCAGTTCAAGAATGCCTCTCTTTTTACCTAATTTGCAGACAACCTTGAGAGGTGAAACCTGCCCCTGGGAGGGAGAAAATTTAATTCTATCCTGTAACCCTGAGAAACAATACCCACAGCCCAAGGCTCTGGGACATCTTGTAACCACTCCCAATAAAACAGGGAAAGTCTGCCCCCCACTTGATCCTACTCTGGACCGAGGGCCGACCCATCATACTCATTTAGACTCGGCTAAGGGTTTCTTAGATTGCTTCCCCTTGTTCAAGGACTGACTGGGTCTCCAAGAGGACTTAGAGTGCTCCTGTTTGGAAGCGGAAGAGGAAGGCTTTTGACCTTTGAAATTACAAAAAGAACGAAAATTACTTTGACGTCCCTAAAAATCTAATTTTCTTGTCTTGCAGTAGAAAAGATCCTTTTCCACCCGTAATTTCAGATATTATTTCTGCCAATCCAGGCCCAAACAAAGTCTTACTCTTGTAAGGAAGTGCCAAAAGCTTAGACTTGGAAGAAACATCAGCTGACCAAGACTTAAGCCACAAAGCCCTGCGAGCCAAGACAGAGAAACCAGACAGCTTGGCCCCCAATTTAATAACTTACATATTATCATCAGAAATAAAAGAATTGGCTAGCTTAAGAGCCATAATCCTATCCTGAATTTCCAACAAAGTTTCCTCTAAAATAGATTTAGATAAAGCATTGCAACAATAAGATGCTGCACTTGTCACTGTGGCAATACAAACTGCAGGTTGCCATTGAAGACCCTGATGCACATATATCTACTTCAAATATACCTCCAGCTTCTTATCTATTGGACCCTTAAAAGAGAAACTATCCTCTATAGGGATCGTAGTTCTCTTAGACAGAGAAGAAATAGCTCCTTCTACTTTAGGCACCGTGCACCAAAAATCCTTAATGGATTCAGCAATAGGAAACATCTTCTTAAAAACTGAAGACGGGCAGAAAGGAATCCCTGTTTTTTCCCATTCCTTCGCAATAATCTTCGTCACATGATCTGGAACAGGAAATACTTCCATAGAGGAAGAGACATCATAGAATCTATTAAGCTTACTAAATTTCTTAGGGTTAGCTACAACTGGAGAGTCAGAACCATCAAAAGTAGCTAAAGCCTTTAATAAAACATGAAGGTGTTCAAGCTTAAACCTTAAGCTTACTTCTTCCACCTCAGACAAAAGATTAACACTGTCAGAATCAGAGATTTCAGCCTTAGAAGGAACTGAGGTAACATCCTCCCTAGAATTATGAGGAAGATCAACCTGTATAGTAGCTGCTGTAACAGACACCTTACAATCTATTAAGTGTTTAGTTTTCCTCTTGCGCTTTCCTAAAACAGGAAAAGCAGATAAAGCTGCAGATACCACAGAGGATATCTGTGCAGCAAAATCTGCAGGCAAATATACCCCACCATGAGGTTGAGAGGAACCGCAGGGCACTGCATGTGATGCCATAGGGGCTTGGGACGTTTGAGGAGAAGGCTGCGGCACTGCCTGAACAGCATCATCCTGAGAGACATTAGGCTCATAAGGTTATAATTTTTCTTTACATTGTAGCTAAACAAGTAGTACAAAATTGCAAAGAAGAAACAATTTGCGCCTCTAAACATAATAAACATTTATTAAAAATAATATCATCATTATCCATGTCTATAGCTAAGAAAAATCAGCCCCAGTAAAAATAGGAAAAAAAAATTTGAATAAAGGACAACTGTCAATTTAAGAGAAACATAAAAACAAGAAATGTTATAAAAAAAAAAAACTAAAGCTTGACAACCTCTACACCTCAGCAGTACTGAGGTGCCTACAGCAACTCCAGGAGACTTAAAAAGGACACAGAGACTGACATGCAACTGCACATATACGGAGACAGACTGCAGCAACAACACAGACGCTGATCCGTTCTATATAACTGAAACACAAGGACATGACCAGCACATCCAAATCACATAGTGCCTGCATACGGCCTGTCAAATCCTATTTAAAGGATTACTGAATCACAAATAAAAACTGCAGAAAACACTTAATGATTCTTTTAAAAGTGAAAAGTCTCCTATACCTAGAATACAAAAAAGTACTTACCTGCAGTCTAGCTGTCCGGCAGGAAGACAGCTCACAAGGCATGAAAGGACACAAACTCCTTACAGAGACCTGTGGAAAAAAAGAAGGAACAGAGTAACCAACTCTGTCTTTCTATAGTTAGGGCAGCAAAATGTTAGGAATCAAAGTAAGCACCACCTTACAACTTCCTAACTGCTTAAAAGCCACCACTACTCTGCAGCAGAGATTGACGTGTACTACAGCTATACCCAAATCCTTGCTTGCAAGGAAAACTATCCCCATAAAGGATCTTATTTCTTCAGACACCAAACTTCACCACCTCCATTGACAGAGGCAAAGAGAATGACTGGAGATTATAGGAGGGGGAGTGATATTTAACAGCTTTACTGTGGTGCTCTTTGCCGCCTCCAGCTGGACAGGAGAGATATTCCCACTAGTAATTGATGACGTCATGGACTTACCATATCTTAGGAAAGAAAGCATATCTAAATAGGCTCAGTAGCTGCTAATTGGTGGCTGCATATAGATTGGCTTACCTACGTACATTTATATTTCGTCAGCAAAGGATATCTAAAGAATTAAGCAAGTTAAAATTGGAATGCAGTTTAAAACTGTATTCTCTATCTAAATCATGAAAGAAAAGTTTTTGGGTTTCATATCCCTTTAAGTGATGTATTATGGAATAAATTGTTGCTACAAGGCTATAAACATATGGCTGAAGTTTGTTTTAGACCGATGTCCCTTAGGGGCTACAAATTGCAATTGAAGAATTTTCAGTTTATTAGATGTTTTTATATAGACACATTTATTTACCTTTGTTAATTAGAAGTCTTACTTATAATGTCTTAGCTTATACCAAAGGAATGTGAGCAACAGAAACACACAAGAAGATAGGATGAAACCCAGGAAAGCTGCAAAGTCTGAAAGAAAAAGAAAATGGGAGGACAAAGAACAGGAAAGGAAAGGACACACATGGGAGGATTGAGTAACATAGAATAGCAGAATAATGAGAACGTAAAAATGTATTTCTTCACCTGTCTTTCTAAAGAAAACATTACACTGATAGGGCAAAAAGTAGTCTAGAAGCTAAGGTTGGTCTCACACGCTTAGAGGGAGGGACAGAAGACATGGCCTAATTCTCTCTGGACTGGTAAAAAAAAATAATAAAAGACAAAATGTTTAGCTTGAAAGATTTTCTCTCACTATACAGGATTTGCTGTTGAGCTTTTGCTAAATCAGTCCTTAGTCTCAGAAGTGGTGGCTAATGATGGGAGGTTCTGTGATGGCTCAAGAGATTTGCAACATTTTCAAAATACTTAGGTTATATCTTTTTATGTCCATCCTCCCTAGAGAAGGGACACACAAACCCTTTTATAACAATAGCAACTAAAAAAAAAACAATTAAATATATGTTTCAATATTGTTTCATAAAGAAGCTACATGGCTCCAGTATATTATGTTAAAATATGTTGTTGTTTTTTGTTAAAAACACCCACCATGTTTATTTAACTCTAATGATTGCACCTTCTAACACCCCTGGCTGATGTTGGAGTATACAGATAGGATGACTGGTGTGTGTGCACTGGGCATGTGTGTAGGGCACAAATCAGATCCTCTGTTTGCTCTGTGATAAGCAAAAGTGGTTGGCAGAAAACACCAATTTAGTATTGTTGTTACAAACATATATACTAAAAAAATGTAATACATTATTCAGGGGAAAACAAAACAAATGCTGTTATCTTAAGCTGTTTCTAGTCCTCAGATTTACACATAGTATTCGTGCATTTCCTGTGAGGTACCCACATAAATCACACATTTACATAACTTAAGTTTGAGGAAACTCCAAAACATAAAGGAAATGTAAATTTTTGCATTTAATACGGTTTTTTGTTGTTGTTGTCATTTTCTATAGATACTTAGTACAACAGCAGGAGAGCAAATTCTTAAAGGGACGGTCTACATCAGAATTTGTATTGTTTACAAAAGATAGATAATCCCTTTGTTACGCATTCCCCGGTTTTGCATATTCAACACAGTTATATTAATACACTCTTTACCTCCATGATTACCTTGTATCTAAGCTTCTGCAGACTGCCTTATTTAATTTCTTTTGACGGACTGCATTTTAGCCAATCAGTGCTCACGAGCAAATATCTACCTGGGCATGTGACCCCACATTTGAAAAAAGGGGAAAATCATCCTGCCCTATATTAGTGATTACTTTTCCATGCCAGGGTGTTTTTTTAGAACCCAGAGCACCCTAAATATGTCCACAAAACAGGTGATTGCTTTTTTATGGTAATTACCTAGTGCCAAGAGGTCTAATAGCCCTCATTTGAAGAGGGTGATCTCCTTTTTGAAAATAAGGAATACAAAAATGCTTGACATATAAACAAGGCTAGAATGTTCAAAACCCATCTATTTGCCCTAGAAAGAAATCAAAGCTCAAGAAAATGTGAGCAGTAAAGAGACTATATCCAGTGGGATATTCCAACGACTATTGTTGGAACGACAAGTATTTTTATCCAATGGAACAAAAATAAACAATATACACTAAGAAACTAGGCGTGGGTGTGACTGTGACAATCACAGTGAGTAAATTAAGATAACAATAAAGCTGATTTGGACATATATTATGAATGATTACGGGTTAAATAACAATAATTGGGTATCTTCATTTTCGACAAATGAAAATTAGACCTACCTCCTTTAGCTTAATTGTTACCCATTCTTTAATTTTTGCAGCTTTCTCCTCAATAACCTTTGCTTCCTGAGATCTGAGGTTCATCTGCAGTTTACAAAAAGAACATTACATGAAATAGAGCAAAATATTGTAAGATAGAATATTTAAGCTGAACCTAACAGTTTTTACATTTAAATCAAATGCAATTTCAATGCTACAGGTGTTTTTTTTTCTTCTTTTCATTTTTTTGTTGAACTGCTTTGATAATCCAAGATGGCTGCTAATGCAACTCAACAAATTGGGGCGGATTTCATAAGCAGCGGATGCTGCTTTATACGCCCGTAGTTTCTGGATCACCGGAAGCGGCAGTTAAGAAGCATCGGTCGAAAGACCGCTGCTCCATAACTTGTCCGCCACCTTTAAGGACTGCAATAATCCCGATCCAACCGTGATGATTGACACCACTTGCAGGGGACGGCATTGCACAAGCATTTCACAAGAAATGCTTGTGCAATGTTAAATGACGACAGTTTTCCGGCCGGCATTCATTAAATTTACCCCTTTGTTCCAAATCTGCAGCCATTTCTAAACTCTCATTGTGTTCAGTGTAAGAAAGCTAACAGCTATGGAAAAACATCATGCAAGAAATAAAAAATATATATTATAAATATATTTCTATATACATATATAAACACACAAATACATGCACACATATGTAGACACACACAAACTTTATGGCCAAAAACAGACACCTGACCATCGCACCTATGACCTTGTTGGAGATCCAATTCAATGGACATTAATATGGAGTTGCCCTCTGCCTTCGCCACCACTCTTCGAGGAAGGCTTTACACAAGATTTTGGAGTGTGTCTGATGGAATTTGTACTCATTAAGCCAAAAGAGCATTTGTGAGGTCAGACACTGATGTTGGGCAACACAGTCTGGTTCACAAATGAACAAAGGTGTTCAATGGGGTTGAGGTCAGGGCTCTGTAGAGGCCATTAGAGTTCCTTTGCACCAAAAATGTAAAACAATGTCTTCATGGATCTCGCATTGTGCCCAGGGGAACAATCATGCTGGAACAGGAGAGGCCTTCCTCACTGTTTCCACAAAGTTGGAAGTACTCAGTTGTATAAAATGTATTTATATCCTGTAACATTAAGACCCTTCACTGGAATGAAGTGGCCTAACACAAACCCTGAAAAACAGCCCCAGACTATTATCCCTCCTCCACCAAACTTTACAGAAGGCACTATGCATTCCAATAGGTATAACTCTCCTGGCATCCACCACACCATATTCCTCCAGAATGTGAGGTAGTGAAGCATGATTAATCACATCAGAGAACATGTTTCCACTGCTCAAAAGTCCAGTGGAGGTGTGAGATACACCACTCAAGGCGACTCTTGGCATTGCACATGTTGATTTGAGTCTTGTGTACCCCTTGTGTACAGCTACTTGCCCATGGAAACCCATTTCATGAAACTCCCAAAGCACAGTTCTTGTAATTAACACATGATTTGGGCTAACATTTTATTAAATCAGGAAACCATTACATTTATAAACATTGGAAGTAAGCATGTGTTTGAAAAAGTCCAAAATACTTTTGGGTAGTTTGGGTAAGGCTGTTAAATTTGCTAAATAAAAAAAACAACAAATAAAATTGATCAATGTTACGTTTATTAGAGCATATAACTTTTTCCACTACTTACTGTGGAACTCAATGTGCTTAACCCTCACAAACCGGTTAAACAAAGTCACGCGTGGAAGTGACAGAGAACTCCTGGTGTGCTGATCGTCAACGCCAATAACAGCTATGTTCAGTACAAAAATACAAATATATGACAACACATGAAGTAGGAGATGACTCATTACCACTTGGTCTGTACTAAAGCAGCATGAATTATCATTAAGGAAGCCAAAAAGTTCAACATTAAAAAAAAGCATTCTGGCTTCTCTTGGCTCCTACAATTGCTCAAAATAGGAAGTCACCATTATGATATACAAAAATAATAACTATTAGGTGGGCTGAGAGCATAGGTAAATATAAATGTTAGATGCAAGGGGTCTTATAGTGAAATGCTGAAGCAAGAAGGGGGAAGTGAAGAATAAAAACTTGAGAGCAAGGTTTGATTCCATAAAAGAAAAATGCAAATGTGACAAGTTTATTTTCCACCAGTCTAGGAAGGATCATTGAATGGCTACAAGTATGATCATGGGGCTAAAAATAATCCTTTCTAATTATTTATCCAAGGGATATGGAACAGGCAGTGAGATATTCCTTGCAGGACAAAATCTTAAACAATTACTCTGGAGCTACATGATCCTATGACAATAAAAATGTTGTGAAAGTATTTGACTGAGCCAGAACAACAAGACAGACACTCTTGCAAGTGAAGCAGGGCCTAGTTTGTCCTGAGTTTTAGCATAGTCATAGAAAAAGAACCCACTATCATCCTTGCACTGGGTATCCCTTACTCCTCCACAACAACTGACCATATGATGGCTGGTATCAGCAGTGACAACCCAGCTGTTGGAGTTGGAGGCCTACTATGACTTGTGAAAGGGAGGACAAGGAGTTGTGAAACATATCTACAAGTACATTGTTGAAAGAAATTACGTTGCCGCTACAGGTGAACGCTTTATACAGGTCCAGAGTATAAAAGTACAAAAATTTAGATGGACCATGCCGCCCTACCCCAAAAAAGTTTTTTTTGAATGTTTAAACTGCAACCTTGTGTTCCCCTTACTTTATACAACTTACATGTTCCACTATGATCACATGGAAATGTTATCATGTGCTATGGATTGTATAATAGTGTGTCATTTTCTCTCGCTTCTGTGTGTAAATAACATTTATTGCCACAAGTATCATTACGTATTTGGTTGATTACACTAAATTATAAAAAAAATAGTTTTTGCAAACATTGCAATGAAGCCTTTATTTCCTATGCCAAAAAACTTGCCAAAGAATAAAACATACAGAAATATGAGGGGGTGAATCAAATTGTATTTTACTCTTCAAAAAGGTATACACTTGTGGATAAGTTGATTTGAAAGTATAAAGAAATGCTCTCACAAAAATAAAAAGAACACCCATTGGAAAGAAAAGGATGGAGAGTGAATCTCATGGAGATGGATCTATGAAATCTTGGAAACATACAGTATCTGAGACATATATGGCAAGGTTTCTGTGTCTTCCTGAGGATCAGAGCAAAAACACTGGGAACAAAATAAAAAACATTATTTGGAAAAAAAATGAAGGTAGCTATCTAGGCACTTCTGGTCATGGAAAGGAAAAAAATTGCATTTTGTAGCTATGAGGTGTTAGCTATTTTATTATTACACCCTATACAATGTGTGCTGTCCTTGAAATTAAAGCTCAACAGATTTGGGAAAAGCTCTCTGACATGACCCTTGCTTTTCCTTTGCAAGGAACACAAAGGGGTCAGAGAGAAAGAATTAGTAGGTAACCGCAGGGTCCATCATTTTTGCAGTATGGATCAGAAAGGGGTCAGAGACAAGTAGAGTAATTCCCATGAACTAGAAAATATAAGAGAACAATAGCCTTCTGCAAGCCCCAAAAAATGGCGGAGATTGAAGCAGATGTTGGGATTGGGTTCTACAGTTGTTTGAAGTTTATGCCTTTCTCCAAGTAGCAGTTATGAATTCATTCTCTCCTGCTTCATCTGCTGTCACCATAAACTTGTGAGAAATAATAGATTTCTATATTTAAATCATTCATTTCACTACATGACACAATTAATACCTGCTTCTCTAACAAAGATTCCAGCCTCTGAATGAGATCTTCCTTCTCTTGGACAATGATGGTCAGCTCTTGGTACCTTTTATAAAAAGCGTTTTCTGATTCACCTGTCTTTATATTAGCAAGCTTGAGTTTTTCTTCCATTACTCTGACCTACAAGGCAAATATGCATATTGTCAATAAAAGTATAAGCATTTCAACTTACCCACATCACTTAAAGGGACACTGTACCCAAAAATGTTCTTTTGTGATTCAGATTGAGCATGACATTTTAAGCAACTTTCTAATTTACTCCTATTATCAAATTTTCTTCATTCTCTTGGTATCTTTATTTGAAATGCAAGAATTTAAGTTTAGATGCCGGCCCATTTTTGGTGAACAACCTGGGTTGTCCTTGCTGATTGGTGGATACATTCATCCACCAATAAAAAAGTGCTGTCCAGAGTACTGAAACCAAAAAAAAAGCTTAGATGCCTTCTTTTTCAAATAATGATAGCAAGAGAACGAAGAAAAATTGATAATAGGAGTAAATTAGAAAGTTGCTTAAAATTGCATGCTCTTTCTGAATTACAAAAGAAAAAATTTGGGTTCAGTGTCCCTTTAAGAATGATCCATCACAAGAAGAAATATTATAATCTCAAAAAGCAAAAAGATGCCTCAAATATGTGGTGTTGAAGAGCTAATGTGTTATCTCATCAGTATTAAGTTAATAAAAAATCTTCCCAAGACTCTTACAAGGGAGCATTGCAATGAAGCTTCAGACCATAGTTTTAAATTATTAATTTAGAATACTAAATAGTTATATACTGTATAAACTTTGTTTTGGACAGGCTGATTCACAATCTACATTTTTATTAATTTATTCCAAATGCATACAAAGCACTTAATAAATTATAAATGTAATTATGTATATTGTTAGAAATATATACTAAAATCAATGTAAGGTTTCAACAGTCTTCTATCTGCCCAAAAGTAAATGAATCATGTAAATTATTTGTCATTGATGACAACTACATTGCAGCTAAATTATCACAATTACTTATTTGAAAGTGGGGGATTGTGTTGCTCTTCGTGTCTAGTGATGTAGGCGCAATCACCAATTCTCACATATCATCTGCATCCTAAATATGAACTTTTATTTGAGAGAGGAGCTTCCCTTTGTTTTAAATGTGGTTTGATTTCCATGTCTATCTTAGACTATAAAGGGGAGGGGATAGAACTGTTTACCAACTGCTCCCCGGTGCCTGGAGCAGGGATAGGCACAGACAAAGGCTGTGGCAGACATTTTCCAAAGTACAGACCTTAGTGAAGGACACCAAGGTACATTTGAAATTCAAAACATTAATTTTATAGTTCTGGGTGTTATTATACTGATGCAGATACCACTGATACTATAACCAGCCCTCCTCTGGCTATACCCATGAGCCAGTGTCACTACTGTGTCATTATAGTGCTGGGTGTTATTAAACTGATGCAGATACCACTGATCCTATAACCAGCCCTCCTCTGGCTATACCCATGTGCCAGTGTCACTACTGTGTCATTATATAGTGCTGGGTGTTATTATACTGATGCAGATACCACTGATCCTATAACCAGCCCTCCTCCGGCTATACTTATGTGCCAGTGTCACTACTGTGTCATTATATAGTGCTGGGTGTTATTATACTGATGCAGATACCACTGATCCTATAACCAGCCCTCCTCTGGCTATACCCATGTGCCAGTGTCACTACTGTGTCATTATATAGCACTGGGTGTTATTATACTGATGCAGATACCACTGATCCTATAACCAGCCCTCCTCCGGCTATACTTATGTGCCAGTGTCACTACTGTGTCATTATATAGTGCTGGGTGTTATTATACTGATGCAGATACCACTGACCCTATAACCAGCCCTCCTCTGGCTATACCCAGGAGTCAGTGTCACTACTGTGTCATTATATAGCGCTGGGTGTTATTATACTGATGCAGATACCACGGATTCTATAACCAGCCCTCCTCCGGCTATACCCATGAGCCAGTGTCACTACTGTGTCATTATATAGCGCTGGGTGTTATTATACTGATGCAGATACCACTGATCCTATAACCAGCCCTCCTCTGGCTATACCCAGGAGTCAGTGTCACTACTGTGTCATTATATAGTGCTGGGTGTTATTATACTGATGCAGATACCACTGATCCTATAACCAGCCCTCCTCTGGCTATACCCAGAAGTCAGTGTCACTACTGTGTCATTATATAGTGCTGGGTGTTATTATACTGATGCAGATACCACTGATCCTATAACCAGCCCTCCTCTGTCTATACCCATGAGCCAGTGTCACTACTGTGTCTTTATATAGAGCTGGGTGTTATTATACTGATGCAGATACCACTGACCCCATAACCAGCCCTTGTCTGGCTATACCCATGAGCCAGTGTCACTACTGTGTCTTTGTATAGTGCTGGGTGTTATTATACAGATGCAGATACACATCCAGAATTTCACTTAGGCTTTCTTTATTCTGTAACTTATCACCCAACATCGCAAGCAGTCTCTTGACAAGCCACTAACTTTATTCACACCACATATTTTTTTTTATTCCTTTTATTTAAATCAGAAAGAAAATATATAATAAGGTTGTGGTGGACACTGCAAGGGCTAGTCACAGACACCAGTGCCCGTGTACGGACACCTTGCCTATCCCTCGCATGGAGTTGCAGTTGATCATTATTTTTACAGCAAACCCTTACACCTTATAGAGGAGAACACAAAACAAATTTTCACTTAAATCCCAACAAAAGCTTATCAACCTCTATCTAATGACACCACTGCCCCACAAGACGGTTTTCATACCTAATGAGATATTCCATTTGTCTCCAACTCAGAACAAACACTGTAACTACTGTTATTATTTTACAAACCACCCATTTTTGAATTGGTCCTCTGATTTACACTCTATATTAATGTCATACCTACACACTAATGTAATACATTATTGGCTTTCATTTATTTATTTTTTTGTTATCAATTTTATCACTCAAGTCTCAAAACGTCAGTTCAATCAAGATAGAAGCTTGAGGCTGATCTACCTGCTCTATCATTCATCAACTGCAGGTTTAATAGTTAAAATTATCTAAATACCACCCATATGTTTAAAGCAAAGTCCATAGAATATTATCTTCATCACACACTTAACTGTAAAAAAAAGTACAAAACGCAGCATAAACAAATGTATAAGAAAGCACAAAAACAAGAACACTGTTTGTATTATGACGTAAGAATCTGAAACTTCATGTGCCAAACATCCCAACCTGCAAAAACTAATTTCAGGGAGGTGGCTTCACCCGCTACTGCGCCACCACAACACCCCACCTCCCAGTTATATATTGGACACCTGGAAACCCTAAATAAGATAGAGACTTATCATTAAAGTAAAAAAAAAGTAGCTTTATTGCACAACCACATACAACAAATCTATTTTCCAGTGATCGTACGCTTGTTGAATACTTAAATATTTTTGAATACGAAGTTTAATTACGTGCAGTAAATAAGATGGTATTTGTGCTTTATTTTCTTAAAATCAGTGGGGGCTTTTTGGTTACTGGTGCACGCTTGTCCCGGCAACTAAAGGCATTCTTTAAAGAAACACTTTTCCGGATTTGGGCTACATTGGATCATGGTACTTGGAGTTTCAGCAAGATTGCATTCCATTTGCTGGCTTCAGGGAGGCGCTATTACAATCAGGGAGACTCCCTGAACTTCAGGGAGAGTTGGGATGTCTGATGTGCAATTCATGTCCTGTTCATATGGGTCAGAAATACTCAAGTTACACAAGTATAGACGGACAGTACCTGTTTTTCTGCACTCTCTGCTCGCTGCTCTGCTTCATATACACTCTGTTCCAGCTCTTGCATCTACACAAAGACAAACAGACCATGTAACATTAGTCCTAGTTCACCACACATCTTCTTTGCCGTACAGTGTGATTTACAATTTTCTGATAAGCAAGAAATATTATATACACTATATTGCCAAAAGTATGTTAACACCTGATAATCACACCTATATGAGCTTGCTAGATATGCCATTCCAAAACCATGGGTATTAACTATAAGTTGCCCCCCCGCCTTGTGGTTATAACAGGCGCAACTCTTCTGAGAAAGCTTTTCACAAGATTTTTTTAAATAATGCTATAATCTTCATTCATTTTAAGCCCTATCAACTTCATGACAAGCTACTATTGATAACCTTTATTCGGATTCATACTAACAAAATATACTGAATATATGCAAATAGTGCTCCTGTTTTAGAGGCGATGTTACCATATGTATAAATGTGAAAGATTCATGTGATATTAATATATAATTATTGTCATCAATGTTGTTCACATTTAATAAAAAATGTTAGAAAATTGAAATAGATAACAAATCCCCCAAATCTTAAAAGGGACAGGAAACCCCAAAATTGTATTTCATGATTTGGATAGAACACACAATTTTAAACAACTTTTCAAATTACTTCTAATATCAAATTTGCTTCAGTCTCTTGTTATCCTTTGTTGAAGGAACATTATTGCACTACTGGCAGCTAGCTGAACACATCTAGATAGCTAATCACAACAGACAAATGTGAGTAGGCAGTGCCTACTAGGCACCAACCAGCAGCTAGCTCCCACTAGATTAGAATATGGGCGTATTACTTTTTAACAAAGGATACCAAGAGAACAAAGCATATTTAAAATAGAAGTGAATTTAAAACCGTCTTAAAATAAATGCTCTACCTGAATCATGATAATTTAATTTTGACTTTCCTATCCCTTTAAGTTCATGCTAAATTCTCACTCAAATACAAAAAATGCATAAACATGTAAATTCCCAACATCAACTCACATTTTTATTTTTATTTTTTATTTAAAAAATCTGAATTTCCTGCAGTTAAAATGAAACACCCCTGGAAAGGTACATAATTATTTAGTTTGCTTTTTATGGAAATAGAGAACACAACCCTAGTCTATTACACTTCAGTAAAGTACCCTAACTGCAAGTGAACGCATTTTTCATCCACTTAAAGGGCCACTAACCCCAAAATCTTTCTTTCATGATTCAGATAGAGAATAGAAATTTAAACAACATTACAATTTACTTCCATTATTTATTTTGCTTCATTTTTTAGATATCCTTAGTTGAAGAAAAAGCAATGCACATGGTGAGCCAATCACACAAGGCTTCTATGTGCAGCAACCAATCAGCAGCTACTGAGCATATCTAGATATGCTTTTCAGCAAAGAATATCAAGAGAATAAAACAAATTAGATAATATAAGTAAATTAGAAAGATGTTTAAAATTGCATTCTCTTTCTAAATCATAAAAGAAAAAATGTGGGTGTCATGTCCCTTTAAGCACCTCTGTTACACCTCAAGAGTTTATGTGCTGCAAAATCAGTGATGAAAGGGACAACGCTAACTTTCTTTGTACAGTGATTCTTTTATTGGACTAAGAACTTCTATTTCATCTGAGTAAGTAAAATAATAAAGCTATGACAAACTACATACACTATATAGCAGAAAGGGCAAGTTACTGGTTACCTATTAGTCTCTATTTTTGGTACATTAAATAGATAAGTGAAATTTGCTTATACCTCCCCCAACCCCTGAGCTCATTACACCTGATGACTTATTAAGGGCATTAGAAATGAACTAATAGGTTACCTTGGAACTGCAAATATAACTCTTAACTGTCCATGAAGGTCAACCTTTTTTTTATTACCAGTAGCTATATTCAAAATATAAGTGGCTACTGGAGCTGGTTTTAGATAATGTAGCAGAGTGTGCCAGATATTGATTACTCATCGGCCCATACTTTGGCAAATTAAAAGGGACAGTACACACCTTATAATTATAAGAGGTGTGTGCATTCTTGCAACAAACTAACCCACGGGGCAAGTCTGAAAATATTTTGAATGTAGAAGGCGCAGGTAGCCACTGTCACTAGGATAGCAAAATATCTTTTTATTTTTAAGTTCTTATCTTATAATCTCTGCTGAACAGATATAGTGCAGGGTTAGCATCTTAGAATTGTAAAACGTTTACTATTCAGGATTAAATTACAGTACAAGGGAACAAAATAAATAATAAAAAGCATATTACTTTTTTCCCCTTTTTCTTCACAAAATAAAACATTGTATATTAAAATCTTATATTAACTGTTCCTTTAAATGTTTCAGTGAGATCTACTTCACTTATACTTCCCCCAATCCAAGAGCTTGTTACAGCTGATGACTTATTAACTAGCCATACAGAATCCATAATGCTGCCACAACTTTTTTGCCACTTATAATATTCAAACTAAAACTGACTGACTAACTACTAGCTCTGCATAAAGGTATTTAAAAAATAATTTATAAAAACTGAAATATGTGCAGCTATGAATGGTCCACAACCGGACTTTTTTATTGCAGTTTGGAAGGCAGCACTGAGGATAGGATATTTGCTATACTATTCTGCTGTAGACAAAGCGGAGTTGGCCCGGCTTGTAGAGGTATTTCTGTGTGCACTCAGCTGTGTTTGAGAGATCATTTCCCTTCACCTTTCTCATAACCTTTTCCTACAAAGCAGATACCTTCACAGCCCTCTCCAAGGAAACCTCTGAACCATTTGATCTTGCACATCACTATTGTGCAGAAATACAGCACAAGGTTTGTTGCAATCCAGTAACACCAGAGGGAAAAATACAGGTGTAAAAAAACCTGGATCCAATTTATTTATACAGGATTTACACAGAGAACATTAAAGGGACACTGAACCCAAATTTTTTTGTGTGTGATTCAGATAGAGCATGCAATTTTAAGCAACTTTCTAATTTACTCCTATTTATCAATGTTTCTTCGTTCTCTTGCTATCTTTATATGAAAAAGAAGACATCTAAACTTTTTTTCTTGGTTCAGAACGCTGGACAGCAGTTTTTGATTGGTGGATGAATTTATCCACCAATCAGCAAGGACAACCTAGGTTGTTCACCAAAAATGGTCCGGCATCTAAACTTACATTCTTGCATTTCAAATAAAGATACCAAGAGAATAAAGAACATTTGCTAATAGGAGTAAATTAGAAAGTTGATTAAAATGTCATGCTCTATCTGAATCACGAAAGAAAAAATTTGGGTTCAGTGTCCCTTTAAACAACATGTAATGCTGTGTCGTCCCCTAAATTGTAGTGGAAAACATAATTTATGCTTACCTGATAAATTTATTTCTCTTGTAGTGTATTCAGTCCACGGATCATCCATTACTTATGGGATATATTCCCTTCCCAACAGGAAGTTGCAAGAGGATCACCCAAAGCAGAGCTGCTATATAGCTCCTCCCCTCACATGTCATATCCAGTCATTCGACCAAAACAAGACAAGAAAGGAGAAACCATAGGGAGCAGTGGTGACTGGAGTTTTAATTAAAATTTAGATCTGCCTTAAAAAAGACAGGGCGGGCCGTGGACTGAATACACTACAAGAGAAATAAATTTATCAGGTAAGCATAAATTATGTTTTCTCTTGTTAAGTGTATTCAGTCCACGGATCATCCATTACTTATGGGATACCAATACCAAAGCTAAAGTACACGGATGATGGGAGGGACAAGGCAGGAACTTAAACGGAAGGAACCACTGCCTGTAGAACCTTTCTCCCAAAAACAGCCTCCGAAGAAGCAAAAGTGTCAAATTTGTAAAATTTTGAAAAAGTGTGAAGCGAAGACCAAGTTGCAGCCTTGCAAATCTGTTCAACAGAGGCCTCATTCTTAAAGGCCCAGGTGGAAGCCACAGCTCTAGTGGAATGAGCTGTAATTCTTTCAGGGGGCTGCTGTCCAGCAGTCTCATAGGCTAAACGTATTATGCTACGAAGCCAAAAGGAGAGAGAGGTTGCTGAAGCTTTTGGACCTCTCCTCTGTCCAGAGTACACGACAAACAGGGAAGAAGTTTGACGAAAATCTTTAATTGCCTGTAAATAGAACTTCAGGGCACGGACTACGTCCAGATTATGCAAAAGTCGTTCCTTCTTTGAAGAAGGATTAGGACATAATGATGGAACAACAATCTCCTGATTGATATTCCTGTTAGAAACTACCTTAGGTAAAAACCCAGGTTTAGTACGCAGAACTACCTTGTCTGAATGGAAAATCAGATAAGGAGAATCACAATGTAAGGCAGATAACTCAGACTCTTCGAGCCGAGGAAATAGCCATCAAAAACAGAACTTTCCAAGATGAAAGCTTAATATCAATGGAATGAAGGGGTTCAAACGGAACTTTAAGAACCAAGTTTAAGCTCCACGGAGGAGCAACAGTCTTAAACACAGGCATAATCCTAGCCAAAGCCTGACAAAAAGCCTGGACGTCTGGAACTTCTGCCAGACGTTTGTGTAAGAGAATAGACAGAGCAGAAATCTGTCCCTTTAACGAACTAGCAGATAAGCCCTTTTCTAAACCCTCTTGTAGAAAGGACAATATCCTAGGAATCCTAACTTTACTCCATGAGTAACTCTTGGATTCGCACCAATATAAATATTTACGCCATATCTTATGGTAAATTTTTCTGGTAACAGGCTTCTGTGCCTGTATTAAGGTATCAATAACTGACTCAGAGAAGCCATGCTTTGATAGGATCAAGCGTTCAATCTCCATGCAGTCAGCCTCAGAGAAATTAGATTTGGATGGTTGAAAGGACCTTGTATTAGAAGGTCCTGCCTCAGAGGCAGAGACCATGGTGGACAGGACGACATGTCCACTAGGTCTGCATACCAGGTCCTGCGTGGCCATGCAGGCGCTATCAGAATCACTGATGCTCTCACCTGTTTGATCTTGGCAATCAGTCGAGGTAGCAGCGGAAATGGTGGAAACACATAAGCCATGTTGAAAACCCAAGGGGCTGCCAGAGCATCTATCAGCGCTGCTCCCGGGTCCCTGGACCTGGATCCGTAACAAGGAAGCTTGGCGTTCTGGCGAGACGCCATGAGATCCAGTTCTGGTTTGCCCCAACGATGAATCAGTTGAGCGAAGACCTCCGGATGAAGTTCCCACTCCCCCGGACGAAAAGTCTGGCGACTTAGAAAATCCGCCTCCCAGTTCTCCACGCCTGGGATGTAGATCGCTGACAGGTGGCAAGAGTGAGACTCTGCCCAGCGAATTATCTTTGAGACTTCCAACATCGCTAGGGAACTCCTGGTTCCCCCTTGATGGTTGATGTAGGCCACAGTCGTGATGTTGTCCGACTGAAATCTGATGAACCTCAGTGTTGCTAACTGAGGCCAAGCTAGAAGAGCATTGAATATTGCTCTCAACTCCAGGATATTTATTGGGAGGAGTTTCTCCTCCTGAGTCCATAATCCCTGAGCCTTCAGGGAGTTCCTGACTGCGCCCCAACCTAGAAGGCTGGCATCTGTTGTTACAATTGTCCAATCTGGCCTGCGAAAGGTCATCCTCTTGGACAGATGGACCAGAGAAAGCCACCAGAGAAGAGAATCTCTGTTCTCTTGATCCAGATTTAGTAGAGGGGACAAATCTGAGTAATCCCCATTCCACTGATTTAGCATGCATAATTGCAGAGGTCTGAGATGCAGGCGCGCAAATGGTACTATGTCCATTGCCGCTACCATTAAGCCGATTACTTCCATGCACTGAGCTACTGACGGGCGTGGAATGGAATGAAGGACACGGCAAGCATTCAGAAGCTTTGATAACCTGGACTCCGTCAGGTAAATCTTCATCTCTATAGAATCTATAAGAGTCCCCAGAAAGGGAACTCTTGTGAGTGGTAATAGAGAACTCTTTTCTACGTTCACCTTCCACCCATGCGACCTCAAAAATGCCAGAACTATCTCTGTATGAGACTTGGCAATTTGAAAACTTGACGCTTGTATCAGAATGTCGTCTAGGTACGGAGCCACCGCTATGCCTCGCGGTCTTAGCACCGCTAGAAGTGAGCCCAGAACCTTTGTAAAAATTCTCGGGGCCGTAGCTACAAACTGGTAATGCCTGTCTAGAAAGGCAAATCTTAGGTACCGATAATGATCTTTGTGAATCGGTATATGAAGGTAGGCATCCTTTAAGTCTACTGTGGTCATGTATTGACCCTCTTGGATCATGGGTAGGATGGTTCGAATAGTTTCCATTTTGAATGATGGAACTCTTAGGAATTTGTTTAAGATTTTTAGGTCCAAGATTGGTCTGAAGGTTCCCTCTTTCTTGGGAACCACAAACAGATTTGAGTAAAAACCTTGCCCTTGTTCCGTCCGCGGAACTGGGTGGATCACCCCCATTACTAAGAGGTCTTGTACACAGCGTAGAAATGTCTCTTTCTTTATTTGGTTTGCTGATAACCTTGAAAGATGAAATCTCCCTTGTGGAGGAGACGCTTTGAAGTCCAGAAGATATCCCTGAGATATGATCTCCAATGCCCAGGGATCCTGGACATCTCTTGCCCAAGCCTGGGCGAAGAGAGAAAGTCTGCCCCCCACTAGATCCGTTTCCGGATAGGGGGCCCTCTCTTCATGCTGTCTTAGGGGCAGAAGTAGGTTTTCTGGCCTGCTTGCCCTTGTTCCAGGACTGGTTAGCTTTCCAGCCCTGTCTGTAACGAGCAACAGTTCCTTCCTGTTTTGGAGCGGAGGAAGTTGATGCTGCTCCTGCCTTGAAGTTACGAAAGGCACGAAAATTAGACTGTTTGGCCTTTGATTTGGCCCTGTCCTGAGGAAGAGTATGACCCTTACCTCCAGTAATGTCAGCAATAATTTCTTTCAAGCCGGGCCCGAATAAGGTCTGCCCCTTGAAAGGAATATTAAGCAATTTAGATTTAGAAGTCACGTCAGCTGACCAGGATTTAAGCCATAGCGCTCTGCGCGCCTGGATGGCGAATCCGGAGTTCTTAGCCGTTAGTTTGGTTAAATGTACAACGGCATCAGAAACAAATGCATTAGCTAGCTTAAGTGCTTTAAGCTTGTCCATAATCTCATCCAATGGAGCTGTGCGAAAGGCCTCTTCCAGAGACTCAAACCAGAATGCCGCAGCAGCAGTGACAGGCGCAATGCATGCAAGGGGCTGTAAGATAAAACCTTGTTGAACAAACATTTTCTTAAGGTAACCTTCTAATTTTTTATCCATTGGATCCGAAAAAGCACAACTATCCTCCACTGGGATAGTGGTACGTTTAGCTAAAGTAGAAACTGCTCCCTCCACCTTAGGGACCGTCTGCCATAAGTCTTGTGTGGTGGCGTCTATTGGAAACATTTTCCTAAATATCGGAGGAGGGGAAAAGGGCACACCGGGTCTATCCCACTCCTTGCTAATAATCTCTGTAAGCCTTTTAGGTATAGGAAAAACGTCAGTACACACCGGTACCGCAAAGTATCTATCCAGCCTACATATTTTCTCTGGAATTGCAACCGTGTTACAATCATTCAGAGCCGCTAATACCTCCCCTAGCAATACACGGAGGTTCTCAAGCTTAAATTTAAAATTAGAAATCTCTGAATCCGGTCTCCCTGGATCAGATCCGTCACCCACAGAATGAAGCTCTCCGTCCTCATGTTCTGCAAATTGTGACGCAGTATCGGACATGGCTCTCACATCATCAGCGCGCTCTGTCCTTAACCCAGAGCTATCGCGCTTGCCTCTTAATTCTGGCAATTTAGATAATACCTCTGTCATAACAGCAGCCATGTCTTGCAAAGTGATTTGTATGGGCCTCTCTGATGTACTTGGCGCCACAATATCACGCGCCTCCTGAGCGGGAGGCGAAGGTACTGACACGTGAGGAGAGTTAGTCGGCATAACTTCCCCCTCGTTGTCTGGTGATAATTTCTTTACAAATAAAGATTGACTTTTATTCAAAGTGACATCAATACACTTAGTACTCATATTTCTATAGGGCTCCACATTGGCCTTCAAACATAGTGAACAAACAGATTCATCTGTGTCAGACATGTTTAAACAGACTAGCAATGAGACTAGCAAGCTTGGAAAATCCTTTCAAATAAGTTTACAAGCAATATAAAAAACGCTACTGCACCTTTAAGAAGCACAAAAAATTGTCACAGTTGAAATAACAATGAACCAAATCAGTTATAGCAACCAAATTTTCACAGTAAATGTATTAAGTTAGCAAAGCATTGCACCCACTAGCAAATGGATGATTAACCCCTTAATACCCAAAAAGGATAATCAATTTAACAATTAACGTTTTTATCACAGTCAAACACACTGTCACAGGTCTGCTGTGACTGATTACCTCCCTCAAAATGAATTTTGTAGACCCCTGAGCTCTCTAGAGACGTCCTGGATCAAGGAGGAAGAAGCAGGAAGACTGTGACTGAATTTTTACTGCGCAAAAAAGCGCTAAAATAGGCTCCTCCCACTCATATTACAACAGTGGGAAACCTCAGTTAACCGTTTCTATGCAGAAATATACGACAGCCATGTGGAAAAAATCATGCCCCAAAAGATTTATCACCAAAGTACCTCACAAAAACGAATAACATGCCAGTAAACGTTTTAAACATACATTTTAAAAGTTAGGTAGTGTTATTAATAAGCCTGCTACCAGTCGATTCTACTGCAGTTAAGGCTCATACATTACTTCAGTATTAACAGTATTTTCTTTGTCAAATTCCATTCCTTAGAAAATTACTTATTGCACATACATTCATCAGCCTGATACCAGTCGCTACTGCATTTAAGGATGTACTTACATTACATCGGTATCAGCAGTATTTTCTTAGTCAATTCCATTCCTTAGAAAAATATTCTACTGCACATACCTCATCTGCAGGGGACCCCGCATGCTATTCCCTTTCTGAAGTTACCCCACTCCTCAGAATGTGCGAGAACAGCCAGTGGATCTTAGTTACTTCTGCTAAGATCATAGAAAACGCAGGCAGATTCTTCTTCTAAATACTGCCTGAGAGAAAAAAACAGCACACTCCGGTGCCATTTAAAATAACAAACTTTTGATTGAAGAAATAATTAAGTATAAAAACTCCACACTCCTCTCACACCTTCCTACTATGTTAGTTGCAAGAGAATGACTGGATATGACATGTGAGGGGAGGAGCTATATAGCAGCTCTGCTTTGGGTGATCCTCTTGCAACTTCCTGTTGGGAAGGGAATATATCCCATAAGTAATGGATGATCCGTGGACTGAATACACTTAACAAGAGAAACAAAATTTTACCCTGGTACTTATAAACA
Organism: Bombina bombina; assembly: GCF_027579735.1. NCBI lineage: Eukaryota > Metazoa > Chordata > Amphibia > Anura > Bombinatoridae > Bombina > Bombina bombina. The sequence goes on along the minus strand of NC_069499.1, from coordinate 215,429,728 downwards.
GACATTTGTATGCAAAAACAAAACAATATCCAAATGAAAAAGCAGGTCATTTTTAAAATAATGTTAAAATTTAAGGCTAGTAAAGTTATTTCAAATTAGAACAGAAAATGTATGCTAAATATTGCTGTACTCATGATTGTTAATGTTGACTGATATAACCAACTTCCACAGCTCTACTGGTGGAGAGGTCTCCATAAATGCAACAAAAAAAGGATTTGAACTGCACAAATATTTATTAACAAGGGAGCATTCATAGGACACCAATTTTCTTTGAGGACTTTTTTTTTTAATACTTGTCCACTATGTAAACAGCCAAAACATGTATAGTTCCTATTTCTGATGCAACTGGATATGCAAAAGCAGGAAGCAGTGTTGCACAAGGAAGTCCAAGTTGAGTACGTTGTCTGTCTGCCGTTTAGTACATAGGGCCAATTAAGGGCTCAAAATACACAGCAACGGTCATCATCCCCGCCACTGTATTCATCCAGGGTGATTGACAGTCGCACAAGAACAGGGGATGGCAATGTATGAGGATGCTACCTGTATGGATACTGCTACCTGTTTGCCAAGAAGGGGAGCGGACAGGTCGTCAAGTCGGAAACCTTGTCGGTCCACACTTTTGTACATGGGGCCCAAAAATAGAATTATTTATTATTCTTCTCAAAAACTCATATGCAAAACCCACAAACACGCCTTAGTTCTTAAAGAAAAGTTTCAATATTGAAACACCACAGAGTATTGTTTTCTGAATAGAATGACCAACAGGTACCACATTCTAAAAAAAGCTGCTGAAAGCATTAGAATCTGCAAATGCATTTTTTTTTTCAGCAGAACCAAGCATTTTTAAAAAATAAAAATTTAGTAAAATAAAAATCATAATATAAAAAAACACCACCATATTAAATGCAAAAAAAAAAAAAGTGTCATTTTCTTTGATGTACATAGTAAATAACAGCATGTGAATCATTATTTCCTAAATATTTCACATATATTTTATTTCCCACATTAAGCATTACAATTTATGATTTTATACTTTTTATGGTTCCGTTCAAATTAAAAATCAGAAAAGAGAACTATTTTGTCACTATTCACCAACTTGCAATTTAAAGGGGCACTGAACCCACATTTTTTCTTTTGTGATTCAGATAGAGCATGCAATTTTAAGCAACTTTCTAATTTACTATTATTATCAATTTGTCTTCGTTCTCTTGCTATCTTTATTTGAAAAAGAAGGCATCTAAGCTTTTTTTTTTATTCAGAACTCTAGATGAATTTATCCACCAATCAGCAAGGACAACCCAGGTTGTTCACCAAAAATAGGCCGGCATCTAAACTTACATTATTGCATTTCAAATAAAGATACCAAGAGAATTAAGAAAATTTGATAATAGGAGTAAATTAGAAAGTTGCTTAAAATTGCATGCTGTATCTGAATCATGAAAGAAAACATTTGGGTTCAGTGTCCCTTTAAGCCGAAAATAAACAAGTAAAAAATATATATCCATACAAATATTACATAATGGTTTAACCCATTTTTAAACTGTTTGCACAGGTCCAGACTGGCCTTCGGGCATAGCGGGCAAATGCCCAGTGGGCTGCTGGTCCCCTTAGCCCGGCCCACCTAGGGTTGCCGGACAGTCCGGTATTACAACCAGCTCAGCTGCCGTCTTTAAAGAAGGGCAAAAGGGGCAGTTGCCCTACGCTCAGTCATTGTTGTGGGAGCCCAAAGCAGCTCCCCCTTGAGCCCCAGCAAGCCTAATCCCCCCTGCAGAAACCTGATTGCAGGCACGCGATAGAGAAGCTGGCTGCTGAGGGGCGGGGTTATTCCTGCTAGTTCTTTCCTCATGGGCTGCCGCACGCCGGATCTTCATGTAGCTTGAAGGATGTTCTGGCACACGGCAGCAAGTGAGGGAAGCGCCTTGACAGACAGGATAGTTTTGCCGGTATTAAAAGCCAGAGTCAAGACTTGGCGCCTGTTTTAGCGACTTGGTGTAGCTGTGAGACAAGGAAACAGATCAGGTGGTGGGGAGCCATTGAATAAGTGGCCCAGGCATCATATAATCTGTATAGCTAGCCTTATATACCCTAACAAAGCCCACTCTCACAACCATGTTCGAGGCACACTTAGTACAAGGCTCCATCCTCAAAAAGGTATTGGAGGCCTTGAAAGACTAAATCGATTAAGCCTGTTGGGACATCACGTCTATTGGCATCAGCCTGCAGAGCATGATTCTTCCCACGTCTCACTAGTCCAGCTGACCCTCCGTTCGGATGGGTTTGACACCCACCGCTGTGATCGTAACCAGTCAATTGGAGTCAAGATGAGCAGCATGTCAAAAATCTTGAAGTGTGCGGGCAGTGAGTAAGGACATACAATAAACTGTACTGCCCTTAGAGTTAGTAAGTACAGAGGTCTACACCATAATGTACCCATCTGGCTGTATTCTTGGCAAATCTCTAGATATTTCTGTAAATATTCAACTTTTGTAAAACCTTTGTCCTATGAAGTCAACAAATCCTTAATAAAAATAGTAATAAGTTTGAAAGCCGTGGGTGTGGTTGGGTTATGGGCATAGTATGTGCAGGTTGTGGGTGAAGCATGGGCAGTTCCTGGTTTTATTTTGGAAACTGGGATGTTTACCCTAAGGGGACAATAGGGCACAAACCATGACTGTCCTGTTGTGTTATATTAGTCAGTCTAAACTACAGCTAACCTAGTGCACCATGCACAGTGAGTGTTGTAACCATTTAATCAAGTCACATATATGTGAATGCTGTGTGTGTTGTGTGCCTGCATGTATGTATGTATGTGAATGCTGTGTGTTGTGTGCCTGCATGTATGTATGTATGTGAATGCTGTGTTGTGTGCCTGCATGTATGTATTTGAATGCGGTGTGTGTTGTGTGCCTGCATGTATGTATGTATGTATGTGAATGCGGTGTATGTTGTGTGCCTGCATGTATGTATGTATGTGAATGCTGTGTGTGTTGTGTGCCTGCATGTATGTATGTGAATGCTGTGTGTGTTGTGTGCCTGCATGTATGTATGTATGTGAATGCTGTGTGTGTTGTGTGCCTGCATGTATGTATGTGAATGCTGTGTGTGTTGTGTGCCTGCATGTATGTATGTATGTGAATGCGGTGTGTGTTGTGTGCCTGCATGTATGTATGTATTTATGTGAATGCTGTGTGTGTTGTGTGCCTGCATGTATGTATGTATGTATGGGAATGCTGTGTGTGTTGTGTGCCTGCATGTATGTATGTATGGGAATGCTGTGTGTGTTGTGTGCCTGCATGTATGTATGTATGGGAATGTTGTGTGTGTTGTGTGCCTGCATGTATGTATGTGAATGCGGTGTGTGTTGTGTGCCTGCATGTATGTATGTGAATGCGGTGTGTGTTGTGTGCCTGCATGTATGTATGTATGTATGTGAATGCGGTGTGTGTTGTGTGCCTGCATGTATGTATGTATGTGAATGCGGTGTGTGTTGTGTGCCTGCATGTATATATGTATGTGAATGCGGTGTGTGTTGTGTGCCTGCATGTATGTATGTATGGGAATGCTGTGTGTGTTGTGTGCCTGCATGTATGTATGTATGGGAATGCTGTGTGTGTTGTGTGCCTGCATGTATGTATGTATGGGAATGCTGTGTGTGTTGTGTGCCTGCATGTATGTATGTGAATGCGGTGTGTGTTGTGTGCCTGCATGTATGTATGTGAATGCGGTGTGTGTTGTGTGCCTGCATGTATGTATGTATGTATGTGAATGCGGTGTGTGTTGTGTGCCTGCATGTATGTATGTATGTGAATGCGGTGTGTGTTGTGTGCCTGCATGTATATATGTATGTGAATGCGGTGTGTGTTGTGTGCCTGCATGTATGTATGTGAATGCGGTGTGTGTTGTGTGCCTGCATGTATGTATGTATGTGAATGCGGTGTGTGTTGTGTGCCTGCATGTATGTATGTATGTATGTGAATGCTGTGTGTGTTGTGTGCCTGCATGTATGTGTGTATGTGAATGCTGTGTGTGTTGTGTGCCTGCATGTATGTGTGTATGTGAATGCTGTGTGTGTTGTGTGCCTGCATGTATGTGTGTATGTGAATGCTGTGTGTGTTGTGTGCCTGCATGTATGTGTGTATGTGAATGCTGTGTGTGTTGTGTGCCTGCATGTATGTATGTATGTGAATGCTGTGTGTGTTGTGTGCCTGCATGTATGTATGTATGTGAATGCTGTGTGTGTTGTGTGCCTGCATGTATGTATGTGAATGCTGTGTGTGTTGTGTGCCTGCATGTATGTATGTGAATGCTGTGTGTGTTGTGTGCCTGCATGTATGTATGTATGTATGTATGTGAATGCTGTGTGCCTGCATGTATGTATGTGAATGCTGTGTGTGTTATGTGCCTGCATGTATGTATGTGAATGCTGTGTAGTGTGTGTGTGTCTGTCTGCATGTATGTGAATGCTTTGCCTGCATGTATGTGAATAAGAAATGGTGAGCGAAGGGGGGGGGGGGGGAGTGGGCCTTTTAGCCCTAAAATGCCTGGGCCTTTTTTTGGTCCTAGTCCGGCCCTGTGTATGCATGTTCCTATCTATCCCAGTCCAAATCACTCAGCACAGCAATAAATATTAAATAAAAATAACCAAAAAAAACCATAAAAATAGTTGACCCAAATGTCATCCTATATAGAATGTCACAAACTATCTCTCATTTTTACATTCTCTCAGTTTCCCCATTTATTTTGATGCTTTTGATTATTTTATTAGTTCAGACAATCATTGTTCTTTGAGCCCTAACATTATCAGTACAAATAAATGAGGCTAGCTGTTACTGCCAGGTTATCAGTCTTACTATAACGATCACTTTATAGCTATAAGGGTATGAAACCTCACTCTTTCAAATGTGAGGTATTATAATATATTGTAAGGGTGAGGGGGTAATAAAGACTTCTTAAAAAGCATCAGAACCTCAAAAATATAACCAAAGTTGAGAGGGATTTCATTGTTGTGATAATCGGCTGGCAGTGGGTGGACACAGGACCACTTATTTGAAAAGATCAAGTTTGCTGCTTTCAAATAATCAGTCTCAAGTTTATGTATGTGTTGTGGGGTGCAACATAGGGGATACCCCACTCTCCAGATATTGTTTCATATGCTTATGTTTCTGACAGGTGATCATTGTTAGCATAGTGGTCAGCGAATAACCACCTGGGTATGTGATCCCTCCTTTGAAAGAGGAGCATTGTTTCTTAAAAAAAAAAGGAGGGACAACTTGCTTTGTGGTAGAGCATATTTTGGGGTGCAAGGGTCCCTTTAAGAGCTTTAAATGATTGTAAAAGGCAGCAATGATAAAGCAGATTGCTATTTTATGGCAATCACCTCGTATTTAAAGGGGCATGAGACCACTCATTTGATTATGGGCAATCTCCTCTTTCACAGCAGTTTATAACAGCTAGACAGTGCTACTTCGTGTGTGACATATAGATAACATTTTGCTCACTCCCACTGAGTTATGCAGGAGTCAGCACTCTGACTAAAATGTATTAATATAACAGTGTTGAAACGGAGGAATTAATGGGTAATAACGGGATTATTTTAGACAGTAAACTGTCTGAAACAGGACCCTCCTCCTCCTGTACTAGATTTGTTTACTCCGTTATGTTCTTGTATCTTATCACAAATCGTTGTCATTGTATACCCCTATCTCTGTACCCAGCACTGCAGAATTTTGCAGCGCTATACAAATAATAATAATTTTTAAACAATACAAATTTTCAAGTAGACTGTCCCTTTACATTTAGAGCAATGTCTTTCTTCAGTTATATAGGTATATATACTTGAGAAGTAAGAGAGACATTTCTATAATTGTATTAATATCAAATGGGTTTGTTTACAAATTATTAATAGGATTTGAAAATGTATTTATTTTTAAATACAGTGTAACCTAGTCTACTGAGTTATTACTATAATGTAGACATTCGCATTCCGCATATTGTTGTATGAACAGAAATGCACAGATCTTTGTGTGTACACCAATAAATCCAGCTCCGAAAACAGCCGAAGGCCGCATACAATGAAATGTTGAATGCAAGTCCACTATAATGTGTGTTTGTTGTCTTTAGGGGATAGGGGCCTCTTTTGAAGCCACTGACCACCACAAGTAAAATACATCAGTCACATGATTACTTTTTTCCCTTCTCACACGGGAATCTCATTGCCTTTTAAATAAATCAAAGGGAAACGCAGCAACTCTACAATAGCCACCCCAGCCACCACCTTACTAACAAGGACAGGGATTTCCTTGTTCCCTGAGAAATCATCACCTACCCACATGCTGATGTCTGCCCTCAGCCAGCAATTGGGAAAGAGACTGTAGTCTCCATTTCTTGCTGTAGTGCAAGTGGTGCTTAAAATCAAGATCGGACAGGGGTCCCTCAGGAAGACAACAAACATAAAATACTTTCCACTAATGTGTGAGCAGGAAACACTGCACTGCATGGAGAAGGAAAGTGGAGAGCTAACTAAGCACGTAACAACTTAAAGGGACACTGTACCCATTTCTTTCGGGATTCAGATTGAGCATGAAATTTTAAGCAACTTTCTAATTTACTCCTATTATCAAATTTTCTTCATTCTCTTGGTATCTTTATTTGAAATGCAAGAATGTAAGTTTAGATGCCGGCCCATTTTTGGTGAAAAACCTGGGTTGTCCTTGCTGATTGGTGGATACATTCATCCACCAATAAAAAAAGTGCTGTCCAGAGTACTCAAACCAAAAAAAAAGCTTAGATGCCTTCTTTTTCAAATAATGATAGCAAGAGAACGAAGAAAAATTGATAATAGGAGTAAATTAGGAAGTTGCTTAAAATTGCATGGTCTTTCTGAATTACAAAAGAAAAAATATGGGTACAGTGTCCCTTTAAGGGTTAACTTTTGTCTGAATTGCTAGGTGTTTTGCAGATAGAGGGGGATGTTAGAGTCTATATTAGTGGCTGCAGACAGGAAGTAGGGTCACTAACCTGTTCTGGTCTTCCCTCCCTGGTTTTCAGTTAGGGACGGAGAGTTCCAGATGACAGCAGAGACGCCGGCAATAGTCTCACTTTGGCTGGGGGCTGAATATTCATTCGGACATTGGTAAGACCAAAGTGCAGTAATTGTGCTCTTAGGGATCCTCCTTTGGAACTAACAGTCTTTTGGCTGAGGAACCATTATCTTAGTAGTTTGGGGGTCCCTCAACTCCACTCTTAATTGTAGGAGCATGGCGTCATGCAGCCTGTTGCGGCGGCAGCAGCAGGGTGTGACAAATCTGCAGTAGGCTCAGCCTGGCGGGGTGAAAGAGGAGGGGAACACATGAGCACATTCAACGTCAGCCGCAAGGGCTGATTGCTCAATGGCTCCCTGCACGATCCCTCCTGAAAAACCCTCCAGGCTGACGGAATGGGTCGCCCCCATTCCTTTAGGGTGGTCACACCCCTTTCTTAGGAGTTGTAGGATAGGGAAGATCTTGCAGGCCAATGTTAAGTTATCAAGTTATCAAGTTATTCAAGTTAATAAGTTATTATTTAAAATAAATACAACCCCTGTCCCTGGATGGGGAAGGGGTTTTTCTCCCATAACTGGTGTCTGAGTGTTTATTTGGGTTTATTGTGTTGGTAAGGGTATTGTCATCACCTAGAGGGAAAGGTATAGAAAGTTTTACTCTTAAGGGTTGAAACCACAAGCAGCTAGATTCAAAAACATAAGCTGTGCATTTTTTAGTGCATTACTCATTTTATTTGCACCACATGCTTCACACCATTGGGGTATTTTCATGCTTATTAAAAAAGAAAAGCACCAGAATGTGTGTCGCATTATTCACGCCAGTGGACCCATAATGCACTTTCAAGCTACACATGAAAATCAAGCAAAAAGTTATATATTATGCATGAAATCCTTTTTTATCTTAGAATACAAACTTTCATATCATGCACAAACGGTCATTTAATCAGATTTGGTATAAAAATATCAGGCATATGTAATTGCTGGACAGATTCAGTACTTTGAAACACTTGAAGATATTTGTTTTCTGGGGAATATTGATAGCGTGATCTGGCATGAATTATCCTAGGGTTTGAAAAATGCAGGAAAGAATGCTAGCTTGCAACAATCAATGAGCCTGCCGAGACTACAATGCATGTGACAGGATACGCCAGTTATTTATGCCGCATTGCATGATTTGAATGTGCCGTTATTTAAAGCAAATTTGACAATACACAAATCAAAATGAGCAGAAAATGAAAATGTGACAGATGTCATAGCTCAAACCCCATTCTACAGCAATGGCTTACTCTCCATTTTTGTGTTCTGATGCCATTTATAGCATAATGTGTGCAATGTTGCAATGTGCCACCACTAATCTATACTAATAAAAGTATTTTTATTCCAGGCTGAACCACAACTCTGTCAAAAGGAAAGTAAACAGTCACAGATGACCCCCAGGGTTTGTATAATTAGAAGTTGCCATGTTGTTCTCAGGAGACCCAGTAAGCTATAAACAAAGCAGTTGTCTTTTAACTTGAAAGAAAATGACATTCCACATAATAATGTACAGGTAGTGAACACTTCTATTGTAGGCTTGGAAGGAAAAAACCTTTGAAGCAGCCTGGGATAAAGAAAGGGGGCTTTGCTAAAGGTGGAAAGGTTGCACTAGTTAATTATTGTGGTCCCTGTAACCTTTGGCAGTAATTACTTTTACAGAATTTCAAACCATTGGTTACCTGAATAGAAATGAATGCTGGGAACTATATTTGCCTAAACCTTTCATACTATAGGGAAACAGTAACCAGTGATTGTTCTGCATCACTTATTTCTGTTGTCAGAAAACATTACAAATCACTAGAAGAAAAAGAACAGGTAGGTGAGGAAAAGTAATGTCAGAATAGGGAACATAAAAACACAGAAGTAATTATATGTCCGTCCTTTTCATTTGTACACAAGTTTGGTCTAATTTACTGGCTTTGGAAGTGTAGAGCAGCTATCACTTCATAAATGCATTATTTTTTTGAAAGGGTCGACAAAGCAAGGTGTCTTTTGCCATCTGAAAGCAGTGTTTGCAACATTGCTGCAAAGTCTGCTGCCATAAACTGCTAGACACGTGCACACTCATATGCTCAAATGAGCCTACCTTGATTTTACTCTTCAACAATGGATATCAAGACAACAAAGCAAATTTCATAATAGAAGTCAAAATCGGGAAGTTCTTTAAAATTGCATGCTCTATCTGAATCATGAATGGTTCATTTTAACTGTACTGTCTCTGTAAGTACTCCTTTAAAAATTCTAATGTTCAGAAGCGGAAAACCTCCAAACTTAAACCCCCAAACAACATAGGAGACTTTTTTTGTGACAATAAGGATGGATAAAATCAATGATTTAAAAAAAATAAATATATATATATATATATATATATATATATATATATATATATATATATATATATATATATAAAAACACAGGAATGGACCGCACTCACAGACTGGACTGGGTACACATCCTAAGCCACTGTTAACTCCACAGCCCTGAACACTGACAGACAGCTGCAAAGTTCCCAGCAACCCAGGCAGTTAACCCCAGAGCAACCTGGGTGTCAGGTCCGCAGGGGAGCATTACAAACATTAATACAAAACACAAAAAACCCAGCACTCACTAGGAGATTCACAGCAATGTTTAAAAGCAAAACTGGGGGAAGTCAGTTACATTTGGCGCCAAAGGATCAAGCCCAGGACCACGACAAGGTCTCCCCCTTCCTGGGACCCTAACCAGCACCCACACAATGCATACGTCCAAACAAACCAACTGGGAACCTCCCAGGGTGACACAGGCTTTTGTAACCTCCCCTATGTAAATACAAAACACAGGAATGGACCGCACTCACAAACTGGACTGGGTACACATCCTAAGCCACTGTTAACTCCACAGCCCTGAACACTGACAGACAGCTGCAAAGTTCCCAGCAACCCAGGCAGTTAACCCCCGAGCAACCTGGGTGTCAGGTCCGCAGGGGAGCATTACAAACATTAATACAAAACACAAAAAACCCAGCACCCACTAGCAGATTCACAGCAATGTTTAAAAGCAAAACTGGGGAAAGTCAGTTACATTTGGCGCCAAAGGATCAAGCCCAGGACCACGACAAGGTCTCCCCCTTCCTGGGACCCTACATAGGGGAGGTTACAAAAGCCTGTGTCACCCTGGGAGGTTCCCAGTTGGTTTGTTTGGAAGTATGCATTGTGTGGGTGCTGGTTAGGGTCCCAGGAAGGGGGAGACCTTGTCGTGGTCCTGGGCTTGATCCGTTGGCGCCAAATGTAACTGACTTCCCCCAGTTTTGCTTTTAAACATTGCTGTGAATCTGCTAGTGAGTGCTGGGTTTTTTGTGTTATATATATATATACACATACATACACACACAAAGAGTTGTGAGTATGGCGCAATATAGAACCCAAAGAAATATGCTGCCCAAATCTATCTATCAGGGACGAAGCATCCCAATATACTCCGGTTATGATAAGAAAAAAAATGCAAAAGCAAGAGAGTGATAGAAACTAGAGGGCGCACTAAACTGTCTGAACAATCAAGAGTAGGGGGTATCTGTTTATATATTTTGGGATAATTCTACAGTGTGTGTACAGATGGGGATAAAAATGTGTTCAAATAATTCCAATTATGTGTGTTTGAAAAAAAAAAAATATATATATTACACTAATACAGTCAGAATGTCAGGAGATAGCAGTGCCTAAAATATTAACAATATTTACAGTACTAAAAAATACTTATTATTCAGATGGCAGTCAAAACAATCAGTATACTCAATGCAATGCAGTTAATATAGACAATATCATCAGTACAGTTTACGTAGACAATATCATCAGTACAATACAATAGATATAAATTCACAATCTGTAGAGTTAAAAGAACAAGAACAGTATATTTAAAATTGGTTGAAAAGTGTAATGAATTGATTCGCATAAAATAGAAACCATATATATGGTATATGCTGAAATACACAAAAAAAACTCCACAGAGCCTGGAAAAGGGTAACCCCGTAGGGTATCTACTTACACTCCTTACCCCCAATCAATATGAGGTAAGTGTCGCGCAGTGTAGGGAGAGTCTTTTTCCAGCTTCCACGGATGCAGATTACAGATATAGGACCCCGCTGGTGTCTTTGTTCATGTGGCCGTTTGCATGTAAAACAGAGAGGAAATAATAGTGCAACCCTGATAGCTCCAGAGCGGAGCCTCCCGTAACCGTGGATATGATCGAATCCAATCCTGGACCGAACAGAATCTTTCCTTGAAAAGGCAGGGACAACAGCCTCGACTTAGAGGTCATGTCCGCAGACCAAGACTTTAACCACAGAGCCCTGCAAGCTAAAACAGAGAATCCTGAAACCTTTGCGTTCAGGCGAATAATTTGCATATTGGCATCACAAATGAAAGAATTGGTGACCTTCAACGCCTTATCTCGTCGATAGAAGTCTCCCTCTCAACAATATCACACAGGGATTCACACCATTATGTCGCTGCTCCTTAAACGACAAACTATCCTCGAGAGGAATAGTCGTCTGCTTCACGAGCGTAGAGATGGCACCAGTCCCCCACAGCTCGAGCTGAGAGTCCGGAACGGGGAACAGTTTCTGAAAGGAAAAAGAAGGGGAAAAGGAAGAATCTAATCGCTCCCATTCGTTCTTAATAATATTAACAGGAACCGGGAAGGTCTGAGGCACCACCCTGTCCTCGTATACCTTATCAAGCTTAGGAATCGAAGATTGCTCCGGAAGCTTCAGTTCCGGGACCTCCAGAGTAGCAAGCACTTGCTTCAGCAAAAAGTGCAAATTCTCCATCTTAAACCTAAAGTCAGGCTCCTCTGCAGCCGGAGGATGAGATGACACGGACTCCGACCCAGAAGGAGCCTCCTCCGAAGAGTTGGAGTGGGCCTTGTCATTGTATAATGCCTCTGATATTTCCATAGGTGTAGACAACCGCTGGGCCGGGCCGCCATAATACGCCCTACGCTATTGCTTAGCAGAACGTGGTAAGGCATTGCCAGAGCCACATCTCGCACATAACGCAACAATAACACAATAAACAATAAACAATATTATGTATAAACCCCCCTTATCAATAATCCCCTCACTAGGAATATTAACCCTTGATTCCATAAAATAAAAGGCAGCACACTGTGACCCTGACTTCTGTGTTGTCATTATGTATAAAAAATGAAACAATCTTACCAGAATCAATGCCGTGGAACAGGAACACGGCCCTTCAAGTGTGACAGGTAGAAGCATCTCTCCTGACATGGACTTGAGTGCAGAAAGCAGGCAGTGAAACTCGTCAACGCTGATTGCTTGTTGAGCTGTTACTATGAGTCGGGATGGTTTTGCAGAAAGACTCTCCCTGCATCTCTGGACTCTAACTTTCACCCAGGCTCTCACTGAGAGGCTGACAAGACTACTTAAAACTCCAGTCCCATTCCGAAGAGTACTATCCTCCATAAGAGACTACTGCGAATCGTCGGCACTTCTCTGCCATCCTCCTGTGACGAAAGGCAAATAATGACTGGTGTATGAGGGGAGTGGGGGAGGTATTTAAGCCTTTGGCTGGGGTGTCTTTGCCTCCTCCTGGTGGCCAAGTTCTTATTTCCCAAAAGTAATACAGTTAGCCGTGGACTCTCCTCCCCTTTAGATTGAAAACAGGCCCTTTCTTCAAAACAAAAAGTTATACAATTAACATACAGAGTTGAGATAGTGCATACAATCTTCAGATTTCAGATTTACTTCTTTTATCAAATCTGATAATTCTCTTGGCATCCTTTGTTGAAGGCAGGGCCGCCACTAGAAATTTTGGGGCCCCTTACTTAACCATTGATCAGCCCCTCCCTTTGACATGTGCAATTTTTGAGCAAGTGACTAAAACGTGTATGCACTTTATTCTTAAATGTAGTCAAACTTGGAAATGTTGTAAAAGGTAGTAACACACAAACACAGAAACACACAGACACACTCATACACTGAAACACACACATAAGGATTCCACATATAGACACTCTAGCAGACACTCAAAGAAACACACCTAGACACTCAGCACTTGTTTACTTCGACCTGACAAGTAATGAGGTAGACTACATTTTTAAAAAAAAAAAAAAAAAGGGAGGAGATTTACTATACAAAATAGTTCTGGTTATCTTTTTGTCAAGGAAGATGCTAACTATATGATGGCAACAGCATGCAGTGGCTGAAAGAAAGGTCACTGAACTGACTAAACAATAATTTAAAGGTTAAGTGGTGGATTGGTGATCTTCTGGAACGGTCTCAGTCTCAAAGTCTGTAGAAACGGGTGAATAATCAGTAGTACGGTGAAACTGTCCTAAAAAGTAGGGTTGCACCGATACCATTTTTTTATGACTGAGTACAAGTACCGATACTTGTTTTCAAATACCCACCGATACCAATTACCGATACTTTTTTTTTATGTCATGTGACAGTTTACCAAACACAATACAGACTAATTATTTAAGATTCCTTCTTTATAATTATAAAGGACTGTAATTCAAAAGACATTATGAAATAATAAAAAAGTTCACTGAACATGTTTATAAATAAAAACTATTACAATAAAATATTAAATTTAAAGGGGTGATACAATTGGGTTGTAGGGCTGAATATAACATCAATCTGACATGTGTATGGAGGTTCGACTCTAAATTGAACAGTCTTTCCCTTTACACCATACTGCATGGGGCAGAAAGATATTTTTGGGCCATTTTAGCCAGAGCTGGAAATCTGTTTATTAACTGCCCAGTACTTCAGGGGTTTATCTGAACGCAGTACAGTGATCTCTCCTACAATAATACAAATAACAGCAATTTGTATTGGCAGAACAGTAGTAAACCATTTTTAGTTTAGTCTCCTCTCCAGTTTAAAATGAAATGGGAACGTGCAGTTTGAAAAAACACCACAAGATAGCATATGGGTAGGAAGTGGAGGTATCGGTTTAAGTATCGGTGCATTTGGACGAGTACAAGTACTCATGCAAATACTTGGTATCGGTACCGATACCGATACTAGTATCGGTATCGGTGCATCCCTACTAAAAAGGAACAGAAAAATGGACACACACACAAACTCAAACACAAATTTGCACATAAACCCAAGGAAACACCCACAGAGACAGCTTTAAAAAACACACAAAGACATACACGCACACACAGACACCCACAGAAAACACATACCCACACACCCTCACAGAGACACCCACAGAAAATAGAGACATATTCGCACACCCTCAGAGAGACACCCACAGACATACACACACACACACACCCTCACAGAGACACCCACAGAAAATGCAAAGACATATGCACATACCCTCACAGAGCCATCCACAGAAAATACACAGACATACATACACACACACACCCTCACAGAGACACCCACAGAAAATGCACAAAGAAATACGCACAGACCCATCCACAAAAAATGCCAACAAAAGCACAAAGAAATAAACACAGACATCAACAGAAACACACATACAATTTAATTAGTTGTAGACTAGAAATACTATTTCAAATTTGAATGCTACATTCGAGTTTGAATGTGACATTCAAATATTACATTTATACAACACTTGTAGACTAGAAATACTATTTCGAATGTGACATTTGAATTCGAATGTGACATTCGAATATTACATTTATAAAACACTGTTGTAGACTAGAAATACTATTTCGAATTTGAATGTTACATGTCGAAATTGAATGTAATATAAAATACATAGCTAAAAATTCTATTATTCGAATAAATGTTATTGAAAAATCAGAGAAAGAAAATTTGAAAATAGAATGTATCAAAATTCGTTTTAAATTTTGAATTTTTAGAAACATCCGCCCATCCCTATTCAAGACTACTACATGTCCCTCTTTACTTATTTGTTTTAATGACTAAGGGGTCGATTTATCAACCCCTTTAGCAAGAACCTGCAGTCCGTATTTAACAAGCAGCGCTCATCAGACTGCTGCTTCCCTAACCTTTCGCCATCTCTTAGGTTTCATGTAATTTAGCTTTGAAAATTGAAAAATGTCTAATTCTCACAACTTTAAATGCACCCTGCTGATTTTCTCCAGGCTAACACTGCTACATATATTTCCGTATTGACTTTAACGGATAACAACTGCAAGAAAATGCACTTGTTTCTAATTTTATGACGGCTACTTGCCTTGTTGTCTGTGGACTAAATCCCAGATTGGCTAATCCCAATAATGGCGGGCGGAATCTGGCTATTGAAAAAACTGCAGTAAAAAAGTAGTTTATTTTTTTAAAGCGTTAAAATTTGGCCAATATGTTATTCTATAGCAACACAATAGAAATATCTTGCAATTATAAGATGTTTACTTGTCCCTTTAACTGACCTAACTGGAGCAGATACACATCCATTATTTTCATTGCTTTAGCCGAATGCAAAACTATACATTTATTTTACAAAAAAACTTTATGGGCTATATAAATAGATCATCTACAAAACATTTATGCAAAAAAAAAATGAGTTTATAATGTCCCTTTAAGAAATGAAAAATACGTCTGAGTAGAATGACTGCTATAATATATTTTAACAGAGCTTATCCAAAAGGTGTTTGCCAACACTGAAATCATGTTGGCTTCCTCGCCATTTATGGGAAATCCCTGAGCTAAATTGTGCTTCATGTAACTAAACATTGCTATCTTTCTTGGGGGAGCGAATATGCTATGAGCAACCAGAACACTATTCTGATGTCCAGTGAATGTCTGGCAGGCTTCATGCTGATAGAGATTACAAAGAACACAGAAATGTGCATTTATAAAACTATACAATCCTTCTTGCAATGTAACAAACTATATCAATAAAATGATACATGAGGAAAGCTTTGTTCTCTCTTGGTCTTAAAAAAATACAAACATTTTGAGGCAAATAAAATATGCAATTATAGAAAATGTTGAATATTTGAAAAAGTCAGAAGCTAAATCATTTATCAAATATTTATATAAAGAAATAAGGGGTTGATCGCAATATATTGTTTGATTATTATCCACATGATAGCGGCTGCAGATGATCTTTTTTTTATGTTAACTCAATCACATTTTTTTCATTATTGTTTCAGTGAAAAATCAATCTATGCTTAACATGTGCCAGTCCTGTTTTTATAACCACAATCCATTCCTGAAAGTTGCAACATATTTTCATTATTTATTTTGTCTCCTATTCCTGTAACTGAATTCTGAAAATTGTGGACTTTGAAAATTTCAGTTAGTAGTGGAAGTGCAGACTCCAGTCTTGACACTGCTACACACCTCCCAACACCTGCCAGAAAATATCTGGGATGTGTGAGCAGTGGCGTAGCGTGGGTTGTCAGCGCCCAGGGCAAGGCAAGTATTGCGCCCCCCCCCCAACCCCATTTTAGATATGCTGCTTCTTCTTATATTTGGGACAAACCAAGCAAAGACCCAAGCCTAATAGAACACATAAAGCAAGGGACACTGTCTCCTCTCCCACAAAATGCTCCCTTAACCATCTTTACTGGATAACTAACAGTTATTGCTGATGCTACCCATATCCTCAAAATATGTCCCTTGTCATAAGCAGCTGCTAATCAGTAGCGCCTTACAAACAAAGCCAAGAAAACAATATATTGGCAATACAAGAGGGAGTGGGTGAAGCCTGCAAGCATTATGTGCTATCCCCCTGTGATCAAACCCTGTCTGCAGCTCTCCAGAGCTGGGCAAATATATACAATATTAAATTTTAAGATTTATTCTAGTTTTACACATGGGGGAAAGCCCCCCTTAACCCCCATCTGGTGGTGACATGTCCTGATCTGTAAAACTTCATGGTACAAATACTGCAGACCACAGGGTGCACCACCCCCACATAGCAGCAACCCATATTGTATATGTGGTGCAATTGGTTTTTGGTAAGTCGTTAAAAAGAGGAAAAGGAGACACACAGGTTGGCAGCTGTTACATAAGGTTGTCCCTGCTGGGCAGACTGTCTTTTGGGTGCCAATGACATATAAAAGTGGGGTATATATTCTACCTTAATAAATATAACAATTGTAAGTAATCAATATAAAAGGGGAATGGGACAGACAACCCAGCATTACATACATATATGGGGGGAGGGTGTATGGTATTTAGGGGGGTGCCGTTAAATGTATTTACTAACACAAATTATAGTTATTTTTTTTACTTTAAATGCAGTAAGGGTGGGTTTAATGTATATAAAAAAGGCAATGAGAACCCACACCCTAAAAATCGGTAACAGTCCACACCTCAGGAGTCCAGCAAGAAATAGATTCAAGATGGTGAATTCATAGGACTTCTATGATAGGAGACAAACACAGTGAAATGCCTGGTGAGCAGCACAATCCTGGTGCCAGACAGCACACAAATCCCTAAATCTACTTCTGCCCTAGGAAGATCATGGAGGGGAAAAATCAAATACAGGAAACAAGGTTTTATTTTTGTCAACTGTCACAAATACAATTTTTTTGTGCAAGGACAAGATGGCGTAAGTTGTAATCAGAATCCGGTCAAACATGAAAGTATGGTCTCTGATCACCCCACCATCCCACTAACTAGGTAACTGGGGTTAACAGAAAGGCAGAGCCCAGCCATGCTGCCACCAGTGCCACGGGTTTGAAAGAGATTTATTGCACTTTTTAAGGATTCCTCCCCCCCACCTCTGCTTAGAGATCCTTAAAAAGTGCCCCGGCAATGCATGGCATTCTGGCTCTGGGTCCTTTGTTGGAAGGGAACTTACTTGTTGGGTAATAATAGAACTGTAATTAAGCTGCATTTTGCGCGTTGCTAGTATCAGGCAAAAACAGGGCTATAAGTAAGTCTGGTCCTGACACCTTACCTTAGTCGCGGCGCGCTAGACAGACAATCTGACTCTGCTGCTCTTCTTCATCTTCTTCCCTCCTGACATGCGCGCTGGGAATGGGACGGACGAAGTTACTTAGCAGGTAACGGTCCGGATAACACTTCAGTTCACACTTCACAGTCACTTTAAGTTCCTCAGTCTCTCGAGACATAAAAATCTGCAACCCGACAGAATGTGCGACCGTGACATCACCACATTCCTGACGGGTCGCAGAACAGAGTTGGGCACCTGTCAGAATTTTTAGCCTCCCTTCTTCCCTTTGCTAAGTTGAGGCTGGAAGCGCCCCTCAGAATTATGCGCCCGGGGCAACCGCCCCTGTGGCCCCCCCACGCTACGCCACTGTGTGTGAGGTTAAAAGCTAGTGGGCACTGGAAGTTTGTGTAATGTACGGAGGGCGGGGTTATGGAATTGGTTACGGAAGGTGGGTTTGATCAGTTCCTTAAAGGGATACTGAACCCAATTTTTTTCTTTAATGATTCAGGTAGAGCATGCAATTTTGAGCATATTTCTAATTTACTTATATTATCAATTTTCTTTGTTCTCTTGCTATCTTTATTTAAAAAGCAGGAATGTAAAGCTTAAAGGGACACTGAACCCAATTTTTTTTCTTTTGTGATTCAAATAGAGCATGCCATTTTAAGCAACTTTGTAATTTACGCCTATTATCAATTTGTACTTGTTCTCTTGCTATCTTTATTTGAAAAAGAATGCATCTAAGCTTTTTTTGTTTCAGTACTCTGGACAGCACTTTTTATTGGTGGATGAATTTATCCACCAATCAGCAAGAACAACTCAGGTTGTTCACCAAAAAATGGGCTGGCATCTAAACTTACATTCTTGCATTTTAAATAAAGATACCAAGAAAATGAAGAAAATGTTATAATAGGAGTAAATTTGAAAGATGCTTAAAATTGCATGCTCTATCCGAATCAGGAAAGAAAAAAAATTGGGTTCAGTGTCCCTTTAAGAGCCGGCCTATTTTTTGTTCAACACCTGGGTTACACTAGGTTATTGGTTTGCAAAATGTAGCCACCAATAAGAAGCGATATCCAGGGTGCTGAACCTAAAATGGGTTGCCTCCTAAGCTTTAAATTCCTGCTTTTTAAATAAAGATAGCAAGAGAACTTCAAAAAATGATAATAGGAGTAAATTAGAAAGTTGCTTAAAACTACATGCTCTATCTGAATCATGAAAGAAAAAAATTGGGTTTAGTGTCCCTTTAAAAGGAACACTGTACTCCAAACATTCCCATCACCCATTAAAAAATAGTGCCTAAACATTGTGCATTTCTATTTTTTCCCTTCTTTTGTTGTATGAAAAAAAAAAGAAGTAAAAATCAGCTTTGTGCTTCCCCTTAGGCTGATAGACACTTCCTAAAGAGCATTGGCTGAGAAGTACTTCCTGCTAATTCTCATTGGTTGATAGGTACTTCCAGCTAAATGCTCATTAATAAAGTGCAAAACTGATACTGGTATCTTAGGCTAAGTTTAAATAGTTAGTACTTCATTCTCACCCACAGACATCCCAACTGTCCCTGTTTGAGAGGAACAGTACCTAATTCTGAGCTCTGTCCCACTGAGACAGTCATATGCTTCTAGTTGCAGAAATTCAACTTGGCACCGCTCATAACCTAGACATGGCCATTAATCCCCCAGATATGCCTACAGACCAGCCAGGCATGGCCATGACATGCCCATGATCCTGTCCATTATATACCTTTGACCACACCTCCTCCTGACATAGCCCCACCCACAAAACAACTTCCTTTGACCCCAATACGCAGACACAAATGTTGATAGGTATTCGTATTCATACAAATAGGGCTGCAACTAACGATTATTTTCATAATCGATTAATTGGCCGATTATTTTTTCGATTAATCGACTAATCGGATAAAAAAAATAATCAATAATTGTTTCGTATATTTTAAATAGAATCCACATACTGAGTGTTACAAATATAAACTTCAGACTAAAACTTTACATTAACACAACTGTTTGTCCAATTTTAAAACAGCAGAGCACAGTTTTATAATTAAACAAAACCAAAAACTGTTTGAAAAGAGGTAGAACTTCCACCTTGGCAAGGGGCCTCTCAATAAAGTAACCCCTTGACTTCATTCTAACATAAAAAATATCTTAAATATCTATATGCAATGGCAAATAACCAGCTATAAGGTTTGGGGAAAATATCTAGTCCGCTCTAAAAATAACAAATTTCTACTTATAAAGGTTGAATCTGGTACATATTTTCACAATTGATTAAAAATATAAAAAAGCAATAAAAAACAAATCAAGAGCGCTAATGACTGTATATCAATAACAGGACAAAGCCTTACACATTTATATATACAGTACATATAATCAGCAATAGCAAGCAATACGCTAATAATTGTGCAAACAGATAAAAGTGCACATCAGTTCAAATAGCAACTCCCATCAATCTAGGGCTAGGTATAAATAACAAATGAATGTATATCTATCAGCGCCACAATAATACCATACAAGCTATATCTGATATAGGCGGAGTCTCCCAACCAGACTCCAAAAGTTAAGAGTAAAAAGAAATGCCAAGATACAGCGCTACACTACCCTCAGATGAGGGTTGGGTTGCTAAAGATGGTGTCCACGACTAGGAATGTGTATACATCAAGGTTAATATATAATATTGTGTTACACAAAGAATATATATAAAACCATGTGAAAAAGTACTTAAAAGGTAAAAGTTTAAAAACAATATATATATATATATAGGATGTGATATTAAAATGTATTAAACAAACATTTTATTAACATAAACTGACAGTTAAAAATACAGTTAAAAAAAGATTCAACAATCTAATGGATTGCCCCATACAATGTCCAAGAAGTTATGTCCTATGTAACATACAAGTGTTTAAGTCCCATACCAAAATGTCCAAAGCAAATGTTCAAGGTTAATATCCAAAAAAAATAAAAATAAAAATGATAATATGTCCAAAGTTGGTGTAAAAATCAAAAAGGTGAAAAAATGTAAAAAATATATTAAATATTTTTTGAAAAGATGAAAAAATGAATAAAAATATATAAAAAATATATGAGTTGTGATCAGCAACCCATATGGAAGGAATATAATATATGTGATAGTGAATAATTCTCGTGAGGTGTACACCTAAAAAGTGTGTATATAAAAGGGTGTGGTAAAAAATGTGTCATAAAAAAATGTGTCATAAAAAAGGATTCAAAATCCTGGTGAAATAAATAAAGTCCAAATTGCTCCAAAAAAATGTGTATATAATTCCAAGTATTCCAAATGTGAGTGTAGAAAGTGCTGGGTTGATGTTCCTCTTCTTAAAAGGTTATCAAATGTAATGGGATATCCTCCTGTACCTAAAAAAGTGTACAGAAAATAGACATAGTGCAATAAAATCACTTTAGAATGACAACAACAGTATTCTACTCACCAGATATATTCTGAGCTGCAATACCAGTGTATAGCCAACGCGTTTCGGTCCTCAGGGACCTTTCTCAAGACTGGTAGCAGCTGTCTGGCTTCTACACCAGATGGAAAGATGGGAAGAAAGTAGACTGTTTCAAACACAAGCACCACTCTCAACCAATCAAATTAAAAATTAAAGAAATTTTAAAACCAAAGCAATTTTTAAATGTTTTTTTAAAAAAAGTTTTAAAAAGGTTTCTTTGGGGTTCAAAACCTTTTTTAAAATCAAGGTTCCAAAAGCTTTTACAATATATATATTTTTTACATAATATATTTTTTACATAATATTTTTATAATAATATTTTTACACAAATTTTCTATATTTTTTAGATATTTATATATTTGTACTTATAAGCTACCCCCAAACCTATTGGCAGACTCCTGAAACTATATAGGACATTGAGATCCTCAGGATAGAAATATTATTGACAGTAATAGGTTCCAAACACACTACTATGCAATATAATACCAACTCCTGTTTTAAGTAATGTCTACCCCTGTTTACGTAATGTTAGGTAATAAATATATAACTCCAACATAACGGTTTTATAATTTTGTACCCACAACATATGGATATCCATATGCCCTTATTTGTATCTTACAATTTTTTATATATTGTATTTGCATTTTTATTTTTATACCAGATATTTGTATTTGTATTCTATACCAGACATTCTGAGCTTCCAATACCAATCCCAATTTTTATTCATATGTCATATATTTTTTATTATTTTTTATCATTTTATCTTTTTATATAATTAAACTTATTCACATAGAGATTGTTTTTTATGTAATGACACAACTACAAGGAACAATGCCATTACATATATTTACACTCATATAGGCAACTTTGCATTTTGCCAACTCAATATACTATAACCCCAATATGCCAAAATGAGTTGGCACTTCCACCGGCAAATACACATGATATATATTCTTTCCCCTTTCGGATAATAGAAATGGGGGACAATATAATTATCAATTTTTTTTATTTTTTTTTACCGCAAATTTTTGGCACAAATTTTTGGCGCGAATTTTAGGCGCAATTTCCACAAACCATCCCATTGGCTATCAAAACACCTTAAGGTGTAGAAGCCAGACAGCTGCTACCAGTCTTGAGAAAGGTCCCTGAGGACCGAAACGCGTTGGCTATACACTGGTATTGCAGCTCAGAATATATCTGGTGAGTAGAATACTGTTGTTGTCATTCTAAAGTGATTTTATTGCACTATGTCTATTTTCTGTACACTTTTTTAGGTACAGGAGGATATCCCATTACATTTGATAACCTTTTAAGAAGAGGAACATCAACCCAGCACTTTCTACACTCACATTTGGAATACTTGGAATTATATACACATTTTTTTGGAGCAATTTGGACTTTATTTATTTCACCAGGATTTTGAATCCTTTTTTATGACACATTTTTTATGACACATTTTTTACCACACCCTTTTATATACACACTTTTTAGGTGTACACCTCACGAGAATTATTCACTATCACATATATTATATTCCTTCCATATGGGTTGCTGATCACAACTCATATTTTTTATATATTTTTATTCATTTTTTCATCTTTTCAAAAAATATTTAATATATTTTTTATATTTTTTACATTTTTTCACCTTTTTGATTTTTACACCAACTTTGGACATATTATCATTTTTATTTTTATTTTTTTTGGATATTAACCTTGAACATTTGCTTTGGACATTTTGGTATGGGACTTAAACACTTGTATGTTACATAGGACATAACTTCTTGGACATTGTATGGGGCAATCCATTAGATTGTTGAATCTTTTTTTAACTGTATTTTTAACTGTCAGTTTATGTTAATAAAATGTTTGTTTAATACATTTTAATATCACATCCTATATATATATATATATATTGTTTTTAATCTTTTACCTTTTAAGTACTTTTTCACATGGTTTTATATATATTCTTTGTGTAACACAATATTATATATTAACCTTGATGTATACACATTCCTAGTCGTGGACACCATCTTTAGCAACCCAACCCTCATCTGAGGGTAGTGTAGCGCTGTATCTTGGCATTTCTTTTTACTCTAGGTATAAATAACAAGCTCAGCACTATATCATGAAAAGCATAGTCCCAAATCAGCTGATTTAATATAAACAATACAAATGATGACTATTATATCTGGGTTGCACATAAGCCAGGGGTAGTTGTAAACTTATACTATTCTGAAAAAGTGAAAAGTAGACGTCTGTAGATGTCCTTTAGGCTAAGGACATAATCATAAAACACAATACCATGTGCAGGAGCTCATTGGAGTGAAGCAGCTGGTGTTGTGCACAGACCAACCAATTGCAAACCAACTAATCGATTATGAGATTCGTTGACAACTATTTTCATAATCGATTATTATCGATTATGACGATTAGTTGTTGCAGCTCTACATACAGATGAAATATATTTTTTTGTGTTCAATGACCCTTTAACATCATTGAGTTGGCGGACGCTGCTAATTTGTTTTAGGGACATTAAAATTATTTTTCTATATGTAATTTATATAAAATAATTTAGTCACTACATTGCAAAAAAATCTGGGTACAAAACATGTTAGCGTAACTTAATTGTTCTTCATTCAAGTGACACCTTATTTAGTCTAATTTCCTGATGCCTTTTAAATAAGCACAAAAGTCAAAATTAAACTTTTATGATTCAGATAGAAATTTCCAATTGACTTCTATTATCAAAATGTGCAAAATATTTTCATTTGCACATTTTTAGGCACCAGAAAAAAATCTGCTCATTTAAAATCCAGACTAAGTTCCATTAAACTGTGGTATTATTCATTTGTTGATTGTGAGATTCTATTATATTTAAAGAGACACTAAAGTCAAAATTAAACTATCATGATTCAGATAGAGCAAGAGACTTTTCAATTCACTTCCATTATGGAAACATGCACATTCTTTTTATATGCACACTTTCTGAGGCTCCAGCTCCTACTAAGCATGTGCAGAAGTGCACAGTATCTTGTGAATGGCTGATGGCTGTCACATGGGGAGGAAAAAAAAAATTGTACTGTGTTTAGTGGTAGTACTGTGCCTAAAGTTGTAGGGACAAAGTTCTGGTGCAGTGCAGGTAAGGCAGGGATACCACAGGCAAAATCAGCTATTTCAAATCCTAAAAAAGTAAAAAGGGACTATTTGTAAACAATAACACCACCAGTTATAATGGATCATTGGAAACAAATAAAAAGTGTGTGTGTGTGTGGGGGGGGGGGGGATTTAGGGTATACTTTCCCTTTCAATTAAAATTGTTTAATTTCTATGTCCCATCAATAATAATTGACTTTAAAAGGAATTATTATATTGAAGTGTTTTATAAGATTTAATCATGATAATCCTTCTTACATAGACAGTAAAATCAAAATGAAACTTTCATGATTCAGACAGTGCATGCAATTTTTAATAACTTTCTATTATCTAATTAGCTTTGTTCTCTTGGTGTCCTTAGTTAAAAAGCATACATAGGTGGGCTAAGAAGCAGCTATGGACTGCTTGGTGCTTGTTTTACACATATGTCTCTTGTCATTGCCTCATCTAAAGTGTTCAGCTAGCTCCTTCAACAAATGATACCAAGACAATAAAGTAAATGTGATACTAAATTGAAAAGTTGTTTAAAATTGCATGCTCTCTCTGGATCAGTAAAGAAATTGGGCTTCGTGTCCCTTTAAAGTATCGGAGCATTTTGCATCCGCAACTTTTACAATAGTTATGAAATCTACCACACCATTAATTTATCAGGACAAATGCGTAAATACTGTAGATTACAGAATTCTCGTCCAGCATGACGTTATCTCTCAAGTCAAGGTCTATGTAACAAGAAGGAATGTGAGCACATCTTGGCATCCAAGTCAGCCACACTCCCTTGGGCAGAATGACACACTTGTTACAGCAGAGAAGGAATAAGAATGTGCACCCTGTGGCTATGTGCTAGTGTAATACAAGCTGACTATTGTGTTTCCAGGTTCAGTCTCACTGAGAACCAATGTGAAGTTATCACTCTGATACGTCTGTCTGTTACAGCAAGGTCATTCATGCTTTCAAAACATGATCCCACATGCTAAGTATTTTTTTTAAACCTGTATTTCTAAATATTCTGCCAGTTGCAATGTTATTATTTACCTGGCACATACAATGTGTAATATATATGTGTATGTATATGTAAATATTATTATTACTTGCTCATCTAATCTAGTAGGTGAAGCACTGTTAGGCTACAGAATATTTTCAGAGCAATCACAGTATTTTCCTCTAATATCTCCATGTATTGTTCCTTTCCGTTCTTTTCTCTTGTTCCTTTCTTCTACCATTGGCTCACCCAATGTGATTAGCTAGCTCCCAGTAGTGCACTGCTGCACCTTCAACAAAGTCTTACCAAGAGAATGAAGCTAATTAAATAAATGTTAATTCAACATTTTTTATTAAGGATAAGTCTGGCACCATTGCTATTTTTCTAAAAGAAATACACTTGAAAGTTGTTTAAAATGGTATGCTCTATCTGAATCATGAAAGAAAAATGTTGGGTTTCATGTCCCTTTAAATTTTCATGGTTCAGGTAAAGCTCGTAATTTTAAGAGACTTGATAGGCAGCATTGCACTCCTAAGAATATGCTTGGGATTGGTTTCTACACACACATATGTCTTGTCATTGATTCACCAGATGTGTTTAGCTAGGTCCCAATAGTACACTGCTGCTCTGGTGCTATTTAACTATATGTTGAATACCTTGCAGGGGTTAAAGGGACAGTTTACTTAAAATGTTTTATTTATTTAAAACATAAATAAATAATCCCTTTATTACACATTCCCCAGTTTTGCACAACCACCACAGTTATATTAATATACTTTTTACTACTGTGATTACCTTGTATCTAAGACTCTGCAGACTGCCCCTTATCTCAGTTCTTTTGACAGACATGCATTTTAGCCACTGACCCATAAATAACTCCATGAGAATGAGCACAATGTTATCTATATAGTACACATGAACTAGCGCTGTCTAGAAAAAAAAAGTAAAAATGCACTGAGGTAAGAGGCGGCATTCAAGGGCTTCGAATTTAGTATATGAGCCTACCTAGGTTTCGCTTTCAACAAAGAATACCAAGTGATCAAAGCAAATGTGATGATAAAAGTAAATTGGAAAGTTGTAATTTCTGCTCCCCTACAGAAATTACTGCACAGTGCTGAAATGTGCTTATGGGCTTGAGACTACCGACTGTAGAATAATTGGGCACAGTGCACAAAACAACCACTCTAAAAGACATTAAATACACAGAATTGCACTTCAAATCCCATAAGAAGCATGTCTGCAAAACACATCAATTTGGGGTGCTCGATCTCATGTTCCTTATTTGAGAGAGTTTTAGCACCTTCTTGGAGTGGGTGGTTAAAGAACTTTCTGGCCTATCATCCGTAGTCCATTTTCTGGACGATTTTTTATTTGTGGGTCATGCTGGCGAGGCGGTTTGCGCCATTTTAAGGGATATGTTTTACCAGATTGCTGAGGAATTTGGTGTTCCAATTGCACTCAATAAATCCGAAGGCCCGGTTACAGTTTTAAGTTTTTTGGGAATTACGTTGGATTCTGATCTCATGGAATGCAGGCTTCCGCCTAACAAAGTGGAAGATTTTATTCTGGTAATTAATAACTTCCTGTCTGTGAAAAAAGGTGAAACTGGTGGAGATGCAATCATTGCTGGGTAAACTTAATTTTGCTTGCCGTATCATTCCAGTGGGAAGGGTCTTTTGCAGGAGGCTTTCCCTTGCTACAGCAGGGATTGGGCTGTCTCATCACTTCATCAGGTTGACTGCACCCCTTAAAAAGGATTTGGGTGTGTGGAAGGCTTTCCTCGCACATTTTAACAGTACGGCAGTAATCCAGGCCCCAAGGGCCTCGGCTGAGGAATTGGGCCTGGGTACGAATGCTGCTGTGAGCAAGGGTTTCGTGACCATCTTTGGACACGAATGGTGCGCCTCAGAGTGGCCTGATTGGTGGAAGGGGTTGGATTTGATTAAGAATTTAGTGTTTTTGGAACTCTTCCCTATTCTGGTGGCTCTGTTTGTGTGGAGTGCAGGGTTGAGGGATCGGTCTATTTTGTTCTCAACTGATAATTTGGGAGTGGTGTCTGCTGTTAACTGTTTGCGTTCCTCTTCTCCTCCAGTGGTCAGATTGTTGAGAGTTTTTGCCCTGCAGTGTATGAAATTGAATGTGTTGGTCAGGGCGCAACATTTACCAGGTGCACAGAACTCTATTGCTGATGTGCTTTCTCGTTTGCAGTGGAGGCGATTATGGGGCCTGGCACCATGGGCGGACGACGTGGGGAAAGATGTTCCGGAGTCATTATGGACCCTTGGTATGGAGGACTTACCAATTTGGTAAGAGCCTCCTTGGCCCTGAGTTCGTGGAAAGCGTACTCCAAGGTTTGGGTGTCTTTGGAGGCATTCCTTCAATGGCATAATGTGGTTGAGTGAGACGCAGCCTGTCAGAGATTGCTGTTGGAATGGATATGGAGTTGGAAGCTTGATAATCTGTCACTTTCGTCAGTGGACAGAAGGTTAGCTGCCTTGTCATTCTGTTTCAAATTGTTGAACGTTGTGGATATTACTAAATCTTTTTGTATTCATCAGACCATAAAAGGCCTGAAACGGAATAGGTGATGGTCTGACGGCCGTTGCCTGGTTACTTTCTCTCTATTATCATTGTTGTGTGATACACCTTACGAAGTCTTGCTTTTTCGGACGACTTTCGCTTTGGCCTTTTTCGGGGCTTTTCTCATCTCAGAGCTGATAAGTAACTCGCAAGCAATTCAGGGTGGCTTGGGTGTTTTACATGTAGTGGTTACGGACACACAGGTGTCCACCTTTTTGAGTCGGTCAAAGACCGATCAGTTGGGTAAGGGCGCGACTGTGTTGCTGTTCCCTACAGGGTTAGACATATGCCCGTGCTTTGTGCTGCAACAGTTTATGAGTTATCGTCCTCCTGTGGGGGGGTTCGTTGTTGGTACATGTGGATGGCAGGGCTCTTTCTCAGTAGCAGTTTAAGGCGGTTTTGGGGAAGGCCCTTTGGAAGTTGGGCCTGAATCCCAGGGAATTCGGTACGCATTCCTTCAGGATTGGTGCTGCCACTGAGGCTGTAGGGTTGGGTCTGGGTGAGGATGTCATTAAGGGTGTTGGGAGATGGCAGTCTAAATGTTTTCGTTCATATGTTCGCCCGCAGTGGCGGGTTTAAGGGTTTCCGTTTTTTCGCTTATTCTTTTCAGATCCGGTTCAAGTTTGGGTGGTGGGCCACTCTTATTTACTGGGCAGTAAAGAGCAGCTTTGGCGAAGGAGAATGGCCTACAGCTGGGTTTTGGAACAGAAAAGGCTGTGTTTCGCTGGTTTGGAATAAGGGGCCTTTGTTGGGACAGCCTTTTGTTTACGGTTTTGGACTGTGCAAGGACCTTTCCTCCTCCACAGGTGTTAGTCATCCATGCTGGTGAAAATGACTTGGGTTTTCTGCCTCAGAAGGAGCTTGTGTGGCGGATTAAAAATGATAGTGCAAGGCTGCAGGCTTTATTTCCCAAATTGTTGATTGTGTTATCCAATATAGTGCTGCTTTTTATCTGGCGGGCAGCCTGGGATCACTGCTGCTTGGATAACAGCAGGCGGAAGGTAAACAAGCTAGTGGCTTCTTTTGTGAAGAAAGTTGGGCGGGGCTGTGGTTTACCACGATGATTTGGAGGATGTGGGTGTCGGTGAGTTTTACAGGCGTGATAGTGTTCATTTGAACGAATTTGGTCTCTGGCTCTTCATTCTCAATATTAAAGAAAAAATGTAATTATTGATGTGAAGGGTGGCAGAACTGGATGGATTTTATCCTTCCAGTTTGTGGTGGGTGTGCTAGGCATCAAAAATGTTATGACCATGGCAAAAGCGGGGTTTATTTGGTAGCCTCCCCAAGGGGTGGGAGAGCTGGGTAATTGGCTACTTGGACACGGGGTCCCTTGGAGCTGAGTAAAAGAGTAAAATAAGTAACAGACTGGGTACCTTGCTATGTTCAGTGGAAATTAAAGACAGCCTGGTCAATCATAATTGTGAATTTGAAAGTGGAACATTATATTATATTGGTGCTGGCACAAACAAAGAAATGGTTGTTGATTTTCATCATGTTATTGTGTTTTGATAAGAGTGGTTAATTTATAAGTGTTATTTAAAGTTATGTGTTATTTAATAAACAGGCTGTGGCCAGATCTTTATCCCAAATTTAAGTCTTTGTATTTATTTAGGTAAATATTATTGTAAGTGATGTGTTTGTTGAGAGCCGATAAATAGACGACTCAATGGGTCATGGCAGGCCCCACAAACGGAGACACGTAGGTGGAGGGGTCCTTTGACCCAGGGGGAGGAGTGAGGCTCTGTCAGGGCTAGTGGGAGGAGTAGGCAGGAGGAGGTCCCAAGAAGCTGGAGTTGGCGCCATTTCAGTTCCTGTTACTCACCGGACAGGAGAAGTGTTCGCAATCATCTTCCCTCCCTCCCTCCCTGAATTTTTTGTTTTGTCACAGCATTAAGCCGGGTGTGCTAGGCATCAAAATTTTTATGACCATGGCAAAAGCGGGGTTTATTTGGCAGCCTCCCCAAGGGGTGGGAAAGCTGGTTAATTGGCTACTTGGACACGGGGTCCCTTGGAGCTGAGTAAAAGAGTAAAATAAATAACAGACTGGGCACCTTGCTATGTTCAGTGGAAATTAAAGACGGCCTGGTCAATCATAATTGTGAATTTGAAAGTGGAACATTATATTATATTGGTGCTGGCACAAACAAAGAAATAGTTGTTGATTTTCATCATGTTATTGTGTTTTGATAACAGTGGTAAATTTATAAGTGTTATTTAAAGTTATGTGTTATTTAATAAACAGGCTGTATCCAGATCTTTATCCCAAATTTAAGTCTTTGTATTTATTTAGGTAAATATTATTGTAAGTGATGTGTTTGTTGAGAGCCGATGAATGGACAACTCAATGGGTCAATCTTCTCATTAGGCTTAGAAGAGGATGTTAAAATCATAACTAGAAAATATAGGGCAGTTTCAGATGTTCTAGTTAAAGCAAAGTCAGAGATTTTATCCATCATACAAGTCTGGTACTTTATATTGGTGCTCTGAATCTCTTTGGCAAATTTGTAATGCAGTTTTGTGCTAATTTCAAGATTATCCACTAACATTACTATTTTAGCAAAATAAGGTTGTTGTTTGAAACATCCTAAAAGGAAAGTGTTTTTGTTGCAGACTGTGTTAGATCAATAGCATCTGGAACAGGTGCTGTTTGCAAGAACAGCAGAACTTGTATGGGCATTTAAAGTCAAGTCAAAATTAAACTTTCATGACTCAGATAGAACATGCAATTTTAAACAACTTTCCAATTTACTTCCATTAAGAAAAATGTGCAGTGTCTTTTCATATTTAAACTTTTTGAGACACCAGCTCGTACTGAGCATGTGCAAGTATTCAAAGAATAAACATTTATGCATTTGTGATTGGCTGATGGCTGTCACATGGTACATGTATGCATTTGTGATTGGCTGATGGCTGTCACAAGGTACAGGGGGAGTGGAAATAGACATAACTTTTAAAATTGCTTTTTCTCAGCTACTTGACTTGTGGAACATTTTTTATTTTTTTTTGTTAATAAATAAGGCTCATAAGATATTCTTCAGGACATTCACGTTGAAGCTCTTAGTTATGACCAGGAGTGAATTATTTAAAGAGACATATTTATGCCATTACTAATTGGACTAATTAGCTGCAATATTTAAAAACAAAAACAAAAAACACCCCAATATACTGTTAATTTTTAAAAAAAGACCCATTTATTTTATCACAAAACCTGGTAATTTTACAGGATCTGAGACTAGGAGCGGGTGATCTATCAGTACAGATCACAAGTGAGCTTGAGAAGCTACAAAGAATAGCAAAAAAAAAATGGATTAACCAATTCTTAATTATGGGCAAAAAACTTCCAATGCAACTAGTTTAGTGATTGGCTGTGGGAAGAATATGCCTCTTTGTGATTGGTTATATTAATATGCCATTCCCATTCCCAGTATTTTCTCTGTTTTTCTTGATCTTGAAGGTCGACTGCTTTTTCTATTTATAGTTCTCTTATAACTTCTTTTAGTTTTCAATATTCTTTATAGTTTCCCCTTTTCCCCATTTAGTAGTTATACGTATACTTTTCCTTTGCTGCCACAAAGGAAGTTATTATTGATAAAGAGGCATACTGGATTTTACTTTATTTACTCAGAAGCCTAAAAACAATCTTAGACATGATATAGATTTGTCTATCCAGTGATTTCTTTTTTTAAATAAGTATAAACTGAATGACTGGCAATCTACAAAGTTGCAAGTCTCACAATGGGAGCTTACCACACCATTGAAAGCAATGCATGGAGTACTGGTGTTCTGATTTTTAACTAACTGGCCAAAAAAAAAAAAAAAAAAACTAATATGTGGAAATTATGGTGGGAGGAGCCTTGTTTCTTCCAAGAGAATAGATGTGTTCTACTGTTGTCTCACGTCTTTTTAAGGGGTCAATGACAAATGGATTTGCATAGCAATGCTGTGAAACTATAGTAACACGACTGTTTATTATATTCCTTTTCAAATTGCTGAATATTTATTTAAGGGACTGTAAACACCTTGAGATTTCTTTATAATATATATATATATATATATATATATATATATATATATATATATATATATATATATATATATATATATATATATAGTTATGCATAATGTAACAACTTTGCAATATATTGTCATTATTTATTTCATGTAATTTAGCTCTGAAAATTTAGCAATTTCTAATTTTCAGAACATCTTTCCTTAATTGGCTTATCAGATACCAACTGCAAAAACATAAATTTATTAGCTGATAAATTCCTTTATTTCATGGAGGTGAGATTCCAGGAGCCTTAAATGGACATTGCACATTATATTTTTCTTTGCATAAATGCTTTGTAGATGATCCATTTATAAACCTTATCTGGTAGAGTTTTGTAAAAATGTATAGTTTTGCTTATTTTTTTTAAAACTTTGTGCTGATTCTCAGACTCATAACCAAGCCCCACAGTGTCAGATGTATACATGTGTTTACAGACTCCTGCTAGCTGTTTATGTTAACTGTCTTTTCATATGCAGACAGGGGGGGGGGGGGATGTCTACTCTTCTTGTTTCCCAGCCCCTTTTAGTGGGTGTCTCAGACTAACCTCATTAACAGTGCTAAACTGGGAGCTTCTAAGTACGTATTTTAAAGGTTTCATAATGGATCTTTAGATCAGTATCTGTGCATATTCTTCTTTATAGTAGTGTCTATTACATGCAGTTATATGAAAATTAGTGTATACTGTCCCTTTAAGGCATAGGATTGAATTCCTGCCACTTGGAGGAGGTAAAGATACCCCAAACACTATGAGATTTTGAACCCTCCTACCTCCCTGTGTATCTTAGAGTATCATATAGCTAAGCAGAGGAAAGATAATAGAAAGGTAGGAAAGGCATGCAGTGTATGAAGAGGTGCATAGAAAAAAACATAATTTATCCTTACCTGATAAATTTATTTCTCTTGTAGTGTATCCAGTCCACGGATCATCCATTACTTGTGGGATATTCTCCTTCCTAACAGGAAGTTGCAAGAGGATCACCCACAGCAGAGCTGCTATATAGCTCCTCCCCTAACTGTCATATCCAGTCATTCGAACGAAAACAAACAGAGAAAGGAGAAACCATAGGGTGCAGTGGTGACTGTAGTTTAATTAAAATTTAGACCTGCCTTAAAAGGACAGGGCGGGCCGTGGACTGGATACACTACAAGAGAAATAAATTTATCAGGTAAGCATAAATTATGTTTTCTCTTCTTAAGTGTATCCAGTCCACGGATCATCCATTACTTGTGGGATACCAATACCAAAGCTAAAGTACACGGATGATGGGAGGGACAAGGCAGGATTAAGCGGAAGGAACCACTGCCTGAAGAACCTTTCTCCCAAACACAGCCTCCGAAGAAGCAAAAGTATCAAATTTGTAAAATTTTGAAAAAGTGTGAAGCAAAGACCAAGTCGCAGCCTTGCAAATCTGTTCAACAGAGGCCTCATTTTTGAAGGCCCAGGTGGAAGCCACAGCTCTAGTAGAATGAGCTGTAATCCTTTCAGGGGGCTGCTGTCCAGAAGTCTCATAGGCTAGGCTTATTACGCTCCGAAGCCAAAAGGAAAGAGAGGTTGCCGAAGCTTTTTGACCTCTCCTCTGTCCAGAGTAAACGACAAACAGGAAAGATGTTTGACGAAAATCCTTAGTAGCTTGTAAGTAAAACTTCAATGCACAACGATGGAACAACAATCTCTTGATTGATATTCTTGTTAGAAACCACCTTAGGTAAAAACCCAGGTTTGGTACGCAGAACTACCTTATCTGCATGAAAAATCAGATAGGGAGAATCACATTGTAAGGCAGATAGCTCAGAGACTCTCCGAGCCGAGGAAATAGCCATCAAAAACAGAACTTTCCAAGATAAAAGTTTAATATCAATGGAATGAAGGGGTTCAAACGGAACTCCTTGAAGAACCTTAAGAACCAAGTTTAAGCTCCACGGGGAAGCAACAGGTTTAAACACAGGCTTAAATCTAACCAAAGTCTGGCAAAATGCCTGGACGTCTGGAACCTCTGCCAGACGCTTGTGCAAAAGAATAGACAGAGCAGAAATCTGTCCCTTTAAGGAACTAGCTGATAATCCTTTGTCCAAGCCCTCTTGGAGAAAAGACAATATTCTAGGAATCCTAACTTTACTCCATGAGTAAGTCTTGGATTCACAACAATAAAGATATTTACTCCATATCTTGTGGTAGATTTTCCTGGTAACAGGCTTTCGTGTCTGTATTAAAGTATCAATGACTGACTCGGAGAAGCCATGCTTTGATAGAATCAAGCGTTCAATCTCCATGCAGTCAATCTCAGAGAAATTAGATTTGGATGATTGAAAGGACCTTGTATCAGAAGGTCCTGTCTTAGAGGCAGAGTCCATGGTGGAAAGGATGACATGTCCACTAGGTCTGCATACCAAGTCCTGCGTGGCCACGCAGGTGCTATCAGAATCACCGATGCTCTCTCCTGTTTGATTTTGGCAATCAGTCGAGGGAGCAGAGGAAACGGTGGAAACACATAAGCCAGGTTGAAGAACCAAGGCGCTGCTAGCGCATCTATCAGCGTCGCTTCTGGATCCGTAACAAGGAAGCTTGGTGTTCTGGCGAGACACCATGAGATCCAACTCTGGTTTGCCCCAACGATGAATCAACTGAGCAAACACCTCCGGATGGAGTTCCCACTCCCCCGGATGGAAAGTCTGACGACTTAGAAAATCCGCCTCCCAGTTCTCCACGCCTGGGATATGGATTGCTGACAGGTGGCAAGAGTGGTACTCTGCCCAGCGAATTATTTTTGAGACTTCTAACATCGCTAGGGAACTCCTGGTTCCCCCTTGATGGTTGATGTAAGCCACAGTCGTGATGTTGTCCGACTGAAATCTGATGAACCTCAGTGTTGCTAACTGAGGCCAAGCCAGAAGAGCATTGAATATCGCTCTTAACAGAATATTTATTGGAAGGAGTTTCTCCTCCTGAGTCCACGATCCCTGTGCCTTCAGGGAATTCCAGACTGCACCCCAACCTAGAAGGCTGGCATCTGTTGTCCAATCTGGCCTGCGAAAGGTCATACCCTTGGACAGGTGTACCCGAGACAACCACCAGAGAAGAGAATCTCTGGTCTCTTGATTCAGATTTAGCAGAGGGGACAAATCTGTGTAATCCCCATTCCACTGACTCAGCATGCATAATTGCAGCGGTCTGAGATGAAGGTGCGCAAATGGCACTATGTCCATTGCCGCTACCATTAAGCCGATTACCTCCATACACTGAGCTACCGAAGGGCGCGGAATGGAGTGAAGAACACGGCAAGCATTTAGAAGTTTTGATAACCGGGACTCCGTCAGGTAAATTTTCATTTCTACAGAATCTATAAGAGTCCCTAAGAAGGAGACTCTTGTGAGTGGGGATAGAGAACTCTTTTCCTCGTTCACTTTCCACCCGTGCGACCTCAGAAATGCCAGAACTATCTCTGTATGAGACTTGGCAACTTGAAAGCTTGACGCCTGTATTAGGATGTCGTCTAGATACGGAGCCACCGCTATGCCTCATGGTCTTAGAACCGCCAGAAGTGAGCCCAGAACCTTTTTAAAGATTCTCGGGGCTGTAGCCAACCCGAAGGGAAGAGCTACAAATTGGTAATGCCTGTCTAGAAAGTTTCCCCGAATCACAGATGTCACCCACAGACTGAAGCTCTCCGTCCTCATGATCTGCATATTGTGACGCAGTATCAGACATGGCCCTTACAGCATCTGCGCGCTCTGTATTTCTCCTAACCCCAGAGCAATTGCGCTTGCCTCTTAATTCAGGCAACCTGGATAATACCTCTAACAGGGTATTATTCATGATTGCAGCCATGTCCTGCAAGGTAATCGCTATGGGCGTCCCTGATGTAATTGGCGCCATATTAGCGTGCATCCCCTGAGCGGGAGGCGAAGGGTCTGACATGTGGGGAGAGTTAGTCGGCATAACTTCCCCCTCATCAGAATCTTCTGGTGATATTTCTTTTATAGTTAAAGACTGATCTTTACTGTTTAAGGTGAAATCAATACATTTAGTACACATTCTCCTATGGGGCTCCACCATGGCTTTCAAACATAATGAATAAGTAGTTTCCTCTGTGTCAGACATGTTTAAACAGACTAGCAATGAGACTAGCAAGCTTGGAAAACACTTTAAACAAGTTTACAAGCAATATAAAAAACACGTTACTGCACCTTTAAGAAACACAAATTTTGTCAAAATTTGAAATAACAGTGAAAAAAGGCAGTTACACTAACAAAATTTTTACAGTGTATGTAACAAGTTAGCAGAGCATTGCACCCACTTGCAAATGGATGATTAACCCCTTAATACCCGAAACTGAATAATAAAAGACAAAAACGTTTTTTTTTGTTTTTTTTGTTTGTTTTTTCAAACAGTCACAACAACTGCCACAGCTCTACTGTGGCTTTTTACCTCCCTCAAAAACGACTTTGAAGCCTTTTGAGCCCTCCAGAGATGTCCTGGAGAGGGAAGCTGAATGTCTCTGTCAGTATTTTTATCTGCACAGAAAAGCACTAAAAAAGGCCCCTCCCACTCATATTACAACAGTGGAAAGCCTAAGGAAACTGGAACTAGACAAAATTCAAGCCAGCCATGTGGAAAAAAACTAGGCCCCAATAAGTTTTATCACCAAATACATATAAAAACGATTAAACATGCCAGCAAACGTTTTATATTACATTTTTATAAGAGTATGTATCTATTAATAAGCCTGATACCAGTCGCTATAACTGCATTTAAGGCTTTACTTACATTAGTTCGGTATCAGCAGCATTTTCTAGCAAATTCCATCCCTAGAAAAATATTAACTGCACATACCTTATTGCAGGAAAACCTGCACGCCATTCCCTCTCTGAAGTTACCTCACTCCTCAGAATATGTGAGAACAG
Source organism: Bombina bombina (assembly GCF_027579735.1). Classification (NCBI taxonomy): domain Eukaryota; kingdom Metazoa; phylum Chordata; class Amphibia; order Anura; family Bombinatoridae; genus Bombina; species Bombina bombina. Next base: position 215,392,646 of record NC_069499.1, on the reverse strand, counting down.
CCATGGATCTTAGTTACTTCTGTAAAGTCAAAGAGGATTCTGGGATTTTAAGCTTTGAAAATGTACATATTTATTATAACAAAAGTTTAAAACAACAGTATTGATCAATGGTCAATTGAGAACCTCTAAATTGCATCTGTATACATGGTTTATATCAGGTTACAAAAGTTAATCACAAGATGTGCTCGTGAAAAAATATATTATCAATAAAAAACTATAATCAAAAAACAAAAAATGTAAAAAATATGTATATAAACAAATGGGTATAAAAAATGAGTGCAATTGCTCCAAAACACGTGAGAAAAAACAAAAATATCAAAAAATATATATTAGGTGTACACCTTTAAAATCTTAGTGTTCAATTCCTTGTGGGTGGTATTTGTGAGAGATGTGAAAATTCCAAAAGTTGTATATATATACACGTGATGAAAAGTTAATTAAGAATAGTTCCTGTGTTGAAATCCAAAATCTTCTAAGTGATGATGTATGTCCGAGTATATCCTATATTGGGATGTTATTAATGGTGATTGGCTCCTAGTGTTCCTAATATTCCATTATTCGGAAGATATCTTCATTAACCTAAATAAAGTAAAAATATATAGTGCAATAAAGCTTTCACAAGTGGCTATAATCAGTACACTCCGGCACCATTTAAAAATAACAAACTTTTGATTGAAGAATAAACTAAGTATAAAACACCACACTCCTCTTACGACCTCCATCTTGGTTAAGGCTTGCAAGAGAATGACTGGATATGACAGTTAGGGGAGGAGCTATATAGCAGCTCTGCTGTGGGTGATCCTCTTGCAACTTCCTGTTGGGAAGGAGAATATCCCACAAGTAATGGATGATCCGTGGACTGGATACACTTAACAAGAGAAAACTGCTGCCAAAATTAAATAAAAAATTACCTGTGCGGCCCTTGTGGACTCTCAGCATAAGGTGATGAGATTCCACTAGCCTCAAAGTGTGGGATTTAATACCCAAGCTGTGGAATCCATAAGCAAATAACTGGTACACACACACACACACACACACATATATAAATATATAGATATATACATACACACACGCAAACACTCTATATATTGTATATGTTGTTATAAAGTGGAGTTTAGAGATTATTAAAAGGGACAGTATACACCAATTTTCATTTAACTGCATGTAATAGACAGTACTATAAAGAATAATATGCACACATAGTGATATAAAAACCCAGTATAAAACCTTTAAAAACTTACTTAGAAGCTCCCAATTTAGCACTGATGATGAGGTTAGGCTGGGACACCTACTGAAAAGAGCTGAGAGCAGACGCTCCCCCTTCCCCCTCCCCTGCATATGAAAAGACCCTTTACACAAACAGAAGCAATCTGAAGTCTGTAGACATCAGTATACATCTAAAACTTTGTGGCTTGGTTAGGAGTCTGAAAATCAGCACAATGTTATTAAAAATATAAAAATCAGCACAATGTTATTAAAAACAAGCAAAACGACACATTTTTACAAAAACACCCCCAGATGGGCTATAAAAATGGATCATCTACAAAACATTTATGCAAGGAAAAATCTAGTGTACAATGTCCCTTTAACTGATTAATGATTCTCAGATATGAACTTGCAAGTTCATGAAACTTCCCATTTGTGTTAATTAACTCCTGCACTACAGGGCTCTTTCACACTGTGTCTTGATAAATAAACAGCCCGCACATGAATACCCTTAGGAGTACAGCACTTAAAAACTACATATTGTCTTTGGTAGCGTATGTGCACACTGCAAACTGATCCTATAAACCGTCTATAATCTCTTCATGTTAATACAAATCTATCCTGTCTTTTACTTTGTGCTGCATTGCAAAACGTGACCTCAGTGTTGGTCATGACAACATCCCTTTAAAGTAACCACAAAACAGCTGTCTATATATTAGGGTTTGTAACAACTTACACTTTGACCTACTCAGGAAACCACATCACAGCTGCACATAATGTAACATGATCAGCCACACTTCAGCCAGCTTCTTAGCCGACTCTAGGACATATTCTCACTGTTCCAGCTGCTGCTACCCCAGAAACATTATGCCTATGAGCCCATTGCATTGCAAACACACAGTTTTAGCACATACATTATATAATTGATCACAAAAAAGGCGGTGCGCTATTCCATATGCTCCACTCTGACCTTTATTACTGAATGTTTATTTGTCTTCTGACCCCTGTCTGAGGAGCTGTTAGCTAGAAATTAAAGTTAGTTATTACAGTGATGCGGATTTCCTTGTAACAAGACCATAAAAGCATCTCTGATAGTATCCTATTGTGTAACTCACAACTGCATTCAGAGGTATAAGGATAAAGCAAATGATTCATTTCTTACAGTAGTTGTAATATTTGTAAAATTGATAACAATGACAAACCCTGGCAAGCTGGTGCCTAAGGACTACTGACGCAGATGTTATAGAGAGCTGGAATACTGAACCTGTTTCTCAGAAACTCAATATATATTAAGCAGCACGAGACTCCTTGCAAACTAAAAATACAATTTATATAATCCATTCAAGTGCACAATTTGAACAATACATAAAAACTCACTGCTGGACGTAGGGTTGCCACCCGTCCCTTAAAATACAGCACACGTATAAGTTACACATTCTGCAGAGTGTGCAGGGAGGAATATGAATAGTGCTGTCCAGAAATACAATACATGTTCCTCCCTGCACACCCTGCAGCATGTGTAACTCATAAGTGTCCAGGAAAACATGGCTGAGGTGGCAACCCTAGCTGGACGTCACACTATACTCCCTAGTAGATACAATTTGATTTTTGAAGCAAAGTGGAATTGAGAGGGTGGGTCCAAAGCTTGAGGCCAGAAGTTGAATTTGTCACTTTAAAACACTTGTCCTCATTTTGAACAGTCACGGTTTGATAATTTATTATATGTTCATTAATAGGGAAATCCTAACGTATAGATAAGGGTTTCTCAATTCCAGTCTTCAAGGGCCCTAACAGGAATTCCACTTATTGATCTATTCAGTAGCTCAATCACTTGTACTCAGGTAGAAGGTTCTGTGAGACCTGGAGATCAGTTGTTTAATAAATATAAACTAGTAGGACATGAAAACTATTTTCAACTTATATCGATAAAGTGTTCTTTGAGCATAAGCCCTTAAACGATGTTACATAAAATTAGTCACACAGGGATACAATGCACCTGTACACTGTCTTTAACATTTTAATTGAAAAAAAAAAAAAAAAAGCCCACCTTCTCAGCAAGCAGCTCACGGATCTTGGTGGCCTGGAGGCGAAATTTGTAGAGTTGGGTCTCGAGGGTGAGACATCGTTTCTGCCAGTCTATGCAAGCTCCGTTCCCCAGCATAAGGTCTCCCATATTTGGGCAATTTGTCACATATAGCAGGTCCTCTGTAAGGCCCTAAAATGAACGTAACAAATATTGTGGTCAGATAATTTACCAGTATTTATTTGGTTTGTAATACATTTTTATTTTCACATATTAACGCTAAAACTTCCAGTACTTCAGTGTGTCAATCACTCAATGTTCTACTCTTCTTAGTCAAACATAACCCGTTTTTCCTTTGTAACCAACAGAAAAGTAGTTAAAATAGAGACATAAAATACATTTGTAAATTAAACACATTTCCTTGGATAGGGAGCACATTTTAAAGCCAGTTTACATTACAGTGTAAATATGTGTTATCCTTTCCCATGAAAAATGTGAGCTGTAGAATTTTTGTGTCTAAAGTCAGTCAATTCTCTACCCACTGGCCATGTTTTTATCACACCTGCTCAGGGGAGTCAATGTCAAGGCTGACAAATCGCAGAAGACTTTTTTTAAAAAAAAATTACACCATTCCCAGACAAAGTGTGTTTGGCTCCAAAGTTTAAATTTGTCTACCTTGGGTCTTGTGCAATTTAGATTTGTAGTTCCTCTTAATGCAGGGGTTGGAAACTTTTTCTGTAAAAGGGCCAAATAATATATACTTTAGGTTGTTCTCAACAAAATGTTGCCAACCAGGTGGGTGCAGTGTAATACTTTGCAATATTATAAAATTTTCTATTATTTATAATTGCTACTTAAGATATCCAAAGCACAAATTAAGTGCATCATTTAACATAGAATTTGTTTAATCATAATTTGTGCAGCTAAGTGAAAAGTAATATTAGCAAATTTTGGTTTATATTTTAGCAAGCTGGTGTGGCCAGTAAACAACACTGGGTAAAAATCCAGTGGGTAACAACACTGGGTAAATTAAAAATAAATAAGTAATTTTCCAAGTGTCTCATTTGTTTATTAGTTTCAGGCTTATTTCATTTTTTATTTTTGTGACAAAATTCTGTTGTAATGATACTGAGCTGTCATTTTAAAATGTTCTAATTTTTCCTTAGGAGTTTTGTATATTGCGCTAAAGTATATTATGCGTTGAGCAGCAATGAAAACGCCACATGGGTTTCTAGTGCACCAACTCACCCCTGCCATTGCAGCCAACACACAAATAAATGTGGCTATGTTCCAATAAAACTTATGGTAGTTTTTTGTTTGTTTGTTTTTCTTTTATTAATAGACACTGAAATTTGAATCTCAAAACATTTTAATCCGTCATAAAATCTGATCTGACTCCCAGGCTGAAGTTTGTCTACCCTGCTTTTTAACCCCTTAAGGACCGACGACGTATAGGGTACGTCCTGTAAAAAAACGGTCCTTAACGACCAAGGACGTACCCTGCATGGGGGGCATAGGTGTTCTCAGGAGGTCTTGCAGAAAACAACCTGGAGTATTTTTTTTGCAATAACTTACAATAGGCTCTCCTAAATCATAGCCAAAAAGCAATGTGTGTGTAAAAATGAGAAAATACCACCACACATTTTCTCTATTTTTTTTGGCTAAAACAGTTGCATCAAAGGCATCAAAACACCCCATATACAATACCTTGGGGTCTCAACTTCTGAAATATATGCACGTTCTAGGCGAGCAAATAAATTGGGGTATGTAAAAATTCCCCCCAAAAGAAGATAGTCAAAGAAGATATGTTAAATTTGAACAAAATCACAAAAACATGTCAGACGTTTGGCATTGCAAACCCCAAACAACCCAACAAACCTATAACTAGATGGTTTCACTGTACTCAGGAGTTTGGGCTGAACAAATATTGCGGTGTTCTTTGGCAGCAAGACATAACATGAACTGAGAATCTATGCCTAATGTATAATGTGTGTGAAAAATAACACAAAAAAATGACTACCCAAAAGTTTGACAAAGACTGGTGGTTGAATTAGTGCATGGAAAGTGTTGAAATAGCAGCATTTCAAATACCCTAGGGTGTCTACTTTTCAAAAATATATGGTTTGATGGGGGTAAATTACATTGGCCTGCTTCAGAAATGATCCAAATAGGACATGGGTGCATGAAGACAGATGTGAAAATTCCAAGTTGGAAAACTGGAATGCGCCCCCTAAAAATAAGGCCTTTTAGCCCCCTGAGAACCCAACACACCTATATATGGGTGGTATCACTGTACTCAGGAGATGATGCTGAACACATATTGGGGTTTTTCAAACTTTGGCATCAATTGGTGGTAAAATAGTTGCATGAAAAGTTTAATACCTTAGGTTGTCTTCTTTTTATAAAGATATACATGTGAAGGGTTATTCAGGGATTCCTGACAGATATCAGTGTTCCAATGTAATGATTACAAATTTTGGAAAAAAAAAAAATGGTTTTGAAATAGCAAAGTGCTACTTGTACTTATTGCCCTATAACTTGCAAAATAAAGCAAAGAACATGTAAGCATTGGGTATTTCTAAACTCAGGACAATATTTAGAAACTATTGAGCATGGGTGTTTTATGGTAGTTGTAGAAGTGCAATTGATTATTATATATATATATATATATATATATATATATATATATATATATATATATATATACACACATATACACACATATACACACACACACATACATACATACACACACACACATATAAATATATATAACATAATTTATGTAAGAACTTACCTGATAAATTCATTTCTTTCATATTAGCAAGAGTCCATGAGCTAGTGACGTATGGGATATACATTTCTACCAGGAGGGGCAAAGTTTCCCAAACCTCAAAATGCCTATAAATACACCCCTCACCACACCCACAAATCAGTTTAACGAATAGCCAAGAAGTGGGGTGATAAGAAAAAAGTGCGAAAGCATAAAAAATAAGGAATTGGAATAATTGTGCTTTATACAAAAAAATCATAACCACCACAAAAAAGGGTGGGCCTCATGGCCTCTTGCTAATATGAAAGAAATGAATTTATTAGGTAAGTTCTTACATAAATTATGTTTTCTTTCATGTAATTAGCAAGAGTCCATGAGCTAGTGACGTATGGGATAATGAATACCCAAGATGTGGATCTTCCACGCAAGAGTCACTAGAGAGGGAGGGATAAAATAAAGACAGCCAATTCCGCTGAAAAATAATCCACACCCAAAACAAAGTTTAAATCTTCTAATGAAAAAACTGAAATTATAAGCAGAAGAATCAAACTGAAACAGCTGCCTGAAGTACTTTTCTACCAAAAACTGCTTCAGAAGAAGAAAACACATCAAAATGGTAGAATTTAGTAAAAGTATGCAAAGAAGACCAAGTTGCTGCTTTGCAAATCTGATCAACCGAAGCTTCATTCTTAAATGCCCAGGAAGTAGAGACTGACCTAGTCGAATGAGCTGTAATCCTTTGAGGCGGAGATCTACCCGACTCAACATAAGCATGATGAATCAAAGACTTTAACCAAGCCTTCTGACCTTTCCTAGAACCAGAAAAAATAACAAATAGACTAGAAGTCTTTCTGAAATCTTTAGTAGCTTCAACATAATATTTCAAAGCTCTAACTACATCCAAAGAATGCAACGATCTTTCCTTAGAATTCTTAGGATTAGGACACAACGAAGGAACCACAATTTCTCTACTAATGTTGTTAGAATTCACAACCTTAGGAAAAAATTTAAATGAAGTTCGCAACACCGCCTTATCCTGATGAAAAATCAGAAAAGGAGACTCACAAGAAAGAGCAGATAATTCAGAAACTCTTCTAGCAGAAGAGATGGCCAAAAGAAACAAAACTTTCCAAGAAAGTAATTTAATATCCAGCAAATGCATAGGTTCAAACGGAGGAGCTTGAAGAGCCCCAAGAACCAAATTCAAATTCCAAGGAGGAGAAATTGACTTAATAACAGGTTTTATACGAACCAAAGCCTGTACAAAACAATGAATATCAGGAAGACTAGCAATCTTTCTGTGAAAGAGAACAGAAAGAGCAGAGATTTGTCCCTTCAAGGAACTTGCAGACAAACCTTTATCCAAACCATCCTGAAGAAACTGTAAAATTCTAGGAATTCTAAAAGAATGCCAAGAAAAATGATGAGAAGAACACCAAGAAATGTAAGTCTTCCAGACTCGATAATATATCTTCCTAGATACAGATTTACGAGCCTGTAACATAGTATTAATTACGGAGTCAGAGAAACCTCTATGACTGAGAATCAAGCGTTCAATCTCCATACCTTCAAATTTAAGGATTTTCCTGATGGAAAAAAGGACCTTGCGATAGAAGGTCTGGTCTTAACGGAAGAGTCCACGGTTGGCAAGCAGCCACCCGGACAAGATCCGCATACCAAAACCTGTGAGGCCATGCTGGAGCCACCAGCAGAACAAACGAACGCTCTTTTAGAATCTTGGAAATCACTCTTGGAAGAAGAACTAGAGGCGGAAAGATATAGGCAGGATGATACTTCCAAGGAAGTGACAATGCATCCACTGCTTCCGCCTGAGGATCCCTGGATCTGGATACCTGGGAAGCTTCTTGTTTAGATGAGAAGCCATCAGATCTATTTCTGGAAGTCCCCACATTTGAACAATCTGAAGAAATACCTCTGGGTGAAGAGACCATTCGCCCGGATGTAACGTTTGGCGACTGAGATAATCCGCTTCCCAATTGTCTATACCTGGGATATGAACCGCAGAAATTAGACAGGAGCTGGATTCCGCCCATACCAGTATTCGAGATACTTCTTTCATAGCCAGAGGACTGTGAGTCCCTCCTTGATGATTGACATATGCCACAGTTGTGACATTGTCCGTCTGAAAACAAATGAACGACTCTCTCTTTAGAAGAGGCCACGAATGAAGAGCTCTGAAAATTGCACTGAGTTCCAAAATGTTGATTGGTAATCTTGCCTCCTGAGATTCCCAAACCCCTTGTGCTGTGAGAGACCCCCAAACAGCTCCCCAACCTGTCAGACTTGCATCTGTTGAGATCACAGTCCAGGTCGGAAGAACAAAAGAAGCCCCCTGAACTAAAAGATGGTGGTCTGTCCACCACGTCAGAGAGTGTCGTACAATCGGTTTTAAAGATATTAATTGAGATATCTTTGTATAATCTTTGTATAATCCCTGCACCACTGGTTCAGCATACAGAGCATGTGAAAACGAGCAAAGGGGATCGCGTCCGATGCAGCAGTCATAAGACCTAGAATTTCCATGCATAAGGCTACCGAAGGGAATGATTGAGACTGAAGGTTTCGACAAGCTGAAACCAATTTCAGACGTCTCTTGTCCGTCAGAGACAGAGTCATGGACACTGAATCTATCTGGAAACCTAAAAAGGTTACCCTTGTCTGAGGAATCAACAAACTCTTTGGTAAATTGATCCTCCAACCATGTTCTTGAAGAAACAATACAAGTCGATTCGTATGAGATTCTGCTAAATGTGAAGACTGAGCAAGTACCAAGATATCGTCCAAATAATGAAATACCACAATACCCTGTTCTCTGATTACAGATAGAAGGGCACCGAGAACCTTTGTAAAAATCCTTGGAGCTGTTGCTAGGCCAAACGGCAGAGCCACAAACTGGTAATGCTTGTCTAGGAAAGAGAATCTCAGAAACTGATAGTGATCTGGATGAATCGGAATATGCAGATATGCATCTTGTAAATCTATTGTGGACATATAATGCTCTTGCTGAACAAAAGGCAGAATAGTCCTTATAGTTACCATTTTTAATGTTGGTATCCTTACATAACGATTCAATATTTTTAAATCCAGAACTGGCCTGAAGGAATTCTCCTTCTTTGGTACAATGAAGAGATTTGAGTAAAACCCCAGCCCCTGTTCCAGAACTGGAACTGGCATAATTACTCCAGCCAACTCTAGATCTGAAACACATTCAGAAATGCTTGAGCCTTCACTGGATTTATTGGGACACGGGAAAGAAAAAATCTTTTTGCAGGAGGCCTTATCTTGAAGCCTATTCTGTACCCTTGTGAAACAATGTTCTGGATCCAAAGATTGTGAATCGAATTGATCCAAATTTCTTTGAAAAATCGTAATCTGCCCCCTACCAGCTGGGCTGGAATGAGGGCCGCACCTTCATGTGGACTTGGGAGCTGGCTTTGGCTTTATTCCAGACTGGAGATGGTTTACAAACTGATACCGCTCCTGTAGGGGAAGGATCAGGCTTTTGTTCCTTATTGTGACGAAAGGAACGAAAACGATTAGCAGACCTAAATTTACCTTTAGATTTTTTATCCTGTGGTAAAAAAGTTCCTTTCCCCCAGTAACAGTTGAAATAATAGAATCCAACTGTGAACCAAACAATTTATTACCCTGGAAAGAAAGGGAAAGCAAAGTTGACTTAGAAGACATATCAGCATTCCAAGTTTTAAGCCATAAAGCTCTTCTAGCTAAAATAGCTAAAGACATATACCTGACATCAACCCTAATGATATCAAAGATGGCATCACAAATAAAGTTATTAGCATGTTGAAGAAGATTAACAATGCTATGAGTATTATGATCTGTTACTTGTTGTGTTAAAGCCTCCAACCAGAAAGTTGAAGCTGCAGCAACATCCGCCAAAGATATAGCAGGCCTAAGAAGATTACCTGAACATAAGTAAGCTTTTCTTAGAAAGGATTCAATTTTCCTATCTAAAGGATCCTTAAAGGAAGTACTATCTGCCGTAGGAATAGTAGTACGTTTAGCAAGAGTAGAGATAGCCCCATCAACCTTAGGGATTTTGTCCCAAAACTCTAATCTGTCAGATGGCACAGGATATAATTGCTTAAACCGTTTAGAAGGAGTAAATGAATTACCCAAATTATTCCATTCCCTAGAAATTACTTCAGAAATAGCATCAGGGACGGGAAAAACCTCTGGAATAACTACAGGAGGTTTAAAAACCGTATTCAAACGTTTAGATTTAGTATCAAGAGGACCAGATTCCTCTATTTCTAATGCAATTAAGACTTCTTTAAGCAAAGAACGAATAAATTCCATTTTAAATAAATATGAAGATTTATCAGTATCAACCTCTGAAACAGAATCCTCTGAATCAGAATGATGAAGTTCATTTAAAAATTCATCTGAGAAATGAGAAGTTTTAAAAGACCTTTTACGTTTACTAGAAGGAGGAATAACAGACATAGCCTTCTTAATAGATTTAGAAACAAAATCTCTTAACAGGAACACCTTGAATATTAGATGTTGATGGAACAGCAACAGGTAATGGAACATTACTAAAGGAAATATTATCTGCATTAACAAGTTTGTCATGACATTCATTACAAACAACAGCCGGAGGAACAGTTACCACAAGTTTACAACAAATACACTTAACTTTGGTAGATCCAGCATCAGGCAGCAATTTTCCAGAAGTATCTTCTGATTCAGGGTCAATCTGAGACATCTTGCAATATGTAATAGAAAAAACAACATATAAAGCAAAATTGATCAAATTCCTTAAAAGACAGTTTCAGGAATGGGAAAAAATGCCAATGAACAAGCTTCTAGCAACCAGAAGCAAATAAACAATGAGACTTAAATAATGTGGAGACAATAATGACGCCCATATTTTTTAGCGCCAAAAAAGACGCCCACATTATTTGGCGCCTAAATGCTTTAAGCGCCAAAAATGACGCCACATCCGGTAACGCCGACATTTTTGGCGCAAAAACGTCAAAAAAATGACGCAACTTCCGGCGACAAGTATGACGCCGCAAATGACAAAGAAAATTTTTGCGCCAAAAAAGTCTGCGCCAAGAATGACGCAATAAAATGAAGCATTTTCAGCCCCCCGTGAGCCTAACAGCCCACAGGAGAAAAGTCAAATTTTAAGGTAAGAAAAAATTGATTATTCAAATGCATTATCCCAAATAATGAAACTGACTGTCTGAAATAAGGAATGTTGAACATCCTGAATCAAGGCAAATAAATGTTTAAACACATATATTTAGAACTTTATAAAAAAGTGCCCAACCATAGCTTAGAGTGTCACAAAAATAAGACTTACTTACCCCAGGACACTCATCTGCATGTAGTAGAAAGCCAAACCAGTACTGAAACGAGAATCAGTAGAGGTAATGGTATATATAAGGGTATATCGTCGATCTGAAAAGGGAGGTAAGAGATGAATCTCTACGACCGATAACAGAGAACCTATGAAATAGACCCCGTAGAAGGAGATCATTGAATTCAAATAGGCAATACTCTCTTCACATCCCTCTGACATTCACTACACACTGAGAGGAAAACCGGGCTCCAGCCTGCTGCGAAGCGCATATCAACGAAGAATCTAGCACAAACTTACTTCACCACCTCCATGGGAGGCAAAGTTTGTAAAACTGATTTGTGGGTGTGGTGAGGGGTGTATTTATAGGCATTTTGAGGTTTGGGAAACTTTGCCCCTCCTGGTAGGAATGTATATCCCATACGTCACTAGCTCATGGACTCTTGCTAATTACATGAAATATATATATATATATATATATATATATATATATATATATATATATATATATATATACACACACATACACACACACACACACACACACAAATATTGCACATGAATCTTGGGCTTTAAAGGAGTATACGTTTTTGGGAGAAAGGTTCTACAATGCCTTCCGTTTAAGGTCCCTGTCTTGTCCCTCCCTTCATCCGTGTCCTAAAGCTTTGGTATTGGTATCCCACAAGTAAGGATGAATCCGTGGACTCGATACATCTTACAAGAGAAAACATAATTTATGCTTACCTGATAAATTTATTTCTCTTGTGATGTATCGAGTCCACGGCCCACCCTGTTTTTTAAGACAGGCATATATATTTTTATTTTTAAACTTTCAGTCACCACTGCACCCTATGGTTTCTCCTTTTTCTTCCTAGCCTTCGGTCGAATGACTGGGGGGTGGAGCTAAGAGGGGAGCTATATAGGCAGCTCTGCTGTGGGTGCTCTTTGCCACTTCCTGTAGGGGAGGAGAATATCCTACAAGTAAGAATGAATCCGTGGACTCGATACATCACAAGAGAAATAAATTTATCAGGTAAGCATAAATTATGTTTTTAGACAGTTTAATTCATCAGTTGTAATGAAGATGCACTGTAACTTTTAAATCATGCACACAAATTCAAATACCCTGTGCTCCGTCCGCCCACTTCAAAACTCATACATTTTTTGTGAGCTTAAAGGGACATGAAACCCAAAAATGATCTTTATGATTTTAGATAGAGATTACAATTTTAAAAAAACTTTCCAATTTACTTCTATTAGTTAATTTACTTCCTTCTCTAGTTATTCTTTGCTGAACGGTTTATCTAGGTAAGCTCAGGAGCAGCAAATAACCTAGGTTCTAACTGCTGATTGGTGGCTGCATATATATACTGATTGTCATTGGCTCACCCATGTGTTCAGTTAGAAACCAGTAGTGCACAGCTGCTCTTTCAACAAATTATACCAAGAGAATGAAACAAATTAGATAATAGTAGTAAATTAAAAAGTTGCTTAAAATTGTATTCTATATCTGAATCATGAAAGAACATTTTTGGGTTTCACTGTTCTCCAGTTGGCGCTCTAGTCATATGTCACTTTTATTATAGTGCGCTGATTGGAGAACATTTCAAACTGTTGTCTCACAAAACAATATGAGTTTTTTCCAGATCTAATTATAAAAAGTGGAAAGTTTACCATAACTTTAAAATTAAAGGGACACTCAAGTCAAAATTAAACTTTCATGATTCCGATAGACTATTCAATTTTAAACAGCTTTCCAATTTACTTCCATTATGTAACTGTGCACTGTGTCTTTATATTTACCCTTTTTGAGTTACTAGATCCTATTAAAAGGGACACTGTACCCAAATATTTTCTTTTGTGCTTCAGATAGAGCATGCAATTTTAAGCAGCTTTCTAATTTACTCCTATTTTCAAATGTTCTTTATTCTCTTGGTATCTTTATTTGAAATGCAAGAATGTAAGTTTAGATGGCGGCCCATTTTTTGTGAACAACCTAGGTTGTCCGTGCTGATTGGTGGATAAATGCATCCACCAATCAAAAACTGCTGTCCAGAGTTCTGAACCTAGAAAAAAGCTTACATGTCTTATTTTTCATATAAAGATAGCAAGAGAATGAAGAGAAATTGATAATAGGAGTAAATTAGAAAGTTGCTTAAAATTGCATGCTGTATCTGAATCACAAAAGAAAGATTTTGGGTACAGTGTCCCTTTAAGCATGTGCAAAAATTCACAGAATATACGTATATGCATTTGTGATTGGCTGATGGCTGTCACATGATACAGGAGGAGTAGAAAAAGACATAACTGAGATTTGTCGGAAAAAAATCTGCTATTCATTTGAAACTCATACTAAGTGCTATTGCATTGTCTTTTTATCATGCATATGTTGGTTGTGCAAATCTACTCTATTTTATTTCATTTGCTTCCATGCAAAAAAAATAAAGATTATCAACATGTTTAGCCGCTACTCTTTATTATGGATGACAAAACCTTCTTTAGTGCACTGTCTCTTTAAGAATCATAATTGCAGCCAGAAGTGTAATTTGGGTATTTGTCAAACCCTATATTATCTGACACTCATACTAAATGTATTGGTATATAAGGACTTGTACTGTGCAAAAACACAGGAATAACCATGTTTCTGACCATCATCGAAAATAACACACTCAACACTCAAGCTGGGTAATTAATCACATTTTTTTTTTCTATGTTTTATAATGGAATGGCAAACCTTTTACCTCCTCAAATGTCTAAATACCACCACACATTTTCTCTATTTTTTTGACTAAAACAGTTGCATCAAAGGCATCAAAACACCCCATATACAATACCTTGGGGTCTCAACTTCTGAAATATATGCACGTTCTAGGCGAGCAAATAAATTGGGGTATGTAAAAAAGCCCCCCAAAAGAAGATAGTCAAAGAAGATATGTTAAATTTGAAAAAAATCACAAAAACATGTCAGAAGTTTGGCATTGCAAACCCCAAACAACCCAACAAACCTATAAATAGGTGGTTTCACTGTACTCAGGAGTTCTGGCTGAACAAATATTGGGGTGTTCTTTGGCAGCAAGATATAACATGAACTGAGAATCTATGCCTAATGTATAATGTGTGTGAAAAATAACACAAAAAAATGACTACCCAAAAGTTTGACAAAGACTGGTGGTTGAATTAGTGCATGGAAAGTGTTAAAATACCAGCATTTCAAATACCCTAGGGTGTCTACTTTTCAAAAATATATGGTTTGATGGGGGTAAATTACATTGGCCCGCTTCAGACATGACCGAAATAGGACATGGGTGCATGATGACAGATGTGAAAATTCCAAGTTGGAAAGCTGGAATGCGCCCCCTAAAAATAAGGCCTTTTAGCCCCCTGAGAACCCAACACACCTATATATGGGTGGTATCACTGTACTCAGGAGATGATGCTGAACACATATTGGGGTGTTTCAAACTTTGGCATCAATTGGTGGTAAAATGGTTGCATGAAAAGTTTAATACCTTAGGTTGTCTTCTTTTTAAAAAAGATATACATGTGAAGGGTTATTCAGGGATTCCTGACAGATACATATCAGTGTTCCAATGTAACGATTGCAAATTTTGGAAAAAAAAAAAATGGTTTTGAAATAGCAAAGTGCTACTTGTACTTATTGCCCTATAACTTGCAAAATAAAGCAAAGAACATGTAAGTATTGGGTATTTCTAAACTCAGGACAATATTTAGAAACTATTGAGCATGGGTGTTTTATGGTAGTTGTAGAAGTGCAAATGATTATTATATATATATATATATATATATATATATATTATATATACACACACAAACATACATACATACACACACACACAAATATTGCACATGAATCCTTGGGCTTTAAAGAGTATACGTAGGTTGAGGAATAAATATTGCTAGGCATGAATGTGTTAAGTGCATAATCAATGTGACACTCCCACTTCTTTGCTCTTAACCAATGGGAAGTTTAGGCTCCTTTTTTAAAGGCTGTATTTAACATTGAGTATCCTGCTATGACTAAGGCTTTTTAGCCGAAACGCATAAGCTTCTTTCTTGTGGTATGTTGTGTCTTATGTCCTGTCTAGGAGGATGCCTCCGCTTTTTGTATTTTAAAGAATGAAGAATAAAGATTGACGTTTTACGTTAACAGTCTCTGCCGCCTCTTCGTTAGCTCTAGCTGTAGATATGTAACAGATTTTGGGGGTCAGTTAGAAAAATTGTGTTTTTTTCCATTTTTTTATCATATTTTATAAAAATAAATATATAGTAAATTATAAGATATGATGAAAATAATGGTATCTTTAGAAAGTCCATTTAATGGCGAGAAAAATAGTATATAAAATTACAGCTTAACAAAAACACAGCAGAAATGTAAAAATAGCTTTGGTCCTAAACGGTCAACAAATGGAAAAGTGGTCTGGTCACTAAGGGGTAAAAAAAAAATAAAAAAAAAATAATCAAACAATCTCGCTGCCTAAACAAATGTTTTAGGAGACAAAAGTGCCTTTTTGCTACACACAAACAGTGAGTCAACATCATATCATTGGATGTTTGCTACTATGGTGATGCACTGTTTGTCACGGCTACTGTGCAATAAATAATGAACTTTTAATCTCTCCTGATGCCTGAAAGATTTCCTGTCATTTCACAGTTTGTATCATATCATTGTATACTACCAACTGGTATTAAATTAAGAAATAGATTTAAACAAATAAATGTAATGTAAAACATTACATGTAATGTAAAAAGCAACATATGGAAAGGGCAACATTAAAAGTAAATAATTCTGGAAGAATGTCAGGAAAATCCCCATTGAACTCACTAGAATAATGGTAGAAAAGGTAAATACATTGTAGAGGAATTTATGCTGGAAATAGCAAATTCCATCAGCTATGCCCATCACCAGAACTACAACAAAACTTACATGCTCTATCTGGATCACACATGTTTAATATTGATTTTACTGTCCCTTTAAGCCAAACAGATTTTACTGTCCCTTTAAGTCAAACACAGAGAGGGCTTTGTTTAAATGGACAGTTCATTTGAAAATTGGTTTTCCCTGAATGTGTTCCCCAGCGTATAAAATGTATGAGAAATTGATCATTTATGCTTCTTTTTGCAAAATAAATAGCTGGATTTGCCCTTTAAAGCCATAGCCCATCAAATAGGCTTGGCTTGCTGAGAGATCAGATCTCGTTATCTTATCATTCAAATGCTTCCCTTTCTTATTTCTGTCTCTGTACAATACTTAGAAATAACAATTGAAATGAATATTTTAGAGCTTTATCTCTTCCACCTCCCACTGTAAGTGTAATGTCTCCTGCTGGCTGTGTTTACATAGGCCTAGATTTGGAGTTTTGCGTTAGAAGGGGTGCGTTAGCTACGCGTGCTTTTTTCAGGCCGCACCTTTTAAATACCGCTGGTATTTAGAGTTCACAGAAGGGCTGCGTTAGGCTCCAAAAAGGGAGCGTATAGCATATTTACCGCCACTGCAACTCTCAATACCAGCGGTGCTTACGGACGCGGCCAGCTTCAAAAACGTGCTCGTGCACGATTCCCCCCATAGAAAACAATGGGGCATTTTGAGCTGAAAAAAAACCTAACACCTGCAAAAAAGCAGCGTTCAGCTCCTAACGCAGCCCCATTGTTTCCTATGGGGAAACACTTCCTAAGTCTGCACCTAACACCCTAACATGTACCCAGAGTCTAAACACCCCTAACCTTACACTTATTAACCCCTAATCTGCCGCCCCCGCTATCGCCGACACCTGCATATTTTTTTTAACCCCTAATCTGCCGCTCCGTACACCGCCGCCACCTACGTTATACTTATGTACCCCTAATCTGCTGCCCCTAACACCGCCGACCCCTATATTATATTTATTAACCCCAAATCTGCCCCCCACAACGTCGTCGCCAGCTACCTACAATTATTAACCCCTAATCTGCCGACCGGACCTCACTGCTACTATAATAAAGTTATTAACCCCTAATCCGCCTCACTCCCGCCTCAATAACACTATAATAAATAGTATTAACCCCTAATCTGCCGACCGGACCCCACCGCTACTCTAATAAATGTATTAACCCCTAAAGCTAAGTCTAACCCTAACACTAACACCCCCCTAAATTAAATATAATTTAAATCTAAAGAAATAAATTAACTCTTATTAAATAAATTAATCCTATTTAAAGCTAAATACTTACCTGTAAAATAAACCCTAATATAGCTACAATATAACAAATAATTATATTGTAGCTATTTTAGGATTTATATTTATTTTACAGGCAACTTTGTATTTATTTTAACTAGGTACAATAGCTATTAAATAGTTATTTAATATTTAATAGCTACCTAGTTAAAATAATTACCAAATTACCTGTAAAATAAATCCTAACCTAAGTTACAATTAAACCTAACACTACACTATCAATAAATTAATTCAATACAATACCTACAAATAAATACAATTAAATAAACTAACTAAAGTACAAAAAATAAAAAAGAAGTTACAAAAAAATAAAAAAAATATTTACAGACATTAGAAAAATATTATAACAATTTTAAGCTAATTACACCTACTCTAAGCCCCCTAATAAAATAACAAAGACCCCCAAAATAAAAAAATGCCCTACCCTATTCTAAATTTAAAAAGTTCAAAGCTCTTTTACCTTACCAGCCCTTAAAATGGCCTTTTGTGGGGCATGCCCCAAAGAAAACTGCTCTTTTGCCTGTAAAAAAAAAATACAACCCCCCCAACATTAAAACCCACCACCCACATACCCCTAATCTAACCCAAACCCCCCTTAAATAAACCTAACACTAAGCCCCTGAAGATCTCCCTACCTTGTATTCACCACACCGGGTTCACCGATCCGTCCTGGCTCTGACGTCTTCATCCAAGCCCAAGCGGGGGCTGAAGATGTCCATGATCCGGCTGAAGTCTTGATCCAAGCGGGAGCTGAAGAGGTCCATGATCCAGCTGAAGTCTTCTATCAAGCGGCATCTTCAATCTTCTTTCTTCCGGATCCGTGTTCATCCCGCCGACGCGGAACATTCATCTTCACCAACGGCTTCCCGACGAATGACGGTTCCTTTAAGGGAAGTCATCCAAGATGGCGTCCCTCGAATTCCGATTGGCTGATAGGATTCTATCAGCCAATCGGAATTAAGGTAAGAAAATTCTGATTGGCTGATTGGATCAGCCAATCAGATTGAGCTTGCATTCTATTGGCTGTTCCGATCAGCCAATAGAATGCAAGCTCAATCTGATTGGCTGATTGGATCAGCCAATCGGATTGAACTTGAATCGGATTGGCTGATTCCATCAGCCAATTAGAATTTTCCTACC
Organism: Bombina bombina; assembly: GCF_027579735.1. Taxonomy (NCBI): domain Eukaryota; kingdom Metazoa; phylum Chordata; class Amphibia; order Anura; family Bombinatoridae; genus Bombina; species Bombina bombina. The sequence continues at coordinate 215,373,921 of NC_069499.1, read as the reverse complement.
TTAATTCCGATTGGCTGATAGAATCCTATCAGCCAATCGGAATTCGAGGGATGCCATCTTGGATGACGTCCCTTAAAGGAACCGTCATTCGTCGGTGAAGATGGATGTTCCGTGTCGGCGGGATGAACATGGATCCGGAAGAAAGAAGATTGAAGATGCCGCTTGATAGAAGACTTCAGCCGGATCATGGACCTCTTCAGCTCCCGCTTGGATCAAGACTTCAACCGGATCATGGACATCTTCAGCCCCCGCTTGGGCTTGGATGAAGACGTCGGAGCCAGGACGGATCGGTGAACCCTGTGTGGTGAATACAAGGTAGGGAGATCTTCAGGGGCTTAGTGTTAGGTTTATTTAAGGGGGGTTTGGGTTAGATTAGGGGTATGTGGGTGGTGGGTTGTAATGTTGGGGGGGGTATTGTATGGGGGTTTTTTTTACAGGCAAAAGAGCTGTTTTCTTTGGGGCATGCCCCGCTAAAGGCCCTTTTAAGGGCTGGTAAGGTAAAAGAGCTTTGAACTTTTTTAATTTAGAATAGGGTAGGGCATTTTTTTATTTTGGGGGTCTTTGTTATTTTATTGGGGGGCTTAGAGTAGGTGTAATTAGCTGAAAATTGTTATAATATTTTTCTAATGTCTGTAAATATTTTTTTATTTTTTGTAACTTAGTTCTTTTTTATGTTTTGTACTTTAGTTAGTTTATTTAATTGTATTTATTTGTAGGTATTGTATTGAATTAATTTATTGATAGTGTAGTGTTAGGTTTAATTGTAACTTAGGTTAGGATTTATTTTACAGGTAATTTTGTAATTATTTTAACTAGGTAGCTATTAAATAGTTAATAACTATTTAATAGCTATTGTACCTGGTTAAAATAATTACAAAGTTGCCTGTAAAATAAATATTAATCCTAAAATAGCTACAATATAATTATTAGTTATATTGTAGCTATATTAGGGTTTATTTTACAGGTAAGTATTTAGCTTTAAATAGGAATAATTTATTTAATAAGAAATAATTTATTTCGTTAGATAAAAATTATATTTAACTTAGGGGGGTGTTAGTGTTAGGGTTAGACTTAGCTTTAGGGGTTAATACATTTATTAGAGTAGCGGTGAGGTCCGGTCGGCAGATTAGGGGTTAATAATTGAAGTTAGGTGTCGGCGATGTTAGGGAGGGCAGATTAGGGGTTAATACTATTTCTTATAGGGTTAGTGAGGCGGGAGTGAGGCGGATTAGGGGTTAATAACTTTATTATAGTAGCGGTGAGGTGCGTTCGGCAGATTAGGGGTTAATTATTGTAGGTAGCTGGCGGCGACGTTGTGGGGGGCAGATTTGGGGTTAATAAATATAATATAGGGGTCGGTGGTGTTAGGGGCAGCAGATTAGGGGTACATAAGTATAACGTAGGTGGCGGCGGTGTGCGGTCGGCAGATTAGGGGTTAAAAAAAACTTTAATCGAGTGGCGGCGATGTGGGGGGACCTCGGTTTAGGGGTACATAGGTAGTTTATGGGTGTTAGTGTACTTTAGAGCACAGTAGTTAAGAGCTTTATGAACCGGCGTTAGCCCAAAAAGCTCTTAACTCCTGGGTTTTTTCTGCGGCTGGAGTTTTGTCGTTAGAGTTCTAACTCTCACTCCAGCCAAGACTCTAAATACCGGCGTTAGAAAGATCCCATTGAAAATATAGGATACGCAAATGGCGTAGGGGGATCTGCGGTATGGAAAATTCGCGGCTGCAAAGTGAGCGTTAGACCCTTACCTACACGACTCTAAATACCAGCGGTAGCCCAAAACCAGCGTTAGGAGCCTCTAACGCTGGTTTTGACGGCTACCGCAAAACTCTAAATCTAGGCGATAGTTTCCTCAATACCCTATACCTAGGTATAGAAACTTTCAGTATAGGTAGGGATACTAAATGCCAATATAAAGGCTAAGGAGCTATTTGTAAACAATGTGATACACAGCAGATAAAATGGATCATTGGGAACAAATTAATGGAGAGAAAGTGTTAGGGTAAACTGTCCCTTTAAAGTCTATAAAGACGTAAAGCAGCTGATGGACAGTGCCACCCACCTTCTTAAAGTTTAAGTGATAGCTGGCCAGGGAATTTCATAAACAAGCACCATAAAACGTCTGATAAGAAAAAAAGAGCAGGTATTAAGGAATACTATGATATCACAAAGTTAGAAAAAAATGTGCACAAAAATGTGTTGCAACTATACTTCTCCTTTGCACCTTAGACAGTTGCCTCTCTGCTTCCTATGCCAAAGGGATTAACAATTAGATTTTTCTTTTACCAAACCTCACAACTGATGGAGTAACAGATCAAATCTCATGTGGGGCAGCAAACGTTAATCCTCACATTGGAAAGTGGGAACTGCACTTTCAGGCATAATAAGCCGGGAACTGGTATGTACTAAGATATCAAAGAAAACACTTCATACGGAAGGACCATCTTATTTATAATGACATTTGTTATGCACAAAATATGGGCATTAGAGCTTAAAATTGTCATTTATGTAGCGTTAAAGTGGTTTATATAGAACCCCAGCGCATAGCTGACAAAATGAAGTATGTTACATGAGTAAAGTTATGGGGGAAGAAAAATTTCTTTGGATTTTAGTAATACATATTTAAGGTGGCAAACATGGGAGGAGATTTAGACATTTGAGGAGGTAAAAGGTTTTCCATTCCATTATAAAACATAGAAAAAAAAATGTGATTAATTACCCAGCTTGAGTGTTGAGTGTGTTATTTTCGATGATGGTCAGAAACATGGTTATTCCTGTGTTTTTGCACAGTACAAGTCCTTATATACCAATACATTTAGTATGAGTGTCAGATAATATATTGTTTGACAAATACCCAAATTACACTTCTGCCTGCAATTATGATTCTTAAAGAGACAGTGTACTAAAGAAGGTTTTGTCATCCATAATAAAGAGTAGCGGCTAAACGTGTTGATAATCTTTATTTTTTTTGCATGGAAGCAAATGAAATAAAATAGAGTAGATTTGCACAACCAACATATGCATGATAAAAAGACAATGCAATAGCACTTAGTATGAGTTTCAAATGAATACAAATCTCAGTTATGTCTTTTTCTACTCCTCCTGTATCATGCGACAGCCATCAGCCAATCACAAATGCATATACGTATATTCTTTTGCACATGCTTAATAGGAGCTAGTAACTCAAAAAGGGGAGAAATATAAAGACACAGTGCACAGTTACATAATGGAAGTAAATTGGAAAGCTGTTTAAAATTGAATAGTCTATCGGAATCATGAAAGTTTAATTTTGACTTGAGTGTCCCTTTAATTTAAAGTTATGGTAAACTTTCCACTTTTTATAATTAGATCTGGAAAAAACTCATATTGTTTTGTGAGACAACAGTTTGAAATGTTCTCCAATCAGCGCACTATAATAAAGTGACATATGACTAAAGCGCCAACTGGAGAACAGTGCAAACCTTAACCCCTTAATGACCGGACCATTTTTCAATTTTCTTACCCTTAATGACAATGGCTATTTTTACATTTCTGCAGTGTTTGTGTTTAGCTGTAATTTCCCTCTTACTCATTTACTGTACCCACACATATTATATACCGTTTTTCTCGCCATTAAATGGACTTTCTAAGGATACCATTATTTTCATCATATCTTATAATTTCCTATAAAAAAAATATAAAATATGAGGAAAAAATTGAAAAAAACACACTTTTTCTAACTTTGACCCCCAAAATCTGTTACACATCTACAATCACCAAAAAACACCTATGCTAAATAGTTTCTAAATTTTGTCCTGAGTTTAGAAATACCCAATGTTTACATGTTCTTTACTTTTTTTGCAAGTTATAGGGCCATAAATACAAGTAGCACTTTGCTATTTCCAAACAACTTTTTTTCAAAATTAGCGCTAGTTACATTGGAACCCTGATATCTGTCAGGAATACCTGAATATCCCTTGACATGTATATATTTTTTTTTAGAAGACAACCCAAAGTATTGATCTAGACCCATTTTGGTATATTTCATGCCACCATTTCACCGCCAAATGTCATCAAATAAAAAAAAAAAGTTCACTTTTTCACAAATTTTGTCACAAACTTTAGGTTTCCCACTGAAATTATTTACAAACAGCTTCTGCAATTAAGGCACAAATGGTTGTAAATGCTTCTTTGGGATCCCCTTTGTTCAGAAATAGCAGACTTATATGGCTTTGGGGTTGCTTTTTGGTAAGTAGAAGGCCGCTAAATGCTGCTGCGCACCACACGTAAATTATGCCCAGCAGTTAAGGGGTTAAATTAGGTAGCTTGTAGGGAGCTTGCAGGGTTAATTTTAGCTTTAGGGTAGAGATCAGCCTCCCACCTGACACATCCCACCCCCTGATCCCTCCCAAACAGTTCTCTTCCCTCCCCCACCCCACAATTGTCCCCGCCATCTTAAGTACTGGCAGAAAGTCTGCCAGTACTAAATAAAAGGAGTTTTTCTTTTTTTTAATAAAAAAAAATAAAATGTTTTAGCTGTGATGGACTCCTGCCTTAGCCCCAACCTCCATGATCCCCCCCCCCAGCTCTCTAACCCTCTCCCCTACCTAATTGCCGCCATCTTGGGTACTGGCAGCTGTCTGCCAGTACCCAATTTGCCCCCCAAAAAAGTGTTTTTTTTATTATCTTTTATTACCATTTTAATTTTTTCTGTAGTGTAGCAGCCCCCCACAATACCCCAACCCCCTCCCCCTCCCAGATCCTCATATATTTACTTTTTCCCCCCTCTTCCCACTCATTGGTGTCAGTGTGGGTAGGTAATCGCGCGCGCGCGCGCACGCGCATGCGCGCCCCCGCACGCTCCCGGCACCCGGCGTGCACATTGCACTAACAGGAGCCGGATGCCGGGTAGCGATGGGCCGCCCACCCGCCTCCCTGTTGCGCTCCCACCCACCAACGAACCGGCACCATCGCTACCGGTGCAGAGAGGGCCACAGAGTGGCTCTCTCTGCATCGGATGCTTTCTAAAGGGTATTGCAGGATGCCTCAATATCGAGGCATCACTGCAATACCCTGAGAGCTGCTGGAAGCGATTGCGATCGCTTCCAGCACTCTCTTAGACAAGTGACGTACCAGGTACGTCCATTGTCACTAACTGCAAGTTTTTGCAGGACGTACCTGGTACGTCACTTGTCATTAAGGGGTTAAAAGAGACATGAAACCCAAAAATGTTCTTTCATGATTCAGATATAGAATACAATTCTAAGCAACTTTCTAATTTACTACTATTATCTAATTTGTTTCATTCTCTTGGTATAATTTGTTGAAAGAACAGCAGTGCACTACTGGTTTCTAACTGAACACATGGGTGAGCGAATGACAATCAGTATATATATGCAGCCACCAATCAGCAGTTAGAACCTAGGTTATTTGCTGCTCCTGAGCTTACCTAGATAAACCGTTCAGCAAAGAATAACTAGAGAAGGAAGTAAATTAACTAATAGAAGTAAATTGGAAAGTTTTTTTAAAATTGTATTCTCTATCTAAAATCATAAAGATCATTTTTGGGTTTCATGTCCCTTTAAGCTCACAAAAAATGTATGAGTTTTGAAGTGGGCGGACGGAGCACAGGGTATTTGAATTTGTGTGCATGATTTAAAAGTTACAGTGCATCTTCATTACAACTGATGAATTAAACTCCGTCTAAATTATTGTTTCCATTCCGGATCTAATTATGCAAAGGTGAACGTTTACTATCACTTAACACTGAAACTAATACAGCCGTATCTGCTGTGTACGTCTCATTAATCTTCATTGACTAATAGGAACTTCCTGCTAATGGTGTTTGGCTGACATGCACTTCCTGGGTACTTTATTCAAATGCTCATTGAGCATTAGTAGGAAGTACCTATAAGCAAATAAGGATTAGTATTAAAGTGAAAGTAAATCCTAGCGTTTTACAAACGCTAGGATTTACTATTGAAACAAATAAAGGGCACTTTCATTCATGAAGTATAAGATACTTCATGTAGAAAGCTCCTTTATTTGATTCAATCGATCGCCGCTCTTAGCTCCTACAGCAGCGCATGGCTAAAAAAAAAAATATGGCTAAGAGGTGACGTTTTCACCTATTAGCCAATAGTCGTGCTGTAAATCCGGCTCCCATGGGCACCAAACCAGATTTACCGCACGGCTATTGGCTACAAGGTGAAAACGTCACCTCTTAGTCAAAAATGTTTTTGCCGTGGGCTGCTGTAGGAGCTAAGAGCGGCGATCGATTGAATCAAATAAAGGAGCATTCTACATGAAGTATCTTATACTTCATGAATGAAAGTGCCCTTTACTTGTTTCAATAGTAAATCCTAGCGTTTGTAAAACGCTAGGATTTACTTTCACTTTAAGTGCACAACTAATGCTGCTATGATACATTTAAAAAAAAATTCTTATATTCAGAACAGATAAAGCACATTGCAAACTTCTCAAGGCTAAACCTGCTACACACCTTTCCCTAACTGACTTTAATAGATAAAACTGCAAAACAATAAAATTCATACTAACATATCAGCCTTACAACTGGGGACTTAAGGATAAATTGGCTCTTTCAAATTAGACAAGTAGTGGGCGGACTCTGACTATGGAGAATCAAGATGTTACTTTGCTTACAATGTGTAGACTTGGCTGATATGTTATTCTATAGCACTGGTTTTCAAACCTGTCCTCAAGCCTCCCCAACAGGCCAGGTTTTCTGAATAACCTTGGATGAGAGCAAGTAAAATAACGATATTTAATAATCAGCTGATTATTTCACCTGTGCTCCAGTTCAGAAATCCTCAAAATGTGGCCTGTTAGGGAGGCCCAAAGACAGGTTTGAAAACCAGTGTTCTATAACAATACAGCAAAGCTATCTTGTAATTATAATGTGTTTACTGTTCCTTTAAAGTATGCTTATATACACACACATTATATATATATATATATATATATATATATATATATATATATATATATATATATATATATATATATATATATATACACATATACACACACACATACACACACACACACACACATACATATATATATATATATATATACATACACACACATATACACACACACATATACACACAAACACATACATACATATATACACACACATACATATATACATACATTATATATATATATATATATATATATATATATATATATATATATATATATATATATATATATATATATATATATATATATATATATATATATATATATACACATACACACACACACACACATACATATATACACACACACACACACACACACACACACATACATACATATATACACACACACACACAATGTGAACTGGCTTCTTTTTCATTTATTTATTTTAAACATGTGTGGTTTGCCCCACAGTATTTTGGATGTCAGTGTATTGCACATCTCAGTGTTTTTTTACCATGAATATTATAATTTGCTTTCTAAATAAGTCAACAAAAATAACCTGGGCTGACAATATGCTATAAATGAAAATGACAAGTTTTATGGACTTTGGTGCTAGAAAAAAAAAGTGTTGTTTAAATATGATTAACAGAATAACCGCTTAGGCATATAATAATAAAGAAAGTGAGGGTTTGTAGTTTTCCGTTTAACAGATTGTCATTTAAATGTATTTATTTAAAATCCCACTATCTCCAATCTAGTTTTGCAAGGGTTTAATGGATCTTTCTGTTTGCTTTTATCTTTGTACTTCCCGTCATTAGTACAGCACTATGCCGCCAAAACTTTGACCTAATGCGACTGTCATGCAGAAAGACACTCAGCCCTTTGTGTGGCGATCACTTCAATTAATTCATGTTCTCTAATGAAAAGGAACTTTCTGTTAGAGATTTAATAAGAGTGAACAAACACATAAATCCCCTGCAGACAGTGGCAGGCTTACCCGCATGAATAAACCCAGCAAATCTTCCCCAATCAATCATTTAGTTCTGAACGGTGATAACTTTTTAATGATCGGATATAAAAAAGTTACTTCATTTTTATAAATGTTATATGTTTATATATTGCTTTTTATTGCATGGGATACATTCTTTAATCGAGAAGTTTATTTTTGTTTTTGTCTCTTTAGCTTTTTAAAAAAAATATATATATATATATATATATTTTGAATAAGGAATTTGAGTTTTATGTCCCTTTAACCGTTTTGTACAAATAGTAAAAAACAATGGGTTTTTTTATTTATATATTTGTCCTGTTTTCCTGTAATTTAACTCTAAAATATGTTTTAGTTTCTTCCAGTTCAGTAAGAAGTGCATACTCCACAGACCCTTTAGAGTTCTGCAATTAATTGTACAGCAAATGTCCAAATCAATGCGACAGTCTAGCCAATATTAAACTTTCACGATTCAGATAGGGCATGCTACTTTAAACAACTTTCCCATTTACTTTTATCATCAAATTTGCTTTGTTCTCTTGGTAGTTTTCCTTGAAAGCTAAACCTAGGTAGGCTCAAACTGATTTCTAAACCATTGAAGGCCACCTCTTATCTCAGTGCATTTTGACAGTTTTTCAAAGTTAGACAGTGCTAGTGCATGTGTGCCATATAGATAACATTGTGCTCCCTCCCGTGGAGTTGTTTATGAATCAGCACTGATTGGCTAAAATTCATGTCTGTCAAAAGAATTGAGATAAGGGGGCAGTCTGCAAAGGCTTAGACACTAGGTTACACAGAGGTAAAAAGTGAAATATTTATTGCTTAAAGTCATATTTAATATGTCTAAAGTCATTGCTAGATTTTGGGTTTCACATAATTAAAACAAGCAAGCTAAACACTGTACTTGATAGCCACTAATAGTCTTAAAAGCAGCAAGTGGTTTTAGCAATCAAAAAGTGATCGCTCGTGCTAAAGGGATAGAAAGGTCAAATTAAAATGTGCATGAGTCCATTTAAATTTTAAATAGAAGTATTTTTTGCAATATTAGCAAAATTGCTTCTAGTAAAAATCATTACTGTTTTTCAGCGGCATACACCTGTGCACCAGTATTCAAACACCGCACCTTTCAGCAGTGGCTTATATGACACGAATGAAGTTTCCATATGCACCATACACACCACCCCTAGCACTCAGAGTTTGAATACCGATGTACAAACCCTCAGCGTATGCCACGGAAACACAGTAATAACTTTTACTAGAAACATTTTTCCTAACATGCACATTTCAATTTCGACCTTTCTATTTAAAGGGCCAGTCTAGTCAAAATTAAACTTTCATGATTCAGATAGGGCATGTAATTTTAAACAACTTTCCAATTTATTTATATTATCTAATTTGCTCAACTCTTTAGATATCCTTTGTTGAAGAAATAGCAATGCACATGTGCGAGCCAATCACACAAGGCCTCTATGTGCAGCAACCAATCAGCAGCTACTGAGCATATCTAGATATGCTTTTCAGCAAGTGATATCAAGAGAATGAAGCAAATGAGATAATGGAAGTAAATTAGAAAGTTGTTTAAAATGACATGCTCTTTCTAAATCACAAAAGAAAAAATGTGGGTTTCATGTCCCTTTAAGCTTTCCCCTATCCACAAGATCACACAGAAGGAAATGCAGCACAATGAACAAATATTTAGGGCAGCTAGTTGCCTTCTGTGAGGCAGTACCCTGAGCGGCAAGAACAAGTTGCTGGAAAGCAATTTTGCAAGTGAAATTTATATATAAAAAATACTTATTTTAGTAAAAATAAAACAGCGCTTGTACATTATAAGTAAATAATTCATTGTTTTAAAAACAGTTTACTGTCCCTTTAAAAGTAGGAGCCACCACATTTTTTATAAGGAGCCAGACAAGGGTGTCTACCTACAGATACACATAGAATAATAATAAATAAAAAAATAAAAAAAAGAGATTTGGGCTTCTTATACCAAAAAGAAGTGGGGAGTGGTTATTCTAGTTCACAGGGATGTCAAATGTGACATAGAACGAATAGAGAGAGACCCTGAAGGAAGTTCTTATAATAATATGTATTCTTAATGATTTGCTATGTACTATAACTTCTGTTTATGCCCCCAAGCCAACCAAATAGCTTTTCTCTGTTCTCTCTTCTCACAAATTGAAAACATTAATAGAGGTCACCTAATTATAGGAACAGTTTTCAATTTAGTATGGGACCCCAATGTAGATAAGAGGACCCCTGATGAATGGTCAGTCAATTGTAGCCTGTTGTCTATCTCTTGCGCTCTCCACAAGTTAAATCTTCCAATACAATTTGTTTGATGTGTGGAGATGCCACTCCCCAATGGAGAAAAACTTCACTTTGTTCCCTAGACCTAATAACTCCTATTCGAGGATAAACTACATATTGTGTTACCCCTGAAGTCTTGATACATTTTCCAGACCTTGAAACATAATCTGCCCATGGTCAGACCATGATCTAGTTTGTACTGACTTCTCCCTCATACACTTTCCCTGATCAGCTTCTATCTGAACCGTGGATCACTGAACTTTCATCAACAATTCACAAGTATAAATCCCTTAAAGGAACACTGAACCCAATTTTTTTCGTTCATGATTCAGATAGAGCATGCAATTTTAAGCGACTTTCTAGTTTACTCCTATTATAAATTTTCTTCGTTCTCTTGCTATCTTTATTTGAAAAAGAAGGCATCTAAGCTTTTTTTTGGTTCACTTTCTAATTTACTCCTATTATCAAATTTTCTTCGTTTTCTTGCTATCTTTATTTGAAAAAGAAGGCATCTAAGCTTTTTTTTGGTTCAGACCTCTGGACAGCACTTTTTTATTGGTGGATGAATTTATCCACCAATCGGCAAGGACAACCCAGGTTGTTCACAAAAAATGGGCCGGCATCTAAGCTGTCATTCTTGCATTTCAGATAAAGATACCAAGAGAATGAAGACAATTTGATAATAGGAGTAAAATAGAAAGTTGCCTAAAATTTTGTGCTCTATCTGAATCACAAAAGAAAAAATTTGGGTTCAGTGTCCCTTTAATGATACCGGTGACAAAAGTCTTGCCAAGGTCTGGGGTGCTATGAAGGCATACTTAAGGGGTCATTTAATAAAAAAAATGGCACAGATTTGCAGGGTCCAAAAGATCTCCTTAGCTAAATTGTATGGAGAGTTAAGGGATTTGGAATTAAACAAATAAAAAAAAGGTATCCTAGGGCCCCACCTAGCCAGTCAGATAGGTAAGATATGTGAAGAAATTGCTTGTAGGGAGGAACACAGAGTAAAAGACTATCTTCATAGACTATACTATTATAAAAGGTAATAGAGCTGACCACATACTGCAATCAAGACACCTAATGGCAGAGTCTAATACCCTAAGGAAATAAGTAGTGTGTACATTTGCCTTGTTCTTGAATCCAAGCACCTCTACTGTGATACCTGTGTATGATAATCTTGTTCCTGAAACTGAGTGTCTCTACAGTGATACCTGTGTATGCTAATCCCATTCCTGAAACCGAGCATCTCTACTGTGATACCTGTGTATGCTAATCCTGTTCCTGAAACCGAGCGTCTCTACTGTGATACCTGTGTATGCCAATGCTGTTCCTGAAACAGAGCATCTCTACTGTGAAACCTGTGTATACTAATCCTGTTCCTGAAACCTAGCGTCTCTACCGTGATACCTATGTATGCTAATCCTGTTCCTGAAGCCAAGCTTCTCTGCTGTGATACCAGTGTATGCTTGTCCTGTTTCTGAAACCAAGTACTCTTGCTGTGATACCCGAGTATGCGCTCCTGATCCTGAAACCAAGTACCCTTGCTGTGATACCGGTGAATGCTCACCTTGATTCTGAAACCAAGTTCCCTTGTCATGATACCTGTGTATGCTTATCTGCATCCTGAAAGCCGATTCCTCACCAACAGTGCCCGCAGGGGTAGTCTGTGTTTGTTGAAGGACTTCTGCTTAAAGTGTTCTTTCTTTTTTGTTTGACTGTTATCGGGTTGGATTATGACCTCAAATTGCTTTACCTCAGTAAATTTTGTTCAAGAAAAGAGTTTCTTTGTTCTGTGTTTCCATTCCGGCATACTGAGTTCCACACTCCTGTCCACAACCTCACAGATTAACTCATCCATCACCTTGCATATGCTCCATACCCCTGAACTTGCTCAGCCGAGCATGACAGAATTGGCCCTGTTGCTGCTTACATTTTATAACTCTGCCACGCAAGATGTTTTTTTTTGCCAGTGGCCAGCATCCTTTTCATACCCAAGGAAGGCAAAGATCCTATGCTATGTGAAATTTACAGGCCGATCTCCCTTTTTAAATTTAGATTTCAAAATGTATGCCAAGATAATGGCCACCCAATAAGGTACCATCTATCTTCAGAAAACCATTTGGACCAGGTGGGGTTCTTAATGGGTAGGCTAGGGTTGGACAATACCAGGCAGCTACTAAAAATATTCTCTGAAGTGTCAGATATGGACCTGCCCATGGATGCTGAGAAGGCGTTTGACAGGGTGAGATGGAAATTCCAGATTTCTTTAGGAAATAGGCACAATATACCTATGCTACAGCTAGGATCAATGAGGTAGGAGGATTCTGCTCTTGCAGCATTACAATCTGTAATGGAACATGGCAGGGTGGCCCTCTCTCCCCTTCTATTCGCTTTAGCTATTGAATGACTTGCGGTAGCAATTAGACAGTCCAAAGTCATTCACGGCCTCCGTATCCATAAACATAGTAGATGAGGTTGAAAAAAAACAAGACTGAAGTCCATTGAGTTCAACCTATACAAATGTAATATACTTATATAAAAAAAAAGCTCCAGTTGAGCTTAAATTAATCCCACACATTTAATATAAGCAATCATATCCATGAATTTTTTTTCTAGCCAGAATGTATCTAGGGTATTGGCATTCAATATCTCATTTGGCAATGAGTTCCACAATTGTATTGCTCTTACAGTGAAAAAAACGTTTCCATTGCAGGAGATTAAATCTCCTTTCCTCCAACCTTAAATTGTGACCTCTTGTTACAATCAATTTTCTTGGAATAAACAGAGCTTCTGCCATCTCTGTATATGGGCCTTGAATATATTTTTATAAAGTAATCATGTCACCTCTCAAGCGCCTTTTTTCTAGGGAAAACAGACCCAGTTTGGCTAGCCTCTCCTCATAGCTTAAATTCTCCATTTCCATTATCAGCTTTGTGGCCTTTCTCTGAACTTTTTCTTGCTCTGCAATATCTTTTATTTGCAATCAGTCCTCAGAACTGCACTCCATACTCAAGGTGAGGTCTTACCAGGGATTTATATAGTGACAGAATGTTGCTTTCCTCCCTTGAATCAATGCCTCTTTTAATACATGCTAAAATAAAATGGAACAAACATTGGCCCTATTTGCTGATAATCTGACCATCTTTTTATCAGATCTGGTATCCTCCCTAGAACTTCCTTGAATATTATGGGACACTCTCATATTACAAAATCAATGTTCATAAAAGGCTTATTCCTTCGGTATACCACATAGGGATCTTAAAAAAAACTAGGGACATCTGAAATTTAGGTACATTCCTTTCTCATAGTCCTAATAACATTACTGAAGATAATTATATTATCATGCTCTGAGATGTAAAGATGTTAGAACCAAGAAGATTTGATGAAATTTCCTGTTTTGGGCATGTGGCAGCTATTAAAATTCTGCTTCTGCCAAAATGAACGTACCTATTTCAATGCTTACCCTTAAAGGACGACTTAATGCAGTAGAATTGCATAATTAACAAGTGCATAATAAAAGACAAGGCAATAACACCTACTCTGAATTTCAAATAAACAGTAGATTTTTTTCTGACAAATTTATTTTTTCTCCCATTTTTCCGGCCCCCTGTATCATGTGACAAATATCAGTCAATCACAGACTAGCATACGTACACACTGTGAGCTTGTGCACATGCTCAGTAGGGTCTTGTTCCCCAGAAAGTGTGTATATAAAAAGACTGTGCAACATTTGATAATGGAAGTAAATTGGAAAGCGTATTAAAACTTCATGCTCTATCTGAATCATAAAAATTTATTTTGATTTAAGTGTCCCTTTAAAAAGGTACCACTGTACTTGCTTAATAAAATTCCTGTCTCTATTTAATAACTACATTTGGCAGAAAAAGAAGCCTTGTGTTGCTGCCATATACTTCCGAACCCAATTGGCTTGGGAAGAATAGGCCTACCTAATGTACACCTATACTACAAAGCGGCAATGATATTCAATACCGCAGACTGGGGCTCTAATCTCGCACCTAGATGGGCGGAGCTTGAGCAGGCCTTCTCCCAGCATATCTCTGGATTTCATCACATTGCACTAATCATCTTACAACCTCAAATGTTCTAGAAAAAGGTTGCCAAGCACAGTGGCTTAAACTCAGACACAAGTCTCCTATAGCTCCACACCCCCTCCTCGATTCATTCAGTTAGAGGCTTGATTCTTGGGCTCGCAAATGTGCATATTAGAGGATGGGGCGCTGCAGATCAACTATTATTTAGGGATTTCTATTTAGGAGATACCCTCCAAAAGCAAACCAACTTCATTTGTTTGCCTTTCTTTTGGTATCCTTTATTGAATAAATAGCAATGCTCATGCATGAGCCAATAACACAAGGTATCTTCTATGTGCAGCCACCAATCAGCAGCTACTGAGCATATTTAGATTTGCTTTTCAACAAAGGATGTCTAGGAATGAAGAAAATTAAATAAAAGTGAATTGGAAAGTTGATTAAAATTGCAAGCTCTTTTTGAATCATGAAAGAAAAAAAATTGGATTTCAAGTCCCTTTAATATATATATATATATAGGATATGTCAAAACCTGTGTTAGCGTATCGTACAGTGCGAGAAAAGGATGCATTTCTCAATTATTTGGCTTTAAAAATATTCAGCACAAGGTAAAGCAAGTTTAATTTTAAAACCTTTATGACTAGAGGGTTTTTAAAATTCTTTTCTTATGGAGGTATTACCCCTTGCATAATTTGTAATTAAAATTCATTACCAACATTACATTCTTAGCGTTTCTCAAAATATTTGTAAAATACGACTCTTTTCTCTGACTGACAGAATATGATTCTCCACATGTAAACACTCGCCCTTCTCTCAAGGAACCGGGATCTATCCGAGAGAGGGGATATATTAAAAAAAATCTTAGTGCAAAAAACCCCTTAGGTAAGTAAAATCCAGGTCTCAGTATTTATAAATTCGTTTCTTCATATATTTGAGGAAACCGATGTACCTGAAAAACTCGGATTCTCCTTTTGAATGCAGTCCTGGAAGAACTTGGTGTCACGACTTCCTTGTAGTTGTAATAAACTGCAGAGGGTTTAGAAATTTCACTTTTCCTGTTATAACTATCAAGAAGTCATTTAATTGGGATATGTTGGTTTCTAAGGGCCTATGTTTTGTAAAACATATTTAACTGTACCCCCAAAAGGTATTTAGGCCATAAACAATGGGTACTCCATGGCATGTCCCTCTGCACTAATGCATACATAGCCAGCATCGTACAATGTGCCAGGTAATGTGCATCACAAGGAATGTACCACATAATTCTTACTGCGCAAGGTGCCAGATAAATGCTATAGTGAAATATTACTGATAAAGTGTGCAAGATGGAGCGTACCAGGGAAACTAGCAAGATGTAAGTCAAATTGGCAAGTTAGACTGTGCAAGAAACTAAGTCAGATACAGAGACATATTTTAAAAGGGACACTAAACACAAATTGTAAACTGCATGATTATAAACCTTCATATATAAGAATTATTTTGCAATGAAAACTGCAGCTTTATTTTATCAAATGAGTATATTGTTTTATATATACAAAAGAACCCTTGCTAACCAATCGCAAACTAATATTTAGATATAGCACAAACTCTGGAAAAATAAACTAAAGCTTGCATAAAATTGCATTAAAGTATTAACCCAAGCCTCCCTGGGAGAAACTGAAACAATTTTTTTACAACAAATAGCTGCAAAATAAATAATGAATGTATATTGCAATATTGTTTCACTTACAATAACGAAACATTTTATACATTGTTGAAATGTCAAGTTTAATGGTCCTTTAAAGGGATATGAAACCCAATTGTTTTCTTTCATGAATTAGATAGAGCATGCCGTTTTAAAAGGGACACTGAACCCAAATTTTTCTTTCATGATTCAGATAGAGCATGGAATTTTAAGCAACTTTCTAATTTACTCCTATTATCAAATTTTCTTCGTTCTCTTGTTATCTTTATTTGAAATGCAAGAATCTAAGTTTAGATGCCGGAAAGTGCTGTCCAGAGTGCTGAACTAAAAAAAAGCTTAGTTGCATTCTTTTTCAAATAAAGATAGCAAGAGAACGAAGAAAAATTGATAATAGGAGTAAATTAGAAAGTTGCTTAAAATTGCATGCTCTATCTGAATCACGAAAGAAAAAAAAAAATGGTCTCAGTGTCCCTTTAAGCAACTTTCTAATTTACACCTATTAATTTTTCTTCGTTCTCTTGATATCTTTATTTGAAAAGCAGGAAATGTAAATGTGAAATCAGTCTTTAAATCAAATCCACCCTGGTAGGGACCATCCTTCCCTCTCCTTTCAAAACTAATTTTCCGGACCTGAATAAATGGCCGTGAGAGTGCACAGCACCATTTTTAAAAGAAACACTTTGGAAAATGGCCAAAGTCCTTCATAAAACATGATTTGATGTCAAGACAATTTTGCCTCTTTCAATTAGTAGTTTTGAACATTTGCAGTAGGAAACCATCATCAGGGGCGCCGATGTTGAAACAAATTGTATTTCAAACAGTCTCTTGTCTATTCTCTACTAGAAGTCTGGAACACAATAAATAGCTATGAAGGTCAATACCAAAAGGACGTAAATCACATATTGCTACATAATCAAACTAAAACTAAAGACAAAACCAGAATGAAAAATGTCTTACTTTGTCAGACTAGCATGTTTTTCTGCCAAGTAACACACAATACTAAAAGAAAGTTACCGCAAGATCACCTGTTGCTGCCTTTTGTTTATGGTTTGAAAAGATGATGTAAATTGTATAGAAAATCCCTGGAAATAAAAGCTCTCTCTGATCTTAGTATAGAAAGGGAATTGTGACCTTGGCTCCTGCCCAGAAAAAAAGACAAAAAAAAAAAAAAAAGATTACTGGCAGAACAGGAACTTGTCCATGGTACCTACTTGGTAACAAAATTAAAAAATCCTGTTCTGAATATCCCCTGTTCTGTTAAATTTATTTACTGCTCTGAAGTTTTTAATACATTAAAAAGGTTGGTTGAGGTTGTATGCATTATTATCTTACATACCTTGTTCTTGCTGAATTATGCAGAAAAGTCAGGGACTGTTTTTGGACTGGGCAAACTCCTTTTATATTGTCAAATTAAAAGGGTTTTTAAAAGCATATGTAAGGCAAACATGCCATAAAGTAATATATAGAACATCTTGTAACACGTTACAATTCTACTGATCCTTTTTATTTCTTCATCGGTAAAGCAGTGAATTTCAGTAACTTTACACTTCCTCCTCTCCTCTGGAGAGGCCAGTTATTCAATCTTCCTACATGTGTCAGTAAGCTCCATCTGCCCACAAAAAAATATGGCAACCGGGAAAACCAGGCAGAATGTAAACAAATGATTTAAATTAAAAGGGCTATAATAGTGGAAAATGATATGCTTTAATTAGTTACAAAGGGGCCTATTTATCAAAGGTCTTGCGGACCTCATCCGACAGTGCGGATCAGGTCCGCAAGACCTCGCTGAATGCGGAGAGCAATACACTCTCCGTATTCAGCATTGCACCAGCAGCTAACAAGAGTTGCTCGTGCAATGCCGCCCCCTGCAGACTCGCAGCCAATGGGCCACCAGCAGGGGGTGTCAATCAACCCGATCGTACTCGATCGGGTTGATTTCCGGCGATTCCTGTCCGCCTCATCAGAGCAGGCAGACAGGGTTATGGAGCAGCGAGTCTGAAGACTCGCCAGAAACACGGGCCCACAAGCTCCGTTCGGAGCTTGATAAATGGGCCCCATAATATAATTTTAGCATTAGCAACCAACAAAGTGGTTAAACAAGAAGGATACTCCCTAACCCATTCCACATTTTTACATACCCAACAGTGTTATATTAATACACTTTTTAACTCTGTGATTACCTTGTATCTAAGCCTCTGCAGATTGCCCCCTTATCTCACTTCTTTTGACAGACTTGCATTTTAGCCAATTGGTGCTGCCTCATATATAACTCCACGGGAGTGAGCACAATGTTATCTACATGGCACACAAACTAGTGCAGTCAAAATGCACTGAGATACGAGGTGGCCATCAAGGGCTTAAAAATTAGCATATGAGCCTACCTAGGTTTAACTTTCTACAAAGAACTACAAGAGAACAAAGCAAATTTGACAATAAAAGTAAAATTGGTTAGTTGTTTAAAATTACATGCCCTATCTGATTCACAATTCTTAAAAGAACTAATCCTTGTTGCGTGAAGCTTACATTCACTTTAAGTGAACTTGCAGCACATCGCTTAACTCTACTTCCCAGGTACCCACATCATTAATCTGCCCAGGAACCCAGTGTTTAGCTGTATCACATCAATCTATTTGCACTGGGAATTTCTGCTCTGTAGCATCAATACACTGCCACACCTGTCTATAATTATTTTTGGGTACCACACATTTAAAAAAAAATAAAAAAATCATACACCTATTATTTACACAATCCTTCTCTTTAAAGGCCTGATATTCAAAGCCTTGCCGGCGGCATGGAGAGAAATCACACAAAATCATTTGGATTTTTTTAGACCTTGTATTGTAATGTTGGAGTCTCTGATTTACATAAAGAGCACTACATGTCTCAAGATAAAAAAAAAAAAATGAGAATCACAAATTTTAAGGGCTTTGCAATACTGACAAAACTTCTTAGAATATGTTGCCTGAGCAACAAGGTTTTGAATATCAGGCGCTAAGAGAGTTGAGCAACAATGGTCATTCTTATAGCTGTTGCTTTTATGTTCCATTGCAGGGAGTACAGATGTGTTAAAGCAGGGGTTGACAAACATGTTTAAAATGAAGGTACCAGTAAGAATATTTAGGAGCCAGACAGAGGTATTTGTATATAGATGTATGGAGAATAATCCAAAAAGTTAGGAGCCAGGGGTAAAAATTCTACGAGCCGGAAGCTACCTGGCTCCCGGGTTTGTCGAGCCCTGTGTTAAAGCATAACTTACTATACATTGCACACATTATTATACCAATCATTTTAAATCTCTTTTTAAAAACATTTGTTTCAACCAGAGGCGTAACTAGAAACCACAGGGCCCAGGTGGAAAAATCTAAGAAGGGCCCCCACCCCAAAAAAATGTGAATTTAATAAAAAAAAATTTTTTTACATTAAACACAGAAAAAAAAATGCGAATCAGATTACATATCTGCAAAAGGAGGTACCCTGTGCCCACAGTCTGTGAGATGCTCTGACCCCCTATTACTGTATATAGTGACACTGTTTAACCCACCAGTACTGTATATAGTAAGTCAGTGACACAGTCTGTAATCTGCCGATGAGATGGCTGGCCCAACCCTACCCGCCCCAGTACTTTATAAAGTGACCTCAGTAGTCTGTGACATGGTCCAGCCCCCCCGTACTGTATATAGTAGTACTGTATAGACTGATACACTGATAGACACACACATAAACACCAATGGGTAAAACAGAAAGACTAACCCCTGTAGTCAGAGACACTAGTGAAGCATCATGTCACACTCACATGATATCAGTGCAGGCAGTGGCAGGTCAACGTTTTTTTTTTTGTTGTTTTTTTTTTAAAGCTGGGCCCCCTCCCTTGGGGGCCCAGTCGCAATTGCGACCTCTGCACCCCCTGTAGTTTCGCCCCTAGTTTCAACCTATACTTGACAAAATTGACATATTTTGTTTATAAGATTTCTTGGCAAATAATCTACAAAGGGTTAAAACATTGGGTCTTGAAGTTAAGAGATGTGGAAAATGTCATAATTAGGTGAAAATAATGCTCCATGTACACTAAGAAATTACATCAAATTTTAATGATGATTTTAAAGTTCCTTTAAAAAGGGACATAAAACCCCCAAATTTTTCTTTCATGATTCAGATAGAGCATGTGATTATAAACAGCTTTAAAATTTACGTTTATTATCTCATATGTTTTGCTTTCTTGGTATCCTTTGTTGAACATAATACCTATGACTCAAGAGCTGCTGATTTGTGGCTATACATCTATTCCTCAGTATATGTTTCAGCTTACACCTGATGTGTTCAACAGTAGTGCGCTGCTGCTTCTTCAACAAAGAATACTAAGCGACTGAAACAAATTAGGTAATAAAAGTGCATTGGAAAGTTGTTGAAAATGTTATGCTCTATCTGAAACATGAAAGAAAAATGTTAAGTTCTATGTTCCTTTAACTATAAATTAATAGTACAAAACACATCACAATGGTTTACTGGTTAAAAAAAAAAAAAAAAAAAAAAAAGAAACTTTAATTGGCTATTAACATTGTTTGGGACAGTTTTGTAACAAAAGAAAGGTTTATGAAACAAACAGGAAATAGGCAAAAAGACATAATAAAAAATTGTATTATTATGCCAACATCTACAAAAAATCCCATGACTCCCAAAACTGACATTTTGTTTAGGTAAACAAAAACATTTGATAAGAAATATGCTTTAAAAAGAGAACTTTGTTTCCAAATGTTCATTCTAGGAGAAAACATATCAACCACATTCTCCAAACTAACAAACTAAGATCATTGTTATTTTTTCTCTGTGCAATGTGCTCTTTTATGGAAACAAGAAACAAGCAGTCTATTCATACTGATTATTTGTAATACTGAACAAATCCTTCTAGGGAATTAGTAATGTTACAACAGATTATATTGTTTTAGTATAAACTCGGCTCAGATGCTAATTCCTGAAACAAATAAAATGCTTGTTCAAAAAATATCAAAATAAATAAATATTTTGGCCACACATTCACATCTCTTATGGATACTACTGTTCAAAACATAAGACTCTACCATTGGCAGATGTGTATAAAGGTTATAAATCTCACACAAATGTTTGTAAATAGATATTTGTAAAGTCACCAAAAATAAATTAATTAATTAGGTACCAGTAGCAAAAATACTAGAATTGGATTTATCATGCCCAAATATCAAACACAATGCATTACTTCCAAATCTTTACCACCAGACTTTATGAAGTACCTTATGGAAACAATACTCCTAATAATTCCCCTATGATTTGTTGGCATACAGAGAAAATCCCTTGACCCAATGTGTCATTCTGTGGATGTGGAAGTTCACCACCATGGCACTATCTAACACCAAAAAATTTTATATATAAATTTTTTTATATATATATATATATCCTTGAATCTATCTACTATTTTTTACAGCACCCTGGCGGTTGTGGACTGACGGTGAGAGTACATACACAGTACATTGACTATTATATACATATACACACACACATACTTAGAGAAAACGCGCACTCCAAACAATGTGGTCACTTTATTGTCAACGTTTTCGGGTTAAAATAACCTGTCCTCAGACAAACAGTGTACATAAGCACTTACCCATCACCAAACTTATAACGTCTCGAAGAAACTGCAGGACACCACGTTCTCCCTTCTAGACCCGCCCCCAACATAGGCGTGATCGTCCAGGGCAGCGTGAGTCTGCGTATAGAACATCTATTGCCAAAAATAAAAAACAAAATATAATACTAGAATAACATAAATAGCATGTTACTAAACATAGACAGTCCTCTAACAAAGTATTTTTGGATAATAGTATGGTAACCAAGAGTAATCGTATGTGTCTAATGGGACTAGTACCACAAGCTCCTGGTTTGGATTTTTCCAAAAATACTTTGTTAGTTAGAGGACTGTCTCTGTGGATGGGTTCACAATAAAGTGACCACATTGTTTGTTGAAAGACCTTTGGAGTGCGCTTTTTCTAAGTATATACTGGCACTTTGCTTTGTTCTCTTGGTATTCCTAGTTGAAAGCTAAACCTAAGTAGGCCCATATGCTAATTTCTATGACCTTGAAGGCCGCCTCTTATCTGAATGCATTTTGACAGTTTTCACTAGCTAGAGGCCGCTAGTTTGTGTGTGCCATATAGATAACATTGTGCTCATTCCAGTGGAGTTACTTATGAGAGGGCATTGATTGGCTAAAATGCATATCTGTCAAAAGAAGTGAAATAAGGGGGCAGGCCGCATATACAAGGCAATCACAGAGGTAAAAAGTGTAATATCCTATAATTACCCTGCAAAACTTCACACGATAAATGTTATGTTTAGAAAATGGAGTTAATCATTGTATATACTACAAAGTGCTAGTCAATGTACAGAATGTAATGCAAAGTTGATATTTTTTCAATGTATATAGGTTGTCTTGCATGTCCTCCTCCTCTGTTCTTGTATTTATATGATTACCAATAAAAACCGTTAAAACTAAAAAAAAAAAAAAAAAAAAAAAAAGTGTAATATAACTGTGTTGGTTATGCAAACTGGGGAATGGGTAATAAAGGGATTATCTATTGTTTAAACAATAAAAATTCTGGAGGGAGTAGACTGTCCATTTAACATAAATTGTTAAATTAATTAAATGTAAATTGAAGCTTATAAAGCTTTATCAGTTGTGTATGATCTATTAATGCTCTGACTAAACACACGGTCTACTAATTCTTATTGGTTGATACTTCCTGTTAACGCTGAGCATTAATAAGAAGTACTTGTAAGCCTATGAGCATTACTAGAAAGTGCACAATTGTATGGATGTATTATTTGTTTACTTCAATATTTTTTTTAGACAAAAAACGTGCCTGTCTAGATGTTTAAATGTTGCACTGAGAGATAATTATGCTTGCATTTTAGAAACTATTTAATTCACGCCCTTGGTTTGCACATGTTCAGCCTATTTACAAAAAACAATAATAATGTTTTGTATTTGGTACTTGAAAATACATATTTGTGTAATTTTTTGCACATCCAGTGTACTTAAAAGGGACACAAAATAAGTTGGGAGAGATCCGAGAGAGACAAAATATAATAATATGTACTTTAATTAGTTTACCTGCAAATTTATACTGCAGTGGCTCGCCATTAACCCTTTCTTTTAAGTTTCTGAATTGCACAGTTCTAACTCCCCCCACACATTTCCTTATATGGCTGTATCTATCTCCACCTTTGCTTTGGTAGAATACAAGACTTTAACAGTCATTATCTGCTGGCGCATGCCTAGCAAGTAAGCTGCTATGATCTCAGTTGAAATAAAATGCCTGTGTTTCTGATGCTAAACACTGATAAGGGGAGGTGGATCAGACTTCTCCAGACAACATGGCTATGTTACCAATTTTCCTTTTTTTGAAAATTATTTAAAAAAATACTTGCCAGCAATTTTTAAACATTTGTTTTAATGCAAACTATTTTTACTTAATAAGCCCTTTTAGGATATGCACAGATCTCAACATGTTTTATGGCACTTTAAAAGGGACAGTATATAACAATTTTCATATAACTGCATGTAATAGACACTACTATAAAGAAGAATATGAACAGATACTGATATAAAAATCCAATACAAAAACCACTTAAAAACTTACTTAGAAGCTCTCAACTTAGCACTGTTGAAAAGGTTAGGCTGGGACACCTACTGAAATGGGCTAAGCAGAGCCCCCCCCTGCCCTTGATTATGAAAAGACCCATTAGACAAACAGGGGCAGGCTGGAATCTGTAGACATCAGTCTACATCTAAAACTATGGGGCTTGGTTAAGAGTCTGAAAATGAGCACAATGTTATTTAAAAATAAGCAAAAACTAGACATTTTCACAAACAAAACACCCAGATGGGATATATAAATAGATCATCTACAAAACATTTATGCAAAGAAAAATCTAGTGTACAATGTCCCTTTAATATTAAAATTTGTGCATATTTAAATACAATTTGTTTCTGTGTAATTTACATGCAAATTTTACATTTTTGATAAAATATGATTTTTGGGGAAAAAAAATTTTATGATTTTTTTGTAGTTTTACAATACAATTTTTTTTCTGAATATTTTTGTGTAAATGATTCAATTATCCATTTTGTAGGATTTTACTATTTTCATTGAGTACTTTAGTGATGTCTGCATCTCCTTCCCATACAAAAATGCAGTATACGCCCCTTAGCGAGACACTGTTTTCAGGGTAAAAAGTGGCTTTAGATCATTACACCAGGAATATAAACGTACTGGTGAGCATTCTTAAATAATCCCGCCAGCCCAGAGACCTCTAGATCATCAGGCACTCAGTGCTTTTGCATTGTCTTTTTAGTATGCAATTCTACTGTATTTAATTGTCATTTAAATAGTAAATGCATGCTAGACTAGGGTGACCTGATTTTGAAAAAACAAAAAGGGAGACTTAATCGACAACACATGCAATCCAAAAGGACTCCATATTTGTATGCTTCTTTTATATATTTTGAAAGTATTTTCCTAATATTTTCCCTAACAGTGACATTAAACAATTAGGTTAACTTTTAAAGGGACAGTCTAGTCCAAAGAAAACTTTCATGATTCAGATAGGGCATGTAATTTTAAACAATTTTCCAATTTACTGTTATCACCAATTTTTCTTTGTTCTCTTGGTATTCTTAGTTGAAAGCTTAACTTAGGAGGTTCATATGCTAATTTCTTAGACCTTGAAGGCCGCCTCTTAAGAATGCATTTTAACAGGTTTTTCACCACTAGACGGTGTTAGTTCATGTTTTTCATATAGATAACACTGTGCTCGTGCACGTGAAGTTACCTGGGAGCCATCACTGATTGGCTAAACTGCAAGTCTGTCAAAAGAACAAATAAAGGGGCAGTCTGCAGAGGCTTAGATACAAGATAATCACAGAGGTAAAAAATATATAAATATAACTGTGTTGGTTATGCAAAACTAGGGAATGGGTAAACAAGGGATTATCTATCTTTTAAAACAATAACAATTCTGGTGTAGACTGTCCCTTTAATTAACTTCTGTGTCTCCACTGCCAGATAGTATATAAAGAGCATGCTGCCTGTCACTTTTATACTTAGCTCCTTTTGATAAGACAGGAGTATTTCGTAGTTACCAGTGACTTCACTTCAGTGTTTCTCTGCCTGCCCCTCATAATATGTTTTACATACAATCTATGCTTCTCACAAAAATCTGCTATATACAACATCTGGTGCTCATAATATCTGCTACATACAAATTTATCAGGGCTCGACAAACCCAGAAGCCCGGGAGCCACTGGCTCTTAGAATTTTACCCCGGCGCCTAACTTTCTAGGTTATTCTCCATATAGCTATATACAAATACCACTTTCTGGCTCCTAACTATTCTTACTGGCTCCAAAATATTAAACAGATTTGTCAAGCCCTGGCTTACAATATGTTCTACTTACAATATCTGCTGCTCATAAGCTTCCCGTTCCCAATATCTCCTCTGCTCGCCTCACAGTGCAGAAAAAAGGTGCCAGACTTGCCCCCCTCCTTTTGCACAAACACAGTGTGTTCCCCCACAGCAGCATGTAGGGAACTGTAGTTCCCCAGCTGTGGAGCTAGCTGCAATATAGCTTGCATAGCTAAAGCACTGGGAAGTCATTTATGTAGAACAAGCGTTGGGCATAAAATGAAAAAAATAAAGAATTGTAGCGCATACAGAAAACTTCATAAAAAATAGAGAGTATAACATTGATGTTCCTTCAAAAACCTCTGGGGAGAAAAGGGACAAGGTGCTAAAAACATCTGGTCACACTATGCTAGGCATAATGATGTATTCAAAGCAAGATTAGCCTTAGAATAATATGTAGATTTGTTTATTACAATTATATTTATTTAAATATTGAAGATATAAAAAGTGTAAAGGTTTCTATAATATATTCTTCTATGGGCTCTATTTTTCAAAGGCTTCACTGTCTACAGCTGTAGGTTCTCACAAAAGAACATACACTCTGTATTTATGAAGCCAGCGGTCATCATCACAGACTATTAGGTGAAGAATTTCAATCTCACCGGTCGGACGAGACAGACATCTCCTGCCCGCGCGCGATTGGCTGTGTGCGGGCAGGGGGCGGCATTGCTCGAGAGCACAAAACAGCGCTGGCATTCAATGTTAAAATTCTGCCAGCGGAATTCTGTCCGGCAGAGGTGAGCTGCGGCAGACAGGGGCGCATATGTACGCCCCTGTCCCCGCAGCTTGATAAATAGAGCCCTATTCAGTAATGGGTGTTGCCATGTTTAAACTAGTTTTTTATTTTTTTTTAATTTATCTTTGTCTTCTGTTGAGAACAATTAGGGACAGATAAAAATCAGGCAATAGTGTCTGTACAAACAAGGCTGTATGGAATCCTGTAAGATAATTTTATGTTCCATGCATCTTTGTTTGTGTAAACTCTATTTTATTGTCTGATTTTATATCTCCAAAATTGTTGTCAGCAGGAGAGTGAGATAACGGTAACAGGTGGTGCCCATTTGAAAAACAGCAAATATTTTTTATTTTTTAACTACACAAACAATTTATATTACAATCACACACTGTTTAATATCCCTTTAAGCATATTTGTTTATTTTAGTTTTGAATGATAAAGCACTGTGCTTTCCCATTAGTCTGACACCTATTTTACAGCCTAACGCAGTGTTTGGAGAGAGACAATTCTTACTTCAGTAGCTCCAGCAGCAGAATCACATTTAATCTTTTGAGCGCACACACTGGTGGTAAAAGGCTTAAAAGCTCATTGCTGCACAGATAGGGAATTGAAGGAGAATGGGGGGGAGGGACAGAGGGTGGGTGGTATATAGGATAGGGAACATGTATAAGGAGAGGGGGATAAATCCGGAAGGGATTTGTGGAAAGAAAATAGTTATGCCAATTGGGAGAAGAGAAAAGGAAAGTTTGCTTAGAGGGAAGATGAATCCAAGTGTAATCAGACTGATATATTCATGAAAGGTTATCTTCAACTGTCCCCAACCTACACTCTTTACAATAAACCCTTCCGTCACGTTTTCTAGGAACAGCATTCCTAGCCCCTATTATAAATACATCCCCTACCTTAGTTCAACACCAGTTGAATAAAGCAGTCACAAAATTAGTGGGCGTCCATAAGAATGCCCCATAGCAAAAATGCAGAAGTGAATAAACCCCTTCATAGCCCTGAAACATTTGCTGCAGTAAATGAAGCCTATTTACCTCCACTTTATTTGAGTCCTTTGTCCCATCACCTGTGTGCTATATACACTGTTTCGCTGTCACAAGGCTGCATTCAGGGAAAGGAAGGAGGAACTGGGATAAGGGTTCTGAATCAGACCTTGTGAATATATACATCAAATCACAATCTTAAAAATGGACACTCAAGTCAAATGTAAACTTGCATAATTCATGATTGCACAATCTTTTTATATTTACAGCTCCTACTGAGCATGTACAAAACTTTACAGAATATAGATATATGCAAATGTGATTGGCTGATGGCTGTCACATGATACAGGGGGAGGGGAAATAGACATATTTGGAATTTGACAGAATTTTTTAAAAAAAAAATCTACTACCCGTTTAAAGTTCAGACTAAGTGCTACTGCATTGTCTTTTTTCATGCATTTGTTTATTATGCAAATCTACTGTATTTACTGGTGCTAAAAAAACAAGCCACACAAAAGATTTTAGGATCCAGACATTGCTGTGTGAATGTAGACAGACACAGGGAACATTTAAAAAAAATGGGAGCCAGGGTTCATTTTTAGAAAACCGGAATTTTGACACTCAATTAATCCCTATGTTGCCACGGACACGCATTACAGTTATTTAACCCTTGGTTATTAGTAACATGCAAAACTCTGGTTTAGATGTCACTAAAATATAAAATGACTGACTCCTTAATGGACAGAACCACATATACAGCTGTGATCTTCCCCCTGGATGCTCATAACACACATTAATGGGACAGCAAACACCAATTTTCATATAACTGAATGTAATACACACTACTATAGAAGAAGAATGTGCACAGATATGGATATAAAAATCCAGTATAAAAACTTACTTAGAATCTCCCAATTTAGCACTGTTGATGAGGTTAGGCTGGGACACCCACTGAACGAGACTGGAAAGCAAAAAGAGCATACACCTCCACTCCGCTGCATAAAAAAAAAGATCCTTTACACAAACAGGAGTCTATAGACATCAGTATACATCTTAAACTTTGGGACTTGGTTAGGAGTTTGAAAATCAGCACACTGTTAAAAAAAAAAAAAGCAAGACTATACATTTAAAAAAAAAACCCCCAGAAAAAACCCACAACCTGTATGGGCTATATAAATGGATCATCTACAAAACATTTATGCAAAGAAAAAAAATCTAGTGTACAGTGTCCCTTTAACACCTTAATTACTAGTAACAAAATCAGGGTGATTTAACCCTTTATTGCTTAAACCTCACAGGGGCAATGCAAAGGTTAAATAACTTACATACCACAATTGCATCAGTATTTACCTTGTAATTTACCAGTAATACCTTGATTGCCCTTACCTTAGGGGTTTCTGTACCCAATTGCCATTAAGTAGTACATGGCCTCTGGTTGGCAACACTGAGCACAGGAGTTGAACAAAGCAGAATTGTAATTTTTGTAACCATATCGGTTAGTTGATTTCCATTGCACTTTCAATTGTATACTTGTAGCTATCCTGTACAATGTTTGGGGTAGTAATTACCCATGTTGATGGGACTGCTGCACAAGGTTACGCAGTGGCGTTTTATCTCAGCACAGCAGACTCTAGTGCTTTAATTCTGTTCTGCACAACTGAAGATCTACACATGGAATAGAGCTATATCAATTTACAGTGCCTTGCCAAAGTATTCACCCCCTTGGCATTTTCACTATTTTGTTGCATTACAACCTAGAATTAAAATGTATTTTCATTTGGATTACATGTAATGGACATACACAAAATCGTCCAAATTGGTAAAGTGAAATTAAAAAAATAACTGGTTTTAAAAACATTCTAAAAAAACTGAAAAGTGGGGCATATGTATTCATCCTATAAATCCACTAAATAAGATCTGGTGAAACCAATTACCTTCAGAAGTCATATAATTAGTTAAATAAAGTCCACTTGTGTGCAATCTAAGTGTCACATGATCTGGCACACACACACACATATATATATATATATATATATATATTCTGAAAGGCCCCAGAGTCTGCAAAACCACTAAGCAAGGGGCACCACGAAGACCAAAGAGCTCTCCAAACAGGTCAGGCACAAAGTTGTGGAAAAGTACAGATCAGGGTTGGGTTATAAAACAAATTTGAAACTTTGAACATCCCACGGAGCACCATCAAATCCATTATTAAAAAAAATAAAAAGAATATAGTACCACAACAAACCTGCCAAGAGAAGGCCACCCACCAAAACAAACGGACCATGCAAAGAAGGGCTTTAATCAGACAGGCAACTAGGAGAACAAAGATAACCCTGAAGGAGCTGTAAAGCTCCAAAGCAAAGATTGGAGTTTCTGTCCATAGGACCACTTTAAGTCGTACACTCCACAGAGCTGGGCTTTACAGAAGAGTAGGCAGAAAAAAACCATTGCTTAAAGAAAAAAAAAAATCAAAACGCATTTGCTGTTCGCCAAAAGGCATGTGGGAGACTCCCCGAACATATGGAAGAAGGTACTCTGGTCAGATGAAACTAAAATTTAGCTTTTTGGCCATCAAGAAAAATGCTATATCTGGCACAAACTCAACACCTCTCATCATTTCAAGATTTTCATTGGCAGGGACTGGAAAACTGATCAGATATGAAGGAATGATGGATGGAGCTAAATAAAGGGAAATTCTTCAGGAAACCTGATTCAGTCTTCTAGAGATTTTAGACTGGGACAGGGGTTCATTTTTCAGCAGGACAATGACCCAAAGCATAATGCTAAAGCAACACTTGAGTAGTTTAAGGGGAAACATTTAAATGTCTTGAAATGGCCTAGTCAAAGCCCGGACCTCAATCCAATTGAAAATCTGAAGGAGCTGGAGCAGTTTTGCCTTAAAGAATTGGCAAAAATCCCAGTGGCTAGATGTGCCAAGCTTATAGAAATGTACCATAAGAGACTTGCAGCTGTAATTGCTGTAAAAGGTGGCTCTACAAAGTATTGACTTTGGGGGTGAATAGTTATAAACGCTCAAGTTTTTTAGTTTTTTGTCTTATTTTTTTGTTTCACAATATAAAATATTTTGCGTCTTCAAAGTGGTAGGCACACTGTATAAATCAAATTATACAAACCCCCCAAAAATCCATTCTAATTCCAGGTTCTAATACAACAAAAGAGGGGAAACGCCAAGGGTGGTGAATATTTTGGCAAGTCAATATCTTTTTTTAGTAATACAGATAATTTGCTGCATTTGACAGTGTACTTATTTTATTTGCTGCATTGAATGGGGCAGAAGTACCAAGCAGCTGTGCTGGTGTGTGTGTGACTGTGACAGTGTAGCAGCTTCACAGGAATGGAGCACCCTAAGGGTTAACCATATGAATAAATCAGAGTGGCTGACCTCAGTGAAACATTGTATGGTGTTTGAAACATATAGATGCACAGGATTATTCACCAATAACTTCCTTATTCTTTACTTCCTCGCTCCCTGTTTTTAGAATATGGTTTGTGTCCTTGAACCAGGAGATCTATTGCTAACTGTTATGTCAACAAGCAGTTTACCAAGTTTTTAGTAATATTAAAGTTTTAAACCCAACTTTGCACTTGAATTGTCTGGTTAAGTAGACTAATAAACATGAGTTCCTTAATATCATTTCTTAAAAAAGGAATAGTGAGATGATATGAGGTTAAAACATTAAGATCAGTTTTACCTATCACAAATTTTTTTTTTTTTTTTTTATCTGGCAGCCATATTGCCTTATTCCACGTAGTGGGATTTTCCGAGGGACTTTTCCCAGCTTAAAGATTTATCTAAGGGGTATAAGTCCAATGGAATGTAAGTAGTAAAAAAAAACAACAACACATTTTTATGGAAGAAGGTAACTGAACCTTAACTAGTTAGATTCTTTTCATACATATTACTTTCCTAGGAAATGTATTTTTTTCTCTTCTTTTGAGAGTCACTCAGTCATGCAATACGGAGGAAGATGTCGATTTGGAATGTGGTTAGAACAAC
The DNA here is from genome assembly GCF_027579735.1 of Bombina bombina. NCBI lineage: Eukaryota > Metazoa > Chordata > Amphibia > Anura > Bombinatoridae > Bombina > Bombina bombina. The sequence goes on along the minus strand of NC_069499.1, from coordinate 215,342,717 downwards.
GTCTTAAACAAACTGCTAAACAGCCAATTGTTGTTGTATATACAGCACACATACTCCAAAGAGGGAAGACCACAAGGAAACAAAGTGTGATTAGTAGATCATTCTTTAGCTTACATTCCTGCTAAATTATTTAATTATCTATAACATTGTGCTATAAGCTGCATTTCCTCAGCGGGAAGATCTACTGCTTTAAAAAGAACAGTAAACACCTTGAGTTTGCATTATAAAATGTGTAGTTATGCGAAACCAAAGAACTTTGCAATAGACTTTCATTATTTAAACACTGAAAATTGTAGTTTCTAATTCTCAAAATTTTAAATGCACACTGCAGGCTTCTCATGGCTAACCCTGCTACATAGCTTTCCCTAATTGGCTTTAGCTGATAACAACTGCAACGCAATGCATTATATACTAACATTATGACCATGACTAGCCTTGTTGTCTAGACTCCTCCCAATAAAATGGTGGACAGGCTTTGGCTATTTAAAACAATTGCAGGAAAGAAGATGTTAAATTAAAAAAAAAAAATTAGACTTGCCAATGTTATTCTATAGCAATGCAACATAAATATTTCATTCCAAAGTGTTTGCCGCCCATTTAAAGAAGAAATTAGCCTCATAGTGTTAAATTGGGGCCAGAGGCTTAGGCGGTATGGCTTTGTGGCAGAGTATGGATGACTGGGAAGGGCTCTCACAGAGCACTGAGACAGCGCGTAACAGGAGGGCAGGTCTGTCAAAGCAATGTTTAGCATCTTACACCACTGCAGTAGCAAGACTTAATAAATTAAAAATTGTCTAAACACCTGGTTATTAGCAAAATTGATTTCATGAAAATGGGGTTATTTTATACTCATAAAAAGGTCTGGAAAATCTGAAAAACTTTGTTTTGTAAATACATAACTTTACTAAATGTCATGAATGCCTCATGATTTTAGTTTGTATGGGGTTAATGTTTCTCTCTTTTCTTTGTGTGCTCCACAGAAAATTTAGCAGTGCACCATTTTCTGCTATCCAAAGCACAAATTAATTGCAAAATTTAACATAAAATATATTTAATGATAACTAGAGCTAATTTTAGCGTAATATTGGCTTTGATTTTAGCCGGGTGGTCAGTTAAATCAGCCAGGTGCTGCACCCGCTAAAAATGTGGGGGGCGCACTGGTCCCGTATTTGTGTGTCTGCTATGCACAACTTCTGATCAGAACCATCTAAAATCTGAGCTTAATCAGGTACGGCATTAAAAGCAACAGCGATATGAGTCAATTTAAAACAAAAAAACAAAACAACTTTATTTGCTTCTATTATCAAATTAACTTAAAGGGACACTAAACTTAAATTCTTTCTTTCATGATTCAGATAGAGCATGCAATTTTAAGCAACTTTCTAATTTACTCCTATTAAATTTTCTTCATTCTCTTGGTATCTTTACTTGAAATGCAAGAATGTAAGTTTAGATGCCAACCCATTTTTGGTGAACAACATGTGTTGTTCTTGCTGATTGGTGGATACATTCACCCACTAGCAAGTGCTGTCCATGGTTCTGAACCAAGAATAGCTTAGATGCCTTCTTTTTCAAATAAAGATAGCAAGAGAATGAAGAAAAATTGATGAGGAGTAAATTAGAAAGTTGTTTAAAATTGCATGCTCTATCTGAAGCACAAAAGAAAAAAATTGGGTTCAGTGTCCCTTTAATTGTTAGTATCTTTTAATAAAGAGACACCAAATGAAAGAAGTATTTTTTTTTATATTAAACTGTACACCAATAAAGTTTATTTAGACTTCCATATCCCTTTAACACTAAGGGTTAGAGGGCTTGTTTGTTTTTTGTCTCTCTGAGCAAGAATATTTCCTTATACAGCTGTGTGTTACAAATAAGATTGGCAGCTGGCGTATTGTCTTATATTCCACAGTGTCATCTTTCTAAAGCGCCATTATTCACACTTTTCCAATATGCTATGGAAATTTCTCCCACTCTTAGGACCGAGCATCATCTGGAGGTAATTTGCAGCTTTGAATTTCTGCCCTGGATACCATATTTTTTTGGTACACACCAGCATAAAATACCTCAAATATCTACAGAACTGGCAAGTCAACTGAAGCTGGGAACCACACACAAACTCCAGAAGCCCTGCACCGACGTTCATGTAAATAAAGATCTCAAGAAAGACAGGGATTTAGATCTATATACTCAACAATGTCATTATTATGTACTTACTAACTAAACTGTCTATGTCTTTTAGAAAGTGCATGACCCTATTAATATAAATATGGGTTACACATCTAAACCCACTTAAACAAAAAACAGAAAAGCTGACTTTGTAATGCATGCATTATAAATAGCGTTTTTTTTTTTTTTAAAAGCAACTATTAACCAATGATACAAAACTAACAAACTGTGCAATAAATAAGGACATATAAAGTAATTCCCATGTAGCTATGCTGGCACAATGAAAAAGTACACTAATCATTTGTTTAAATAAAAAAATGCTGGTATTTATGATTTATCTTGTAGTGGGACTTATGCCTGGGACGGCAATTGGCCTCATCACTCAAATGTTTCCCTTTGTTAAAGGGACATTAAACAATTTAAGATGGTAAGAAAAAAATGATAAAAAAAAACCCCCTCTGCAATATACTTTCATTATTTATTTTGTCCCCCTTTCCTGTATTTCCATTTTGAAATTGTGAGCTTTTCAGTTACTGTTAGAAACGGAAGTGCAGGACATTGTTATATTCCACACAGCCATTGGCTGCACACTCTAGTGACCTATTTATAAAACTGTTCCTAATTGGTCACAGCAGAGAAACTTACAACATGGCAGCACCCATTTCTTTATAGATATTAAAAGTTCACACTACTTAAACCACTAATGAAACTCTAAAAAATACATCTACATCAGACTAATCTTATCTTTGCCTGCATCATTCTATCAAGTATGTATTTAGTGTTTAATGTCCCTTTAAAGGGTCATAATAAAGCAATATGCAATAAAATGCTCTTATGAATTAAATAACTGTATTTTGTGCACAAATACTTGAATGTAACTTTCCCTATCCCCTTGCATAGTAAGGACATCTATTACTCTGCTTTTTAGCCTAAAGGGCCTTTATTGTTTATTTTATAAAGGGAATTGGATACACATTAATTTTTCATTTAAAAGCCATTTAGAAAATTGAGAAGCCAGCCACACATTTTTACAAGCCGAGTAATGGTGTTTATATATAACCTTACTGTAGAAATAGTTAGGAGCCATACATTTTTTTTCTAGGAACAGATGGGTATTTAGGTACATTTTTAGAAAAAGAAAAAAAAAAATGGAATGAGAACAGACCTAAAAAATCTTTCATGATTCAGATACAGTACTCAATTTTAAACAACTTTCTAATTTACTTCTATTATCAAACTTTCTTCTTAATCATGTTGCTGCTTTTCAAAAAAAAAAAAGTTCAGGAGTGTGCACGTCTGGACCACTATATGGCAGCAGTTTTGCAAGAAGGTTATCCATCTGCAAGAGCCCTAGAGCGCAGCAATATTTCCTGCCATGTAATGCTGTAGACACATACCTAGGTCTCTCTTCAACAAAGAATACCATGGAACTGATCAAATTTAATAACATTAAATTGGAACTTTTTTTTATTTTATCTGAATGTTTGGGTTTCCTATCTCTTTAAAGGGACACTGTAGGAAGGCTAAAAAGCCTCATTTTTATACAGAGAGTATCAATGAAAATAAAAGTGCAATCACTGCAAAATATCCTTTTTACAGCATGAGTTGCTAGAATGCATCTAAAATTCAAGACTTACCATAAATCCTGAAATTGCCAAGCTCTGCTTTAAAATGGATAGTATAGTCAAAATTGACCATTCATAATTCAGATAGAGCATGCCATTTTAAGCAACTTTCTAATTTACTCCTATTATCAATTTTTCTTCATTCTCTTGGTATCTTTATTTGAAAAAGTAGGAATGTAAAGCTTAGGAGCCGCCCTATTTTTGGTTCAGAACCTGGGTAGTGCTTTCTGATTGGTGGCTAAATGTAGCCACCAATCAGCAAGCGCTACCCAGGTGCAGAACCAGAAATGTAATAGGTTACATTTAAATAAAGATACCAAGAGAACAAAGAAATTTGATAATAGGAATAAAATAGAAAGTTGCTTAAAATGGCATGCTCTATCTGAATCACGAATGGTTAATTTTGACTAGACTATTCCTTTAAAGTATCTTGCATTCACTTGCTCTCATAATGGGCAAGATTGCATATGCGGCATTGCCCGCAAAAGCCAGAGACACCGGTTTTTATGCGGTTTTGGTATCGCATATACAGCGCCGCATATAAATGTGGCGTGTATATATTTCACCTGTCGTCCGCAATTTTTACTCCCATAAGCTAACATAGAACCGGGTCACAAATCACTATCACATATTCAGCACAAGGACTTACATGGTGAAAATGGAGGCGGGCGCAGCAAGACTTGGAGTATGTGAGCACCGTAACTCCTTGAAAATAGTAACTAACACCTAAAGCATGCGCAATATCTATATACCTCCTGTTCAAATCAGCCAATAGGATTTCAGTAGCTCTCATCCTATTGGCTCAAATCAGCCAATAGGAATTCAAGGTACCCCATATTTAAACGCGTACCTTGAATTCAATCCTCAGTGTGTGGCGGTGATCGTACTAAAAAGATCTCCACTCTCCATGGCTCCGTGGTCCTGGTCTTCAGTTCCGTGCCGGCTTGTTCCTGGAAGAAGATAGAAGATATTGCCGCTTGGAAGAAGACTTCAGCGCCGGACTTCAGGAACTGTGAGTACCTATCTGGGGGTTAGACTTGTTTTTTTTATATTTTTGGGGGGTTTATTTTTTTTTTTGTGTTAGGTTTTTTATTTTGGGGGTTTCGTGGGTGGGGGGGTTACTGTTAGAGGGGGGGACTTAGTATGTTTTAAGGTAAAAGAGCTGTTTAACTTAGGGCAATGCCCTACAAAAGGCCCTTTTAAGGGCTATTAGTAGTTTAGCATTTGATAAGGGGGTGTTTTTATTTGGGGGGGGCTTTTTTATTTTCATAGGGATTAGGATTCATTTTTTTATTTTTGATAATGTGGTTTATTATTTTATGTAATGTAAGAATTTTTATTTTTTGCAATCTTAGATTAATCTTTTTTTTTTTTAAAGTAATGTTAGCTTTTTTATTTTAAATTGTTTGTAACTTAGTATTTTTTAATTTAGTTAATTGGGGTTAATTTAGGGGGTGTTAGATTAGGGGGTTTAGTAATTTAATTAGTTATTTGCGTTGTGTGGGTTATTATCTGGGTTATCTTAAGCGCCGACAGAAATTTGTATTTACACTCATTTCTGGACATCACTAGTTTATCCGACTTACGCACTTTATGAACTGCCGGCGCCGTATATGCGATACCCCGATGTGCGAGGTGAAATTACGGACGGTGCGGGGTTCAGCAATTACACTAAATGTCTGGCTCATAAATATCCTTACGGGCTCCTAATTTTTTAACAAATGTTAAAAAATTTAGGAGCCAGTAAGGATATTTATGAGCCAGACATACTTTTAGGAGCCAGACAGTGCAATTTGTATATAGATATAGAGAACAACCCAAAAAAATAGGAGCCAAGGGTAAAATTCTAGGAGCCAGTGGCTTCCTGGCTCCTGGGTTTGTCGTGCCCTGTTTTATATGATGCTATAAAGGAGAGGTGAGCAAGATTTTTTTCTACCAAATTCTGAAATAATTGATAATGATATAATATAGCAACTGTTAGAGGGTCATTATAGTGTTAATATTAGATGCTGTAATCCAATACAGCATCACTGGTGTTAAAATGACACGCTCTAATCCGTTATCGCATGTAATTTCAACACTAGCGACTCTGTAATGTTATAGCCGGGCAGTGCTACTAGCACTCCAGATTGGATCATTGCCAGTTTTGTGCTTGGAACCAGCAGTGCTGGGGACCTTGGGTGGGATTTTATGTATGTGTTTAACCCCTTTGCAGGTTTGTGCTTGGAACCAGCAGTGCTGAGGACCTTGGGTGGGATTTTAACCCATAGCAATACAGCAGTGACCCCAAAAGAATGGGTATGCTAAAGAAAGTTTGCTTCTATGTACTATTAGTAAATACTTGAATAAAGATGTATTAAAGATATATTAAAATGTAGCTTTTAATTAAATTTCTTTAAAAAGCAACAAAAAAATGTTATGAGAGCTGCTTGTAGCTCACACACACACTTAAAAACACACCACCAGTGTATATATAAGATAAATAGTAACTAATGTTGAAGTCAATATCGATCGAATACTGATGCAATAGAAATGAGGCTAATACATTTCCAGTAGCAACACTGAGTGCTGTGTCTTTAAATATCTTTTTTTTATCTATTGTAAGCTTGCTTGTATTGCTTTTCTTCAGACCAGACACAATATTGTTACTCACTCCTAGTGATACTAAGAGCATACCACACTTTAGCAAAATAGATCATAGTACATTTTTAAACTAAGTCAACGTTGGCTTCTAATATTGTTTGTAACAACTGGAGGGCAGATTAAAATACAAAAAAATCACCTAATTTAAATTAATCTTTGCAGTGAAATTAAAGGACATTCTAGTACTAATGTAATTTAGGATATTTGACTCTGGCATAGCTTTTTTTTTCTTTAATGAATAAGATAGAGCATGTGGCTTTCAGCTGGTTGCCAGTAGTGCATTGCTGCTTCTTCAACAGAGAATACCAAGAGAACAAAGCAAATTAGATAATATAAGTAAACTGGAAAATTGTATTCCCTACCTGAATCATGAAAGAAAAATCTGGGGTTTCGTGTCCCTTTAAGCAGGTTTTCCTTAAAAGGGACAGTATACACCTTGCAATTAGAAGACATTTCTGTTGCTACAGAATAATATATCAGCCAAGTCTTAATGTTTTTAAAGCAAATTAACATCTTTTTTACTACAGTGTTACTGCCTTTTTCAATAGCCAAACTCCACCCACCGTTTGCTTTATTTGGAGAAACCAATCTGGGCTTTAGCCCACAGACAAGGCTAGCCACCGTTATACAATTTGTATAAAGTGAATTGTTTAGTAGTTGTTATCTTATGAAGCCAATAACAAATATGTAGCAGAGTTAGCATTGAGAAGTCAGCAGGGTGCATTTCAAGTTCAGAGAATTAGAAAATTACTTGATTTTCAGAACAAAATTACATGAAAGGGGGCAAAATAAATAATGCCTGTATATTGCAAAATTGTTTCATTACGTATAACTAAACATTTTATATAACATTCTCAAGATGTTGTTTACTATCCCTTTAACCCTTTGATGACAGGGTTAATGTGTCTACATTGGAATATTCCGATCGGGTCAGGGGGCATCCCTATGACGCTAGGCACAGCCACCATGATCCGATCCCATTCAAGAAGCGCCGTTAGCTTCAGGACAGCCAAACAGCTAGGATGTTCCATGCCGTCCTAATGGAGCTAAAGCCCAGCGCAGTAAGGACGGCATTTAACATCCTAACAGCGTTAAAAGTTTAACTTGCCTTGAAATGTAAGCTCACAAGCCCATATGTCCTGTATATTACCTGTTTACAAGGTGACCTACATCATCATTTTTCTAGTTGTCTATTTGTTAAATGTAAAATGTTTTAGCTCAGCAGACTTTTAATGCTTTACAAATAATAAAAGAAAAAACTTTAAAAAGGGACAGTATAGTCAAAATTAAACTTTTATGACTCAGATAGGGCATGCTATTTCTAAAATACTTTTAACTTCTGCAAAGAGGTTAAACACAAAGTTAAATTCTGCTCCAGAACAGCAATGCACATCTGGGAGCTAGCTCTGGTGAACTAATGACAAGTTACAGGCATATGTGAGAAGTCACCAATCACCAACTAGCTCCCAGTAATGTGCAGCAAACTATACCAAGCAAACAAAGTCAACTTGATAACAGAAAGAGTCAGCCACAGAAGTAACTTATTCATAGAAGTCAAATCATAAGAGCTCTGAGCTACCTGTATAGTTGAGAACATCTTCAGTTTTGGGAACAAAAAGAGTAATTGATTAGAAGAGAATTTGGGGGTAGTTATGGAATTATTTGGCGGAGGAACAGTAACAGCACAAACCTAAGCACTTGTGGGGTTATAGGCAGTTATAAAAACTGCGCAAGGTGATTGTGTGAGAGATTTTATGGGAGCATTTGTTGGAGCATAAAAACCAAAGAGTCACAAAAGTATTTATGGGAACATTTGGTAGAACAGTTGTGTTAACAGTTATAGCCATTAGAGGGACCAAAAGTCATTTTTATATAAGATTAATATAAATCAGCAATTAAACACTACATCAGATCGAAATACAAAAAACATGATCAGAGATACAGCCATTGAAAAATGGATGTTCCCGGTCTCCCTTGTAGCCATAGATGTAAATAAACGTTTGATCTAAAAGTTATTATGTACAATGTAACAGGGTCACCTAACTTAACCTTTTAAAGCCGTTATGCCGTTCCATTCCGTCATAATTAGACTGGGCTTTAAAGCCGTTATGACGGAATGGAACGTCATAACTAACGGCTGTCCTGAAGCCTTCTGTGCTTCAGGGATTTAATCGCGGTCTGGAGGGCGTTCCTAGGATTGTAGGGACGCCCCCCAGATGCGATCCAATAATTGAAATCTCGCGATCGTATGCACGATCGCGTAGTTTCAATTTGTCTACATCGGAACAGTTGTTCCGATGTAGGCACTTTAACCCTGTCACGAAAGGGTTAAAGGGAACATGAATGTGCAAAAAGAAAATGCTCTAATATTTCAATCATTTTATTATTGCACTAGTACATAAATATAACTGTGTTTAACCCCTTCAAAATGATTAAACACATAGTTAGCTCCAGAGCAGCAATGCAATGCTGGGAGCTAGTTAAACAAGTCTGATGACAAGAGACAAATGCGTGTAGCCACCAATCATGACATGCGTTACCCGAGCAAGTTTAAATTTGACTTTACTATCCTTTTAAAGGGACAGTCTACTCCAGAATTGTTATTGTTTAAATAGATAGTCCCTTTATTACCCATTCCCCAGTTTGGTGTAACCAACACGGTTATATTAAAAAGGGAGTCAAGTCAAAATTAAACTTTAAAATGATTCAGATAGGGCATGCAATTTTAAACAACAAAAAGTATATTAATATAATGGTGTTTGTTATGCAAAACTTGTGAATAGGTAATAAATGGATTATCTATCTTTTAAAACAATAACATTTTTGGTGTAGACTGTCCCTTTAATATACTTTTTACCTCCGATTAGCTTGTATCTAAGCCTCAGCAGACTGTCTTTTTTTCAGTTCTTTTGACGGACTTGCATCTTAGCCAACCAGTACTGACTCATAAATAACTCCACAGGAGTGAGAACAATGGTATCTATATGGCGCACACATGAACTAGAGCTGTCTAGATGTGGAAACAGTCAAAATGCACTGAGATAAGAGGCTGCCTTCAAGGGCTTCGAGCCTACCTATGTTTATCTTTCAACAAAGAATACCAAGAGAATAAAACATATTTTATGATAAAAATAAATTGGAAAGATTAAAATCGCATGCCCAATCTGAATCATGAACGTTTAATTTTGACTAGAGTGTCACTTTAAGCCAATGGAGGCAGTTCAGTCTCACTAGGGGATTCCAACAAATCAGTTTCAGAGATATTTAAAAGAAAAAGCTGGCAAAATAAATACTGAACATACATTGAACATTCTATATTAAACAATTTAGGTGGAGCAATTATACGATCAGTCTGAGAATAATTAGGCAGAAATAAACTCATAAATCACATATTTATACAGATGGCAGCAAACAACTGTTTCCCTGCTTTATATGTGCTTATTTTGTCCAGAGATATCGTTCACATTTCTGTTTGAGTCTGTTTTTCATCAAACTACAACACAGGGCGCCCTAGCATTGCTAAATAGGTGGTTGAGTTAAGGTTATTTTTTAACAAAACAACATATTTATTGAGCAGACAGGAACATGGATAAATACCTATTTGGTTGCAAAGTTGTATATTTTTGAAGTATTCACATTACCTTTCTGCTACACATTTCTTAGCAACAAACACCCCTATCTAGCAAAACTGTAACAACACAAAGTGTCAAATCAATGGGAAATGCAAATTCAGCAATAATGTGCTGTTCTTCTTTCCCATAAATCTCTTGTTACCAACCACTAAATTGTTGTTTTTCTTATAAAACAATAATAATATTAAGTTAGATTTTGTCACTTGAGTGTTTATCTGCTACAGAATATTAAATTTGTGAAATTGTTCTATAACCACAAAAAAACAAACAGATAATTGTCATTCACTGTTAAACCCACTGTACATATTACAGGAATATCATATTCATAATCAGAATAGAAATACTGACTCTTATAAATTTACTTACAGACGTTTAGCTTTAAAAGTACAATTTAACACAAAATCCTTCATACAATGTTGTAATAGTGTAGAGAATAAACAAATGCAGTTTAAGTATAGTATGATATATTTTGCTTACTGTTACTGTAATTGTATAATGTTTCCCATTGTCCCCAGAGACAGAAGTTACAGTCCTCTGAATTTAGACAACTGCCCCTGCAACAGCCTATACAGTGACTGTTTGATCAGTGCAGGAGATATTTATTTGTATCCTTATTTGGCAACAGCAATGTAGATAAAATAAAACACTTTTTTTTTAAACCAGCATGTCCTTGCATTGCAAAACATTTATCCTGTATAAAGATCTCTTACAAAGTAATTACTGATATATATCCCTTTAAGTTCTACCAAATTTTAGATCCTCAGTAACTTACCCTGGAAAATGATTTATATGCAGGGGTTTTCCTTTATAGATACATAGCATAAAAGTTGAATGTCAAGATAAAAACCTAGGACTGTACAAGAAGCCTAAATAAGTTACGTAATGCAAACAGCAATCATAGAATGAACAAGTTGTAGGGAATCCTAAACAAAGCAATCACACTAATACAACTAGTCACTGATTTATTGTAGTCACACATAGCAAAGCTGTCAACACCACAAATTCATAGAATTCTCTGCATGCAAAAGAGCATAGCTCTTTATTATAATCATGTGAATGACTTACAGCTGCAACACACGAATCAAAACCCCTAAACTGATGTCACAAAGTTTATTTCAGCGATTCATAAGTTAATTCTTTTTACTTAATGTGGCTGTAATAACTGGAAGTGAAAAACTAACCTTGTAAGTTTATGTTAAAAGTCAGATTTAAAGGACGAAATCCATTATTCAGGATTGACTGTGCTTCCTTCAGTGCAACTTTAAGGAGAAACCACAATATTTCCCCCTCATTCAGCAGTTTCCAGAGTCCTTTCACACTCCCGTCCCCCTTCACTCTCTCCTGCTTTCTTTCCTCTGCCTCCTCTCTCTCTCCCCTCTTTCTGTTCCTTCAGGGGTAAGAATATGATCAAATTTCAGAGCCAGCCCTCCAAACAAGCATAGGAAATGACATCACCGACAGCACGTTAACTCTTTCACCTGCTAGGGGGATGGCATCATAGACTAGATAATGTGACAAGGGCAAAGGTTATTGTCTTCAAGGTCCTAGGTCAGATTTCAAGTATTCATTTAGGTAATTTACCGCTCCAGTACAGCTTCTGTATGTAGTGTGTGTGTATATATATATATATATATATATATATATATATATATATATATATATATATATATATATATATATATATATATATATATATATATATATATATATATATATATATATATATATATATATTGTCACACAGGTGTTTGCTATCTGCGCGCAGGACAAAAGCACTGCAGTATCAGGGTGACTAATAAAATCACGTTGCACGCATAAAATACATTGAATAAAATGTTTAAAATTATTATAAACTTGCATAGTGTGAACAGTACTACTGTAGACTATACGTTATGGGAGACGTTTATCTTCGGTATCAAATGCACAAATAATTTGTAATAATGCATTTTATTGTTTCTGGATTGGTGTGTGATGTAATTTTGCACATATCCCTCCCACCTTTCGTGTATTCAGCTCTAAGCATTATGCAAGAATTATTCAAATACATATGATTTTTGTAATAATAATAATAATAATAGCAATAATACAAACTGCCTTTCCGGTGACCATGCATGTACAAAATAAAGTGGTGACATATCTGTATTTTTCTGTCCACATGTCCATGAATAGGCAGGTTTGCTCAAAGTTCTATAAAAGGTGCATATCTTCCATTTCAAGCACGCAAAGAGACATTTATTTAAAGTTTGTAGCATAATTTGGTGCTTTAACAGTTACATATTTAATCTGTTTTATTTTTTTTTTGGCATATCACTGTTTGCTAGAATAGTGGGAGCTGTCCTTATTAGCCAGTGAACAATTTGTCCCTAGGGATGAGGTGTGCATTAACACCTCCTATTAACTTCATATCCAACTTAGTTATAAGGGCTCAAACATATGAGATTTCAGGTGTTAGTGAAAAAAATGCTGCAAAGGGCTTTAACATTAAGATACATACATATAAATCTTTAAAAATGTATATGTATGTTTATATATGTATACATATGTATTTATATGTGTATATATGTATTTACAGGCATATACACACATATATTTATATATAAATGCATTGGAGCCCTTTGTAGTTATGTGGATGAAAACATGCAAAAACCATATTTATTGTGTATTCATTTTTAAAAACGTGTTATAGTATATATTTACTGAAAATATTTAACATTCCAATGTTCTGCATATAGCAGAATATGTTCTATGTATTTTTAAAGATGTATTCCTATATATTTGTATATATCTATAACTATATATAATCATGTATATATATATATATATATATATATATATATATATATATATATATATAGGTATAGATACTGTATATATTGTACAAAAATACCATTTTATATATATATATATATATACATATACAATATATATATATATATATATATATATATATCAATATGTTTTTATGAATAAATAGAACATATTCTGCTATGTGCAGAACATTGGAATGTAAAATATTCATATTGTTATGTCTGGTTAGTGCACTTGAGAATATGCGATCGGGTTAGCACGTGAATCGGGTGTTAGGTTTTTTCCCCACTTTTGTTTACTCCATTGACTTCTATGGGGGAAGAGGTTATCTTTTGCGCAACAGTCTAATTGCGGTAAAAGTAATCTGTTTGCGCATGTTGGGTTAGCGCGAGCGCAATATCTTTTTACTTTTAACTCATAATACCAGCACAACCCGACACTCTCAAAAAGATTACTTTTAGCACAATTAGCGCTCTATCGGAAGCGGTAAATACTGTTCCACTTGTAATCTGGCCCATAGTCTGCTTCTGAATATACAGGTGAAATTCGAAAAATTAGAATATCTTGCAAAAGTTGATTTATTTCACTAATGCAACTTAAAAGGTGAAACTAATATATGAGATAGACTCATTACATGCAAAGCAACATAGTTCAAGCCGTGATTTGTCATAATTGTGATTATTATGGCTTACAGCTCATGAAAACCCCAAATCCACAATCTCAGAAAATTAGAATATTACATGCAATCAATAAAACAAGGATTGTACATAGAACAATATCGAACCTCTGAAAAGTATAAGCATGCATACTGTATGTACTCAGTACACGGTTTGGGCCCCTTTTGCAGCAATTACTGCCTCAATGCGGCGTGGCATGGAAGCTATCAGCCTGTGGCACTGCTGTGGTGTTATGGAAGGCCAGGATGCTTCAATAGCGGCCTTCAGCTCTTCTGCATTGTTCGGTCTCATGTCTCTCATCTTTCTCTTGGCAATGCCCCATAGATTCTCTATGGGGTTCAGGTCAGGCGAGTTTGCTGGCCAATCAAGCACAGTAATCCCATGGTCATTGAACCAGGTTTTGGTGCTTTTGGCAGTGTGGGCAGGTGCCAAGTCCTGCTGGAAAATGAAGTCAGCATCCCCATAGAGCTCATCTGCAGAAGGAAGCATGAAGTGCTCCAAAATCTCCTGGTAGACGACTGCGTTGACCCTGGACTTAATAAAGCACAGTGGACCAACACCAGCAGATGACATGGCTCCCCAAATCAATACAGACTGTGGAAACTTCACACTGGACTTCAAGCATCTTGCAGTGTGTGCCTCTCCATTTTTCCTCTGGGTCCTTGGTTTCCAAATGAGATGCAAAATTTGCTCTCATCAGAAAAGAGAACTTTGGACCACTGAGCAACAGACCAGGTCTGTTTTTCTTTAGCCCAGGTAAGACGCTTCTGAAGTTGTTTGTTGTTCAGAAGTGGCTTGACAAGAGGAATACGACATTTGAAGCCCATGTCCAGGATCCGTCTGTGTGTGGTGGCTCTTGATGCACTGACTCCAGCCTCAGTCCACTCCTTGTGAAAGTCCCCAACACTTTTGAATGGCCTTTTCCTGACAATCCTCTCCAGGCTGCGGTCATCCCTGCTGCTTGTGCACCTTTTTCTTCCACACTTTTCCCTTCCACATAATTGTCTATTAATGTGCTTTGATACAGCACTTTGGGAACATCCAACTTCTTTTGCAATTACCTTTTGAGGCTTTCCCTCCTTATGGAGGGTGTCAATGATGCTTTTCTGCACAACTGTCAGGTCAGCAGTCTTGCCCATGATTGTGATTCCTACTGAACCAGACTGAGAGACCATTTAAAGGCTCAGGAACCCTTTGCAGGTGTTATGGCTTAATTAGCTGATTAGAGTGGGACACTTTGAGCCAAGAATATTGCACCCTTTCACAATATTCTAATTTTCTGAGATTGTGGATTTGGGGTTTTCATGAGCTGTAAGCCATAATCATCACAATTATGACAAATTACGGCTTGAACTATCTTGCTTTGCATGTAATGAGTCTATCTCATATATTAGTTTCACCTTTTAAGTTGCACTAGTGAAATAAATTAACTTTTGCACGATATTCTAATTTTTCGAGTTTCACCTGTAATCCCCAAATTACAGAGGGCAGGAAAAAATGAAGAGGATGAGATTTCCAATACAAATATGGTGCAACCTATTCCAACCTTTTATCGGTCATTGAAAGCTGACTCCGTATGTTTGTCTGTTAACCGCATATGTCGTCACCATCATATCTGCAGAACCTTCAGAATTGCTAAGTACCACTGTCAACAGAAAAAAAATGTTTACTTACAAGGTTAAACTATTGTTCTGTTTGTTACTGAAACAACGGGGGTTAAACCACTCCTCTTTATTACTTTCACAATGGGATTTAACTCTTTTGTGACTGAAACACACTGAACAGTAATTTTACCTTCATTATGCCAGTGTTTTAACCCTTTTATGTTAGTAATCTATAGAGAAATTATTTGTTCCCTTTGTGCCAGCAACAGGTAAAGCTGTAGTTTAACACCTGCAGCGTGTGATACTAGAGTAATATGGGTTAAAACAGGGTTCTAGGACAAGAGTGTACCAGAGCTTCCAACTGTGCCTGTTTGAGACAGTCCCTAATCCTGAGCTCTGTCCTGCTATCCCTCTGAGTGCCAGTTCTGAGAAATCACCCTTAGCTTTGCCCACGGACAAACCAGACATGCACACAAACCGCCCAAACACACCCAATGGCTACACAGACACACCCATGATCCACCCACTATCTACTTGTGACCCTGCCCCCTCCTGACACCCGCAAAAAAATAGCGACACCCCTTCCTCACTTATACCTAGCCACAAATGCTGGTAGGTATGGGGTATAATTATTAATCCAAATGTGACAAGTACAGGTTGTAAGGAGGGATGAAGTAAGGTCATTTCAAAGTGAAATACTAGTGTTAAACTTAAAGGGACAATCTTGTACTTACAAAATATATGTGCAGTAGATGAGTGTGAATTTTTTTTAATACATTACCGCCTTGCTTGCTGCAGTTGTTTTTCATTAGTCATGCTCCTTCCTACCATTTGCCACAACTAGCCGCTACCATTATATTTGCAAACCCTCCATTGCAAACCCTATATTATTATCATCTTTTCTTAAACCAATTAGGGTTAGGCTTGTTTAGCTTGTCATGTACACTTCAATTCTTAGAACTGAAACCCCACAGTTTTTAGACTTAAATTACTGGAAAATGAATCCAAATAAATGACAGTATATTGTAAAGTTGTTTTCCTATACATAAGTAAACATCCTATTTTACAATATCAAGGTGCTTACTGAGCCTTTCACTTACTTGCTTTGCAGTGCCTGCCGGTGAGCCATTCATTAGGTTCATATCAATGCTTGCTATAATGTTTGTCTGTATCCCCATCTTGACCTGGAGAGAAAAATTTTAACTCCTTAAAATCAACATTAATCGGTAAAAAAAAAAAACTGTCTGAAAAGACAGATTTTACAAAATTCATAGATAAGCAACTGGTCTCACCCGACTAAAATATTCACTTGCTTATCATTGCTAAAATAAGTGATAACTATCATGATTTAAAAAAATAAATAAAAAAATAAGGTCTAGCTAAATATCATACACGTAGAACAACTTTGTTGTTGGTAAAGTATACTGATTGTGAGAGAAATACGAATACTGTACATGTCCCTGTATACGTAAGGCAGGGAAGGAGTAACCACTACAAATAGAATATAATCCAACCCTTGATTAAAAATGCATCTCAGATTAGGCCAATAAAATGCTGAAGGATAATTAAGAAGTAGTGATTATTATTATTATACTATCTGTTCCTGAAACTATCCACCTAATCAAATGTTTATATTATTCTTAGCATTCATTGGGTACAGTTAAAGGGACATGTTACTCAAAATAAATTCTCCTTCATCTATGGTACAACTGTAAGGAACAAAAAGTTGTAAGAAATATACCTGGCTTTTTCGTTATTTAAAGGGACATAAAACCCAATTTTTTTTCTTTCGTGATTTAGATAGAGAATACGATTTTAAACAACTTTCCAGTTTACTTCTATTATCTATTTTGCTTCTTTCTCTTAGTTTCTTTTGAAACAACAATGCACATGGGTGAGCCAATAACAAGGCATACATGTGCATCCACCAATCAGCAGCTCCTGAGCCTATCTAGATATGCTTTTCAACAAAGCATACCAAGAGAACGAAACAATTAGATGATAGAAATAAAATGGAAGGTTGTTTAAAATTGCATGCTTTCTCTGAATCAAGAAATAAAAAAAAATGGATTTCATGGCCCTTTAAAGGGACAGTCAACACCCAGCAGAACTTAATACCATCATTTAGATAATCATAATAAGATGCGCCTGCACTACCTCCCCTGTTTAATACCGCTAACGATATGAAGTAATCGTCCACAGCACATACGTTTTTCAGCTGTAGACATGGCCGCCAAACTCCTCCCCCTCTTCCTTCGTCACCCTTCTCTATAGATCTCAATGCTTGTTTGTGTTCTTGCTAATGCGCATGCGCATTAGAAATTCCTCTCTGCTAGCAAGCAGAAATTTGAACTGCTGCTGGGAATCGCCGTGACCGCAGGTAAAGAATCCGACCGAGGATTCTATTCTGATTGGCTGCTTATTTTAAAAAGAAACTTATTACGTTACATTGGGTGGAGTTTGGCAGCCATGTCTAGAGCTGAAAAAGGTATGTGCTGTGGACAATTACTCCAAATCGTTAGAGGTATTAAACAGGGGAGGTGGTGCAGGCGCATCTTATTCTAAGTATCTAAATGATGGTCTTAAGTTCTTCCCGGGTGTTGACTGTCCCTTTAATCTTATATCAACTAACCAGAGTATCTGCAAGAAGTTATATTTCAGCTGCTCTTTCTACTTTCCTCTGTACAGTTAAATAAAAAAAAAACAGACTGTCAGCATCTTCAGTTCACACTTTCCTTTGATATCATCTTATAGGATTTCACTGTGATCTTTTGAGATTTCAGGGGAACTTACATGCTAGATGCACACTCCTTTGAAAGTCCTAGGACAAACATCTGAACTAAAACATTAAAAGGACATAAAACCCAAAATTTTCTATCAAGATTCAGATAGAACATAGAATTTTAAACAACTTTCCACTTTACATCTATTATTACATTTTCTTATTTTTCCTGTTATCCTTTGTTGAAAAGCAGGAAGGTAAGTTCAAGAGAGTGCATGTGTCTACAGCACTATATGGCAGCAGTTGTGTAACAGTTATACATTAGCAAGAGCACTAGATGGCAGCACTATTTCCTATCATGTAGTACTTTGGGCATGTGCACGCTACCTGTCTAGATATCTCTTCAACAAAGAACAACAAAATAATGAAGCAAATTTAATAATAGAAGTAAATTGGAAACTTTTTTTAAAATTGTATTCTCTATCTGAATAATGAAAGAAAAAATGTGGGTTTCATTCCCCTTTAAAGTCTCTCTACATTGTGATATTTTGATTAGACATTTCAAGGTTACATATATTCCTTTTTTTACATAGAGAAGTTAATGGGATGTGGTATAAGATCAGTTTATCCAGCTGTTACTATCTATGATGCTAAATTTGCATAAAATATCCCTTTAAACACCACTCCATGCTAGTATATATTTAAAGGACTTGAATAAGGATGGGCAAATGTACTGAAAGTGTGATTCGTTTGTTAGAACAAATAGTCCTGTGGACATTCGTTTTGGACAATCGAATGTTGAAAAGAATGAAATCCATTAGGATTCGGTAATCAAATGTAATTTCTGGTTTTCGAATGTTCATAATTAGATCGAATATCCACATTTAACATTCAATTAAACAAATACTATTCAGAAGTTCAATAGTTAATGTGGTAGGGAATTTAGTAAACTGTTACATAATAGATAAAAATATATCAATTTGAATGTTTCAATTTCGAATATTGCATAATTTGAATATTACATTTAAAGAGAGCATTAGAAATACTATTACAAATATTGATTAGAATTTTTGTAATTTGAATATTGCATAATTCGAATCAAATTATTAGAAACATTTTAATCATATATTAAAGTTAAAGAAAGCATTAGAAATACCATTACATTAAACGAATATTAGAATGTTGTACAAACATTAGAAATTCAAAACAAACCAACGAATGTGTTAAAATTTGTTTCATTTTTTGTATGTTGCAAAACATTCGCCCATCCCTAGACTTGACCTACACCAAATTTTAGGAAGGATGATACCTCGAGTCATACCCTTTACAAAATAATGAAAAAAGTTCCAGCACAAATTTAAACATGTAACAGGTTTAGAACAAATACAAAATCTTTACCATGACTAGAAAAAAATAAGGAATTGAAGATTCCAGTAAATGGAATACACTAAAGGAAGATAGAACTTTAATTGAGGCAAAGAAATGACAAGCTCTACCTCTCCATGTTGCCACAAATTAATAACATTACCACACTGTTTTGTCTAATATCCACATGCTATCTAGTTGGGGTTCTGGGGGGGGATTGATGGGAGAAGATATGGACCATTAATATTTACTGTGGTACCCCATACCTCAAAGGTGCCAGCTGACTAGGAATTTCCACGGTATTACCATTTTTGTTACGTTCTGCGATTTATGCTGAGCAAGAAGAAATGTATAGAACGGTGAATTATGAATGAAAACAAAAATAATAAATAAATATAGGAATAGGTAGTAGAGCATGGTGTCCACAAGTACCCACTGTACCCTTGATTATTAGTTTTGTGGCCAGGTTTTTGCACCTCGAAAAGCGAAGGCCTAGAATAACTCCTGGTGCGATCATCAGTAATGTGAAGAATTAAAAACAATTATATAGCTATAATGAGCATTGTATATAATAATAATAATAATAGCAAATTATATAGAGCTTTTCTCTGGGTTGGGCTTAAAACGCTTTACACAAGTGATATATACATAAGAGGGTTAGAAGTTACAGATTTGATTCCTGAATGGCTTGTGTAACTAGGAAATAAGTAGGTCTTGAGTCTTTGTTTGAAAATGTCTAGAAGTGACTTCTTTCACTGTGTTTGGGAGAATGTTCCATAGAGATGGGGCAGCATGGCTAAAAGCTTGCAAACCACATTTTTTGGAATTCTTGGCAAATTTAGCTTCTGGGCATGTGCTGATCGAAGTGTGTGAGTTGTGACATGGGGCACCAATAATTATTTTATTTTGAAAAAGTTTTTATTAATTTCTTTTTTTTTTAATAACAAGTTCGGGTATATACAGTCAGGTCAATCAAAAACATTTCAAAAGATTGCAATGGTGTCCATCGTTTACATTTGATAATCTAGAGTCTATATGTATGGTGCACATTCGTCCTTAAAAAAAGAAGAAAATAAGTATAAACATTACTAGCAGTTAGCAGGCAAGAATAAAATCAAGTGAGGTAATTGTCAATCAATCGATCCATCGGTCCCGGCTCTCTCTTAAATATACATTAGTCTATCCGGTTAGTCTAACAGGACACCCTACCTCTCTGTCTTTTATCTTCAAGGTACATTATGTATGGTTCCCACTGAACAATAAACTCGTCTCTAGTATTCAGATTCTCAGCTGCCAAACTGGCCATTTCATAATGGTGAATTATTTTCTTTTCAATCAAATTGAAACTCGGGGGTGTGGATTTCCAATATTGTGCAATGCCAATCCTTACGACTGTGCAGATAGTTTTTACAAATTTTTGATGTTGTTTTAAAATATTGGGGATCGGGAAGTGTAGTAAAGCTTGTTCGGGAGATAGTACAATATTCTTATGGAAAAGCTCACTGAGTAACTGTGAGGCTTTCTCCCATATTTCTCTTACTCTATCACACTCCCACCACATATGGAGATATGTACCCCTAGCGTTGCAACCTCTGTAGCAAAGGTTTAGGCAGGGGTTCTCTGAACCCCCATATCTAGACGGGTAAATGTACCATTTAAATGCAACTTTAAGGTAGTTTTCTTTCAGCAAAGCATTATGTGAGAAGGAGAGGCCTTTGGCCAGGTTAGTAGTCCAAGTCTCCAAGGACCAAGTCCTATTTAAGTCTTGTTCCCACTTCAGTATGTGTGGAGGTTTGGTTTCTCTAGGTTTGCTATTGAATGTGGGATATAGTGTTGAGATTGTGCTGTGCATCGGTTCCTTAGCTAGACATAATGATTCGAAAGTAGTGTTCAATGGTAGTTTGGAGAGGTCAGTTACTGCTTTGGTTCTAGATTTTAGCTGCAAGTAATGATACCAAATGTTTTTGTCATTGGGGTCAATGTCTCTGTATTGTTCGAATGAGATGAAACCTCTGTCAGTATATACATCTGCAATTCTATACAGTCCTTTGTTAGCCCATTTTTTCTGTATGTGTGGGTCTATCGTAGTTTGTGGTAAGACTAAAGGTATTAGTTTTGATTTTTCCTGGATTAGGGGAAACTTGGCAGTCAATTTATTCCATATAAATATTGTGTGAGAGAGTGCTACATATTTACATAATGAGGGGTGGGCATCCTTTTTAGGGGTCCACAAGAGACTAGAGATCTGTTCGGTTTTGGCAATCTGTGATTTTATCTGTGTCCATAAGGGTTGTTTTATATGACTAAACCAATGTATCGTTTGGGCCATGTGGGCTGAATAATAATAAGATGTCAAATTTGGGAGACCCAACCCTCCGTCCCTCCGATGCGTACTCATGATTGTTTTGTTTATCCTGGCACGCTTGCCTTGCCATACAAAGCGCAAAATATCTCTCTGGAGTGCATTGAGTTCAGAAATGGGGACAGAAATCGGAAGGGAACGAAATAGATACAATAATTTCGGGAGCAGTGTCATCTTTGTTGAGACTATTCTGCCATAAAAGGAAATCTTAAGCTTTAGCCATTTCGTTATTAAATTCCTAATGTGAGTGAACATTGGTAAATAGTTTGCTTGGTATAAAGTATAAATGTCGGTTGTAAGATTAATTCCCAGATATTTCAGTTTTTTGTGGGCCCAGGTGAAAGAGAAATTAATTTCTAAAAGCTTTTTAGTGTGTTGGGGTAAGTTGATTCCAAGTGCTTCACATTTATCTTTATTTATTTTGTATCCAGAGAGCACGCCATACTGTTGGAGTAATGCATATAAAGGAGGGAGAGAAAGGAGGGGTTTAGTCAATGAAAGTATGATATCATCCGCGAATAGCAAAATTTTATATTCATTAGCCCCAATACGGAGTCCAGAGATATCGGGGTCATTTCTAATTTGAATAGCTAGTGGCTCAATACAGAGGGCGAATAAAAGAGGGGATAAAGGGCACCCCTGTCTTGTCCCATTTCTAATTTGTATAGGTTTAGATTGGTACCCTGAGAGTTTCACAAATGCTGAAGGTTGGGAATATAGTGTTGTGAGGGCATCAAGGAAAGCTCCTGTGATACCTGTTTTCTTTAGGACTGCAAACATATACTCCCAATTGATTCTGTCAAATGCCTTCTCTGAGTCCAAAGAGAGGAACAAAGAAGGCGTTTTTTCAGTAGTGGCCAGATTGATCAGATCGATAATTTTGCGGGTGTTGTCCGGGGCCTCCCTATTCCTAATAAAGCCAACCTGGTCCGGGTGGATCAGCCTCTCCAGGATGGGATTAAGCCTATTGGCCAGGATTTTTGTGAGGAGTTTTACATCCTGGTTTATTAATGATATGGGGCGGTAATTTTGGCAATGGAGCCTGTTTTTCCCCGGTTTTGGGATGACAGCTATTCTGGCCATTAACATTTCACTGGGGATTTTCTTTTTTTGCATTATGGAATTAAATACCTGAGAGTAGGGGAGTTAGTTCTTCCAAGAACAATTTGTAGAAAATTCCGGAATAGCCATCCGGGCCAGGTGTCTTAGAACGTTTTAGGTTTTTAATGGTATGTTTTATCTCGGATTCGGAGATAGGGGAATTTAGGCTGGATTTTTCATCCTCTGTAATTTTTGGGAGCAAGTTTGCGTCCAGAAAAGCATTTAATTTCTCAGCCCTATCAGTCGTGCCGTGCCGTGTAGGAAGGTTGTAAAGATTCTGATAAAAATCAGCAAAAGTGTTAGCAATTTGGAAGGGGTCATTAGTGTGTTTTTGGTCAGGTAGTTGGAGTTGTGGGACTGTGGTGCTTCTTGTTATATCCTTGAGTTTGTTAGCTAGCATTTTGTTGGGTTTGTTCCC
This sequence comes from Bombina bombina, assembly GCF_027579735.1. Taxonomy (NCBI): domain Eukaryota; kingdom Metazoa; phylum Chordata; class Amphibia; order Anura; family Bombinatoridae; genus Bombina; species Bombina bombina. Next base: position 215,319,594 of record NC_069499.1, on the reverse strand, counting down.
GTATATGTAGTAATGTGTGTCTATCTGTTTGATTGATCTAGCTGCTTCCTTATCTAGTATTTTGTTTATTTCATCGTTTATGGTTTTTAGTTCTGTTTTCTTTTTCTTGCTAGTGTTGGTCGTGAATTGGGATCTTATTATATTGGCCTTAGCTTGTAGTTGTGAGAGTTTAGCTTTCTGCTGTCTGTTTCTGTTATTAGATTCGGAAATCAAATTGCCTCTTATGTAGGCCTTTAGTGCTCCCCATACGAAGATGGGGTTAGGGGTACTGCCTGTATTTAAACTTATAAATTCTGCGATGCGTTCTTTAATCTTTTGTGAGATTAGAGCATCTTGTACTAGACTGGCATCCAGGGTCCAGGATTTAGCCCTATCTGGGTTTAAGATTCCTGTTATTGTAGCTTCTACCATGGAATGATCTGACCATGGACAGTTTATTATTTTAGCGTTAATTAGGAGAGGTATCAGGATCTGGCTAAGGAATATGTAATCTAATCTAGATTGAGTGTGATGCATAGGGGAGTAGTAAGTGTAATCCCTATCCTTTTCGTGTAGGGATCTCCAACTGTCAATCAGGTTGTGGTCTAACGTGAAATCTTTCAAGATGTATGATGTTGAGCCGGAGGATCTAACCCTGGAAGTTGTGTTTGATGTTTTATCTAGGTCACGGTCTAGAGATAGGTTGAAGTCGCCCCCCATAATGGTCTTGTATCTTTTCCACTGGGTTAGTAGTTTACTTAGTTTAGTCATGAAAGGGCCCTGGTGTTCATTGGGGCCATATACGTTTACAATGAGTATCGGGGTGTTTTGAATCAGACCTTTAACTATTAAAAACCTTCCTTCTCTATCCCTGATAATTTCTTCCTCTTTGAAGTTCAAAGAGGAATGTAGCAATATAGTCACTCCACATTTCTTTTTCCCACTGATCGCATGATATTGCGTTGGGTATGCTTTGTCCCAGTACTTGGGCGTGAAGTCTCTAGTAAAGTGAGTCTCTTGTAGTAGAACTATGTGAGCATGTAATGATTTATATGTGGAAATAGCCTTCTTTCTTTTTAGGTCAGAGTTGAGCCCTCTGACATTATGCGAAAGGATTTTTATAGACATATTGGGATAAAAAAGATTTCTTTAGTATATGTACCAAGAAGAGTGATGTTTAGTTTTATTAACCTCCAGGGGGCAGACAGGCCACAGACTGTAGCGAGTTTTGATTTGGGCCATGCTATTGGTGTAATGTTGAGAGTGAGAGAGCCGGGACTTACCTTGGGACCACACCGTGAGGACCAACCTGTATTCATCTTACAGCAATAGACACTTAGGTTAAGTTGAAATAATTCAGATGGATTAACCATATTAGACTGACGACATATCTGAACAAAGAAAAAATAAATGATGGTGAACAAAATAATCCAGAACTTTAGAGTAATATCCCTACCCAGGGAAAATTTGTTAGTATGTAGGGTGAAGGGTCATCAAAACAACATCTTGATCAGTATCTCCTAAACAAGGATTATTAAAGGGATGGGGAGCTAGGGAAAGGGAACTTTAGTGTGAAGGATCTCTAATGAGGTTACAATGACAGACATAACATTCACAATGATTACTAACCAATTTAGTAACAGTAACAACAGTATAAACATTAGTGCAACAACAACAGCATCCCCTGAGTGAGGCTCAGGTATAGCCTAACCTGCAATGGTAGTAATGGTAAAAATTAAATAATTTGCAACTCATAACTTTTAAAGTCTCTTCTAGAGAGATAGGTAGGCATTTTAGTTCTTTTAAGACTTGAATACCACAAGTCCAATCTTAGTAAACCAAAGTTAATGAGGCTCAAAGCTCTTCAGGGCCTTTTATTTTGTCAAGTCGGTGGGAGTTCTTCATCTTCAGAGGGGGTCTCAGTCTCCGACTGGGTATTTGAAGTATTCTTAGTTTTTCTTTGTCTCTTTGCTTGCCCCACCGGGGTCCACTCTTTTTGAATGGGTTTCCTCTGGGAATTCTTGTTGGGTGGAGTTTGGGGGGATTCAAAAGGGATCTCTAATCTGTGTAGTATAGATAGCCCTTCCTTGAGGTCTGAGCAGGAGTATGCAACATTTGCCTGGGTGAAGGCCAATTTAAAAGGGAAATGCCATCGGTATTTAATTTGAGCTTTCGTGAGTGCTAGTGTGACAGGTTTAAGGTCTCTCCTCTTCCTCAGTGTGATTGGAGCCACATCAGCAAAGACTTGGATGGAATGTCCTTCAAAGTTAATCGTTGGTGATTGTCTTGCTGCCTTAAGGATTAGCTCCTTGGCGTGATAATAGTGGAGTTTAAGGACAATGTCTCTAGTAGAAGACTGTTGGGGCTTGGTGAGGGCTCTGTGTACCCTGTCCATTAGGAGCTTGTCTGGTTCTAAATCTGGGACCAGTTGATGGAAAAGTGAGGTCATGGTTTCATCTAGGTTTTTGTATGTTTCTGGTAAGTTTCTGATTCGGAGATTAGACCTACGGGATCTATTCTCGAGGTCCTCAATTTGATCCTCTAATTTATGTATATATTCTTCATGGTCTGAGAAAGCTTTTTGTATATGGGGTATTTCTTCTGCTATCACATCCGTTTTTTCCTCTAGTTCTGCTGTGCGAGTACCTATTTCTTTGATGTCCTGACGAAGGTCGGATAATGCAGATTTCAGTTCTTCTTGAAATAAAGATTTGATTTGGGTAAGCAGTTCCTTGTTTTGGGTATCAGTCTGGGGAGACGCTGATATTTCTGACATGCTGGAGTCCAAAGTATCTCCCTGGGGGGGGAGCTTTTGTTCTGTTGTTTATGCTTTAGTTGGGATTTGGACAGACACTCCTTGACAGTTTGTGTTTTATTCTTCATCATGTGTTATGAAGGAAGACCCCCGAAGGGAAAGAATGTTGATATGACAAAAAACTCTGGTTTAGCCGACGACTCAGGGTTAAGCTGTATAGAGCAGAATTTTGTTACTGTGTCATTGGTGTGGGATGAGATCCTATTCTATGCATTAGAAGATACAAGGCTGATCTACTTCACCCACATTTCACTTTACTCACTGGATAAGCATCGCAGGGGTTCAGGGCAGCTTGAATAAATGTAAAGGTGACTTGCGTGTGTGATATAAGTTCCTCAGTCTGGTGACTTCTTTTTCGCCCCTTTGAACACTCCCAATGTGAATCCCAAAGAACAGCCTCTAGTGCTGCCTCTCTAGGCTCAGGAGATGGCGTTGTTATAATTAACAGGGGCGACGTGGTAAGGAACTGTACAGCCCAGGATGAGTTTTAATGCATAGTGATTATGTTATGTGACACTCTCAGTGATCCGGTTCTGAAAGGATCCCTTACTCGATCGCTTAAGCTTTTGGAAAAGGCAGGTTTTATCCTTTTATGAAGTGTAGGGTCTCCTAGGCTTCCTTGCTGGGAAATGGTCCTAGCCTGTGAGATTAAAGTACTCTGATTTTACTGCTCGCTTGCTAGGAGGCCTGTCAGGGGGTTGTTTTAGGTACAGGGAGGCCTGCATTGTGTCTTTGTGTTCAGAAACTCTTGCAAAGGATTTAGCCTTTATTTATTCTGTATTTTTCCCCTCCTCTATCTCAAGGGTGCTTCGAGGATCAGAAGTATCTGGTTGCCTCACCTTCCGATCTTTTATTTTGGGGGTTTCAGTACTCTGTCCCTTTTTGGTGCGATGGGTCCCTCAGGTCCCTAGGGCCTAGAAAGTTATAGTCAAGATGGCGGAGTTTTCACGCCAAAACGAACTCTGCTTGTTCCCCAATTTAGGTTTGTCACCCTGCTTGTGTGGAGTGTCTGTCTGAATGTCCCGTGATTACTTCCAATCCGGTTACTGTTGCGGGGGAATCCGTCTCCGGTATCAGCAAGTAGGCCTCCAGACTTCAGCTCCTCCGGTAATGTGCCGCGGACAGAACCGCTTCTCTGCTCCACCTAAAACTCACACCTGCGATCCTCCGGAGCGGAGCCCCGACCCTCCGGAGGAATGTATCTGGGTGATTTATGGAAGATGTGCTCCTTTCTTTGGTGTCATATAAGTCCGTTGTTGCGTGACGCTGCAGCTTGTTGCGCAGCAATTGTATGTAGCCTGGTGTCTTGGTATAAAAGCCAAAAATATTAATATCACCAATAATTATTTTAAATGGCTTGGTCCCTGATCATGCAGAGATTTGTAGGATAGCAGGGCTGTCTTGAGTAGTATGCACCATTTTATTGGCAGTGAGTGCAGAGAGTGGAGGATAGATGAAACATGGCAAGATTTTGGCTGGCCAGTTAGAAGCCTTGCTGCAGCGTTTTTTACTAACTAAAGAGGATGGAGTAGTTTTTCTGGAAGGCCATAATAATGCGCATTGAAGTAGTCCAAACGTGATGTCACCAATGCATTTGTGATCGGGGGAAGATCTTCTGTAGGAATCAAGTGCTTGATCCTGGCTATATTCTTTAAATGAAATGAGGTTTGTACTGTGGCTGATATATGATATTTCAGAGAAAGTTCGCTGTCAAGTATAACACTACAGTTTTGTCTAGGTTTAGTTTCAACCAACTAGCACTCATTCATTCCAAGAGATCAGCAAGACATTTAGTCACTGCTTCTACTGGAACATTTGAGTTTGGCTTGATATGGAGATATTTATATTTTTGTGTCATCTGCATAACAGTGGTAGCTGAAGCCATGTTGCCTTATGATATCTACCATTTGAAGAATATAAACTGGAAATAACATGGGAGATACAATAGAACCCTGTGGTACTCCACATGCCAATGGGACAAAGAGGTGCAAACTCTAGATGATATTCTCTGGCTTCTGTCAGACAGAAATGATTTGAACCATTCTAGAACTGTACCGCTCAGCCCACAGACATCCTGCAGACGGTTTAGTAAAATGTCATGGTCCATGGTGTGAAATGCAGCAGAGAGGTCAAGGAGGATTAGTATTGAGCACTCACCCCTGTCTTTTGCCATCCTTTTTTGCCCATAACAACGCAGTCTCAGCAAAAAGTAACCAAAAGTATACAGGCATGTTCAACAAAGCTATCGATGGTCACAATAGTACATTCAAAGTATAATTTATTATAGCTAATAAAAAGTGCTTAGTCCAATGGTTTAGCTCAATGAGTTACTCAAAGAGCCTAACAATTCTCCTCAAAGACCTTTACTAGTTAATGGAGTAAAGGAAAATAAACCCATCCATAATAATAAAGTAATGCAGAACATTGACTAGCAACATTCATTATGTACTAATTGCATGGGAATATGAACCTCTACCACCACATCCCCTGAAGCATTCCCCACTGCATCTCTACGATGGAACTATTTGGATTAAGGTATCAGCGATAGACTACTTTGATGTAGGTCTCCTACAGGCTAGCACAATAAGTAAAAGTGGTACCCTTCCTCAGAATCTCAGCCCATTTTTTTCCCCCTGCCATGTAATATTCAGATCAGATTCCCCTCTAGTTATTAATGGTAATTTTACATCATTGTTAGGAGTGTTAAATACAGCATAACAATTAGACATAGGGCCTTTAACCCGCTGATCAGTTAAGCATAAATGTTCTAAATAAGTGTTTGATCCCCAGGTCTTGATATTGGCAACTTCCACAATTTAAGACTTTAGTTGTAGGTAATGGAACCAGCAAGATTGATCTGCTTGGTCCAATTCCTTTTACTGAGAATATGTCAGAGGGGCTATCCGATATTGGTCTCTATTTACCTCATCAAAAGTAGAGTCCAAGCTAATTAGATGTTGCCTTTGATCCTCCTTGCTGAAGAATGGACTGCTTGTTAAAGGGCCATAATACCCAAATGTTTAAACACTTGAAAGTGATGCAGCATAGCTGTAAAAAGCTGACTAGAAAATATCTCCTGAACATCTCTATGTAAAAAAGAAAGATATTTTACCTCAAAAGTTCCTCAGTAGCCACCTCCCATTGTAAAGGATTTCTAAGCAGCATTTTAGTGTGTCTGTCCTGGGACATCTGAAGGGACGAGAATCGTGCACTCTCATCTTATTTCATCAATCAGGTAAAGGAAGTTTACAATGAAATCTCATGAGAGTCAAGTCAAATCTCATGAGATCACAGTAAAAGTTCATGACCTCAGCACTGCTGATGCTGATTGGCTACTGTTCATTTCTTCATTTTTTTTAATTTTTTTACCTGCAGCTGGGAGCAGCTGAGTATAACTTTTTACACAGAACTTACTCTGCTGAGCTGAGGAGATTGTGAGGTAAAATATCTCAGGTGATATTTTCCTGTCAGCTTTTTATAGTTATACTGCATCAGTTTCAAGTGATTTAGCATATGAGTATTATGTCCCTTTAAGTTTATTCCAAAGAAAGATGGTGTGGGAGACAGAAGTAAACACTTTCCCACACAACGGCCTTGATTCTTTAGCGGACCATGGCAGATTATAAGTAGGGTGTAGATTGACCATCTCAGCCTCTAATCGTACCCAGAGGATGTTATCCCTAGTATTATGTCAAAGTGCAGTTTGTGCTATTCTAGCAACATAATAATATGAGATAAGATCAGGTAAACCAAGTCCTCCTACGCGCCTACACCTGGTCAAAGGAACCCTATTTACCTAGGTTCTTGTCCTCTCCAAACAAATTTAAGGGTGTCTCTTTGCAGTTGCCTGATAGAATCCAGTTTAATCATGATGGGTAAATATTGAAATAAGTTTAATAATTTAGGAAGAAATCAATGTCTATATTTTTTAAAAACATGTTAAATTGATCAATAGGAAGTGACTAAGGTGGGATGGCATTTTTAAACCATTGGCTTCTCCAGCTAAAAGTGTATTTAGTGGTCGATTTATCAACTTCTATGGCAGGCTTTCACCTGCCTAGAACTGCAGGTTCTCACAAGAGAACCTGCACGCCGTATTTAACAAGCAGCAGTCATCAGACCGCTGCTTTGCTACCCTTTCGCCACCTCTTAGGTGGCAGATTTTAATCTCCTCAGTCTAGTCCAACCAGGGAGATTGACAGCTCCTTCCTGCGTGTGATTGGCTGGGCGCGGGCGGGCTTGCACTCGAGCGCAAAATAACGCTTGTGTGAAATGCTGAATTTCGCCAGTGAAATTAAGCCCGCCAGAGGCGAGCTGCAGTGGACAGGGGCACGCTTGATAAATCGCCCCCTTAGGCTCCTATTTATCATGATCTGTGTAGACAAGGTTGCCTGACAGGCCTCTGATGAAGCATCCGCTGACGGAAATTAACATTGCACAAGCAAAAGCTCTTGCAGCCCTGCCCTCTGGAGGCAGGACTTGTCAATCATCCTGGACAAATGAATCATGGAGATTTGACATATATACATATACATCCTTATAAATAGTAGGCCAAAGTACCTAAGTACATTTTTGAGTGGCAATTATCATAGGTAACTGAAAATGAATGTGTGCACTATTAATAGCAAGTTTTAAGAAATTGTGGTTTGTGCCACTGATTTTAAACCTATGCAGCTTTTAAAATGTAGGTTACAAACACTAGTCTTATCCAACAGCTGTGGCCATTGCATTTTTAAATCTGTGCTCATTTTAAAACTGAGTTAATAATTTTTTTGGTTTGGTAATAAATAACCAAGGCCCTAGTTTAGAAAAGTCACTGTTTAGTGATTTCCAGATACACGCAAAACCTTTTAATTCCAAGGCTTTCTGGAGTCTACTCAAAAATAGAACAATATAAAGGTTCAACCCATTCCCTGAAGAGTAGGCAATGAGCAAGCCAGAAGATCTGTATTTGACTTATTTTCAGTACTTTAAAGAGCACATACGCATAATTTACTGACAGCACTCTGCATTATTTAAAGATAACCAGAAATATAACAGGATGCTAAAAAATAGGAGAAGGTATCAAAATAGGGGGAAAGTATAGCTAATGGAATTTAAACTGAGCTGTGTGGAAAAATGATTGCCAAAAGATACAGCTTGAGAAAGGGTTGGATTGCCTAGAAACTGCTGTATCTCATTTACAATAGGATGTGGCTAGTGAGAACTTTTTCAGGTAAAAAGGACCATTTTTTTAAAAAAATAGCTAGGCATTGCTATTTCTTGTAAATTAGCACTGATTGGCTAAAATGCAAGTTTGTCAAAAGAACAGAAATAAGGGGCAGTGTGCAGAGGCTTAGATACAGGTAATCATAGAGGTAAGAAGTATATTAATAACTGTGTTGTTGATGCAAAACTGGGAAATGGGTAATAAAGGGAATATCTATCTTTTTAAACAATAACATTTCTGGAGTAGACTTTACCTTTAATTCAAAGTCAAAATTGTTTGAAAAATACATTATTTTTCTATTGTAAATTGAGCTGAGCATGGGGAATTCACTGTAAGAACCTTTTAAAATTGCAAAATGTACATTATACTCAAATTTTTTTATCATGTATAGGAAAGTGAATCAGTTAAACATGTTTAAAGAGATCTAAAAAAGCCTGTTTCATTACTTAATAGAAATCATTGTATTAATCATTTTAAAAGGAGTTTACCTTTTTTTTTTTTTTTTTAACTTCATTTGTACAGGGTCTGTTAACTTTTTCACTACCAAGAATTTCAGAGACAAACGTGTTCAAACTACCAGAGAATTTTATTTTTAGCATTTTTGCTATCACTCCGTTTAAACAGAAATAAAGGATTTTATTTTTTTAAAAACTTTATATATATTTTGGCATAGAAATATATATATATATATATACATATATATATATATATATATATATATATATATATATATATATATATATATATATATATATCTTTACATTCCACAAAGACCTGTATATTTCTAACTGTAGAAAAATCTCAAAATGTTTTCATTGTTATCCTCTGAGTCAGCTAACGTATATATTTTTGGCTGTTTTTGATCATGTTAATATCTTTTATTCTACAGCTATATCTAAAATGATGTAGGGCTAGATTATGAGTGGAGCGCTAAGTGTAACACCCAAGCGATAAGGGGTATTTTGCAGTTATTTGCATGGGTTTGAAAAATCACGCATTTTACGAATTGAAATTAAATGCGTTTGCTTGAGCGCAATCAAATTTAACGCATGTCGGGTTAGCACAACTTCAGAGCTCTGGTCAATTGTTATGCAACATATCAAAGTACAGTTACACTCATAATAATAACACTGTCTGATAAAAATTACTTTAAAAAGAGTGCATTAAAAAGTTATAAGGGCTCAAAGGTCTCACAGGCATGCAAAGGGCTTCAACATACATACATACATATACATGTCTAAGGGGCCCATTTATCAAGCTCCAGATGGAGCTTGAGGGCCCGTGTTTCTGGCAAGCCTGCAGGCTCGCCAGAAACACCAGTTATGAAGCAGCGGTCTAAAGACCGCTGCTCCATAACCTGTCCACCTGCTCTGAGGAGGCGGACAGACATCGCCGCATCGGGTTGATTGACACCTCCCTGCTAGCGGCCGATTGGCCGCGAATCTGCAGGGGGCGGCGTTGCACCAGCAGTTCAAAAAAGCTGCTCGTGCAATGCTGAATACGGAGAGCGTATTGCTCTCCGCATTCAGCGAGGTCTGTCGGACCTGATCCGCACTGTCGGATCAGGTCCGACAGACCTTTGTTAAGTAGGCACCTAAATATGTATATGTGTATACATATATATATATATTTGTGTGTGTACATATGTATTTATGTGTTTTACTGTACATATGTCACATTCCACTGTTCATCACTTACAATATAATGTCATTTTTATTGTAAATACATATTTCTATATATATATATCTGTATATACCTATACCTGTATATCTATTCCTATAGATATATAGGTATAAATATGTATTTTACATGACCAGTATCAGATATATATAGAAACATATTTTTAATAATAAAAAGTATAAAACATACTGTAAAATATTCTAAATAATCCATAGAATCCATTTATATTTTTTACGGTATGTATAATAATTGTTCAAAACTTTTATAATTTTTTAAAATATTTTATATGTACTATTTCAATAACGCGCCTTAAGATTACTAACGGCTAGATTTAGAGTTCTGCGGCCAAAGGGGTGCGTTAGCTACGCGTGTATTTTTCCCCCGGCACCTTTTAAATACCGCTGGTATTTAGAGTTCACAGAAGGGCTGCGTTAGGCTCCAAAAAGGGAGCGTAGAGCATAATTTACCGCCACTGCAACTCTCAATACCAGCGGTGCTTACGGACGCGGCCAGCTTAAAAAACGTGCTCGTGCACGATTCCCCCATAGGAAACAATGGGGCCGTTTGAGCTGAAAAAAAACCTAACACCTGCAAAAAAGCAGTGTTCAGCTCCTAACGCAGCCCCATTGTTTCCTATGGGGAAACACTTCCTAAGTCTGCACCTAACACCCTAACATGAACCCTGAGTCTAAACACCCCTAACCTTACACTTATTAAACCCTAATCTGCCGACCCCGCTATCGCTGACCCCTGCATATTATTTTTAACCCCTAATCTGCCACTCCATACACCGCTGCAACCTACGTTATCCCTATGAACCCCTAATCTGCTGCCCCTAACCCCCACCGACCCCTATATTATATTTATTACCCCCTAATCTGCCCCCCCCAATGTCGCCGCTACCTACCTACAATTATTAACCCCTAATCTGCCGACCGGACCTCACCGCTACTATAATAAATGTATTAACCCCTAAAGCTAAGTCTAACCCTAACCCTAACACCCCCCTAAGTTAAATATAATTTTTATCTAACGAAATAAAATAAATCTTATTAAATAAATTATTCCTATTTAAAGCTAAATACTTACCTATAAAATAAACCCTAATATAGCTACAATATAAATAATAATTATATTGTAGCTATTTTAGGATTAATATTTATTTTACAGGCAACTTTGAATTTATTTTAACCAGGTACAATAGCTATTAAATAGTTAATAACTATTTAATAGCTACCTAGTTAAAATAATTACCAAATTACCTGTAAAATAAATCCTATCCTAAGTTACAATTAAACCTAACACTACACCAAATAAATAAACTACCTACAATTACCTACAATTATATCAACTAAACTAAATTACAAAAAAAAACAAACACTAAATTACAAAAAAAAACAAACACTAAATTACAAAAAATAAAAAAAGATTACAAGAATTTTAAACTAATTACACCTACTCTAAGCCCCCTAAAAAAATAACAAAGCCCCCCAAAATAAAAAAATGCCCTACCCTATTCTAAAATAAAAAGTTTACAGCTCTTTTACCTTACCATCCCTTAAAAGGGCCTTTTGCGGGGCATGCCCCAAAGAATTCTGCTCTTTTGCCATTAAAAACAAACATACAATCCCCCCCCAACATTACAACCCACCACCCACATACTCCTAATCTAACCCAAACCCCCCTTAAATAAACTTAACACTACCCCCCTGAAGATCTTCCTACCTTAAGTCGTCTTCACTCAGCTGAGCCGAATTCTTCATCCAATCCGTGCAATGTCTTCATCCAAGCGGGGGCTGAAGAGGTGCATCATCCGGCTGAAGTCTTCATCCAAGCGGGGGCTGAAGAGGTCCATCATCCGGCTGAAGTCTTCTATCAAGCGGCATCTTCAATCTTCTTTCTTCCGGCTCCATCTTCATCCCGCCGACGCGGAACATCCTTCCTCCACGACGAACTCCCGACGAAAGAAGGTTCCTTTAAGGGACGTCATCCAAGATGGCGTCCCTCGAATTCCGATTGGCTGATAGGATTCTATCAGCCAATCGGAATTAAGGTAGGAAAATTCTGATTGGCTGATTGAATCAGCCAATCAGATTCAAGTTCAATCCGATTGGCTGATTGGATCAGCCAATCAGATTGAGCTTGCATTCTATTGGCTGATCGGAACAGCCAATAGAATGCGAGCTCAATCTGATTGGCTGATTGGGGGCTTAGGGGGCTTAGAGTAGGTGTAATTATCTTAAAATTGTTGTAATATTTTTATAATGTTTGTAAATTATTTTTTTATTTTTTGTAACTTAGTTCTTTTTTTATTTTTTGTACTTTAGTTAGTGTATTTATTTGTATTTATTTGTAGGTATTTGTATTTAATTTATTTAATGATAGTGTTGTGTTAGGTTTAATTGTAACTTAGGTTAGGATTTATTTTACAGGTTATTTTGTATTTCTTTTAGCTAGGGAGTTATTAAATAGTTAATAACTATTTAATAGCTATTGTACCTGGTTAAAATAAGTACAAAGTTGCCTGTAAAATAAATATTAATCCTAAAATAGCTACAATATAATTATTATTTATATTGTAGCTATATTAGGGTTTATTTTACAGGTAAGTATTTAGCTTTAAATAGGATTAATTTATTTAATAAGATTTATTTTATTTTGTTAGATTTAAATTATATTTAAATTAGGGGGGTGTTAGGGTTAGGGTTAGACTTAGCTTTAGGGGTTAATACATTTATTATAGTAGCGGTGAGGTCCGGTCGGCAGATTAGGGGTTAATAATTTAGGTAGGTAGCGGCGATGTTGGGGGGGGCAGATTAGGGGTTAATAAATATTATATAGGTGTCGGCGGTGTTAGGGGCAGCAGATTAGGGGTACATAGGGATAATGTAGGTGGCGGCGGTGTGCTGTCGGCAGATTAGGGGTTAAAAAAATGTAATAGGGTGGCGGCGATGTGGGGGGGCCTCGGTTTAGGGGTACATAGGTAGTTTATGGGTGTTAGTGTACTTTAGAGCACAGTAGTTAAGAGCTTTATGAACCGGCGTTAGCCCAGAAAGCTCTTAACTCCTGGCTTTTTTCTGCGGCTGGAGTTTTGTCTTTAGATTTCTAACGCTCACTTCAGCCAAGACTCTAAATACCAGCGTTAGAAAGATCCCATTGAAAAGATAGGATACGCAATTGGCGTAGGGGCATCTGCGGTATGGAAAAGTTGCGGCTGGAAAGTGAGCGTTAGACCCTTTCCTGACTGACTCTAAATACCAGCGGGCGGTAAAAACCAGCGTTAGGTAACGCAGAACTCTAAATCTAGGCGTAAGTTTTCATGTGAGCTAACCTTACCACGTTAAAATCAAAATGGTGAAACACGATGCACAAACGCATATTTTACATTCCTATGTTCTTCACATAGAAAATAATGTACTTTAATTATTAAACATTAATAATTCATCTTGGGTTTAGTGCTCTTGAATATACAAGGTCGGTTAGCGCATGAGTATGGGTCTTAGTTGTTTTTTTGTGTGCATTTTTTGCCTGCAACATTGAAGTCTATGGGAGAAGAAGTTAACGTAGTTGCAATATTTTTTTGCATGCAAAATTTTTACTTTCAACTTTACGCTTGAGCGGGAGTGCTAAATTTTGCTCCACTTGGAGCAAGAATAATTTGGTATAGCAAAACTGCTCAAATTCTTAAAATTTAACCTCAAAACTATATATATATATATATATATATATATATATATATATATATATATATATATATATTTATATTTGTTTTTTTAAGGTAGACAACCATGGTATTGATCTAAGCCTATTTTGATATATTTCATGCCACCATTTGGCCGCTAAATGCGATCATATGAAAAAAAAAAATAGATATATATTTTTTTTACAAACATTGGTTATCTCACTTAAATTATTTACTCACAACTACTGCAGTCATAAGGCAAATTGTTGTAAAAGCTTCTCTAGGACCCCTTAATTCATAAATGGCAGAAATGCATGTCTTTGCCATTATTGTTTGGTAATTAAAAGGCTACTAATTGCGGCTGTTCATAACACTTCTGAAATATCAGGCAGTGAAGGGGTTAATTAATTAGCTGCTAAGGGTAATATTTATTGTAATGATTACCCTACCACCTAACACCTACCAACTCCCTCATCCTTACCTGTTCCCTCCCAAACAGAAATCTTCCCTCCCCACTGGTCACCGCCCTCTTAGATACCGGCAGACAGTGTGCCAGTACTCAGTGTAAATAAAAGAAAAAACAAGACTCTATTTCTGTTTAAATCGAGTGATAGCAAAAATGCTAAAAATTCTCTGGTATTTTGGGCAAGTTTTTGGCGTAAAGTCCCGGTAGTGAAAGGGTTAAACATTAATATTAGTGTAACGTCTAATGATGGAAATGAAATGTTTGATCAGACAGATGCCTGTATTCCTTACTGAAAAGGCTATATCATATGTCCCTAGTATTATTATTGATGTTTGACACGTGGTATCAGTTTACAATAGTTACTTTGTTCGCACATGATCACTGGATAATATATTAACTTAAACCTTCAGAGGTTAATGTTTAAATACAACATTGCTTACATTCTTTACAAAAGTAGTTTAAAAAAACATTGTGTAGCCCAGTTTAATCAGAGTCTATTTTCTTTGTAATTTAAACAGGCTGGTTGTAGACCTTAAAAATTAGTGGTAGTAACAACAATTGTTACAAAGCTACAAATCTGTGATAGAGGTTGGTACTGGCATGGGGGTACCTTAATACTTTCTTACAGCTTATTGCTGCTTTTCTCCTATTTACTTCTCATCCGGGGTATTTAAAAGTGTATGTAAAATGCAAACAAGTATTGACAGCAGAGAAGCACTTGCTAAAAATGCAACTTGCTCTAAACAGGGCTTCAAGTTTTAATCACAATGGAAGAAAATGCAGAATCAGCTCCTTCCTACTGTCAGATCCATCATGGATAAATAAAGTAGGCTTTAAAGGGATATACAACCTAAAAATGTTCTTATGTGATTCAGATAAAGCATACAATAAAAAAAAGTTACAAATGTAATTGTATTATCAAATTTGCTTAATTCCCATGGAATTCTTTGTTGAAGAAATACCTAGATAGGTGTCTGGAGTGCTACATGGCAGGAAATAGTGGTCTATTGCAAATGGATACAGTTCTTACAAAAACTGCTGACACTCCTGAGCTTATGTTCCTGATTTTAAACAAAAAGATACCAAGAGAACAAAGAAACTTTGATAATAGAAGTAAATTAGAAAGTTGTTTAAAGTTAAATGCTCTATCTGAATAATGAAAGAAAAATGTTGGGTTTCATATCCCTTTAAATGCTGCATTGTTGTTATGTTGTATTCTATTTGTGCAGGTGATAACAATGGTACCTCTGCAGAGCTGTGTAATAGCCCCCCATACCAACACTCTTTTAAGCTACAGCCCAGAATGATATTGTTATGCAAAGTTTATATTTACTAAGACTTTAACATCAAAAGCCAAGCCCCCAAACTGTTCTACATATGGAAAGATTGTCATGCACTTGTGCTGTACCTTTCACACACTTCTCTCAGTTTCTAGAAGTGAAATCAGGGATCACCCTGATACATACACAACACAAACCACACCTTCATCATGCCCTACCCTGCCCATTGATCACATATGACTCCCCCATGCCATGATTTGACCTAGAACATCCTCAGTTCTGCATATGGGATTTCCTGTCTCATTTTAAGCTTCACAGTCCTGGACTGGATCTGGGAAATGTTGGAATACATGTAATGGGAAGCATGCCACAAAATGTAATACAAAGTATTACACTGTTATACAGTCCAGAGTCTAATCTGGCTTATAAAAATATATTAAGGGAGAAATGGTTTACAGTCTGATAAGTAAGCAGGGTAATGCACAAGTAATCAGGCAGCAATCTAGTAAACAAGCAAGGCCATACACAGGTAATCAGGCAGCAAAAGGTTCATTGCAGTAGCTTTCAGTAAGCACTATCTCGTATACAGGCACAGGCATAAACAGCTTTTCAGGTAGTAAGAGGTTAAACCTTTAGTAGTATACAATAAGCATAGTCTGGTAATCATGCAGGTCAAACACAGGTTATTAGGCAGAAAGAGGTAAACATTTTAGACAGACCAAATCAATGCAGATGGAAAAACCCAGTGGGTGGGAATACAGGCCACATGTGAATATAGTAAACCACTAGGACTATTTCAGTCATTTATGTCAAATGGTTGTAATTTGAGGAATGCAATAGCCATAGAGGCAGTTGGAGAATGGAGAGAATGAAAGACCTACACAGAAAACAGAATAAAGAGGCAGGAATAGGCAGTGGAAGAATGAGTCCTACAGGGCAATAGAGAAAGGTATTCAGATGCATCTGTAGGTACGTAACTGCTAGTGTTTGCAGACCTGAGTAGATAACTGTTTGGAGTCTCATACAGAGGTTTAATTCTTATGGATGAGCCGGGACAAGGACCAGAGCAGGAGCAGAAGCAGGATGGCCAGTATTTAGCAGTCTCCTAATCTGGAATAGGACTGGTTAGTAGTTTAAAAGCAGAATAAGATTTGGCAGTGTTATAGTGTGAAGCAAGTTTGGTCAACTACTGGGACGCAGAACTGTACATGCTCTTAGGATGGACCAGGTCAGTAGGTTATTTGCATGGCAACCTAGAAACAGGAAATGACTTGACAATCTCTTTCACAGAAAAAAAAGCCATGGCAGGTACAGATTGAGACATCTTGACCTAATGTGAATGCAACTTCCATAGGAAGTGTTTTACATATCTTTATAGGCAAGGACTTGTTACAACCTGGTTCACCTGACTAGTGCAACTGCATCTATAAATCTAGTAACACCATCATAGAAACATAGAAACATAGATATTGACGGCAGATAAGAGCCATAGGCCCAGCAAGTCTGCCCGACCTTACCTAACAGTATAAACTTATCTAGTTCGTAGGATAGCCCTATGCTTGTCCCATGCATTTTTAAAGTCCCCCACAGTGTTTGTTGCTACTACCTCTTGAGGAAGTTTATTCCATAAATCAATCACTCTTTCTGTAAAGAAGTGCTTCCTCAAATTACTTCTGAATCTACTACCCTTTAGCTTGAGCTCATGACCCCTTGTTCTTGAATTTTCCATTTTATGTAAAATACCCACAGCCTCAGTTTTACTAAACCCTTTAATGTACTTGAAAGTTGCTATCATATCACCTCTTTCCCTTCTCTCCTCTAAGCTATACATATTTAGGTCATTGAGCCTATCCTGGTAAGTTTTATTTTTTAGACCATGTACCATTTTGGTAGCCCTCCTTTGCACAGATTCAAGTTTGTTAATATCCTTCTGAAGATATGGTCTCCAGAACTGCACACAATACTCAAGATGAGGCCTAACTAATGATCTATAAAGTGGCATAAGAACCTTACTATTTCTGCTGCAAATACCTCTACCAATACATCCAAGCATTCTGCTAGCCTTACTCGCTGCATTACTACATTGTTTACTAAGTTTTAAATCATCTGAAATAATAATTCCCAAGTCCTGTTCCTCGTCTGTAACAGTCAGTAAAGTGTCATTGAGTCTGTAATTAACATTTGGATTTTTCTTCCCTAAATGCATTATTTTACACTTTGCTGTGTTAAACTTTAGACCCCAGTCATTTGTCCAATCCTCCAATTGTTGTATATCACTTCTCATTTTGTCTACCCCCCCTGGAACATCCACTCTGTTGCAAATTTTTGTATCATCTGCAAAGAGACATACTTTCCCCTGTAGCCCTTTGCTGATATCGCAGATAAATATGTTAAACAAAACAGGCCCCAGAACTGACCCCTGAGGAACACCACTAGTAACAGCCCCCTCTGCTGAATGAACTCCATTTACTAAGACACTTTGTTTTCTGTCCTTAAGCCAGCATTCCACCCAGTTCACAATTTTTGAATCTAGACCAAGGAGATATAGTTTGTGAATAAGTTTATTGTGTGGGACGGTGTCAAATGCTTTGCTGAAATCTAGATATGCTACATCAACTGCTCCTCCCTTGTCTAATACTTTTGTTACATAATCAAAGAAGTCAATTAGATTAGTCTGACATGATCTCCCTGAAGTAAAACCATGCTGATTTTGGTCCTCTAAATTGTTTGTCTTTATGTAAGTCATAATTCTTTCTTTTAAGAGGCTTTCCATTAATTTCCCTACTACTGAAGTTAAACTAACTGGCCTGTAGTTGCCAGATTCTTCTCTACTGCCCTTTTTATGAAGGGGTATTACATTTGCTATTCTCCAATCATCTGGGACAGCTCCTGTTAATAGTGACTGATTAAACAGATCAGTTAATGGGACAGTTAGCACTGATCGAAGTTCTTTTAAAACCCTTGGATGAATATTATCAGGACCCACTGCCTTTGTAACATTTATTTTTGATAATGCTAACAAAACCTCATCCTCTGTAAAAAGATTACTGTTAAGCTTGTTTCTATTTTGCGTTGCATCCCTTAATGTAGACATTGTATCTTCACAATCTTTAGTGAAAACAGAACAGAAGTAATCATTGAGACAGTCTGCAATCTGCTTATCTCCTTCTATTATTCTACCATCAACTGATTTCAATTTTACTATTCCTACCTTATTTTTTCTTCTTTCACTGATATATCTAAAGAATGTTTTGTCCCCATGTTTTACTGACTGTGCTATCTTCTCTTCTGCATGAGCTTTAACCTTCCTAATTAACTGCTTAGTCTTTTTTTGTTGGAGTCTCCATATTTTCATATCATCATCTGCTTGTGTGTGTCTGTAATTTTTATAAGCTATCTTTTTTGTCTTTACAGCATGTGCTACTTCTTTGGAAAACCAAATTGGTTTCCGCTTTCTTTTACTTTTACAGACATGTCTAATACAGTGTGCGGTTGCATCTAAAATGGCACCTTTCACAAATTCCCACTGTTCTTGAACCCCTGTAATAAGAGTTTTCCCCTTTAAATAGTTCTTTAGGTATTCTCCCATTAATGAAAAATCTGCCGTCCTAAAGTCTAAAACTTTTGTTTTAGTCTGGGTGGACAGTTCCTGAACATGAATACTAAACCAAACAGATTGATGATCACTGGATCCTAAGTTCTCACCTACAGACACATCTGAAACTGTATCACTGTTTGTAAGTATTAGATCTAATATAGCTTCCTTACGAGTTGGTTCCTTGACTAATTGTTCAAGTGATTCCCCTAGCAGAGATTCAAGAATATACCTGCTTCTAGCCGATCTAGCAGAAGGAATCTTCCAGTCTATATCTGGCAAATTAAAGTCCCCCAGTACTATAACCTTACCCTTCATGGTCATTTTGGTTATTTCATCTAATAACAGATTGTCCAGTTTTTCATCCTGCAATGGAGGCCTATATACAACCCCTATTCTAAAAACATTTTTATCTCCAATTTCCAAAGTCACCCAAATACTTTCCACCTCATCATTTGTTCCTACAATTTCAGTAACCTTTATATTTTCATTTACATACAAAGCAACTCCTCCACCTTTCTTTCCTACTCTGTTCTTTTTAAATAACCTGTATCCAGGTATGACTATGTCCCAGTCATGCAAATCATTGTACCATGTTTCTGTTATAGCTACTAAATCCAAGTTGTCCCTAGTCATTATTGAAATGAGTTCAGGTAATTTATTTCCTAAGCTGCGAGCATTTGTGCTCATGGCACGAAGAATTTTTCTACTAGAATTTCTAGAATTGTTACTTGGACTAACAGTTTTGGCATGCTGTGGGGGGCAGGTGGATATATTAATGCTACCCCCCTTTATTAGTTTAAATGATTTCTAATAAAGTATTTAAACTCCTCTCCCAGATACTCTGTTCCTTTAGCATCCAAATGCAAGCCATCTCTCCTAAATAATCTAGTATCTTTCCAAACAGAGCTATAATGGCCAATAAAACCAAATCCTCGTTCCCTGCACCACTTATCTAACCAAGAATTAAATGTTGTTATCCGCTCCATCTTTCCTGCTTCCTGGCCATACACAGGTAAAATAGCAGAAAATGATAGAGTTGATGCCACAGTCTCTAAATGATTACCTAGGTCACAAAACTCTTTCTGAACAGCAGCAACATGATTACTAGCCAGATCATTTGTTCCTAAATGTACAATCACATCTAACTCACTTCCCTTTTCTGCTGCCTTAACAATTCTCAAAATACGATTCTTATCCCTGTGAGCAGTAGCTCCTGGAAGACATCTAACCTCCCTTGTTTCTCCTTTACTTTCACCTAAATACACATTCCTCAAAATAGAGTCACCCACTAACAGTCTTTTTCTCAAAAACACATCTGCAGTTCTTTCCTGTGTTATGTTACCTGGAGAATCAGGTGTGATATGACAGCAACTTTAGTAAGACTGGGAGGACGTAGATTAGAGTATTAGAAAAATTAAAAAGAAGGGGCATACAGGGCCCACTCAAAATATTGTGCTGTCTGGGTCTGAGAATTAAATGACCCCCCCCCAGTAGTGACATTACTAATTAGTATATTAACCTACTACCCTGGCTGCTGACCGAGCCTGTCTGCCTATCTAAATGCAACCAATGCTTATGCACAATTGCGCAATAAGTGGGAAGGAAGTTAGGATAGAAAGGCACTTGTCACCTTCAATGTTGGCCCAGACTGGTACTGTGTCTTTGTGCATTCTGAGGTTATGCTGCTGGGAGCCTGTGACTTCCCCATCAAAACAGAGGACAGGAGTAGTCTGGGTCTGACAGTGACTGACTCGGACACTGATGTGTTGCCCCTTGTCAAGTGCTGCCTGGGTCCATTAGACCCACTTGGTGCCATGATTGAGCCAGCCCTGGGGGCATGGGGGGTTCCAAGTTATCTCAATTGGGCTTGAAATACAGAAACAGAAAATCCATTGGGGCTAATTACATTAGATACCTAATTTAATATAGTAAATAAAAAGATAAAATCTGCACTGTACATTTAAAAAATACAAAAATGAAAAGTTGGCGATATGATTTGGATGACATCTTGGTGTGGTGTTCTTGGTTGATAATAGCTAGTTTGATGCCTTTATAAAGTGTAACACATATTTTAAAGAACTTTATGTAATATAAAATATTTGTGTAAGAAAAGCAGAACTGCAATTGTTTCATTTTTATGTAATTTAACAGTAAAATTGTGGGCTTTTCAGTTCCACTGAGTTTCGGTAAAGTAATGGGTACCATTTGGTCACTTAGTTATTGTAGATTTAAAATCCCATTCTTCTTTTCTTATATCCCCTGCTGAGACCAGTATGTGACAGTTACAAATAGTCCAATAAAATATCTCCCAGGGTATAAAGGGACACTGAACCCAATTTTTTTTCTTTTGTGATTCAGATAGAGCATGCAATTTTAAGCAACTTTCTAATTTACTCCTATTATCAATTTAACTTCATTCTCTTGCTATCTTTATTTGAAAAAGAAAACATCTAAGCTAAGGAGCCAGCCAATTTTTAGTTCAGACCCTGGACAGCACTTGTTTAATGGTGCTGTCCAATTAGCAAGGACAACCCAGGTTGTTCACCAAAAATGGGCCGGCATCTAAACTTACATTCTTGCTTTTCAAATAAATATACCAAGAGAATGAGGAAAATAATAGGAGTAAATTAGAAAGTTGCTTAAAATGGCATGCTCTATCTGAATCACGAAATAATTTTTTTTTTGGTTCAGTGTCCATTTAAAGTCCCTTTTACATTGGTATATTTCAGAAAGCTGTTGTTTGCTCTTTCATGATTCTTATACATCTGTCCCTTATAGTCCTCAGCAGAAGAGATTAGATAAGGGAAGCCTAAGTTTCCACATGGCATCATCAATTAGTTTATAGAAATTAAAGTTTTATACGTATTTAGCTTATTTAATAAAATAAAAACAAAACATACTATTATCTGGCTAAACTTTTCTTTGAATATATCATATCTAGTATTTATTTACTGTTTAATGTCTCTTTAATTATTGTTGAATATGGCCCTTTATTTGTCTCTAGTCTTGCTATCAGATGGTGCTTCCAGTATCAGAGGTCACTCTTCTCACTGCCAAATGTGTGTGAGGGAGAGAATTCCAGGGAATGAGATCACCACAAAAAGACTTGGATAGAGGGACGGCTTATGAATCATTAGTACTAACTAACTCTGTGACTGCCAGATGAGTTTGGGATGGGCTAAAGTGAGCAGGTAATCTTTATAAAACAAAAAGCCACAACAGACTTATAAAAGGTCATACTCTCCAGCTCTACCCTGAATATCTTCTGTACCAGATTAAAGGCACATCCTTTGCAACACTAATAACACGAATGGAAAGATTATTTGTATAATAGTTAATGCTGCAATGCATTTCACTCATATGGTTTCTTTAGGTGCCACTTTCATACACAGCTGCAATTGGGCAGTGCATAGATGATAATATTTCCCCCCTCCCCTGTATCATGTGACCACTATCAGCCATTCACAAAAAGCATATACTTTTATACTGAGAATTTTGCACATGCTTAGTAGGAGCCTCAAAAAGTATGCATATAAAAAGAATGCGTATATTTTAATAATGGAAGTACATTGCATGCTTTATCCGAATCATGAAACTTTAAATTTGACTTTAGTGTCCCTTTAAAGCAGGTCCATGCATTGCAGACATATTTACTGCCTTATTCTCCTATTCACTAATAAACATCTCTTTGAACCCATATAAAAAGAGTTGAGCAGATTAACAGTTAGAATATTTACAAGGCTTCTCTAGCCAGTAATGGATTTGTTAGCTCTGTAAATGGCAAATTTCTGATCTATAAAACTGGTCTCATCTTGTAAAACAGCCAGACAAAGCAAGATAAACAAAAATACATTCATAAGTGTATCAGGTGTCGCAGGCTGAAACATTGGTCAAAAAAACAGGTGTGCAATTTACTACCGCACACTAGTACATACATTATATAGGGTAAAATTACAACCTGGTATCTTCAGCCAACGTGTATATACTGGGCATGTTATCTAAATAATAAAATGCTCTAATTTGCTAGAGCAATTCATTATTGGACCAAACACCTTGGTAACTATTTGTTTGACCCCTGTAAAGCCGTTAAAAACACAGTTAAAGTCTAGCTAACAATATTTTGCTATTTTTGAACAAGAAGCAGTCGGTGAGATGAGCCAATCAGTGACAGCATAATCACGTAGCCAGCAGACACTGTCAATAAAGAAAAGTGGTTCGATCACAATCCTTTAGAAAAACGTATCAAATGATTTATTCACAAAAAAAATAATGTTGGTTTTCTGTAGAAAACCATTAAATACATTTTTAACCCCATTGCTACTGGAAATTTAGAAGAAAAAATTGCCCAAAGTACCAGAGAATTTTTAGAATTTTTGCTTTCACTCCGTTTAAACAGAAAAAGAGCCTTTTTTTTTTAGTTTATCTATGAAAACTATATATATATTTTAGTAGACAACCCAACGTATTGATCTAGGATCATTTTGGTATATGTAATGCAACTATTTGGCCGCCAAATATGATCATATATAAAAAAAAATCACTAACGCTTTCACAAATTTTGGGTTTCTCACTGAAATTATTTATACACAACTACTGCAGTCATAAGACAAATAGTTGTAAAAGGTTCTCTGGTATCCCCTTTGTTCATAAACAGCAGACATGTATGGTTTTGTCACTAGTCACTGATATTTATGGAGTAAAACAATGACTCATACTTAGAGGCATCATTATTGCTTCATACGCTGGACAGCAGAAACAATATGTCTGTTTTCCTACAAAGAGTTTTGACTTTTCAAACAAGCAATATTATCGGTAATCACAAGGTATAGGTTTCTGGTATTACCAGAGGTCTTTGACTATTTATATAATTGCCTTATTACCTGCAATTAATAGATATAGGTTTCTGGTATTTCAAAGTGCATCAATTTGCTTTCACTTAGAGGCACTTTATAGCCTATGTTGCAAAGCTAATATTACTTTTTGCTTGATAAGAGTTATGACTGTCCACACCTAGTATGGCTATCTGAGACATACATATCGTATATTGCCTATACCCATATATGAGACCTTGTCAGAGGTTCAGTCACGATACCAGGGCACATCTAGTAGCGATTATTCTATCCAGACCACCACACCTAGTGAGCTCAGACAGTATCGGCTAGATTTAGAGTTTTGTCGGTAACGACCCGCGTAGCTAACGCTGGCTGGTATTTAGAGTTCACAGAAGGGCTGCATTAGGCTCCAAAAAAGGAGCGTAGAGCATAATTTACTGCCACTGCAACTCTCAATACCAGCGGTGCTTATGGACGCGGCCAGCTTCAAAAACGTGCTCATGCACGATTCCCCCATAGGAAACAATGGGGCAGTTTGAGCTGAAAAAAAACCTAACACCTGCAAAAAAGCAGCGTTCAGCTCCTAACGCAGCCCCATTGTTTCCTATGGGGAAACAGTTTCTAAGTCTGCACCTAACACCCTAACATGAACCCCGAGTCTAAACACCCCTAGCCTTACACTTATTAACCTCTAATCTGCCGCCCCCGCTATCGCTGACACCTGCATATTATTATTAACCCCTAATCTGCCGCTCCGTACACCGCCGCAACCTACATTATCCCTATGTACCCCTAATCTGCTGCCCCTAACACCGCCGACCCCTATATTATATTTATTAATATCTAACAACGTAAAAAGGAGAGTAGAAACCTAAAATACAGGTAACTAAAAGTCTAGGCAAAAGAAAGCACAACTGTATGAAATAAATAAGAGACTAGGGCGAATTCTTGAAATACAAATAGATTTAATAAAGTTACACTAAATAAGTGCATACATCCAAACATACAATCACATACATACAGGGATATAGAAGATGCATAAAAATGTCGAATTGGCCGTGCAGGGGACTGGTGCACCAGTATACAAAAATAGGCAAATGTTCATCACTTTGCATGTATAGGTAATATATAATTGTAATCCAAAGTATAGTGCGTGTCCTTAAAGATGCACGGACCAAGTGGATACAGTCTTACCCCTTCATGTCTAAATGTACATAGTAGCGTGAGGACATCAGGAGTCAAGGGGAGCTTACCCTCGCCGCGTCTTTTTCACAGGCATGTGTAAAGTGCAAATAGATAACAGTTCATGAGAATACCTGTCTTTTTCACGCGGTTGCTCTACCCTGATTTGTAGCTCCTGAGCCACTGAGTATTTCCAGATGAGACAAGGGGTAGACCACAGTCAGGCAAAGGGTCCTCTGACGAAGTGCTGCAAACCGACGAGTCTTAAAGCTCGTTTCACTCCTTTCAATACAGCAGCATGGAGCTTCTTCCGGGTGCTGACGTCACGTCAGTGGCTGTGCTGATTTATAGGAATTTGGCCGCACTGGTAATGAATGTCATTGGTAGAGAGATCTGTCATTCAAAACGGCTTTGATACTTTGTAGCAACATTTTGCTTTTTTGTAGCTCAGTACAGCAAGGGGTTATATACAAGGATACATTTATATTTAAACACTCATGCTTGCATACTTACATTCAATACATTGGAAGATTATATTATACATCTAATCTGTTATATTACTAATGTGTGTGTATGTACAGATTACGTGATAAAGACTATGTTTTTTTGTATTTAGTATTGCAATTACGCCATTCATAATTTACAATTTTTTAATTTATTTAATTTTTGAT
The DNA here is from genome assembly GCF_027579735.1 of Bombina bombina. Lineage (NCBI taxonomy): Eukaryota > Metazoa > Chordata > Amphibia > Anura > Bombinatoridae > Bombina > Bombina bombina. Next base: position 215,294,200 of record NC_069499.1, on the reverse strand, counting down.
ACTACCAAAGACTATGTAGTTACACTCAGAATGATGTGCACATATCCACAGAGGATTAAACTAAAAATGAAGCAAACTATAAGTTTTAAACTAAAAATGAAGCAAACTCTAATTTTTCATTGAGACCATGAGGTGCTAAGGTATTCAGTTTATATATCCATTTTGTTTCTTTGCGTAGAAGGATATTGTCAATATCCCCGCCCCGCATGCTAAGTTTCACAGATTCAATTCCAATGAAATTTAAGTCATCAGTCTTAGATTCATGAAATTGTGCATAGTGTCTTGCCACAGGGCTGTCAATATTGCATTGTTTAATATCGTCCCTATGTTCAGAAATTCATGAGCGAAGTTCTCTGAAAGTTTTACCAACGTAAAAACTTTTACAGGAACAATAAAGTAAATATATAACTCCTTTTGTGGAGCAATTAATGAAGGAGTTGATTTTATATATATGTCCTGTATTTGTATTAAAAGTTTTACTTCTCTGCATATATTGACAGCAGACACAGTGGCCACATGGAGTGCTGCCTACAATTTTCTGTGCATTTTGTTTCAACCAATTATAGGTTGGAACTTTATTGAATTCACTTTTAACCAAAATGTCTTTTAGATTATTGCAACGCATTGCAGTCATCTGTGGATAATCTCCTACATATTGGTGAAGTGTTGTATCATTAGTTAGTAAATGCCAGTTTTTATTCAGAGTGTCTTTTACCTTACTCCAATGGGCATTATATTTAGTAATGAACCTGATCTTGTTTTCTTCATTTGTGTCATCTCTGTTCTTACATTTATATAACAGGTCTTTTCTTTGGTGTTGGGAGGCTCTATAAAGAGCTCTCTTAATGCACCTTTTGGAATAGCCTCTATCATGGAATCGGGTCGCCATCTCTTTGGCTTGTTTTTTAAATGTTTTTTCATCAGAACATATTCTGCGAAGCCGCAGAAATTGTCCGTAGGGAATTCCCTTTTTCAAATTTGTGGGGTGGTGGCTCGACCCCAGGAGGAGGCTATTAGTTGCCGTGGGTTTACAAAAGACTTCTGTCTCAATTTTCCCTTCTTTTTTACTAATTTTCAGGTCCAAAAAATCAATTGAGTTTAAGTCATGATTACAGGTGAGAAAAATGTTACGGTCATTACAGTTCAAAAGAGAAATGAATTTCATCAATTCATCCTCAGTGCCGTCCCATAATAGCAGAATATCATCAACATACCTGATCCAGAGGGCCACATGTGCATCAACCACTTCGGAGTAGTCCCCAAATACAATTTGGTTCTCCCAGCCGCCAAGGTGTAAACAGGCGTAGGTTGGTGCACATGTGGCCCCCATGGCGGTACCTTGTATCTGTTTGTAGCACTTTGTATCAAAGATGAAAATATTGTTGTCCAGCACAAATTTTAATAAGTCAATTACAAATTTGGTATGTTTCTTATAACCGTGACCTCTTGTATTGAGAAATTCTTCACATGTTTTAGGCTCCCAACACCAAAGAAAAGACCTGTTATATAAATGTAAGAACAGAGATGACACAAATGAAGAAAACAAGATCAGGTTCATTACTAAATATAATGCCCATTGGAGTAAGGTAAAAGACACTCTGAATAAAAACTGGCATTTACTAACTAATGATACAACACTTCACCAATATGTAGGAGATTATCCACAGATGACTGCAAGGCGTTGCAATAATCTAAAAGACATTTTGGTTAAAAGTGAATTCAATAAAGTTCCAACCTATAATTGGTTGGAACAAAATGCACAGAAAATTGTAGGCAGCACTCCATGTGGCCACTGTGTCTGCTGTCAATATATGCAGAGAAGTAAAACTTTTAATACAAATACAGGACATATATATAAAATCAACTCCTTCATTAATTTCTCCACAAAAGGAGTTATATATTTACTTTATTGTTCCTGTAAAAGTTTTTACGTTGGTAAAACTTTCAGAGAACTTCACTCACGAATTTCTGAACATAGGGACGATATTAAACAATGCAATATTGACAGCCCTGTGGCAAGACACTATGCACAATTTCATGAATCTAAGACTGATGACTTAAATTTCATTGGAATTGAATCTGTGAAACTTAGCATGCGGGGCGGGGATATTGACAATATCCTTCTACGCAAAGAAACAAAATGGATATATAAACTGAATACCTTAGCACCTCATGGTCTCAATGAAAAATTAGAGTTTGCTTCATTTTTAGTTTAAAACTTAGAGTTTGCTTCATTTTTAGTTTAATCCTCTGTGGATATGTGCACATCATTCTGAGTGTAACTACATAGTCTTTGGTAGTATCAAAAATTAAATAAATAAAAAAATTGTAAATTATGAATGGCGTAATTGCAATACTAAATACAAAAAAACATAGTCTTTATCACGTAATCTGTACATACACACACATTAGTAATATAACAGATTAGATGTATAATATAATCTTCCAATGTATTGAATGTAAGTATGCAAGCATGAGTGTTTAAATATAAATGTATCCTTGTATATAACCCCTTGCTGTACTGAGCTACAAAAAAGCAAAATGTTGCTACAAAGTATCAAAGCCGTTTTGAATGACAGATCTCTCTACCAATGACATTCATTACCAGTGCGGCCAAATTCCTATAAATCAGCACAGCCACTGACGTGACGTCAGCACCCGGAAGAAGCTCCATGCTGCTGTATTGAAAGGAGTGAAACGAGCTTTAAGACTCGTCGGTTTGCAACACTTCGTCAGAGGACCCTTTGCCTGACTGTGGTCTACCCCTTGTCTCATCTGGAAATACTCAGTGGCTCAGGAGCTACAAATCAGGGTAGAGCAACCGCGTGAAAAAGACAGGTATTCTCATGAACTGTTATCTATTTGCACTTTACACATGCCTGTGAAAAAGACGCGGCGAGGGTAAGCTCCCCTTGACTCCTGATGTCCTCACGCTACTATGTACATTTAGACACAAAGGGGTAAGACTGTATCCACTTGGTCCGTGCATCTTTAAGGACACGCACTATACTTTGGATTACAATTATATATTACCTATACATGCAAAGTGATGAACATTTGCCTATTTTTGTATACTGGTGCACCAGTCCCCTGCACGGCCAATTCGACATTTTTATGCATCTTCTATATCCCTGTATGTATGTGATTGTATGTTTGGATGTATGCACTTATTTAGTGTAACTTTATTAAATCTATTTGTATTTCAAGAATTCGCCCTAGTCTCTTATTTATTTCATACAGTTGTGCTTTCTTTTGCCTAGACTTTTAGTTACCTGTATTTTAGGTTTCTACTCTCCTTTTTACGTTGTTAGATATTCACTTTTCTAGGATGCACCTGTATTTTTTATTGACCAATTAAGAGTGCTACTCACCCTGTTTTTCTTGTGTCTTACATTCATCTAGCTCCATTTAAGAGTAGTTCCCTTACCCTGGAGTTTCTGAGTATGCACCTTGTTGATAATAAAAAGTTAATTAACTATTAGAATTTAAATTTTTACCTTATATATAATCGTATTACACTAATTTATCCTGCGATTCTTGTAGCTTTTTCATATTTTATTACTTTTTGATACCACACTTAGACATGGCATTTAAATTATCAGAGGAACGTTGGTCCACTGATATCAATGAAGCATTTACACTAACAGGAGATGTGCAGATAGAAGCAGAGGATGATGCTATCCATGACGTTATTTCTGCATTTAAGCTTTATAAAAAAAGACTAACCAAACAGATTAAAATTAAATGGGAACATCAAAGCCTTAGCAATTATTTAAAAATGGAAATAATTCCAAGAGGCCTTAGGATACGTTTAGATCCAGGTATTAATCTGAGAGGTTTAGATGCAGATAATGACTTCATAACTAAGTGGAATGAAATATTAACCAAATGTTCATTGGATCTCATTGCACTAATAATAGAAGAAGACGCTAAGAAACTTGAGAAATGTAAAACAGACGTAGATGACATCTATGAATGTTTACATAAATTTGAAAATGATTCATCATTTGACAAATTAAATAAAGAAACACAAAAACTTATTGAGAAACTACAAAGCGAAATAAAATCACGCAAAAGAAGGAAACTAATAAGGGACCAGGAAGACTATAGAAAAAATAAAATCTACATCTATAGAAATCATATTAATTCTCGAAACTATTATGATTCAGGTACTGATAATTCCGATATGGATTCTGATGGGGAAAATAAAAACAATAACGAAAATACCTCACAGGTGCACCCTTTAGGGGTAGGACCAGACGAGGAGGGAAGAAGAGGCACGGGGAGGCCTCAGGAAAGGAGAGGAATGAGAGGGAGAGAGAACAGACGACATCAAAGTCAATATATGATGACAAGAAACCGTCTGAGATACAACTAGTAGAAAATAAATCTCTACTAGGCCCCTATCCACACTCACAAAAAATGGGTATAGTTAATCTCTCATCCTTCCCTTTGAATTGTGAACACATTAAAGTATTAGAAAAGGGCCTCAGTTTCTGCCCTACTAATAGCTTAGACCTATTTGAGGTCACTAAAGACTTACACCTTTTTGCAAGGAAGTTAGCATTAAAAAAGATTATGACTCCTAAGACTCAGATAGATTTGTCTTGTAGACAAGAAACAGAGGCACTCCATAATCTAGAAACCTTGTTCTCTGAGCAAAGTAATGAAATTACTGACATACACCCTAGAACTAACTTTAAGAAAAAATCCACCTACATGCCCTCTTTTTCATCTATCCCCAATATTTCCGTTTTTGTACAAAACGTTACGGCTGACCTAATGAAAATTGAAAGTACAGGCATTGTTAACGATAATCTCACCAAACGGGAACGTAAAGCCCTTAATGAGCTTACTAGACACCCTGAACTTATCATAAAGCCGGCCGACAAGGGCGGCAATATTGTCATCCTTAATCAGGACCTCTACATTAGAGGCCATGAGACAGCTATCAGATCCTAAACAATATTCAAAATCCTCAATTGATGAATTCCACAAATCCCATAACGAATTACTTTTTATGCTAAATGATGCTCGAAGAAATAATTTAATCACTAGCCATGAGTTTAGCTTTCTATTCAACCAAAAACCTAAAATTCCAGTATTTTACTGGACTCCCAAACTACATAAATCCCTTACTAACCCTCCGGGACGTCCCATAATATCAGGGATAGGAGGTCCTACGGAAGGAATCAGTAAATATGTAGATCATTTTTTACAGCCATTTGTCAATGATCTTCGTACTTTTGTACAAGACTCAACAGATGTAATAAAAAAACTGGATGGGATCAATATTCAGGAAGACACTATTTTAGTGTCCCTGGATGTTGAATCCCTATATTCCTCTATCCCGCATGATGTGGGTCTTAAAACATGTGAAGAATTTCTCAATACAAGAGGTCACGGTTATAAGAAACATACCAAATTTGTAATTGACTTATTAAAATTTGTGCTGGACAACAATATTTTCATCTTTGATACAAAGTGCTACAAACAGATACAAGGTACCGCCATGGGGGCCACATGTGCACCAACCTACGCCTGTTTACACCTTGGCGGCTGGGAGAACCAAATTGTATTTGGGGACTACTCCGAAGTGGTTGATGCACATGTGGCCCTCTGGATCAGGTATGTTGATGATATTCTGCTATTATGGGACGGCACTGAGGATGAATTGATGAAATTCATTTCTCTTTTGAACTGTAATGACCGTAACATTTTTCTCACCTGTAATCATGACTTAAACTCAATTGATTTTTTGGACCTGAAAATTAGTAAAAAAGAAGGGAAAATTGAGACAGAAGTCTTTCGTAAACCCACGGCAACTAATAGCCTCCTCCTGGGGTCGAGCCACCACCCCACAAATTTGAAAAAGGGAATTCCCTACGGACAAGAATATGTTCTGATGAAAAAACATTTAAAAAACAAGCCAAAGAGATGGCGACCCGATTCCATGATAGAGGCTATTCCAAAAGGTGCATTAAGAGAGCTCTTTATAGAGCCTCCCAACACCAAAGAAAAGACCTGTTATATAAATGTAAGAACAGAGATGACACAAATGAAGAAAACAAGATCAGGTTCATTACTAAATATAATGCCCATTGGAGTAAGGTAAAAGACACTCTGAATAAAAACTGGCATTTACTAACTAATGATACAACACTTCACCAATATGTAGGAGATTATCCACAGATGACTGCAAGGCGTTGCAATAATCTAAAAGACATTTTGGTTAAAAGTGAATTCAATAAAGTTCCAACCTATAATTGGTTGGAACAAAATGCACAGAAAATTGTAGGCAGCACTCCATGTGGCCACTGTGTCTGCTGTCAATATATGCAGAGAAGTAAAACTTTTAATACAAATACAGGACATATATATAAAATCAACTCCTTCATTAATTGCTCCACAAAAGGAGTTATATATTTACTTTATTGTTCCTGTAAAAGTTTTTACGTTGGTAAAACTTTCAGAGAACTTCGCTCACGAATTTCTGAACATAGGGACGATATTAAACAATGCAATATTGACAGCCCTGTGGCAAGACACTATGCACAATTTCATGAATCTAAGACTGATGACTTAAATTTCATTGGAATTGAATCTGTGAAACTTAGCATGCGGGGCGGGGATATTGACAATATCCTTCTACGCAAAGAAACAAAATGGATATATAAACTGAATACCTTAGCACCTCATGGTCTCAATGAAAAATTAGAGTTTGCTTCATTTTTAGTTTAAAACTTAGAGTTTGCTTCATTTTTAGTTTAATCCTCTGTGGATATGTGCACATCATTCTGAGTGTAACTACATAGTCTTTGGTAGTATCAAAAATTAAATAAATTAAAAAATTGTAATTATGAATGGCGTAATTGCAATACTAAATACAAAAAAACATAGTCTTTATCACGTAATCTGTACATACACACACATTAGTAATATAACAGATTAGATGTATAATATAATCTTCCAATGTATTGAATGTAAGTATGCAAGCATGAGTGTTTAAATATAAATGTATCCTTGTATATAACCCCTTGCTGTACTGAGCTACAAAAAAGCAAAATGTTGCTACAAAGTATCAAAGCCGTTTTGAATGACAGATCTCTCTACCAATGACATTCATTACCAGTGCGGCCAAATTCCTATAAATCAGCACAGCCACTGACGTGACGTCAGCACCCGGAAGAAGCTCCATGCTGCTGTATTGAAAGGAGTGAAACGAGCTTTAAGACTCGTCGGTTTGCAGCACTTCGTCAGAGGACCCTTTGCCTGACTGTGGTCTACCCCTTGTCTCATCTGGAAATACTCAGTGGCTCAGGAGCTACAAATCAGGGTAGAGCAACCGCGTGAAAAAGACAGGTATTCTCATGAACTGTTATCTATTTGCACTTTACACATGCCTGTGAAAAAGACGCGGCGAGGGTAAGCTCCTCTTGACTCCTGATGTCCTCACGCTACTATGTACATTTAGACACAAAGGGGTAAGACTGTATCCACTTGGTCCGTGCATCTTTAAGGACACGCACTATACTTTGGATTACAATTATATATTACCTATACATGCAAAGTGATGAACATTTGCCTATTTTTGTATACTGGTGCACCAGTCCCCTGCACGGCCAATTCGACATTTTTATGCATCTTCTATATCCCTGTATGTATGTGATTGTATGTTTGGATGTATGCACTTATTTAGTGTAACTTTATTAAATCTATTTGTATTTCAAGAATTCGCCCTAGTCTCTTATTTATTTCATACAGTTGTGCTTTCTTTTGCCTAGACTTTTAGTTACCTGTATTTTAGGTTTCTACTCTCCTTTTTACGTTGTTAGATATTCACTTTTCTAGGATGCACCTGTATTTTTTATTGACCAATTAAGAGTGCTACTCACCCTGTTTTTCTTGTGTCTTACATTATATTTATTAACCCCTAATCTCCCGCCCCCAACGTCGCCTCTACCTACCTACAATTATTAACCCCGAATCTGCCGACCGGACCTCACCGCTACTCTAATAAATGTATTAACCCCTAAAGCTAAGTCTAACCCTAACACTAACACCCCCCTAAGTTAAATATAATTTAAATCTAACAAAATAAATTAACTCTTATTAAATAAATTATTCCTATTTAAAGCTAATACTTACCTGTAAAATAAATCCTAATATAGCTACAATATAAATTATAATTATATTGTAGCTATTTTAGGATTAATATTTATTTTACAGGCAACTTTGTATTTATTTTAACCAGGTACAATAGCTATTAAATAGTTATTAACTATTTAATAGTTACCTAGTTAAAATAATTACAAAATTACCTGTAAAATAAATCCTAACCTAAGTTACAATTAAACCTAACACTACACTATCATTAAATTAATTAAATAAAATACCTACAATTATCTACAATTAAACCTAACACTACACTATCAATAAATTAATTAAATACAATGCCAAGAACTGTTACAAAAAATAAAAAAATATTTACAAACATTATAAAAATATTACAACAATTTTAAGCTAATTACACCTACTCTAAGCCCCCTAATAAAATAACAAAGCCCCCCAAAATAAAAAAAAATGCCCTACCCTATTCTAAAATACAAATAGAAAAGCTCTTTTACCTTACCAGCCCTTAAAAGGGCCTTTTGCGGGGCATGCCCCAAAGAATTCAGCTCTTTTGCCTGTAAAAAAAAATATACAATACCCCCCAACATTACAACCCACCACCCACATACCCCTAATCTAACCCAAACCCCCCTTAAATAAACCTAACACTAAGCCCCTGAAGATCTTCCTACCTTATCTTCACCACGCTGGGTATCACCGATTGGTCCAGGCTCCGAAGTCTTCATCCAAGCCCAAGCGGGGGCTGAAGACGTCCATCCTCCGGCTGAAGTCTTGATCCAAGCAGTGGCTGAAGAGGTCCATCATTGGGGCTGAAGTCTTCATCCTATCCGGGCAGAAGAGGAGATCCGGACAGGTAGACATCTTCATCCAAGCGGCATCTTCTATCTTCTTCCATCCGTCGACGAGCGGCTCCATCTTCAAGACCTCCGGCGCGGATCCATCCTCTTCTTCCGACGTCCTAACACAGAATGAAGGTTCCTTTAAGGGACGTCATCCAAGATGGCGTCCCTCGAATTCTGATTGGCTGATAGGATTCTATCAGCCAATCGGAATTAAGGTAGGAAAATTCTGATTGGCTGATGGAATCAGCCAATCAGATTCAAGTTCAATCCGATTGACTGATTGGATCAGCCAATCAGATTGAGCTTGCATTCTATTGGCTGATCTGTGTTAGGACGTCGGAAGAAGAGGATGGATCCGTGCCGGAGGTCTTGAAGATGGAGCCGCTCGTCGACGGATGGAAGAAGATAGAAGATGCTGCTTGGATGAAGATGTCTACCAGTCCGGATCTCCTCTTCTGCCCGGATAGGATGAAGACTTCAGCCCCGATGATGGACCTCTTCAGCCACCGCTTGGATCAAGACTTCAGCCGGAGGATGGACATCTTCAGCCCCCGCTTGGGCTTGGATGAAGACTTCGGAGCCTGGACCGATCGGTGATACCCGGCGTGGTGAAGATAAGGTAGGAAGATCTTCAGGGGCTTAGTGTTAGGTTTATTTAAGGGGGTTTGGGTTAGATTAGGGGTATGTGGGTGGTGGGTTGTAATGTTGGGGGGGGTATTGTATGTTTTTTTTTACAGGCAAAAGAGCTGAATTCTTTGGGGCATGCCCCGCAAAAGGCACTTTTAAGGGCTGGTAAGGTAAAAGAGCTTTTCTATTTGTATTTTAGAATAGGGTAGGGCATTTTTTTTATTTTGGGAGGCTTTGTTATTTTATTAGGGGGCTTAGAGTAGGTGTAATTAGCTTAAAATTGTAATATTTTTTATAATGTTTGTAAATATTTTTTTATGTTTTGTAACTTAGTTCTTTTTTTATTTTTTGTACTTTAGTTAGTTTATTTAATTGTATTTATTTGTAGGTATTGTATTTAATTAATATATAGATAGTGTAGTGTTAGGTTTAATTGTAGATCATTGTAGGTATTTAATTTAATTAATTTATTGATAGTGTAGTGTTAGGTTTAATTGTAACTTAGGTTAGGATTTATTTTACAGGTAATTTTGTAATTATTTTAACTAGGTAACTATTAAATAGTTATTAACTATTTAATAGCTATTGTACCTGGTTAAAATAAATACAAAGTTGCCTGTAAAATAAATATTAATCCTAAAATAGCTACAATATAATTATAATTTATATTGTAGCTATATTAGGATTTATTTTACAGGTAAGTATTTAGCTTTAAATAGGAATAATTTATTTAATAAGAGTTAATTTATTTCGTTAGATTTAAATTATATTTAACTTAGGGGGGTGTTAGTGTTAGGGTTAGACTTAGCTTTAGGGGTTAATACATTTATTAGAGTAGCAGTGAGGTCCGGTCGGCAGATTAGGGGTTAATAATTGTAGGTAGGTGGAGGCGACGTAGGGGGCGGCAGATTAGGGGTTAATAAATATAATATAGGGGTCGGCGGTGTTAGGGGCAGCAGATTAGGGGTACATAGGGATAACGTAGGTGGCGGCGGTGTGCGGTCGGCAGATTAGGGGTTTAAAATTTTTAATAGAGTGGCGGCGATGTGGGGAGACCTCGGTTTAGGGGTACATAGGTAGTGTATGGGTGTTAATGTACTTTAGAGCACAGTAGTTAAGAGCTTTATGAACCGGCGTTAGCCCAGAAAGCTCTTAACTCCTGGCTTTTTGCTGCGGCTGGAGTTTTGTCATTAGATTTCTAACGCTCACTTCAGCCACAACTCTAAATACCAGCGTTAGAAAGATCCCATTGAAAAGATAGGATACGCAATTGACGTAAGGGGATCTGCGGTATGGAAAAGTCGCGGCTGCAAAGTGAGCATTAGACCCTTTCCTGACTGACTCTAAATACCAGCGGTAGCCCAAAACCAGCGTTAGGAGCCTCTAACGCTGGTTTTGACGGCTAACGCCAAACTCTAAATCTAGCCGTATATTTCTATTGAGGGTTGTAACATGTGGAATCTCTTAGGGTCACCTATTATTTAGGTATTATTTAGGCTCTGAGGTTTCCATCTTGTTCCAACTTGTTTTTTTTTTTCCATATTATCCCGTTGAAGTAGGCATATGTAAATTTTAAACAAGTTACCTTTGTACCCCTGTTTTTTGCCATATTAGTATAAGTTAAGTTTTATTTTCTTTCATCCTTGCTCCAACATCAATTATTTACCTATTAACGTTGTGAGTGCTATATTTGTACTCTTTTTTCAGTTCTTTACTGATTTCCTTTGAATTATTGATCAGTACAAGCACCATTCCCTGTGAGATAATTACTATTCAGTAATCACATTTATGGGAACGTTTATTTAATTATGAGTAGTGCCATTGGTATTTCTGCCATAACATACTTAGGAAATGTTGACAGAAAATATCTTCCCTTTTAATATAGAGATGTTTTGTTTATGATATAAGTGATTCAACATTAGGGTGTCATGTCCATTTAAACACATAGGGCTAGATTACAAGTGGAGCGCTAAATTATATATACATATAATTTGCCTCTTTGCGGGAGCAAAATAATTAACCAGTCATTACAAGTCTGGATATTGTTACTGCGACCTTGCGGTAGCAATTAACACTGCGAAAATTAACCAAAGATCCAATATCTGGTTAATTTTCTAAAAGTGCCCCAAACGCCCACAAAATAGGGCATTATAGTTTTTTTTTATTAAAAAATAAATCTAGCATTTCTTTTTTAATAAAACAAAAACTGCACTAGGCAATTTTGTGGCTTTAAAGTTGGTGGGAGTGGGGCGTTAGAAAAATAAGCCACTGAAAAGTGCCTTTACATTGCTGTCTATGGGAACTGTGTGTTCCCATAAACCGCAATGTACATTTATATGTATATTATTATATACACATACATATATATGTACATATTCATATACATATATATTTTAATATGCTGCCCATTGCTGCGCTACTTACCCCCTTCGCCATGTGAGGTTCTGATGCCGTCATCAGAATGAGGCTCCCATAGGACATTAACGTGCGCTGGTTTTACAAAGTGGAGCGCTAATATCGCTTGCATGCAAGTGATATTTAGCACTTCACTTGTAATCTGGCACATAGTTACCAAAGCACATCTGTGTAATAATAACACATGAATGTATCTTCTTTATGCATTAACATGTCCATCTAAGTAAAAGAAAATAATATATACAGCACTCAGTTGAAGCTCTGGATTAACATTCCAGGTACATGTAATAAGGAGAGCTGGATGGAGACATTATTTTTAACATAATTATGGTACAGGTATCCCCATGACAATATCACTTCATAGGGCAGTAAACACCTTGTGATTTTAATATAAAATGTTTAATTATGGATGGTAAAACAACTTTGCAGTATACGTTCATTATTTATTTTGCCCTCTTTTTATGCAATCTACCTCAGAAAAGAAAACATTTTCTAATTCTCAGAACTTGAATTGCACCTTGCAAATGTCACAATGTTAACCCTGCTAAATATCTTTAAATATATATATATATATACGTACATACATACATACACACCTCTATCTTTATTTACTTATCTTTATATCTTACTTTACTTATCTTCCTATGAGAAACATATGTGTATTATTTGTCTTTTCTTACTAATTGAACAATTTTCAAATTTTTTAAAAATTTGAAGCTAACACCTGATCAATTTAATAATTATAGCTTGTACAGTATATATTGTTATTTGGAACATATGATTATAACCTACCCTTTCTTTTGCCAATGCCACATATATAACTCACAATCATCCATACTAAAGACCGAGATGGTTATTTATCTATAGCAAAAATATTAAGTAAAATGGTCAAGAATGTTATTATATTGGTTAAAAAAATCAATCCCAGGCCAAAAGGCCTCCTCAAACCAAAAATAACTTTATTATATTTTTTGTATATATTTTTTAACATCAGCACCATCTGGTGGTATAGAATACTTATTGATTTTGTGAAATGTATATATTGTATATGCCTCAGAGCAAATGTAGCAGAGGAAGTTTTCAAAATTTCACATCCTCTCGCATGCTAACCAGACACACGCAAAAAAGCCGAAGTTACAATATAACAACAGCGTTAACATATTCTCCCATAGCCTTTAATGGAGCATGAAAAGTGGAAAAAAAAATCACTCTACTTGCACGCAAACCCGATCACATTTTTCAATTGCGCTAACCTGAGATGAAAATATTAATATTTCACATTCCAATGTTCCTCACATAGAAAAATATGTCCTATTTATTCATAAATACACACACACACACACACACACACATATATATATAGATAGATAGATATATACAGATATATATATAGGAATATCTATTTTAAAATACTTAGAACATTTTACCCTATATGAATGTGAAATATTTACATTAAAAACACAAACACCTTATTAAATATGAGTATTGCATAGAAATGATTTTACATGTTTTCAGCTATTTAACTGCAAAGGACTTTAATGCACTTATATAAATATGTCTATATATGTATACATATGTATTGTATTTATGTGTTTATATATATTTTATTGTATATGTACTGTGCATATTTCACATTCTAATGTTCTTCACTTACAGGATAATATACTTTTTAGTCTTAAATACGTATTTATATATGTGTGTATATATATATATATATATATATATATATATATATATATATATATATATATATATATATCCTTATACCTGCATATCTATTCCTATAGATATATATTTTATAATAAAAAGTACAGGAGAACTTAGTATTCTTCAGGCGCGTTATTGAAATATTACATATAAAGGGCTAGATTATGAGTAGAGCGGTAATTACCGCTTTCGCTCGCAACACTAACTATGCTCAACTTCTGCTCTTTGTGCGAGTCGGGAAGCGTGTGTATTATAAGTTGAAAGTAAATATTTATCGCTAGCATGCTAACCTGACGCACGCAAAGAGCAGAAGTTAGAATATTGAGATTGCTTTAACATACTCTCCCATTGACTTCAATTAAGAGAGAAAAGTGGAAAAAACACCCATAATCGTGCACTAACCCAAATCGCCATAAGCCCCCTACTCTAATAACCCCTAAACCACTGCATAGCTCAGTGATGGCTAACCTTGATACCCCGGATGATTTAGAACTACATTTCACATGATGCTCAACTAGACTGCAGAGTGCCTAAGCATCATGTGAAATGTAGTTTCAAAACATCTGGGGTGCCAAGGTTAGCCATCACTGGCATAGCTCATCCCAAAGTAACCCACTACACTATTAACCCCTAAACCGCCACACCCCCTTCGCAAAGTAACTCACTAACATCTAAATCCCCTAACCTAACACCCCCTAGGTTACTCCAGAACAGACTAACCTTACATTTAAATAAAAAAACTACCTTTAAAAACAAAAATTTAAAACTTACCTGAAAAGTAAAAAACCTAACCTTACCTTTAAAACCCCTCCAAACCTTACATTTCTTTAAAAAAAAACAAAAAAAAAACATTACTTAAAAAAAACTAACATTACTTAAAAAAAAACAACCTTACATCTTTTAAAATAAAACCTACATTGCTTTAAGAAAAAACATTACTTACAAAAAAACTAACATTACATTATTTAAAAATAAAAAACCTACAATTACAAAAAATAACAAACAAATTACCAAAAATAAAAAAATAGTTATGCCTATTTTATAACCCCACTGAAAAAAACCCACCCCAAATAAAAAAAAAAAATGCTAACACTAAACTACAGATATAGGGTCCGAATTATCAAGCACCGAAACAGCAGATATCAAAGTTACTGAACAAGGTAGGCTTCCAGTATACAAACCTCAAAAATAAATCTCCAACGAAGGAGGACAAACACATGCTTAGAGTCCCATGGACACAGCAGCTCACAGTTTGCTACGAGTTTTGACTTTAACTGAAAATGACCACCACAGAGCAAGAAGGGCAGGAGGAGTGGCAGCAGCAGCAACAGGGAGCAGACTTACTGAACTAGGTAGACCTCTCAGTACATAAACCTCAAAAATATACCTCCAAGGGAGGAGGAGGACAAACACGTGCCTAGAGCTCCTTGGACACAGTGGCCAGCAGTTCCGTGAGGATTTGGCATTGATGAAGGATGAGCACCACAGAGCAGGATGGGCAGAAGCAGAAGTGACAGCAGCAGCAGACTTAATGAACTAGGTAGACCTCATAGTACATAAACCTCAAAAATACACCTCTAAGGGAGGAGGAGGACAAACACGTGCTTAGAGCCCCTTGGACACAGTGGCCAGCAGTTCCCTGAGAATTTAGCATTGACAGGTGATGACCTTTACAGAGCAGGAAGGGCAGGAGCAGGAGTAGTTGCAGGCAGCAGACTTACTGAACTTGGTTGTTCTCACAATACGTAAACCTCAAAAATACACCTCCAAGTGAAGAGGAGGTAGACGTGCATAGAGCGACTTGGACACTACGGCCAGCAGTTCCTTAATGATATGTGATTCATGGATGATGTTAACCAAAGAGCAGGAAGGGCAGGATCAGGAGTTGAAAACATTTCAAAATCAATCAGTGTCAAAGGCTAACATAACCTAGCTTTGTAATGTCAAATTTGAAAAATGCCATTTGCTCCATTAGCTGCCGTGACATTTGTGAGTGCTGAGGAATCAGTATATTGCCAGTTAATGAACAAAACTTGCTCACTTTGCATGGTGGTTGGGGGACAAGAGTGGAGTTCCTGTAGCCAGGACAGATCACACTATCCTCTTGTCATCCCAAAAGCTCAGATGGTCTGCTGTAGGGAGGAAAGGAGGTTTCACAAAGATAATCCTTTACCATGTTTGAGGCACTTGTATTCCCCTTTCTTGAGGGATCTTTAGTCGGTCCCACCACAGTCTACCGCCTCTAACTAAAATGTAGCTGCTCCACTCATCTTTTTTATGCTGCTGCAGCTGCTGGCAGGTGATGAGAAAATGATAAATGCCTACTATTGCTTCACTTCTCTCTCACAAAGCATGCCTCCATTTTCATGAACCTCACATACTGTGTGAATCAGTTTGTCCCTTAAAGTTGGCAGGTTATCAATTCTGAAAGCCATTTTTCCATTACTTCTGGGTTCACACAAGGTGGCCAACATCAGTTCAGGGTCTTTCTTCTACAGTCCCACATGAAACCTTTCAGCTGCTCCTTCAGCAACCTGACAAGTTCTGCTACCTCGCTGCTTTGGCTCAAGTGCTCAGTGACATCCCTAAAAGGCTTTAGAACTGCGACTAACTGACCAATCATGATCCACTCACCTCTACTTTATGGACTCCTGAAGCCAATGTATTGATTGAAAGCCATAGCATGTATGGTATGATGGCCTTTAGGAGCACTCCATAAGTCCATGGTAAAGTGCAATGATTGTCAACACTGCAACGCAGGAATGGCAGAGTGAGGGGACTACGCTCCTGCTGAAAGTACTGCATAAATGGAGGTGGTAGTGGGGAGCAACTGCTTCTATCAACTGCTTGGAAGTCACCCCCAACAGCTACTAGCTGACCTATTTGATTTTCTAAACTGCTACCTGGACATCCCCCTAGAGTGAAATCCCCAAAATCCTTTAGGGTGGGCTGAACACATTGTTGTGATATTGAAGGTGGTACATGACTGCTGACTGCCATCAATGCTATGTCATCTATCCTGACTACTGCTGGTAGTGCTGCTCCTAGTAGGTGGTATTGCCGACTACGATAAGGAGATTGTTGTGCTAATGGTGCTGCTGCTGGCCTGCCTTATTTCCTCAATAACATAGCCTTGTGGGGTTTGTGGAGATGTTGGTTCATCCCAGAGCTGGTGAGATGACCTAACAATCTGCCATGGCTAACATCTTTGCCACACAATTTGAACTTAACTAACAAAGTGGTCCCACACCTTTGAGTGGCGTGAAACAGTTGCTGCCCCTGCCTGCTCTTCTACTGCTGTTGAGGTCTCCTTGCTGTAGGTTTGAGTTGTGAAACCGCTATTTCTGCCCTCCCTGGAACACTTTTTCCTCTCCTAGTGGTGGTGGTGGAACTGCCAGTGATTCTATTACTGACAGCGATTGCACTTCTAGTAGAACTAGCAACATGGGTAGGGGATGATGCTGTTCTAGTAACTGGCTGCTCTACAAGAGGGGATGATGGTGATGATGGAGAGTGAGAGTCTTTAGACTGCTGGCCTAAAGACAAGATTTATGCTTACCTGATAAATTATTTATTTTTGGCATTCTGATGGTCCACAGTCCTCCATTACATAAGGGACATATTTCCACCACTAGGAGGAGGTCTAGAACCAGAGCTTGAAATATCTCCCACCTCTCTCTAGTTTAACGTATAGCCGTGTAGAGAATAGGAAACATATAGGTAGAAAAGACAAACATTGAAACAAACAGGGCCTGTGGACCATCATCATTCCGAAAGAAAATAATTTATCAGGTAAGCATAAGTCTTGTTTCCCTACGTAAAATGATGATGGTCCACAGTCCTCCATAATATATGGCATTAATACCCAAGCCAATGGTCTATGTTACGGAAAGGGTGGGACAATTTTTTCTGGCAGTTATTATTTAGCCGACACTGCGGCCTTAAGGACGTTTCTGCTAAAAGCTGCTTGCAAAAAAACCCCCAAAACCTCAAAGCGATAAACTCTGAAAAAAGTACACAGAGAAGACATGTTGCAGCTTTGGAAAGCTGCCCCAAAGATGCATAATTTTTAAACACCCACAATGTTGCAACTGCTCTTGTAGAAGAGCTGAATACCCTTGACTGTCTCACCTTCAAGTAAGCGTTGTGATTAACTTATTTGAGCCAAGAGGCCAATGCTACCTTATAAGCTTTCTGCCTTTTACGAGTCCCAGAGTAGTGAAAAAAACAAACTAGAAGTTTGTATAAAATCTTTAGTAGCTTGGAGATAGAACTTTAAAGCGTTGGCTACCTCAAGATTATGTAAGAGCCGCTACTTAGAGTTAGCAGGATCTGAACACAATGAAGCAACAACCATATCTTGATTGGTGTTTTCCTTTGAAACTACCTTAGAAGGAAAATCATATTTAGTACAAAGTGTAGCCTTTTCATTGTGAATAATTAGAAATGGAGATCACAAGACAATGGCCTAGATTACGAGTTGTGCGTTAGGGTTAAAAAGCAGCATTAAGAGGTCCTAACGCTGCTTTTTAACGCCCACTGGTATTACGAGTCTTGCAGGTACAGGTGTACCGCTCACTTTTTTGGACAGACTCGGAAATACCGCAAATCCACTTACGTCAATTGCGTATCCTATATTTTCAATTGGACTTGCATAGCTCTGGTATTACGAGTCTGACCAAAAGTGAGCGGTACACCCTCTCCTGTCAAGCCTGGTACCGCATTTAAAAGTCAGTAGTTAAGAGTTTTACACTACAACGCCGTAGCATAAAACTCTTAACTAAAGTGCTAAAAAGTACACTAACACCCATAAACTACCTATTAACCCCTAAACCAAGGCCCCCCCCACATTGCAAACACTAAAATAAATATTTTAACCACTAATCTGCCGAACCTGACATCGCCACCACTATAATAAATATATTAACCCCTAAACCGCCGCACTCCCACATCGCAAACACTATTTAAATATTATTAACCCCTAATCTGCCGTCCCTAACATCGTCGCCACCTACCTACATTTATTAACCCCTAATCTGCCTCCCCCAACGTCGCCGCCACTATATTAAATGTATTAACCCCTAAACCTTAGTCTAACTCTAACCCTAACCCCCCTAACTTAAATATAATTACAATACATCTAAATAAAATTACTACAATTAACTAAATAATTCCTATTTAAAACTAAATACTTACCTATAAAATAAACCCTAAACTAGCTACAATATAACTAATAGTTACATTGTATCTATCTTAGGGTTTATTTTTATTTTACAGGCAACTTTGTATTTATTTTAACTAGGTAGAATAGTTATTAAATAGTTATTAACTACCTAGTTAAAATAAAGACAAATTTACCTGTAAAATAAGACCTAACCAAAGTTACACTAACACCTAACACTACACTATAATTAAATACATTAACTAAATTAAATACAATTAATTACAATTAAATAAAATTAAAAAAAGTACTAACACTAAATTACAGAAAATAATAAAGAAATTACAAGATTTTTAAACTAATTACACCTAATCTAATCCCCTTAACAAAATAAAAAAAAAACACTACCCTACACTAAATTACAAATAGCCCTTAAAAGGGCCTTTTGCGGGGCATTGCCCCAAAGTAATCAGCTCTTTTACCTGTAAAAAAAAAAGTCCTCAACGAAGCCGGGAGAAGTCTTCATCCAACCGGGCAGAAGTGGTCCTCCAGACAGGCAAAAGTCTTCATCCAGATGGCATCTTCTATCTTCATCCATCCGGCGCGGAGCGGGTCCATCTTCAAGACATCCGCCGTGGAGCATCCTCTTCTTTCCACGGCTGATGACTGAATGAAGGTTCCTTTAAATGACGTCATCCAAGATGGCGTCCCTTCAATTCCGATTGGCTAATAGAATTCTATCAGCCAATCGGAATTAAGGTAGAAAAAATCCTATTGGCTGATGCAATCAGCCAATAGGATTGAAGTTCAATCCTATTGGCTGATCCAATCAGCCAATAGGATTGAGCTGGCATTCTATTGGCTGTTCCAATCAGCCAATAGAATGCCAGTTCAATCCTATTGGCTGATTGGATCAGCCAATAGGATTTTTTTCTACCTTAATTCTGATTTGCTGATAGAATTCTATCAGCCAATCGGAATTGAAGGGACACCATCTTGGATGACGTCATTTAAAGGAACCTTTATTCAGTTGTCGGCCGTGGAAAGAAGAGGATGCTCCGCGTTGGATGTCTTGAAGATGGACCTGCTCTGCGCCGGATGGATGAAGATAGAAGATGCAGTCTGGATGAATACTTCTGCCCCTCTGGAGGACCACTTCTGCCCGGTTGGATTAAGACTTCTGCCCGTCTGGAGGACCACTTCTGCCTGGTTGGATGAAGATGTCTCCCGGTAAGGGTATCTTCAATCGGTTAGTGTTAGGTTTTTTAAGGGGGGATTGGGTGGGTTTTAGAGTAGGGTTGGTTGTGTGGGTGGTGGGTTTTAATGTTGGGGGGGTAATTGTATTTTCTTTTTAGGTAAAATAGCTGATTACTTTGGGGCAATGCCCCGCAAAAGGCCCTTTTAATTTGTAATTTAGTGTAGGGTAGGAATATTTTTTTATTTTGGGGGGGCTTTCTTATTTTGTTAGGGGGATTAGATTAGGTGTAATTAGTTTAAAAATCTTGTAATTTGTTTATTATTTTCTGTAATTTAGTGGGGTTTTTTTGTACTTTAGATAATTTTATTAAATTGTATTTAAATTGTATTTAATTTAGGTAATTAATGTAATTATAGTGTAGTGTTAGGTGTAATTGTTACTTAGGTTAGGTTTTATTTTACAGGTACTTTTGTATTTATTTTAGCTAGGTAGTTATTAAATAGTTAATAACTATTTAATAACTATTGTACCTAGTTAAAATAAATACAAACTTACCTGTAAAATAAAAATAAACCCTAAAATAGCTACAATGTAACTATAGTTATATTGTATCTAGCTTAGGGTTTATTTTATAGGTAAGTATTTAGTTTTAAATAGGAATTATTTAGTTAATTGTAGTAATTTTATTTAGATTTATTTAAATTATATTTAAGTTAGGGGGGGTTAGGGTTAGGGTTAGACTTAGGTTTAGGGGTTAATAACTTTATTATAGTGGTGGCGACATTGTGGGCAGCAGATTAGGGGTTAATAAATGTAGTTAGGTTGCGGCGACATTGGGGGCAGCAGATTAGGAGTTAATAAATATAATGTAGGGTTCGGCGATGTTGGGGGCAGCAGATTAGGGGTTCATAACAGGCGGTGTCCAGAGCGGCAGATTAGGGATTACTATAATGTAAGTGTCGGCGATGTCGGGGTGGCAGATTAGGGGTTAATAAGTGTTAGATTATGGGTGTTTAGACTCGGGGTTCATGTTAGGGTGCTAGGTGTAGACATAACTTTTATTTCCCCATAGGAATCAATGGGGCTGCGTTAGGAGCTTTACGCTGCTTTTTTGCAGGCATTAGTTTTTTTTTCAGCCGGCTCTCCCCCATTGATTCCTATGGGGAAATCGTGCACGAGCACGTTTAGCCAGCTCACCGCTAACGTAAGCAGCGCTGGTATTGAGGTCAGATGTGGAGCAAAATTTAGCTCTTCGCTCACTTTTTTGTGGTTATCGCCGGGTTTGTAAAAACCCGTAATACCAGCGCTGCCTGTAAGTGAGCAGTGAGCATAAACTGCTCATTAGCACCGCACAGCTTCTAACGCAAAACTTGTAATCTAGGCGAATGTTAACAACTCAAACACTCTCCTTGCTGAAGAGATTGCTACTAGTAAGAGTAATTTCAAAGTTAAAAGTAGATATCAATGGAATGCATAGGTTCAAACAAAGAACCTTGTCATGCAGAGAAATAGGTGGAGAAATAGGAATCACAATTGGCCTAATTCTAACGAATACCTGGACAAAAGTCTGATCCTCGGGAAGTTTATCCAACTTCCTATGAAAAAGAACAGATAAGAATTTGTCAAGGCCATCCTGGGAAAAACTGAAGGAGTCTAGGAATCCTGAAGGAATACCAAGAAAACCTTCTGGAAGAACACCATTTCAAAAATGCCTTTCAATTCCAGTAATAAATTCTCTGTGTTACTGGCCTGCATCGAAGATTCAATAACCGAATCCGAGAAACCTCTATGTCTCAAAACTAGGTGTTCAAGCTCTACGCCATTAAATGTAGAGATTAGAGATCCTGGAGAAAAAGAGAACCTGGAGACAACAGGTCTTGTTTCAGAGGAAGAAGCCATGGACAGCAAGAAACATCTGCACTATATCCGCATACCAAGTCCTGTGGAGTTAGGCTGGAGCAATTAATATTACTGACGTTGATTCCTATTTGGTTCAAGTATGATTCTTGGAAACAAGTATCCTAGATGAAGGTCCCATGAACACACCAAGGAGTCTATTAAGAGAGCCTTTGGATCTTTTGATTTCGCACAATAGCTTGGAAGTGTGTGATTTAAATGAAAGGTTATCAGATCTATGTCCATTTTGATCTCTGAGTGATCGAAAATGTCCTAATGGAGAGACACTATCTTGAATGGATCAATAAACAGCTGAGATGATTGCCCTCCCAGTTGATTACACCTGGTATGTGAATTGCCAATATTGAGCAAAGAGTCCTCTCTGCCTAAGATAAAGTTTTAGAAACTTCCTGCATGGCCCGTGGAGTGCAGATATCCCCCTTGATAATTTATGTAGGACACCGCCAAGATGTTGTCCAACTGGAAACAGATAAACTTTTCATCCTTCAATAGGGTCCAGGGCTGAGAGCCTGAAGATTGTTCAAAGTTCTAGAATCGAGAAACCCATACCGCCACCCAGCCAGAGAGACTGGCGTCCATTGGCACAATAGGCTAAAACTGATGAAGGAAGGATGTCCCAAGGGTCAAAGACAGACTTTGTGTCCTCAAGAAAAAGCTTGACTGATGGAAAATCCAAAGCAATCGATATGCCTAATGTAAATAATTATTTGACCACTGAGGTAGCAAGCAATTAAAGGGGTCTCAAGTGAAAATGGGGCAAAATAAACTGTGTCTGAAGCAGCTACCACTCAATCCACATTATCATCAATCAAAACCAAATAAAAATATAATCATTTGATTTTACATACATATATTTATTTAACAACACAACTATTAAACACAGATCCTTGTATAACTAAATAATATCCTAATTGAGCTCAATGTATTAGTTAAAAGTTTCAATCAACAGGGGTATTAAAAAAGGTTCACGTGGAATCCTTATTAAAATCACTTTGTATTTGTCCACTGAAACGTAAAGTACCAGTTTTACAATGTTCTTAAACAGATGACTCCAATGTTGGTATTGTAAGTCAATATAACATACTTTATTCTTAATGAGTTTAAAAAACTGTGAGTACTCACATTTCTTCTGATTAATATTTCCCATAAGCAGTACCCCGCAGCTGATTATTTCTTTCTGTCTTTTGCTGATTATGTAGTGTCTGCAGCACAGCATTCTGAACTCCACATTAGACTAGCAACCTCATCTAGCTTCTTCAACAGCAGTTTCATGCAGCGTGGGCTATGAGTACGGTGTCTGCCGTGGGACAGACATTTTCATGGCAACTGGTTTCGGCTCTTCCCTGAGCTTTTCTCAAGCCATCATCCAAATAGTGTACGAGGAATACAATTGTCACAGATTTGAATTACCTTGCATTGTAAAATAAATAAATATGGGGGCGGAGCTAACCGCTGTATGAAGAGGCTGTGGGTTCGTGGAGCTCTGCACTATAGAAGGGCTATTTAACTTTAAAAACCCACTCTGGGGGATTTGCGAGTGAGAAACTGCCACATCTAGGATAGGAGAAGTGCCTGGATTGTTTTTGCAGCTTTTGGCCGCACAAGGCTTGTTCCCGTAGACCCTCAGACTTTGAACCCGACATCGCAGCTTGGCCTGAGCACTGGAGCATACGGAGGGAGCAGGCTCAGTTTGGCTACAGCTGTCTCTCCGGAGGGTCGGGGATCCGCTCCGGAGAGCCATAGGAGGAATCTTAAAGGCAGATCAGACGAGCTGCAACCACGGGTACTTAGCCCGGTAAACATATCCTTGCCGCTAAACAAGTCAAGACCCAGGTGCGGCCTGAAGTGTCGGGGTAAGAACTATCTGCGGGGTAAAAGGGGTTATGTCACTGACGGCACATCACTAAATGTCAGTATAATTAGAGACTGAACTGTAGCAAGCTTGAGGAGGTGCCGTACCCTGTTAGGGTTAGGTGGATTCAGTGTGGTGGATTCATTCGACTCCCGCAGGGCAATACTGCTTAAGATTACAAGTAGGCAGTTTTTAAGTTTCCCCTATTTGAAGAACCGGAGACGTGTTGGCATTAAAATACAGAGGATCAGTAACAGCTATAACTGTATAAACCTTGGCACAGTGTATACAAATAAGTTGCAGGACACTAAATCACCTTGCTTGTTTTTGGCGCGAAATACCGCCATCTTAGGCACCTCTGTACGCAGCTCACTTAACACTTTCCTCTACCCTTAGGGACATTAAAGGATCGCTAGCCCTATATAAGGAAAAGCATATGATGTTATATTCATACTTATAGGGGGTTGATGTCTCACTAATAACAGCGACCTCACTTGCTCCTCCCTTACTGGGATTGTATATTCTGCAAATATTTTGTGTAACACGATTGCCCACACTCTAACTGCTCTAAAGTCACAGCACAGCTGCATCAAGATTTTAGAGGGGAGGTCATATCTCAGTATCTGTATTGTATCAGAACCCTGTCATATACATAAAAGAGAGGACATTATAAGCAAATCAAATACAGAGGGGAGGAGATTGCAAAAAAACCTATGTATATTCTAACTAAGATTTTCAATGTGCAGCTTCCCTCTCCCCTGCCCTAGCAATACAGTTTGAGGACAACCACCACTACAGGCTATACCCACCTTTCTTTACGCTTCCAGGTCAAGGGAGGACAAATTCCCCAAGGTGTAGCAACACTTGTCAATATTGTATTGAAGGAGTATAACTGGCTCAAGAGGAAAGTGACACCCATATGCCCCTAGCAAATGAAACCCCAGATTTGATAGGACACATAATCTGAGTGATGGCTTCACACTGAGACCTTAAGCAGGGGGAGATGTGGAGCCTCTAAGCGATCATAGCAACACCACTCCAAAAATCTGGTACTCCCCAAATTATACCTCTCTGCTGACCAACATTATCTCTCATAGGGGGCAACATAGTACATAACCCAACATGGCCCACTCCAACAAGAAAAAACATCAGCAAAGATTAGGAGATGGCCTCAAGCGTACTGTGGCAGACCATTTTAATAACAGAATCCTGTCAGATAGAGAGGGTTCTGATGAAGAATCCAGGGACTCACGTTCATCTTATAAAGAAATACCTGAGACAGACAGTCTTTCTAAAGGGAAGGCATCCCACTCGGACACTAAGGTCTTGGACTCCATTAATGCTTTGTCTACTAAAATAGATACCCATTATTCTTCCCTCAGAAATGAGATAAGGAATTCAGTAGCTGATTTAAGAAGAGACCTAAATATTCAGAACGAACGGTCAGAAGCAATAGAGAGGAAGCAGGAGGATATGGCGGTTGATCAGGCCAATGTACTAGCATACGCCCAATCCTTAGCAGAGATTATCAGTGACCTAGAAACTAAGATAGCTGACAATGAAGACAGGTCCAGATGGAACAATGTCAGGATAAGGGGTATCAAGGAAGATGTCAGCCCCGCAGATCTACCTGAATATCTACTGAATCTATTTAAGGACCTCCTGGGCACGTTCCAGAACACAGATGCTTTAATTGATAGAGCTCATAGAGCAATTAAACCGAGAACAATGGCTTCGGAGATCCCTAGAGATGTCATTGTACGCCTCCACTATTTCACTTTTAAAGAAAAGCTGATGAGGGCCTCATTCTCTAATAAACCGTTTGCAGAAAAACACCCTGGGATTCAGTTGTTTCCTGACCTCTCTTCCTTCACCTTAGCAAAGAGAAGATCATTTGCCCCTGTTACACTTAAATTGAGAAGGGCCGGGATCAAGTACAGGTGGGGTTTCCCTGTCAGATTATTCTTTCAACATGATAATAAGAATTACACCATCTCTTCACTGGAGCAAGGCACGAGCCTTTTAACAAATCTTGGCCTAGGAAGACAGGAGGAGGGTCTATGTCCTGCTACAACTTCCCAAAGGGACTTAAGACCGTCAGCGGCTGAATGGCAGCCTCTGCCAAAGAGACCAAACAAGCAACAGGATAAAGCTCCGGCTCCATGAACAGGAGTTTGAGTTCATCTATGATGCTCTCAACAATTCATGCTGAAGTGACTGGCATCTAAAAGCTGAAATCCCACAACAAACAAAGAGTGTTGCTAACTGGTGACGATAATGTGTAATATTTGAAGTTAAAGACTAGTTATATTCCTATATATGTCTACTAAGACAAAGAAGGACATACTCACGATTTGCTTGATCTCAGGTCAGAGGGCATTAGCCCAATATAATTCATGTACAAAGTAATTCCCCTACTTCAGTTCACCATGGACTTGGGAAAAGATTTAACTGTTCATAATAGAGTTATATGAATGTTTTTTTTGGTTGTCTTGTTCTTCTCCTTTTCAGGGTTTCTTTTTGTTTTCTAAAGTTGTATGAAGAAGTCAAATCCGAGATCAGGATGCAGACCGGGCAGGTTGGCAAAGTTATTTGACCTCAATATATGTGTCTCTAATGTTGGGTTTATTTTAAAGGTCATTTTTTAGTATAGTAAAAATGTTGATATATTTATACATATATGAAGGAGTTATATGCTTGTTGTACTGCATGTCACCAATATTACTTTTATTTTGCACAATTTGGTTGCAGAGTGTTCCTCCACACATTATCTCCCCCTCTTAAATTGATATCCTTTTTCCTATTTTAGAATCTAACTGGTTGCTATACATCTCTGTGAGATCCCATTGGACCTCACAAACTTGGGGGTTAAGAATACATAAGTAGAGTCAGCCTAACCACTATCCTCACATGTTCATTAGGTATCGACTTATATTCTAAGGGTAGTTCAAGTTAGCCACGTCAAATTGTAATAGTTGTCTCCGCCCCCCCCCCCCTTTGTTTCTTTTCTTCTCCATCTCATCTCCTTGTCTTTCTTTGCTGCTCCCTCTTTCCCTCCCTCTTTTCTTTCCTTTTACTAACTTTATATACATAGTCCCCCTAAATCCCCACATTTCCTGGCATATCTTTTTCCATTGTATGTGTCCATCTTTTTGTAAGTAGGCAGTAGTGATGTGACATAGATTACTAATAGAGATTACAACCGGGTCTGATCACTATAATAACTTTACATAGTTTTCATTATCTTTAGGCCCTGTCTCTAACCTATTCTTCCTTCTCCTCTTCCCTCTCCCATCTCTTTTTTCTTTCTTATTTTTTTTTCTGTCTCTTCTCTTTATCTATTTGCTTTTTCTTCTCATGTTCTCTCTCTACTTATATGTTAATAAGGTTTATATAGCTGTGTATTAAAGAGAACACATAAATTGAAAACTCTTAGTCATAGTTCACTCTCACCGTTAGTGAACTACTTAGCGGTGTTTACCCGCAATCACAGGTATAGTGCTTTAAGCTATTTTTGTATTTGCTTTTCAGTTATATAAATTCCAATATTAGCCTTTTAGGATAGACTCCAGAGTGAGTAATTCCCAGTGATTGGGAATACTTTCTAATCTCTAGGCCCTACCTAACCAGGGGGAGGGGGAGAGAGAGGGTGAGAGAAGGCGATTGTGTTTTTTTTTTTTTTTTTTTTTTATTCTTCTCCCCTATTCCCTCTTTCTACTGCATTCCAATCACTTCACATTCCTACTCTGGGACATTCCCTCCAACTTTGACACACTTACACCTAATAATGGCAGGCTTAAGGTTCCTCACTCACAACACTCAGGGTTTAAACTCCCCGACTAAAAGAAGCCTTCTGCTTAATCAACTTAGGCGAAATAAAATAGATGTTGCTTTCATCCAGGAGACCCATTGGCGGCACCAGGAGGGTGAGTTGTTTAAATTTCGCAACTATCCACATATTTATAGAGCCTCCCATCACAGTAAATCCAGAGGAGTAGCAATCTTGATCAGAGATTCAGTAAGCTTTGAAGAAATCTATAGTGAAATAGATTCTCAGGCGAGATATATTTTCGTAGTCTGTAAAGTCAATGATATACTCTTTACCTTTGTAAACATCTATGTTCCCAATATGAAACAAACACGATTCCTTAAACAAACACTCACCCGTGTCGCAGCTATCAGACAGGGAGAATTGTGTGTAGGGGGAGATTTTAACCTCATATGGGACCCTGATATTGATAAGTTAGTACCCCCTGTAACTAAAAAAGACAGGTCTTTAAAGTCAAAAGCAGCGGCATTCCAGAAGGTGATGATTCAGTTTCAACTTTACGATGCTTGGAGGGCGTATAACCCTTCAATGCGCGATTACACTTTTTATTCAAACCCTCATGGGTCGTTTTCCAGGATAGATACCTTTTTTACGTCGGCTAAACTCTTAGATAAAACGTTAAAATCTGGTATTCATCCGATCTCTTGGTCGGATCACCACTCTGTGACAATGGAGCTAGGGCCGATTATTCCGAATGAGGGTTATTCTTGGAGACTGGCGGACTGGTTGATCCAATCACCTGCTGATATACTAAACAGCCAAGAAGCCATCACAGACTTTCTGAAATCAAATGATGATAGCCAAACGAGTTGCCAGAACCTATGGTCCACTCTCAAAGCATTTATGAGAGGCTTCTACATTAAATTGGCAGCCAAAGCAAAAAAGAAAAGTGGTGGCACTCTGGCTGAGCTAACATGTAAATTGAGAAACTGTCAACTTAGAATCGCTGGGACCTATTCGGTAGAGATTAATGGTCAGATACAAACGCTAAGAAAACAGATTAGAGATCTAGAACTACTAAGAGTCCAGAGGACCCTGGATAAGTTTAGGCAGAGGTTCTATTATTGTAACAACAAACCAACTAAGTTCCTAGTGGATAAATTGCGCAATCGAACTGCTCAAAAACGTATAGTGGCTATTAAGAGAGGAGATACTAAAGTGTCCTCTCCGAGAGAAATTGGACTAGCCTTTAGTGAATTTTACAGCTCTCTTTATAATATACAAGTTTCGCAAGATAATACATTTTCCTCGACAGAGGAGATAGGCTTTTTCTTAGGGGGTCTAGAGCTACCTACTCTGACTGATCAGGATGCTACCCTGTTGGGAACCCCGATATCCATCGAGGAGATAAAATTGGCGATTAAACAACTCAAAATAGGGAAGGCGCCTGGCCCTGATGGGTACACAGGGAAATTTTATAAAACTTTCAACCACATACTTACGCCTATCCTGCACAGATTTTTTAATGAGATAATGACTCTGGGGACAGTGTCACCAGAGTTTCTAGAAGCTAACATAGTTACTTTACTAAAACCAGATAAAGATCCGACGGAATGTGGGAGTTATAGACCCATATCATTAATAAATGTAGACACTAAACTATATTCTAAAATCTTGGCCAACCGCTTGGCAAAAGTCGTGCCATCTCTGGTTTACTGGGACCAGGTGGGGTTCATACCTGGTAGAGAGGGTCCCGATAACACGAGGAGGCTGGTGCACATAATGTCTGAGGCTCAAAATAAACGGATCCCCCTCCTCGCCCTGTCTCTAGATGCGGAAAAGGCATTTGACAGGGTGAGGTGGGATTACCTGTGGGAGGTCTTGAAAAGTTTCGGAATCCCAGAGCAGTTTGTTGTTGAGGCATAGGATTTCAATCTGAAAAATTCCAGGTATCAAATGGAACGAGACAGGGGTGTCCCCTGTCTCCCCTATTATTTGCACTTGTAATAGAGCCCTTGGCTCAAGCCATTAGGAGAAATGATAAAATTAAGGGTATCAAGCTCAGGGACTCCATACATAAAATTGCGCTTTTCGCGGATGATGTCACTCTTCTATTGACATCCCCTAGAACATCTCTGCCAGCTCTCATGGAGGTCATACAACAGTTTGGCGCTCTGAGCTTTTATAAGTTGAATTTAACTAAAACTGAGGCTCTATCGATTGAAATCCCAGACTTAGTAGTGGCTGAAATTAAAAGAAGATACAGTTTTAAATGGATGAAGGACAGCATAAAACACTTGGGAGTGTACTTGAGCCCTGATCTGGCTACAATGATAGACAGAAATTTCACTAACCGAATGCAAGAATTTAAAAAGATCTTGGATTCATGGGAATATGCTGAAATTTCTTGGTCTGGGAGGATAGCATCGGTTAAAATGTCGTTCCTCCCAAAAATCACCTATCTTTTTCGATGCATTCCTGTCCAAATCCCCAGATCAATAATAAATAGGTTACAAAGTATGATCTCAGCATATATCTGGAGGAATAGGAGACCTAGGATCACGGGCTATGTTCTGCAGAGAAAGGTCAAACAGGGGGGCCTATCGGTCCCAAATATCCTCTCGTACCATGATGCAGCACGATTATCCCACATTATGGGATGGAGTCTTGTCGACTCTAGTCTTAGATGGCAAGAAGTGGAAAGAGATACTTTGCCATTACATATGAAACTTTCAGATCTGATATGGATCCCAGCTCATTGCCGAGATAAGCTCGGAATTACTCAACCAGTCATAGTAGACGCTCTCAGGTTCTGGGACAAAAATAGACACAGACCAAATATAGCTCCACACCCGTCTCCAGTACATTCAGTAGTAAGCGTCGCTTGGTGTCTCCAGGAAGCTCATATGAAAACATGGCTTAGTATTGGTAATCCTCTGGCTGAGGATATACAGGAGGGAGTGGATCATTTCTCCCTTAACTCCTTTATGACAAAATATCAGATCTCCAAAAAATGCTATTTTGAAGCTTTTAGATTGCTTAACTTCCTTAGAAGCTGGGGATTGCTAAACAGTAACTGGAGGAACAGGACAAAATGGGAGCTGTGCTGGTGTTCAGTTCTCAAACCTAAGGGTATGATGTCTTTCCTGTATTCCTTATTAATTGGAGAACAAGCGATGGTGAAAACTGTGTCACATTTAGCCTGGGAGTCAGACCTCCAAGAGTCTATTGCTCTGAGAGATTGTCATAGAGAGATGCAGCTAGCTAGGAAATACCTCCATTGCTCGACACTCTGGGAAATCCATTACAAAATAGTATACAGATGGCATCTGGTACCTAAAAGGTTACACCAGATGTACTCTTCCTCCTCACCATTGTGTTGGAGAAACTGTGGACAGATAGGCACTTGGATGCACGTGTGGTGGGAGTGCCCTCAGATAAGGCTCTTTTGGCGATCTTGCCTACAACTGTTAAGAGATTTACATTACAATATACCGACCTCCCCCGCGCTTGGTTTGCTGCATTTGGGTCTCCCCAGAATACCTCTCCCAAAAAAGATTTTCCTGATTTATTTCCTTACTGCAGCCAAATTAATAATAGCCAGGAAGTGGAAGCAAATTTTGCCTCCTTCTATAAAGGATGTGGTCACTCAACTTACTCACATGAAACATATGGAAAGTTATGTCTACAATACAATGGGAAAGGCAGATCTGCACGTCAAGGTATGGGAGGGTTGGTGTGAATTCTATGGGGTATAGATTTGACAATACTCAATTAGTAGAGAGGGGACCTTACTACATATCTATTCAGATTGGTTTAGACTATTTACACTCCATCCCCTTTCTGCAAACACATATATTACCTTCTCCCCCGGTTTCCTCTGTATATATCTATCTTCCTCCCCCCTTATTTCCCTCCCCCCCTTTTTTTTTTTTTTTCCTCTCTCCCCCTACTTCCCCCCATAAGACTAGAATTAATTGGTGCTGAATCTGCCAGCAGGTAGATACTTCATGTACTCACTTTTTCCGGTCTATAATGCATGTTAAGGGTGTTTGTCCTACTTGTGCTTTATTACATCTTGAAAAGTACCAATCAATAAATACATTTTCCTGTTGTATATAATTTACCATACTATAAGATGTGTAGGTCGTTATAGATATCCAAAATATGATTCTTTTCTTTTTGTGTCATGACATAAGAAACAAAATAGAAAAGAGGGAAAGCCAGAATGTGATTATTTTATATTGTACTGGAGACTTTAGGAATGTACAAGCCTGTGATATATAATGTATTTACTCTTTGTATAATGTTTATTGTGCTTTAATTCTGTATTCCTGGTACCCCTCAATAAAAAAACTTTGATTTTCAAAATAAATAAATATATGCAGATAGAGGGATATTAGAAAACTGACTACTCATTAGAGATACCAGTGGGAACAGAGGCATTTTGTTCCAGAATTTACTTAAAATAAACTATGCAAAGACACTGTATATAAGTACAGACAATACCTGGTAGAGAGCCCTCTACGCTAAGTTTACACTTCCTCAGACACTAAAATTATCACACAGTGTAGAAACTACTACATCCCCTATATATATTATATAGTCCTTGAATACACTTTACAGCTCCTGTATGGGTACTCACCCCTTCCTCGGACTGGCAGGCACTAACACACGTTTAAAATCTGGTCCCAACTGTAGCAACAGAGAATCTAGTTGCAGAGAGAAAAGCCCAGAAACAATGAGGTGGCGGAGCTACCTCCTGGAGCACAGCCAGTGGCCATGTTAACAAGTTAAAACACTTCTGGTTCTCTTTAAATAAAAGCTAGTGCACCAAGCATAACACCCCAATAAAAACAAGGGGGCGGAGCCTACTCTCAAACCGCAAGATGTGTCTTAGTAAAGCTCCGTGAATTTGACAAGATTTCTGCAAAGTTGTCGACAGCAAACTTACAATAATTCTGAATTTATGATCAGGTTTACTTCCCTGAGCCGTGGTATTCTCTGAGAGTGGATGAATTGACTACGTCTTAGCCTATGTTCTTTGGGACAGCTGCGTGATATATTTTTTCACAGGCCCGGAAGCCATCTTACAATCTAATGCGATCACGTAATATGAGAAACATAAGACGTCCTGTGTGAATTATAGAAAGTGGGTCTGGGGCTGCCGCAATTTACCCCTCCCCCCCAATGCTGGGGTTATGGTATCCTGTTAAATATTTGTTCATTTCCACAAGCCATATAGATCCTTACTAATCTGCTTAGACATCAAGCAATCCCTAAGACACACGACAACCTTGGGAGAGGCGGTTATGGACCCAATTGAAGAAAGCTCCGATCCTACAATGGACATAATAGTTAAGGGAGAAAATACCATCTCACAAATGATCAATCAGCACGTCTTGGAACTGGAAAGAAAGTTATGCTCACTTTTGATTACCTGTCCATGCCTACAAACTTCCCCCGGATCAACCAAGCTTATCTACCAGCAGTACACAACAGGACTTACCCTATACCCAGCTGAACATTAACTATGAACGTTCACGGCCCTATGAAAGAATCTTTAATGATTATAACAGGCACACGTTTCCGTTACCAGTGCATTCCACAAACAACACATACCAGGTTGTACCCTCCGGAGAGAATGGAAATCACTCTAAGCGTGGAGATTTCACTGAGAGTTCCGAACCCTGGTGTCCATTGGCTCTGAACAAAGAGGTAGTTAAACCGCTACAGGGATCATCTATAAACTTAGTGTCAAAACCTTTCAGAGACCTGGTAAGTGCGTCTGGTCAGGCCCTGGGAAGGCACCCCCGGGATGAAACCTACCCGCATTCAGTGCTTATACAATCCCCCCGTCCCGTGTACACGATTGCCCCTCTGCCGATCACATCTAATCTCACAATGATCTCCTATGATGCCCAACAGATGATGCCCATACAGACCAAATCTTTTGAGCCGGGAAATGAGAAAAAAAGGCCCTAATAAAGTAGTGATAACTCATCATGTAATACCTTCCAGGGATCCTGCTTATCTGGGACTATGGGATTCTCTAGACCCTGCCCCTGAACTGAGTCTTCTGTTCACTCCAAGTTCAGGTGACTGTACAAAAGGAATAGGTTAATTGATTAGTGTTGGGGATAGCTCTACTGGCTATAGCATATTGCTGGCGACAGTTGTAAACCAGACTGTACTGATTTAAGAGACTAGACTTACATTTATTAACCCTCTACTGAAGAGTCCCTATACTTCAGCAGGTATCTCTATGAAGCCTAGCAGCTGATTTTCAAGTCTTGATACTATGCTTCATTTATTTCTGTACATGGTTATTTGTTTAGAGCTTATTTTGTTTCCATGACTTCATAACTTAGTCAATTGCTGCCATTGTCTAATTTTACTCTCAACTTAAGCTCTTAATAAGATATACAATAGTCATACTGCATTTATTTCTTGCTGCAACATA
This sequence comes from Bombina bombina, assembly GCF_027579735.1. Taxonomy (NCBI): domain Eukaryota; kingdom Metazoa; phylum Chordata; class Amphibia; order Anura; family Bombinatoridae; genus Bombina; species Bombina bombina. Next base: position 215,260,116 of record NC_069499.1, on the reverse strand, counting down.
GGGATTTTATTTAACTTAAATGGAGGGGATTCTGACCATGTTCTGTTGATCACCCTATTTCTGGCCGGTCAGCCTAGATAGGTTCTAGTAATAAGCAGTTCTCCACCACAATGTATATTGACTATATGTTGCTCTTCCTGTAAGGGATACATTTATATATGAAAGTGTTGAGAGCGCCACAAAAATATTACCTCAAATATGTGTGTTCAAAATGTATATATATGTGTGTATATGAAGCTGCTGTTATACATAATATATGAGAAATGGAAAAACAAACTAACAGCGCTTGCAATGTGTAATAAACTTATGTAGAATCAAGTGAATAATTCGATACAAAAGTTGTATATAAAAAAATAAATATTTTATTTATTTGATTTCTATTTTATACAGAAAAATTTACAATCAACTATGTCTTCTGACACCTTACACATAAAGTTTAAAAATATGAGGAAATTTAAGCAGATTAAAAAATCTCTCTGTGCTTTAAATAAATCATGCAAATCGCCAATATTATCACAATGAAGGAAATACCAAAACAATCAATGTGGTGAGACCGAAGTCTAAATGGCCCTTTCTAGACTGTATCTAAAACACCAAAACAGTTGCTATCTGCTAAAGATACTCAAACAAAGTTAAAAAAAACTTAAAAAAAAAAAAAAAAAAATACAGGGTCAAATGGAAGCAAGCCACAGCTCACTCGTCTGGCCAGACAATACCTGTGTGTTCACAACGCTTTCTGGGTCATGCCTCTTCCTCGGGTGTAATAAAAGTGTGATGTGGCTTGTCTCTAAAAACCCTGATTGTGTCACTTCCCTTTAAGCAATAGTGAATAGGATTAGCATACTCATTTGATTGATTGATTGATATATCATATATCACTTCCTGTTGGGGGATAGCGAATAGGATCAACACAACTGTCTGATTGACACTATGGCCTCTAGTTATCAAGCCGTCAACCTCATATACGCTGGAATTCCGCAGCGTATTTGTGGCGAGGCTGCTTTGCCTAAGTTATCAAGCCCTACACACCGGCAAAAGTAGAATATAGTGACGTAAGCTTCAATCCGCCGGACTCAGTCCGACAAAGATCGATTCTTCCATCACTCCAGATGTTCCGAACGCAAGTTCGGCACTATCTGACTACTTTTGCTAGTTATCAAATGACTAGCAGGTACGCTCTTCACTTTTCCGGCCCAGCGTACCTGGTTTTCAATCCGCCGCCCTGGAGGCGGCGGATCCCATAGGAATCAATGGGAGTCTGACCATAGCGAAAGTTCATGTTCGCTGCTGCCCGACATCCCATTGATTCCTATGGGAGATGTCTGCACCTAACACCCTAACATGTACCCTGAGTATAAACACCCCTAATCTGCCCCCCCCTACACCGCCGCCACCTATATTAAACATGTTAACCCCTAAACCGCCGCTCCCGGAGCCCACCGCCACTCTAATAAACTTATTAACCCCTAAACCGCCACTCCTGGAGCCCACCGCGACTCTAATAAACTTATTAACCCCTAAACCGCTCCTCCCGGACCCCACTGCCACCTACATAATACCTATTAACCCCTATCCTGCCTCCCTATACCTACCGCCACCTATAATAAATTTATTAACCCCTATCCTGCGGATCTTGTACCCCGCCGCAACTAAATAAATTGTTTAACCCCTAAACCGCCGCTCCCGGACTCCGCCGCCACCTATATTAAACTTATTAACCCCTAATGTGCCCCCCTACACCGTCGCCACCTATAATACATTTATTAACCTCTATCCTACCCCCCTATACCGCCGCCATCTATATTAAACTAATTAACCCCTATCCTGCCCCCCCTATACCGCCGCAACCTATAATCAAATTATTAACCCCTAAACCTAAGTCTAACACTAACCCTAACACCCCCCTAAATTAAATATTAATTAAATACATCTAATTAAATATTACTCTTATTATAATTAATTATTCCTATTTAAAACTAAATACTTACCTATAAAAGAAACCCTAAGATAGCTACAATATAACTAATAATTATATTGTAGCTATTTTAGGATTTATATTTATTTTACAGGCAAATTTAAATTTATTTTAACTAGGTACAATAGCTATTAAATAGTTATTAACTATTTAATAGCTACCTAGATAAAATAAAAACAAATTTACCTGTAAAATAAAAACTAACCTAAGTTACAATTACACATAACACTACACTATCATTAAATAAATTATTCCTATTTAAAACTAAATACTTACCTGTAAAATAAACCCTAAGATAGCTACAATGTAATTAATAATTACATTGTAGCTATTTTAGGATTTATATTTATTTTACAGGTAACTTTGTATTTATTTTAACTAGGTACAATAGTTATTAAATAGTTATTAACTATTTAATAACTACCTAGCTAAAAGAAATACAAAATTACCTGTAAAATAAATCCTAACCTATGTTACAATTAAACCTAACATACTACACTATCATTAAATTAATTAAATAAATTACTAGCCAATACCTACAATTAAATACAATTAAATAAACTAAACTAAATTACAAAAACAAACAAACACTAAATTACAGAAAATAAAAAAATATTAAAATAATTTTAAACTAATTACACTGTGTGCAGAATTATTAGGCAAATGAGTATTTTGACCACATCATCCTCTCTATGCATGTTGTCTTACTCCAAGCTGTATAGGCTCGAAAGCCTACTACCAATTAAGCATATTAGGTGATGTGCATCTCTGTAATGAGAAGGGGTGTGGTCTAATGACATCAACACCCTACATCAGGTGTGCATAATTATTAGGCAACTTCCTTTCCTTTGGCAAAATGGGTCAAAAGAAGGACTTGACAGGCTCAGAAAAGTCAAAAAACAGAATTTATGTTTACCTGATAAATTACTTTCTCCAACGGTGTGTCCGGTCCACGGCGTCATCCTTACTTGTGGGATATTCTCTTCCCCAACAGGAAATGGCAAAGAGCCCAGCAAAGCTGGTCACATGATCCCTCCTAGGCTCCGCCTACCCCAGTCATTCGACCGACGTTAAGGAGGAATATTTGCATAGGAGAAACCATATGGTACCGTGGTGACTGTAGTTAAAGAAAATAAATTATCAGACCTGATTAAAAAAAAAAACCAGGGCGGGCCGTGGACCGGACACACCCTTGGAGAAAATAATTTATCAGGTAAACATAAATTCTGTTTTCTCCAACATAGGTGTGTCCGGTCCACGGCGTCATCCTTACTTGTGGGAACCAATACCAAAGCTTTAGGACACGGATGAAGGGAGGGAGCAAATCAGGTCACCTAAATGGAAGGCACCACGGCTTGCAAAACCTTTCTCCCAAAAATAGCCTCAGAAGAAGCAAAAGTATCAAACTTGTAAAATTTGGTAAAAGTGTGCAGTGAAGACCAAGTCGCTGCCCTACATATCTGATCAACAGAAGCCTCGTTCTTGAAGGCCCATGTGGAAGCCACAGCCCTAGTGGAATGAGCTGTGATTCTTTCGGGAGGCTGCCGTCCGGCAGTCTCGTAAGCCAATCTGATGATGCTTTTAATCCAAAAAGAGAGAGAGGTAGAAGTTGCTTTTTGACCTCTCCTTTTACCGGAATAAACAACAAACAAGGAAGATGTTTGTCTAAAATCCTTTGTAGCATCTAAATAGAATTTTAGAGCGCGAACAACATCCAAATTGTGCAACAAACGTTCCTTCTTCGAAACTGGTTTCGGACACAGAGAAGGTACGATAATCTCCTGGTTAATGTTTTTGTTAGAAACAACTTTTGGAAGAAAACCAGGTTTAGTACGTAAAACCACCTTATCTGCATGGAACACCAGATAAGGAGGAGAACACTGCAGAGCAGATAATTCTGAAACTCTTCTAGCAGAAGAAATTGCAACTAAAAACAAAACTTTCCAAGATAATAACTGAATATCAACGGAATGCAAGGGTTCAAACGGAACCCCCTGAAGAACTGAAAGAACTAAATTGAGACTCCAAGGAGGAGTCAAAGGTTTGTAAACAGGCTTAATTCTAACCAGAGCCTGAACAAAAGCTTGAACATCTGGCACAGCGGCCAGCTTTTTGTGAAGTAACACAGACAAGGCAGAAATCTGTCCCTTCAGGGAACTTGCAGATAAACCTTTTTCCAATCCTTCTTGAAGGAAGGATAGAATCCTAGGAATCTTAACCTTGTCCCAAGGGAATCCTTTAGATTCACACCAACAGATATATTTTTTCCAAATTTTGTGGTAAATCTTTCTAGTTACAGGCTTTCTGGCCTGAACAAGAGTATCGATAACAGGATCTGAGAACCCTCGCTTCGATAAGATCAAGCGTTCAATCTCCAAGCAGTCAGCTGGAGTGAAACCAGATTCGGGTGTTCGAACGGACCCTGAACAAGAAGGTCTCGTCTCAAAGGTAGCTTCCAAGGTGGAGCCGATGACATATTCACCAGATCTGCATACCAAGTCCTGCGTGGCCACGCAGGAGCTATCAAGATCACCGACGCCCTCTCCTGATTGATCCTGGCTACCAGCCTGGGGATGAGAGGAAACGGCGGGAACACATAAGCTAGTTTGAAGGTCCAAGGTGCTACTAGTGCATCCACTAGAGCCGCCTTGGGATCCCTGGATCTGGACCCGTAGCAAGGAACTTTGAAGTTCTGACGAGAGGCCATCAGATCCATGTCTGGAATGCCCCACAGCTGAGTGACTTGGGCAAAGATTTCCGGATGGAGTTCCCACTCCCCCGGATGTAATGTCTGACGACTCAGAAAATCCGCTTCCCAATTTTCCACTCCTGGGATGTGGATAGCAGACAGGTGGCAGGAGTGAAACTCCGCCCATAGAATGATTTTGGTCACTTCTTCCATCGCCAGGGAACTCCTTGTTCCCCCCTGATGGTTGATGTATGCAACAGTTGTCATGTTGTCTGATTGAAACCGTATGAACTTGGCCCTCGCTAGCTGAGGCCAAGCCTTGAGAGCATTGAATATCGCTCTCAGTTCCAGAATATTTATCGGTAGAAGAGATTCTTCCCGAGACCAAAGACCCTGAGCTTTCAGGGATCCCCAGACCGCGCCCCAGCCCATCAGACTGGCGTCGGTCGTGACAATGACCCACTCTGGTCTGCGGAATGTCATCCCTCGTGACAGGTTGTCCAGGGACAGCCACCAACGGAGTGAGTCTCTGGTCCTCTGATTTACTTGTATCTTCGGAGACAAGTCTGTATAGTCCCCATTCCACTGACTGAGCATGCACAGTTGTAATGGTCTTAGATGAATGCGTGCAAAAGGAACTATGTCCATTGCCGCTACCATCAACCCGATCACTTCCATGCACTGAGCTATGGAAGGAAGAGGAACGGAATGAAGTATCCGACAAGAGTCTAGAAGTTTTGTTTTTCTGGCCTCTGTCAGAAAAATCCTCATTTCTAAGGAGTCTATTATGGTTCCCAAGAAGGGAACCCTTGTTGACGGAGATAGAGAACTCTTTTCCACGTTCACTTTCCATCCGTGAGATCTGAGAAAGGCCAGGACAATGTCCGTGTGAGCCTTTGCTTGAGGAAGGGACGACGCTTGAATCAGAATGTCGTCCAAGTAAGGTACTACAGCAATGCCCCTTGGTCTTAGCACAGCTAGAAGGGACCCTAGTACCTTTGTGAAAATCCTTGGAGCAGTGGCTAATCCGAAAGGAAGCGCCACGAACTGGTAATGTTTGTCCAGGAATGCGAACCTCAGGAACCGATGATGTTCCTTGTGGATAGGAATATGTAGATACGCATCCTTTAAATCCACCGTGGTCATGAATTGACCTTCCTGGATGGAAGGAAGAATTGTTCGAATGGTTTCCATCTTGAACGATGGAACCTTGAGAAACTTGTTTAAGATCTTGAGATCTAAGATTGGTCTGAACGTTCCCTCTTTCTTGGGAACTATAAACAGATTGGAGTAGAACCCCATCCCTTGTTCTCTTAATGGAACAGGATGAATCACTCCCATTTTTAACAGGTCTTCTACACAATGTAAGAATGCCTGTCTTTTTATGTGGTCTGAAGACAACTGAGACCTGTGGAACCTCCCCCTTGGGGGAAGTCCCTTGAATTCCAGGAGATAACCTTGGGAGACTATTTCTAGCGCCCAAGGATCCAGAACATCTCTTGCCCAAGCCTGAGCGAAGAGAGAGAGTCTGCCCCCCACCAGATCCGGTCCCGGATCGGGGGCCAACATTTCATGCTGTCTTGGTAGCAGTGGCAGGTTTCTTGGCCTGCTTTCCCTTGTTCCAGCCTTGCATTGGTCTCCAAGCTGGCTTGGCTTGAGAAGAATTACCCTCTTGCTTAGAGGACGTAGCACTTTGGGCTGGTCCGTTTCTACGAAAGGGACGAAAATTAGGTTTATTTTTAAGCAAACCTTCTAATTTTTTATCCATAGGATCTTTGAAAGCACAACTATCCTCTATGGGTATAGTGGTGCGTTTGTTTAAAGTGGAAACCGCTCCCTCGACCTTAGGGACTGTCTGCCATAAGTCCTTTCTGGGGTCGACCATAGGAAACAATTTTTTAAATATGGGGGGAGGGACGAAAGGAATACCGGGCCTTTCCCATTCTTTATTAACAATGTCCGCCACCCGCTTGGGTATAGGAAAAGCTTCTGGGAGCCCCGGCACCTCTAGGAACTTGTCCATTTTACATAGTTTCTCTGGGATGACCAACTTGTCACAATCATCCAGAGTGGATAATACCTCCTTAAGCAGAATGCGGAGATGTTCCAACTTAAATTTAAATGCAATCACATCAGGTTCAGCTTGTTGAGAAATGTTCCCTGAATCAGTAATTTCTCCCTCAGACAAAACCTCCCTGGCCCCATCAGACTGGGTTAGGGGCCCTTCAGAAATATTATTATCAGCGTCGTCATGCTCTTCAGTATCTAAAACAGAGCAGTCGCGCTTACGCTGATAAGTGTTCATTTTGGCTAAAATGTTTTTGACAGAATTATCCATTACAGCCGTTAATTGTTGCATAGTAAGGAGTATTGGCGCGCTAGATGTACTAGGGGCCTCCTGAGTGGGCAAGACTCGTGTAGACGAAGGAGGGAATGATGCAGTACCATGCTTACTCCCCTCACTTGAGGAATCATCTTGGGCATCATTGTCATTGTCACATAAATCACATTTATTTAAATGAATAGGAATTCTGGCTTCCCCACATTCAGAACACAGTCTATCTGGTAGTTCAGACATGTTAAACAGGCATAAACTTGATAACAAAGTACAAAAAACGTTTTAAAATAAAACCGTTACTGTCACTTTAAATTTTAAACTGAACACACTTTATTACTGCAATTGCGAAAAAACATGAAGGAATTGTTCAAAATTCACCAAATTTTCACCACAGTGTCTTAAAGCCTTAAAAGTATTGCACACCAAATTTGGAAGCTTTAACCCTTAAAATAACGGAACCGGAGCCGTTTTGAACTTTAACCCCTTTACAGTCCCTGGTATCTGCTTTGCTGAGACCCAACCAAGCCCCAAGGGGAATACGATACCAAATGACGCCTTCAGAAAGTCTTTTCTAAGTATCAGAGCTCCTCTCACATGCGACTGCATGCCATGCCTCTCAAAAACAAGTGCGCAACACCGGCGCGAAAATGAGGCTCTGCCTATGTTATTATATCAAAATACCCAGATAAAATGATTCCTCAAGGCTAAATATGTGTTAATAATCAATCGATTTAGCCCAGAAAAAGTCTACAGTCTTAATAAGCCCTTTTTGAAGCCCTTATTTATGATCGTAATAAACATGGCTTACCGGATCCCATAGGGAAAATGACAGCTTCCAGCATTACATCGTCTTGTTAGAATGTGTCATACCTCAAGCAGCAAGAGACTGCTCACTGTTCCCCCAACTGAAGTTAATTGCTCTCAACAGTCCTGTGTGGAACAGCCATGGATTTTAGTGACGGTTGCTAAAATCATTTTCCTCATACAAACAGAAATCTTCATCTCTTTTCTGTTTCTGAGTAAATAGTACATACCAGCACTATTTCAAAATAACAAACTCTTGATTGAATAATAAAAACTACAGTTAAACACTAAAAAACTCTAAGCCATCTCCGTGGAGATGTTGCCTGTACAACGGCAAAGAGAATGACTGGGGTAGGCGGAGCCTAGGAGGGATCATGTGACCAGCTTTGCTGGGCTCTTTGCCATTTCCTGTTGGGGAAGAGAATATCCCACAAGTAAGGATGACGCCGTGGACCGGACACACCTATGTTGGAGAAATAGTGAGATATCTTGCAGAGGGATGCAGCACTCTTAAAATTGCAAAGCTTCTGAAGCGTGATCATCGAACAATCAAGCGTTTCATTCAAAATAGTCAACAGGGTCGCAAGAAGCGTGTGGAAAAACCAAGGCGCAAAATAACTGCCCATGAACTGAGAAAAGTCAAGCGTGCAGCTGCCAAGATGCCACTTGCCACCAGTTTGGCCATATTTCAGAGCTGCAACATCACTGGAGTGCCCAAAAGCACAAGGTGTGCAATACTCAGAGACATGGCCAAGGTAAGAAAGGCTGAAAGACGACCACCACTGAACAAGACACACAAGCTGAAACGTCAAGACTGGGCCAAGAAATATCTCAAGACTGATTTTTCTAAGGTTTTATGGACTGATGAAATGAGAGTGAGTCTTGATGAGCCAGATGGATGGGCCCGTGGCTGGATTGGTAAAGGGCAGAGAGCTCCAGTCCGACTCAGACGCCAGCAAGGTGGAGGTGGAGTACTGGTTTGGGCTGGTATCATCAAAGATGAGCTTGTGGGGTCTTTTCGGTTTGAGGATGGAGTCAAGCTCAACTCCCAGTCCTACTGCCAGTTTCTGGAAGACACCTTCTTCAAGCAGTGGTACAGGAAGAAGTCTGCATCCTTCAAGAAAAACATGATTTTCATGCAGGACAATGCTCCATCACACGCGTCCAAGTACTCCACAGCGTGGCTGGCAAGAAAGGGTATAAAAGAAGAAAATCTAATGACATGGCCTCCTTGTTCACCTGATCTGAACCCCATTGAGAACCTGTGGTCCATCATCAAATGTGAGATTTATAAGGAGGGAAAACAGTACACCTCTCTGAACAGTGTCTGGGAGGCTGTGGTTGCTGCTGCACGCAATGTTGATGGTGTACAGATCAAAACACTGACAGAATCCATGGATGGCAGGCTTTTGAGTGTCCTTGCAAAGAAAGGTGGCTATATTGGTCACTGATTTGTTTTTGTTTTGTTTTTGAATGTCAGAAATGTATATTTGTGAATGTTGAGATGTTATATTGGTTTCACTGGTAAAAATAAATAATTGAAATGGGTATATATTTGTTTTTTGTTAAGTTGCCTAATAAGTATGCACAGTAATAGTCACCTGCACACACAGATATCCCCCTAAAATAGCTATAACTAAAAACAAACTAAAAACTACTTCCAAAACTATTCAGCTTTGATATTAATGAGTTTTTTGGGTTCATTGAGAACATGTTTGTTGTTCAATAATAAAATTAATCCTCAAAAATACAACTTGCCTAATAATTCTGCACTTCCTGTACACTTAATCTAAGCCCCCTAATAAAAATAAAAAAAACCCCAAAATAATAAAAGTCCTTACCCTATTCTACATTAAAAAGTAATCAGCTCTTTTACCAGCCCTTAAAAGGGCTTTTTTGCGGGGAATGCGCCAAAGTAATCAGCTCTTTTGCCTGTAAAACAAAATACAACCCCCCCAACATTAAAACCCACCACCCACATACCCCTACTCTAACCCACCCAAACCCCCCTTAAAAAAACCTAACACTAACCCCCTGAAGATCTCCCTACCTTGAGTAGTCGTCACCCAGCCAGGCCAAAGTCTTCATCCGATGGGGCAGAAGAAGACATCCAGTCCGGCAGAAGTCTTCATCCTATCCGGGCAGAAGAGGACATCCGGACCGGCAGACATCTTCATCCAAGCGGCATCTTCTATCTTCATCTATCTGACGAGGAGCGGCTCCATCTTCAAGACCACTTCTCCCGGCTTGGATGAAGACTTCTCCCGGCTTCATTGAGGACTTCTTGCCGCTTCGATGAGGACTTCTCCCGGCTTAGTTGAGGATGGATGTTGGATCTTCAAAACTGTATGTGGATCTTCAGGGGTTAGTGTTAGTTTTTTTTAAGGGTTTATTGTATTGGTTGGGTTTTATTTTTAGGTTAGGGCTTTGGGCTGCAATAGAGCTAAATGCCCTTTTAAGGGCAATGTCCACCCAAATGCCCTTTTCAGGGCAATGGGGAGCTTAGGTTTTTTTAGTTAGGGTTTTATTTTGGGGGTTTGGTTGTGTAGGTGGTGGGTTTTACTGTTGGGGGGGTTGTTTGTATTTTTTTTAACAGGTTAAAGAGCTGATTTCTTTGGGGCAATGCCCCGCAAAAGGCCCTTTTAAGGGCTATTGGTAGTTTAGTTTAGGCTAGGTTTTTTTTTTTTATTTTGGGGGGGGGGCTTTTTTTATTTTTGATAGGGCTACTAGATTAGGCGTAATTAGTTTAAATATCTTGTAATTTGTTTTTTATTTTGTGTAATTTAGTGTTTGTTTTTTTGTAATTGAGGTAATTGTATTTAATTTATTTAATTGTATTTAATTTAGGTAATTTATTTAATTGTAGTGTAGTGTTAAGTGTTAGTGTAACTTAGGTTAGGTTTTATTTTCCAGGTAACTTTGTATTTATTTTAGCTAGGTAGTTAGTAAATAGTTAATAACTGTTTAGTAACTATTCTACCTAGTTAAAATAAATACAAACTTGCCTGTGAAATAAAAATAAATCTTAAGATAGATACAATATAACTATTAGTTATATTGTAGCTAGCTTAGGTTTTATTTTACAGGTAAGTATTTAGTTTTAAATATGAATTATTTAGGTAATGATAGTAGTTTTTATTTAGATTTATTTTAATTATATTTAAGTTATGGGGTGTTAGGGTTAGACTTAGGTTTAGGGGTTAATAAATATAGTATAGTGGCAGCGACGTTGGGGGCGGCAGATTATGGGTTAATAAATGTAGGTAGGTGGCAGCGATGTTAGAGACAGCGGATTAGGGGTTAATAATATTTAACTAATGTTTGCAAGGCAGGAGCGTGGCAGTTTAAGGGTTAATATGTTTATTATAGTGGCGGCGATGTCTGGAGCGGCAGATTAGGGGTTAATAATTTTATTTTAGTGTTTGCGATGCGGGAGGGCCTCGGTTTAGGGGTTAATAGGTTGTTTATGGGAGTTAGTGTACTTTTTAGCACTTTAGTTATGAGTTTTATGCTACAGCTTTGTAGTGTAAAACTCGTAACTATTGACTTTAGAATGCTTTACGAATCTTGCGGGATAGGCTGTACCGCTCACTTTTTGGCCTAAAAAAAAAGCTTGTAATTCCAGCGCTATGGAAGTCCCATTGAAAATAGACTATACGCAAATTGCGTAACTTGATTTGCGGTAAGGCAAAAAAAGTATGCGGGACAGCTGTACCTACTAATAGCAGCGTTAGTAAAAAAGCAGCGTTTTGAGGCTTAACGCTGCTTTTTTACTCATAACACAAGACTTGTAATCTAGCCGTATAATTGGGAACCACTTCATTGTAATCTTTTGCTATGTTTACTTTTTATCTCAACAACTAGTGTGTTTTCAACCCAAACTGTCCCATGCTGTGTATTTTATCAATCCTGTATTCTGCAACTATTTTTAAGTGTGTAATTGTTCCTTAACGATCAAAAGATCTGAATTTGTGGTATAACTTGTATTGTGTTACCTTTAACCTCAATAAAAAAACAAAAACAAAAAAAACAACTATCAAACAATGGTCGCCAGCATAACTGGAGCCACCTGTATTAAACCACATATTGCGTTAAGCAAATGCTGGTGTTCTTAAAGGGCCATACACCTAAATTTTGCCCCCAAATTGCCCTTGGAGCTGCCAGATGGCTGTAATGGGTCAGAGGCTTCCCTGATAGTGTTCCCAATGATGATAGAACATTTAAAGGGACACTAAACCCAAACATTTTCTTTTGTGATTCAGAAAGAGAATGCAAATTTAAAAAACAATCCAATTTACTTCTATTATTTATTTTGCGTCATTTGTTTAGATATCCTTAGTTGAAGAAAAAGCAATGCACATGGGTGAATCAATCACATGAGGCTTCTAAGTGCAGCAATGAATCAGCAGCTTCTGAGCCTATCTAGATATGCTATTCAGCAAAGTATATCAAGAGAATAAAACAAATGAGATAATAGGAGTAAATTAGAAAGTTGTTTAAAATTGTATTCTCTTTCTATATCATGAACAAAAAAAATGGGTTTCATGTCCCTTTAAGTCATTGCCCTTGGAGCTGCTAACCGGCTGTAATGGGTCAGAGGCTTCTATGATAGTGTTCCCAATGATGATAGAACCTTTAGGGATCTGATAGGGAGAAAAAATTGTGTCATGACGGGAGAGCAGGTTAATTCCCCCTGGCTTTGCTGTGTGTCAGAGTACATAGCCTCTGGGCTGTATGCGTGCTGTGTAAAGTCACTTACCTTATGCAGCACCCCTCCAATGGCTTACTAGGCATGTCAATGTCAATGAAGCTGCAGCGGTATCCAGTAGAGAGCCCATCCAGTGCAGGTATCGAGTACTACAGAAGATTGCAGTAGTAAAAACATGAGTCTCTCAGGGGGAGGCTAGGGGGGAGTCTCCACGATGTCTGAGGGTATTTATGGCTGAAGTCCTGTTAGGGAAATGCTGTTCACATAACAGGGTATTCCTGTGTCCCTATATCATTCAGCTGCTGTGAATTTTCTCTTCTATTTCCTTGTAAATTATACCCCCTAGGGACTCTGGGTCTCACATTGGTCTGAGCTCCCAATTTATAATCCATAAACAAGTAGCTGGAACAACTTCTATTCTTAACCATCTCCTATGAGGCCAAGAACAAAACTAGAGAGAGAAGGGTGGTGGGAAGGATTTTAAGCTCTGATATGGGTTCTTGACCTCCTCCTAGTGGTGGGAAATATATCCCATATGTTGAATAGGACTGTGGACCATCATCATTTTATGAAAGAAATAGAGGAGGAAGTTGTGCTGCTGCCTATCGCACACAGACTATGGTGAAATATTTTCCTTCTCCACCATCTCCTCAGGTTTATAATCAAGTTCCTCCTGGGCCAGAGTAAAAGCTATGACAGACATGCAAGGAGTCGCATTAATATCCTCATTGCCCAAAACAGAGACTGAGGAAACCTGCTCAATACTTCCCTCTCCCCACTGACTGATTGGTGCAATGATATCATCTACATCTCCTGCAGCATTTGCCCTGCTGCTGTGGTTGCTTAAAGACAGCCTTTTAGATTGTGATAAACCCACCCGGCTGCTGCTATATTGGGAGAGTAGAATATTGAGAGTGGGGAAACTGCCAGTGGTAGAACTGATGGTGGCACTAGGGTGGCACTAGGGTGAACACTGGTGCAGGTGGTTTTGGGAGCAGACTGTCTAAATAAGTGACATGTACACGGAGGCCACTTGGTAACCTCAGATCGCCCCCAATCTTACTACTAGTTTTGAAGCCAAACAATGTCAATTCAGCACCTTCACCTTCAGTTTCCCTCACTGTCTGCATTTGTTTTACGGATGGGCTTAGAAGACCCTTACTGCTGCTGCTACTAGTTGTGATAGTGGGGAGACCTACTCCTAGTTGACATGGGATTGCATGCTACAGCAGAGGCTGAATATTACCCTGCGCCGCCACAATTGCCTCTGCTCCTCTAGATGCTTGAACCCGGAGGAGCAGACATGGCCTTGAAAATTATATTTGACTGTGGGGAAAAAGAGGCAACAGTGCTTGTCCCACTTCCACTCATTAGACAAGTAGAAGCAGATACAGACTTTGCACTGGTAGTGACGGTGCTGGTGGCAGTAGTACTACTGGTTGTGGTGGCGGACAGAAACATAGTACACTCTGGCCGACTAAAAATTTAACAATTTTATCACATAATAATATGATTATATATTATTAGCAACAATGTTTGTTTTTGTTGGTGTCCCCCCTGCAATAACAAATATGGCATTAAATGAGGGGTAAACCATACTACGATACATGTTATACAGATAGTATACTAGTGAAAGTATAGGAGACAGACATGCACTGTGTGCAATATAGCCAGCCACTGAGATATTATTATTATTATTATTATTATTATTATTATTATTATTATTATTATGTTTATGCATTTGTTTTGAATGTGAAACCATGACGAAAACACAGATAATATTTTTTTTACAAAACGAATATCTGAACGAATGCACTTATCCTTTAATGCAGCCTCTTGGATACACTGTGCTAAGCCTCCTATTAGCATGGGGCTCTGTGAAGCAGGGTTGGGATTAGCAAAGCTCACCAGCACGCAATAGGTTAAGTATAAGGCAACAGGTGACATTTTTCCCCTGTAGCAAAAGAATATTAACTTTTGCTTAACGAAAACTAATGTAATTGTTTCCAAATATTTAGTATTGATTTTGTTTTTCAGATATTTTGTTTGTGCTTGATCGCAACAGTTTACTTTTAACTTGTAATATGCTGTCTAGTTAGAGTGGACACAATATTGCTTATCATGTCCAGCGCTAACATTAGCAGAACACTTGTTATCTAGCAAAAAGGGTTAAAATTAAAACTTGTTTCCCCCCAACAAAGGCAGGAGACCTACCTACCAGTCCCAGTTATGCAACTCTTTAACGCTAAACCATTACACAAAATATATCAATCCCTGATCGGAGATTCCCAGAGTGAAACAAATAATGCAGTATGTGCAATTACATTGCACTACAAGATGTCAGGGTATCTGTGAAATAACCTTAAATAAACTACTGGGGCGCGATCCGATATACGGCGCAGGTAAAACTGCGCCGCCCGTAGTTTCAGCTCGCAAATCTAGAGCTATCACATATACGGCGCCGTCAGATGCTAAAGTCTGCGTAAGTACAAATTTCTGGAGTTGCCAGTGACTTACGGCACTTTAGAAACTGCCGCCACATAAAAAACCTTACTAAAGTATTAAATCTCCCGTACTGTCTAACACGCCTCCCAAAAATAGCCCGACACGTATACCCCTCTATCCTCAATACCCCCTCTCACTTCTAATAAAAAAAATATATTAACCCCTAAACCGCCACTCCCGGACCCCGCCGCCAGCTACATATGTTTTACCCCGTAATCTGACCCCCCTACACCGCCGCCAGCTACATTACATATTTTACCCCCTAATGTAACCCCCCTACACCTCCGCCAGCTACATTAAAATTATTACCCCCTAATGTGAGCCCCCTACCCCACCGCCACCTATTTAAACTATATTAACCCCTAATGTGAGCCCCTACTTAAACTATATTAACCCCTAATCTGACCCCCTTACACCGCCGCCACCTTTATTAAAATGAATAACCCCTAATCTAGTCCCACTTACACCGCCGCCACCGATATTAAATTTATTAACCCCTAAAATACTAAAATGTCCTTACCCTAAACTAAATTACAAATAGCCCTGAAAAGGGCCTTTTGCAGGGCATTGTCCCAAAGTAACCAGCTCTATTACCATCCTTTAAAAGGGCCTTTTGCGGGGCATTGCCCCAAAGTAACCAGCTCTATTACCAGCCCTTAAAACGGCCTTTCACGGGGCATTGTCCCAAAGTAATCAGCTCTTTTACCTGTAATCTAATCCCCCTACACCTCTGCCACCTATATTAAATGTATTAACCCCTAATCTAATCCCCCTACATCGCTGCAACCTATATTAAATATATTAACCCCTAATCTGACCCCCCTACACCGCCGCCACCTATATTAAATGTATTAACCCCTAATCTAATCCCCCTACACCGCCGCAACCTATATTAAATATATTAACCCCTAATCTGACCCGCCTACACCGCCGCCACCTATATTAAATGTATTAACCCCTAATCTAATCCCCCTACACTGCCGCAACCTATATTAAATATATTAACCACTAATCTGACCCCCCTACACCGCCACCACTTATATTAACTATATTAACCCTAATTATATTAGGTTTAATATAGTTAATATAGTTATTATATTATATATATTAACCCTATCTAACTCTAACACCCCTAACTTAATTATTATTAAAATAAATCTAAATAATATTAATAATATTAACTAAATTATTCCTATTTAAAACAAAATACTTACCTATAAAATAAACCCTAAGATAGCTACAATATAATTAATAATTACATTGTAGCTATTTTAGGGTTTATATTTATTTTACAGGTAACTTGGTATTTATTTTAACTAGGTACAATAGCTATTAAATAGTTAATAATTATTTAATAGCTACCTAGTTAAAATAATTACCAAATTACCTGTAAAACAAATCCTAACCTAAGTTACAAATACACCTACACTATCATTAAATTAATTAAACTACAAATATCTAAACTGAAATACAATTAAATAAACTAAACTAAATTACAAAAAAACAAACACTAAATTACAAAAAATAAAAAAAGATTACAAGAATTTTAAGCTAATTACACCTAATCTAAGCCCCCTAATAAAATAATAAAGCCCCCCCAAAATAAAAAAATTCCCTACCCTATTCTAAAGTACAAAGTAACCAGCTCTTTTACCAGCCCTTAAAATGGCTTTTTGCGGGGCATTGCCCCAAAGTAATCAGCTCTTTTACCTGTAAAAAAAAATAGAATACCCCCCCAACATTACAACCCACCACCCACATACCCCTATTCTAACCCACCCAAACCCCCCTTAAAAAGACCTATCACTAACCCCCTGAAGATCTCCCTACCTTAAATCGTCTTCACCCAGCCAAGTCGAAGTCTTCATCAATTCCGGCAAAGAAGAGGTCTTCCATCCGGGCGATGTCTTCATCCAAGCGGCAAAGAAGAGGTCTTCCATCCGGGCGATGTCTTCCTCCAAGCGGCATCTTCTATCTTCTTTCTTCCGGCTCCATCTTCAGACCTCCTACGCGGAACATCCAGCTGGCCCGACGGACTAACGACGAATGAAGGTTCCTTTAAATGACGTCATCCAAGATGGCGTCCCTCGAATTCCGATTGGCTGATAGGATTCTATCTGCCAATCGGAATTAAGGTAGGAAAAATCCAATTGGCTGATTAAATCAGCCAATCGGATTGAGCTTGCATTCTATTGGCTTTTCCGATCAGCCAATAGAATGCAAGCTCAATCCGATTGGCTGATCCAATCAGCCAATCGGATTTAACTTCAATTCGATTGGCTGATTCAATCAGCCAATCAGATTTTTCCTACCTTAATTCCGATTGGCTGATAAGAAAGAAGATAGAAGATGCCGCTTGGAGGAAGACATCGCCCGGATTTGATGAAGACTTCGGCTCGGCTGGGTGAAGACGACTCAAGGTAGGGAGATCTTCAGGGGGTTAGTGATAGTTTTTTTTTAAGGGGGGTTTGGGTGCGTTAGAATAGGGGTATGTGGGTGGTGGGTTGTAATGTTGGGGGGGTATTCTATTTTTTTTACAGGTAAAAGAGCTGATTACTTTGGGGCAATGCCCCGCAAAAAGCCCTTTTAAGGGCTGGTAAAAGAGCTGTTTACTTTGTACTTTAGAATAGGGTAGGGATTTTTTTTATTTTGGGGGGCTTTATTATTTTATTAGGAGGCTTAGATTAGGTGTAATTAGCTTAAAATTCTTGTAATTTTTTTTATTTTTTTGTAATTTAGTGTTTGTTTTTTTTTGT
Organism: Bombina bombina; assembly: GCF_027579735.1. NCBI lineage: Eukaryota > Metazoa > Chordata > Amphibia > Anura > Bombinatoridae > Bombina > Bombina bombina. The sequence continues at coordinate 215,242,341 of NC_069499.1, read as the reverse complement.
AATTTAGTTTAGTGTATTTAATTATATTTTAGTTTAGATAATTGTAGTTTATTTAATTTATTGATAGTGTAGGTATATTTGTAACTTAGGTTAGGATTTATTTTACAGGTAAATTGGTAATTATTTTAACTAGGTAGCTATTAAATAATTATTAACTATTTAATAGCTATTGTACCTAGTTAAAATAAATACCAAGTTACCTGTAAAATAAATATAAACCCTAAAATAGCTACAATGTAATTATTAATTATATTGTAGCTATCTTAGGGTTTATTTTAGAGGTAAGTATTTAGTTTTAAATAGGAATAATTTAGTTAATATTATTAATTTTATTTAGATTTATTTTAATAATAATTAAGTTAGGGGTGTTAGAGTTAGATATGGTTAATATAGTTAATATATATAATATAATAACTATATTAACTATATTAACCCTAATATAATTAGGGTTAATATAGTTAATATAGGTGGCGGCGGTGTAGGGGGTTCAGATTAGGGGTTAATATAGTTAATATAGGTGGCGGCGGTATAGAGGGATTAGATTAGGGGTTAATACATTTAATATAGGTGGCGGCGGTGTAGGGGGATTAGATTAGGCGGTAATAAATTTATTATAGGTGGCGGCGGTGTAGGGGGATTAGATTACAGGTAAAAGAGCTGATTACTTTGTGACAATGCCCCGCAAAAGGCCCTTTTAAGGACTGGTAATAGAGCTGGTTACTTTGGGGCAATGCCCCGCAAAAAGCCATTTTAAGGGCTGGTAATAGAGCTGGTTACTTTGGGGCAATGCCCCACAAAAGGCCCTTTTAAGGGCTGGTAATAGAGCTGGTTACTTTGGGGCAATGCCACGCAAAAAGCCCTTTTCAGGGCTATTTGTAATTTAGCTTAGGGTAGGGACATTTTAGTATTTTAGGGGTTAATACATTTAATATAGGTGGCGGTGGTGTAGTGGGATTAGATTAGGGGTTAATTATTTTAATATAGGTGGCGGCGGTGTAGGGGGATTAGATTGGGGTTAATCATTTTAATATAGGTGGCGGCGGTGTAGGGGGATTAGATTAGGGGGTAATATAGTTAAAATAGATGGCAGCGGGGTAGGGGGCTCACATTAGGGGGTAATAATTTTCATATAGATGGCGGCGGTGTAGAGGGATTACATTAGGGATTAATAATTTTAATGTAGGTGGCGGCGGTGTAGGGGGATCACATTAGGGGGTTAGACATTTAATGTAGGTGGCGGCGGGGTCCGGGAGCGGCGGTTTAGGGGTTAAACACTTTATTAGGGATTGCGGCGGGGATTGCGGTTGACAGGTAGATAGACATTGCGCATGCGTTAGGCGTTAGGTTTTATTTTGCAGGTAGTTTAGGGAGCTACGGGCGCCAATACTAATCGTTAGGCTTACTACGCATGCATTTTGTGGCGAGGTGAAAATGGAGTAAGATTTCTCCATTTTCGCCACGTAAGTCTTTACGCTGTATATTGGATACCAAACTGCGCTGGTTTGGTATACCTGTCTATGGGCCAAAAAACTACGGCCGAAGGCAGAAATATACGAGCGTAACTTCTAGGTTACTCCATATATAGGATACCAAACCAACGCAAAATTTGGCGTCGCCTGCTTTTGCGGGCGACGCTGCATATCGGATCGGGCCCCAGATGTATCATAGAATCTAATATTTCATTTTTAGCTAAAATCTAATTTGACATGAATTGTGTGGGCTGTAGCCATAACAGACCAAACCCCCTTCTTCTTGGTTACACAGGAAAGAACAAAAGATTTAGCTTTGAAGCTCACAACTCCGCAGGGGATAGCAAACATGGATCTGATAATCAACCAAGCCAGCATACATCATATGATGTTGGAGACAAGAGTCTGTGAATAAGTCAGATAAGCAAACATAAATTCTGAGAATATAGTAATTAGCACAGACCTGTTAATTGCCCCTAAACCTCAGATAAACATCTGTACTGACTAGCAGAAACACATGTTGCATTGTAACTTGGAAATTCATTTTTAAAGTACAACTATGTTTAAATTACAAATTGTATAATTTTCAATATTGTATAAAAATGTGTATTTGTGGACCTAAGTAGCAGTGCCTAACAGTAACATATTAGATAATTATTTGAGAACTTAATAAATAGCTGTATAGTAAATGTATAAATGTTTATTTCAAAATAACAACATCTGGTTCTTTGTTTTTCAGACAACAAGATGTCCTATGAATATTGGTCAAAAACATAAATCTATGCACTCAAAAATTATTAGAAACGTGAAATATACTGTATTTCATTTAAGATACAATATAATGCCAGGATGTTAAATGCTATGATTAGGTGAAGAAAAATAATTAACAGTAAACTGCTTATTAATATACGGCTAGATTTAGAGTTTTGTCGGTAACGACCCGCGTAGCTAACGCTGGCTTTTTTTTGGCCGCAACTTTTAAATACCGCTGGTATTTAGAGTTCACAGAATGGCTGGGTTTTCAGTGCGTTAGGCTCCAAAAAGGGAGCGTAGAGCATAATTTACCGCCACTGCAACTCTCGATACCAGCGGTGCTTACGGACGCAGCCAGCTTAAAAAACGTGCTAGTGCACGATATCCCCATAGGAAACAATGGGGCAGTTTGAGCTGAAAAAAAACCTAACACCTGCAAAAAAGCAGCGTTAAGCTCCTAACGCAGCCCCATTGTTTCCTATGGGGAAACACTTCCTAAGTCTGCACCTAACACTCTAACATGAACCCCGAGTCTAAACACCCTAACCTTACACTTATTAACCCCTAATCTGCCGCCCCCGCTATCGCTGACACCTACATTTGTTTTTGACCCCTAATCTGTCGCTCCGTACACCGCCGCAACCTACATTATACCTATGTACCCCTAATCTGATGCCCCTAACACCGCCGACCCCTATATTATATTTATTAACCCCTAATCTGCCGCCCCCAACGTCGCCTCCACCTACCTACAATTATTAACCCCTAATCTGCCGACCGGACCACACCGCTACTATAAAAAATGTATTAACCCCTAAAGCTAAGTCTAACCCTAACATTAACACCCCCTAACTTAAATATAATTTAAATCTAACAAAATAAATTAACTCTTATTAAATAAATTATTCCTATTTAAAGCTAAATACTTACCTGTAAAATAAACCCTAATATAGCTACAATATAAATTATAATTATATTGTAGCTATTTTAGGATTAATATTTATTTTACAGGCAACTTTGTAATTATTTTAACCAGGTACAATAGCTATTAAATAGTTAATAACTATTTAATAGTTACCTAGTTAAAATAATTACAAAATTACCTGTAAAATAAATCCTAACCTAAGTTACAATTAAACCTAACACTACACTATCAATAAATTAATTAAATAAAATACCTACAATTACCTACAATTAAACCTAACACTACACTATCAATAAATTAATTAAATACAATACCTACAAATAAATACAATGAAATAAACTAACTAACGTACAAAAAATAAAAAAGAACTAAGTTACAAAAATAAAAAAAATATTTACAAACATTAGAAAAATATTACAACAATTTTAAACTAATTACACCTACTCTAAGGCCCCTAATAAAATAACAAAGACCCCCAAAATAAAAAAATGCCCTACCCTATTTTAAAATTAAAATAGAAAAGCTCTTTTACCTTACCAGCCCTGAAAAGGGCCCTTTGCGGGGCATGCCCCAAAGAATTCAGCTCTTTTGCCTGTAAAAAGAAAACATATAATACCCCCCCAACATTACAACCCACCACCCACATACCCCTAATCTAACCCAAACCCCCCTTAAATAAACCTAACACTAATCCCCTGAAGATCTTCCTACCTTGTCTTCACCATGCCGGGTTCACCGATCGATCCAGAAGAGCCTCCGATGTCTTGATCCAAGCCCAAGCGGGGGGCTGAAGATGTCCATGATCTGACTGAAGTCTTCATCCAAGCGGGAGCTGAAGAGGTCCATGATCGGGCTGAAGTCTTCTATCAAGCGGCATCTTCAATCTTCTTTCTTCCGGATCCATGGTCATCCCGCCGACGCGGAACATCCATCTTCACCGACGACTTCCCGACGAATGATGGTTCCTTTAAGGGACGTCATCCAAGATGGCGTCCCTCGAATTCTGATTGGCTGATAGGATTCTATCAGCCAATCGGAATTAAGGTAGGAAAATTCTGATTGGCTGATGGAATCAGCCAATCAGATTCAAGTTCAATCCGATTGGCTGTTCCGATCAGCCAATAGAATGCAAGCTCAATCTGATTGGCTGATAGAATCCTATCCTAACTGTAGCAGCATTGATGGTAAAACTGCATTTCTGGATATCTGCTGCCACCTATAGTTCAAAAATGTTATTACAACCAAAAGGCATTTATCTACTCAGGGAGGCGTTTCCCAAAATAACCTATGAGATGTTCAGATCCGAGGGCGATTCAGAAACAAGCACCGATAAGGGCCTATCAAAATCTTATGGGAATGATTAAAGAAAAGGAGGAGGGATTCTTTTTTTTTTTTGGAGATAAAGACCCATACACACAGGAGACAAAAGACAGACACAGACTCAAAGAAGCATTAACTTTAGGAGAGAAAAATACATAGGCTTTGGTGCCAAGTATATTCTCTGCCATTATGGGGACACTTTCTTGAACAAATAAAGATGAACAATTTTGAGGCCTGTACCTTTGCGCATTGTGAGTAAACCCTCCATAGATGACCCACAAGAAATTCCAGAAACTGAAACATTGATTTGATTATTTGGGTAAAGTATAAGAAACTATTAAGTATATATAATATTTAAATCAAAGACATTCTAAGGCTATAGTTAGATTACAGCTGGTAAATTTAAAGACCATACTTTGTATTTTAAGCTCATATTCATAGTCCTGTGAAGTTTAAAACTAGTCATATTTGGTGCTAAGCAATTTATAGTTGCAACTATATATATATTTTAGAATTTGCCTTATTGTAGCCAAATAAGATTTATTTCAGCTCAGATAAATTGGCTGTTAAAGTATCTTGTTATATTGTTTAACTAGGCACTGTTAAAGTTAGTGGTCCATATTCTGATATTTTATTGTGATATTTTAATGTGATTCATTGTGAATAAGGTAAATTGTAAAGGTATATTTTTTTATGATCTCTGTATAGAATATTGTAACAGTAAAAGCGTGTATAGTTTGATTCATAATCTGATTTCTATTAATATAATTCAATGTGTTTATAAATATTAACTAATGTAAAGAATTTTGGAATAATTATTAATTTCAATTGTTTCATATATGCATTTTAATTGGAGGTTATTTTAAAGAATAATTATTAAAGAACCCTGCTTATATACTGACAAAGAAACAATCTGATTTGGCCCACAAAGGTTTTTTTCCACTAAAAAAACCCCAAACACATTCAGCTGACAGAGGCACACACAACTGACCTTTTCAGAAGCTGAAGTGAAAGTAATTAAAGATGGCTGGTGTTCACTTAGACAAGCCTGTTTGGCATTTAACGCCTGCCTTGCTGGTCCTCACAATAGTCATTTCAGGAATGGATAGGAGAAGTTCTACACATGAATTGTCAGATCCCATGTACGTTACTGCAAACAAATGAACTGATTTGTCAAATTATATAAGTGGAAAACCAGATGCATGCAAACAGCTGCGATTATCCCCTTATCGCCTGTGTGTAATTTTTACCGCGCAATAGGAGTCAATTTATCAAGACCGCTGCTCCATAACCTGTCCGCCTGCTCTGAATACGATTGGCAGATTGGCTGCGAATCTGCAGGGGGCAGTATTGCACCAGCAGTTCACAAGGACTGCTGGTGCAATGATAAATTGCCGACAGCGTATGCTGTTGGCATTTATCGATGTGCAGTAGACATAATACGCTACATCATATCATGTCTGCTTGCACATTAATAAATAGACCCCATAATCTAGCCCTAAAAGTTTTAAAAACATATTTCAGCAAACATGCCCAGCATATTTATTGTACCCATATACAAATGGCATTAAGATTGTTTACAAATCACAAAACACACACATGGAGGCCTAGTTATCAAGCCGTCTACTTTACATGCCTTCGCCGGCCCAATACGCTCGCCTAAGCCCGCCTACCATCGCCTCCGCGGGTCTGAAAAATTTCGCCTAAGTTATCAATAAATCTGTCAAAAAGCCGCGCACCAAGTACGGGGCGATGAGCAGCGGACTGTGAGAATTATCACTCATCCAATCTCGCTGCTTTTCGGCTTTTTGACAGCTTTATTGCTAGCCTGTCACTAAGCACCCACACTAACTACACTGTTCTACCCCCTATACCGGCGCCCCTGGAGCCCCCCGCAACTAGATAAAGTTATTAACCCCTAAACCGCCGCTCCTAGACCCCGCCACCACCTACATTATACCTAGTAACCCCTATCCTGCCCCCCCTATACCGCCGCCACCTATAATAAAGTTATTAACCCCTATCCAGCGGATCCCAGACCTCACCGCAACTAAATAAATAGTTTAACCCCTAAACCACTGCTCCCGGACCCCGCTGTAACCTATATTAAACTTATTAACCCCTAATCTGCCCCCCTACACCGTCGCCACCTATAATAAATTTATTAACCCCTATCCTGCCCCCCCTACACCGCCGCCACTGTAATAAAATGATTAACCCCTAAACCAAAGTCTAACACTAATCGTAACACCCCCCTAACTTAAATATTAATAAAAAAAAATCTAAATAATATTTCTCTTATTAACTAAATTAATCCTATTTAAAACTAAATACTTGTAGCTATCTTAGGATTTATTTTTATTTTACAGGCAACTTTCAATTTATTTTAACTAGGTACAATAGCTATTAAATAGTTATTAACTATTTAATAGCTACCTAGTTAAAATAAAGAGAATTTTACCTGTAAAATAAAAACTAACCTAAGTTACAATTACACCTAACACTACACTATCATTAAATAAATGAATCCTATTTAAAACTAAATACTTACCTGTAAAATAAACCCTAAGATAGCTACAATGTAATTAATAATTACATTGTAGCTATTTTAGGGTTTATATTTATTTTACAGGTAACTTGGTATTTATTTTAACTAGGTACAATAGCTATTAAATAGTTATTAACTATTTAATAACTACCTAGCGAAAAGAAATACAAAATTACCAATAAAATAAATCCTAACCTAAGTTACAATTAAACCTAACACTACACTATAATTAAATAAATTAAATACAAATACCTACAAAAAATACAAATAAATACACTAACTAAAGTACAAAAAATAAAAAAAGAACTAAGTTACAAAAAATAAAAAAATAATTTACAAACATTATAAAAATATTACAACAATTTTAAGCTAATTACACCTACTCTAAGCCCCCTAATAAAATAACAAATCCCCCCAAAATAAAAAAATTCCCTACCCTATTCTACATTTAAAAGATACCAGCTCTATTACCTTACCAGCCCTTAAAAGGGCCTTTTGCGGGGCATGCCCCAAAGAAAACAGCTCTTTTGCCTGTAAAATAAAAATACAACCCCCCCAACATTAAAACACACCACCCACACACCCCTAATCTAACCCAAACCCCCCTTAAATAAACCTAACACTACACCCTTAAGATCTTCCTACCTTGAGTCGTCTTCACTCAGCCGAGCCAAATTCTTCATCCAATCCGGGCAATGTCTTCATCCAAGCGGGGCTGAAGAGGTCCATCATCCGGCTGAAGTATTCATCCAAGCGGGGGCTGAAGAGGTCCATCATCCGGCTGAAGTCTTCATCCAAGCGGGGACTGAAGAGGTCTTCCATCTGGCTGAAGTCTTCTATCAAGCGGCATCTTCAATCTTCTTTCTTCCGGCTTCATCTTCATCCCGCCGACGCGGAACATCCTTCCTCCACAACAAACTCCCGACGAATAACGGTTCCTTTAAATGACGTCATCCAAGGTGGCATCCCTCGAATTCCGATTGGCTGATAGGATTCTAACAGCCAATCGGAATTAAGGTAGGAATAATCTGATTGGCTGATGGAATCAGCCAATCAATCAGATTCAAGTTCAATCCGATTGGCTGATCCAATCAGCCAATCAGATTGAGCTCGCATTCTATTGGCTGATCAGAACAGCCAATAGAATGCAAGCTCAATCTGATTGGCTGATCTGTGATGGACTGAGTCTGGTGGATCGATGCTTACGTCACCAGATTCTACTTTTGCCGGTGTGTAGGCCTTGATAACTAAGGCGAATCAGCCTCGCCTCAAATACGCTGCGGAATTCCAGCGTATTTGAGGTTGACGGCTTGATAACTAGGGGCCATGGACTCCATTAGCCCTATTAACACATTTCGGCTTTCATTGATCGGCATCCATTATCAGTAAATCAGGGTGCTATTGTTAAAAAATTAAGATTGAATTGCTTCAAGGTTATCAATCTCAGCTGTGTTTGACTCGTAAATATTGTGATCACTTTCGCCTAGATTTAGAGTTTTGCGGCCAAAGGGGTGCATTAGCTACGCGTGTTTTTTTTCCCCCGCACCTTTTAAATAACGCTGGTATTTAGAGTTCTCTGAAGGGCTGCGTTAGGCTCCAAAAAGGGAGCGTAGAGCATAATTTACCGCTCTTCAACTCTAAATACCAGCGTTGCTTACGGTAGCGGCCATCTTAAAAAACGTGCTCGTGCACGATTTCCCCATAGGAAACAATGGGGCAGTTTGAGCTGAAAAAAAAACCTAACACCTGCAAAAAAGCAGCGTTCTGCTCCTAACGCAGCCCCATTGTTTCCTATGGGGAAACAGTTTCTAAGTCTGCACCTAACACCCTAACATGTACCCCGAGTCTAAACACTCCTAACCTTACACTTATTAACCCCTAATCTGCTGCCCCCGCTATCGCTGACCCCTGCATATTATTATTAACCCCTAATCTGCCACAACCTACGTTATCACTATGAACCCCTAATCTGCTGCCCCTAACACTGCCGACCACTATATTATATTTATTAACCCCTAATCTGCCCCCCCCCCAACGTCGCAGACACCTACCTACATTTATTATCCCCTAATCTGCCGACCGGACCTCGCCGCCACTATAATAAATTTATTAACCCCTAAACCGCCGCACTCCCACCTCGCAAACCCTATAATAAATAGTATTAACCCCTAATCTGCCCTCCCTAACATCACCACCTAACTTCAAGTATTAACCCCTAATCTGCCGACCGGACCTCGCCGCTACTCTAATAAATGTATTAACCCCTAAAGCTAAGTCTAACCCTAACCCTAATACCCCCCTAAATTAAATATAATTTAAATCTAACGAAATAAATTATTTCTTATTAAATAAATTAATCCTATTTAAAGCTAAATACTTACCTGTAAAATAAACCCTAATATAGCTACAATATAACGAATAATTATATTGTAGCTATTTTAGGATTTATATTTATTTTACAGGCAACTTTGTATTTATTTTAACTAGGTACAATAGCTATTAAATAGTTATTTACTATTTAATAGCTACCTAGTTAAAATAATTACAAAATTACCTGTAAAATAAATCCTAACCTAAGTTACAATTAAACCTAACACTACACTATCAATAAATTAATTAACTAAACTACCTACAATTACCTACAATTAAATCAACTAAACTAAATTACAAAAAAATCAAAACACTAAATTACAAAAAATAAAAAAAGATTACAAGAATTTTAAACTAATTACACCTACTCTAAGCCCCCTAAAAAAGAACAAAGCCCCCCAAAATAAAAAATGCCCTACCCTATTCTAAAATAAAAAGTTAACAGCTCTATTACCTTACCAGCCCTTAAAAGGGCTTTTGCATGGCATGCCCCAAAGAAATCAGCTCTTTTGCCTGTAAAAAACCCATACAATATTGTTGGGGGTGTTAGGGTTAGACTTAGCTTTAGGGGTTAATACATTTATTAGAGTAGCGGCGAGGTCCGGTCGGCAGATTAGGGGTTAATACTTGAAGTTAGGTGGCGGCGATGTTAGCAGATTAGGGGTTAATACTATTTATTATAGGGTTTGCGATGCGGGAGTGCAGCGGTTTAGGGGTTAATACATTTATTATAGTGGCGGCAAGGTCCGGTTGGCAGATTAGGGGTTAATAAGTGTAGGTAAGGTAGCGGTGATGTTGGGGGGGGCAGATTAGGGGTTAATAAACATTATGTAGGTGTCGGCGATGTTAGGGGCAGCAGATTAGGGGTACATAGGGATAATGTAGGTGGCGGCAGTGTCCGGTCGGCAGATTAGGGGTTAAAAATATTTATTAGAGCGGCGGCAATGTGGGGGGACCTCGGTTTAGGGGTACATAGGTAGTTTATGGGTGTTAGTGTACTTTAGAGCGCAGTAGTTAAGAGCTTTATAAACCGGCGTTAGCCCATAAAGCTCTTAACTCCTGACTTTTTCTGCAGCTGGTGTCTTGTCGGTAGAGGGTCTACCTCTCATTTCAGCCAAGACTCTAAATACCGGCGTTAGGAAGATCCCATTGAAAAGATAGGATACACAATTAATTAACGTAAGGGGATCTGCGGTATGGAAAAGTCGCGGCTGGAAAGTGAGCGTTAGACCCTTTCCTGACTGACTCTAAATACCAGCGGGCGGTAAAAAGCAACATTAGGACCCCTTAACACTGGTTTTGACGGCTAACGCAGAACTCTAAATCTAGGCGTTTGTTAACTAAAAAAAAATCCAAAAAATCAGAAAGGTTGGAATTGCATCTTTTTGGACATTTATGCACCTTTAGAGATGAAAACTGCTACTGCTATTTAATAATTAAATAATTATTATTATTAATAAACTATTAAAACTAGATTTTCATAATCTGTGTTCAGTTTGTATATAAAGGAAATGCAAAAAATCAAAAGTGCAATATATCAATATTATCTGATTAATATTCAGTAACAGCTTAATTATATTTATATTTCTACAAAGATAATTTGCAAGTTTGTATTAGATTTTTAAAATTAGTATAGTATGAACTGATACAGAAAATTATATTGTTAACATGTTTATTTACTAATACAAATTTAAAGATTTCAAAAACTCTTGGATCATCTCATTTTCAAAAATAGACTGGAAAATTATAAAATAGAAATGTCATCTATTAAGAATCAAATATAATAAAACAAAATAAAATGTAAACAGAAAGTCATATAAATCAGTTTATAAATTATAGTAAATTTATTTTTATGACATCACTGGATACTCATATTAAGCTCACTATAAATAAAATTTCAAAGCTGATGTCTTTAATAGTAGCACCTTATTTTTTTTATTTTATTGCAGCAGCATACCCAAAAATTAAGTGTTACATACTGGATATATCTACATACACTTTCTGTGTAAAATTAGATTTTTCTTAATCTAAAATCAATCTCTCTCTCTCTCTCTCTCTCTCTCTCTCTCTCTCTCTCTCTCTCTCTCTCTCTCTCTCTCTCTCTCTCTCTCTCTCTCTCTCTCTCTCTCTCTCTCTATATATATATATATATATATATAAAGTATATAAAACACATCATTTTGTATAAAAACAAGACCTCCCCTGAAGACATGTCTTCGGAAATCATTCTTCCCATTGTGTACTAGATGTTTTGGTTACAGAGTATAAGTATACCATATAAAAAATGATCAGGATTTTTTTGGTCACACTTGGCTTTCTTCCCATATTAGGCAGAAAAACAGATGAACAGCTGAAAGATGTTTGTAGACTCACGTTTCTGGTATCTGTCATGCTTTTACTGACAAATCCACAGTAGGAGCAAGTGAAATGATGTCATCTTTTATAGAGGCAGGAGGATTTTTTTTCTACTTTACAAGAGCTGTGTTATATTCCCCTCACTTGGCCCATAATAATCTGACTCACCCACAGAGTTCATATACAGGTCATTGCTAATATAATGAAAAGATTTATTTCTAAAAATAAAATAAAAAATAAAATAAAAAATATTTCAGGTCTGGATTTAGAATCATCTGAAGAACATGGATCATTTAAATAATTATTGATACGCCATGTTGTTCTCAAACAAAATTCTTAAAGGGATATAAAAGTGCAAGAAGAAAATGCTCTAATCTGTGGAAGTGCATAATTATTGCATTGTTGCTTGCATATAACTATAGTGATGGTAAACTCCCTTTAAAATAACAGAACAACATTAATGTAGGTGATCTATTGTAAGATCACCTTTCAAAGTGCAATTTGTATATGTAAAACTTACCACACAATTCTCTGGTTTAATCATCCATTGGCTGCTTCTACTAAAAAAAAGTTTTTATGGTATTGACAGGTGGGCGTTACAGCCAGTAGCAACCATACTGAACTGCACTATGTATTTCTATGGCAGCGCATTATTGCGTCGCTTCTAGAATCAGATGTCTCTGTTGAGTTGCTAGCCACATATAATCCCTTTGCGATATTCTAAAACAAGACATCATCAGCCAATCAAAACAAAAGGTTTTAGGAGACCAGAGCTCTGGCATATTGGAATATTGATAAAATGTAACTTTCCTTATAAAATAATAAAACATGAGTGGCAAAAAGGCAGGTCCAATGCTGACTAAAGTTCTCAGGAAGAGAACTTGTAGTAACTACATTCACAAATTATCTACAGTAGAGGGAGGTGTGGAAAGGGAATGTCAAGACATAGCTGAAACATTTTGCGCTTTTTACACTGTGTTATTCAGTGGAGCGACATTGAACGCTTCAGCTTGAGCGTTACCTGTGTTAGAAGTAAGCTTTTCGTTTTCGCTAGCGTGCTAACTCGACTCACATAAAAAGCTGAACTTAGAATATCACCAGCGCAATAACTTATTCCCCATAGTAAATGGAGAAAAAAAGTGAAAAAAAAACCCTACTCGTGCACAAACCCACATAAAAATATGAATATTTCACATTCCAATGTCCTGCACATAACATAATATGTTCTATTTATTCATTAATACCTATTTCTATATATACGATTTCTTTTGCACAAATATATATTTAAACCTATATATAGATGATTATATATATATATATATATATATATATATATATATATATATATATATATATATATTAATATCTATCTATCTATCTATCTATCTATCTATCTATCTATCTATCTATCTATCTATCTATCTATCTAAGAATACTTAGAACATAGTCTGCTATGTGCAGAAAATTGGAATGTGAAATTTTTACAGTAAATAGTTAAAACATTTATTAAATATGAATATTGCATACATATGATTTTTCATGTTTTCATCTACTTTACTGCAAAGGGCTCCAATGCAGTTATATATATACAGGGAGTGCAGAATTATTAGGCAAGTTGTATTTTTGAGGATTCATTTTATTATTGAACAACAACCATGTTCTCAATGAACCCAAAAAACTCATTAATATCAAAGCTGAATATTTGTGGAAGTAGTTTTTAGTTTGTTTTTAGTTTTAGCTATTTTAGGGGGATATCTGTGTGTGCAGGTGACTATTACTGTGCATAATTATTAGGCAACTTAACAAAAAACAAATATATACCCATTTAAATTATTTATTTTTACCAGTGAAACCAATATAACATCTCAACATTCACAAATATACATTTCTGACATTCAAAAACAAATCAAAAACAAATCAGTGACCAATATAGCCACCTTTCTTTGCAAGGACACTCAAAAGCCTGCCATCCATGGATTCTGTCAGTGTTTTGATCTGTTCACCATCAACATTGCGTGCAGCAGCAACCACAGCCTTCCAGACACTGTTCAGAGAGGTGTACTGTTTTCCCTCCTTGTAAATCTCACATTTGATGATGGACCACAGGTTCTCAATGGGGTTCAGATCAGGTGAACAAGGAGGCCATGTCATTAGATTTTCTTCTTTTATACCCTTTCTTGCCAGCCACGCTGTGGAGTACTTGGACGCGTGTGATGGAGCATTGTCCTGCATGAAAATCATGTTTTTCTTGAAGGGTGCAGACTTCTGCCTGTACCACTACTTGAAGAAGGTGTCTTCCAGAAACTGGCAGTAGGACTGGGAGTTGAGCTTGACTCCATCCTCAACCCGAAAAGGCCCCACAAGCTCATCTTTGATGATACCAGCCCAAACCAGTACTCCACCTCCACCTTGTTGGCGTCTGAGTCGGACTGGAGCTCTCTGCCCTTTACCAATCCAGCCACGGGCCCATCGATCTGGCCCATCAAGACTCACTCTCATTTCATCAGTCCATAAAACCTTAGAAAAATCAGTCTTGAGATATTTCTTGGCCCAGTCTTGACGTTTCAGCTTGTGTGTCTTGTTCAGTGGTGGTCGTCTTTCAGCCTTTCTTACCTTGGCCATGTCTCTGAGTATTGCACACCTTGTGCTTTTGGGCACTCCAGTGATGTTGCAGCTCTGAAATATGGCCAAACTGGTGGCAAGTGGCATCTTGGCAGCTGCACGCTTGACTTTTCTCAGTTCATGGGCAGTTATTTTGCGCCTTGGTTTTTCCACACGCTTCTTGCGACCCTGTTGACTATTTTGAATGAAACACTTGATTGTTCGATGATCACGCTTCAGAAGCTTTGCAATTTTAAGAGTGCTGCATCCCTCTGCAAGATATCTCACTATTTTTGACTTTTCTGAGCCTGTCAAGTCCTTCTTTTAACCCATTTTGCCAAAGGAAAGGAAGTTGCCTAATAATTATGCACACCTGATATAGGGTGTTGATGTCATTAGACCACACCCCTTCTCATTACAGAGATGCACATCACCTAATATGCTTAATTGGTAGTAGGCTTTCGAGCCTATACAGCTTGGAGTAAGACAACATGCATAAAGAGGATGATATGGTCAAAATACTCATTTGCCTAATAATTCTGCACTCCCTGTATATGTACATACTGGGTTTTCTCTGTGTGTTGTATTATTTTGTTTTGTAATTTTCCCTATGGTTCTTGCACCCAGACCTGTCTGGGGTTAACTGCTTGTGGCTCTGGGGACAGCACAGCTTCCTGTGAGTGCCAGTGGCACCCAGGGCTGAGCATGTTGCAGGGTCATAGGATGTGTACCCGGTCCGGTATGAGAGTGCAGTTCCCTTCCGTGTTTTGTATATGTCTAGGGTGATTACATATTCCTGTGCACCCTTTTTTTTGTTTTCAGTTTGTTTGGATTTGAAAGCTTGCATTGTGTGGCTGTTTTAGGGTCTCAGGTATTGGAGAGGACCTTGACGTGGTACCTGAGCTTGTCCCATTTGGCCAGATGCGGTGACTAACCTTTCCAGTTTTGCTTTTAAATCTTAGCTGAGAGCTTGTAAGTGAGTGCTGGGTTTTCTCTGTGTGTTGTATTATTTTGTTTTGTAATTTTCCCTATGGTTCTTGCACCCAGACCTGTCTGGGGTTAACTGCTTGTGGCTCTGGGCACAGCACAGCTTCCTGTGAGTGCCAGTGGCACCCAGGGCTGAGCATGTTGCAGGGTCATAGGATGTGTACCCGGTCCGGTATGAGAGTGCAGTTCCCTTCCGTGTTTTGTATATGTCTAGGGTGATTACATATTCCTGTGCACCCTTTTTTTTGTTTTCAGTTTGTTTGGATTTGAAAGCTTGCATTGTGTGGCTGTTTTAGAGTCTCAGGTATTGGAGAGGACCTTGACGTGGTACCTGAGCTTGTCCCATTTGGCCAGATGCGGTGACTAACCTTTCCAGTTTTGCTTTTAAATCTTAGCTGAGAGCTTGTAAGTGAGTGCTGGGTTTTCTCTGTGTGTTGTATTATTTTGTTTTGTAATTTTCCCTATGGTTCTTGCACCCAGACCTGTCTGGGGTTAACTGCTTGTGGCTCTGGGGACAGCACAGCTTCCTGTGAGTGCCAGTGGCACCCAGGGCTGAGCATGTTGCAGGGTCATTGGATGTGTACCTGGTCCGGTATGAGAGTGCAGTTCCCTTCCGTGTTTTATATATGTACATATGTATTTTTTAAAAAAATTATTTTTATTGAGGTGTTGAAAAAATACTGACAATCAATACATTACATTTTCCAAACTTATCATGTATCAGAATGTACAGATCTTATGATACAGCTTAAATATCACAAGATATGACGTTCTGTAAAAGTCGTTGCAGGATATTAACTAGAATATAAGAATGTCTCAAAAGGTACTAGCCTGGAAATTAAGCAAACAGTGTGAAACCTAATTTTTTAAGTATTTAAACAAATATATAGTTGTAAATCCCCTTCAAATAAAATGAAACAGCTAGTGGAGTATTATCCCCAGGTAGTAGGCAAGGGCCTCACATTGACCCCTAGAATGTTACCGTTGACTGAGGGAGATTTCAGGGAAAATAAAGAGAAGAAAAATGCCTACCTAGTAAGCTATGTCTCGGGAAGGGAGCGGGGTTGGCGGATAGTTACTATGGGAGGTAAAGTAACCATATGGAATATCAACTGGAATATAGGGTACAAATCATTACTCAAATGTATTTCAGTTTTAAGCAACATAACATCTACTAGCTATAGTCATGGCCAAAGTCAGAGGGCTATATTTCTCGAGAGTGTCTATTAGGTATAAAGTAGGGAAAGACAAAAATTAGGACTCTTAGCCCCTGTACCATAATGTCAGTAGGTAGGCTATAAATTATTACCCCTCTGAAAGTAGTGAATGAGATCATAAATTGGTGCGTGTCTGATAGTAGGGTATGGTAAAGTGAAATATTATAGGTCACTCTTGGACTAGGTATTAACGTATGAAATATATTAGGATTAGAATTGTGCAGGTTACATAATATTCTGTTGTTATATGGTTCAGGATAATATTGCTAAAGCTACAAGGAGATTATGACTACTTCATAAGTGATATATAGAACCAGGAATATAGATCTACACTTCTGCTAAAAGAAAGCAATAACTCATCATAAGTATAAACAGTATACCAAAGACACCCTTAATCACTTAAAAGATAAAGTTATGGCTAGGTACCCTAATGGGAAACAAAATTGCTGTGAGCAGTAGCGTTTCACCCAGATTAAAACTTGTTCAAGAGATTTTACTGTACTTTAAGAATTTACTTAAAGGGAAATGAAACCCATTTTTTTTCTTTTGTGATTTAGAAAGAGCATGTCATTTTAAACAATTTTCTAATTTACTTCTATTATCTAATTTGCTTCATTCTCTTGATCACTTGCTGAAACGCATATCTAGATATGCTCAGTAGCTGCTGATTGGTTGCTGCACATAGAGGCCTTGTGTGATTGGCTCACATGTGCATTGCTATTTCTTCAACAAAGGATATCTAAAGAATTGAGCAAATTAGATAATAGAAGTAAATTGGAAAGTTGTTTAAAATTGCATGCCCTATCTGAATCATGAAAGTTTAATTTTGACTAGACTGTCCCTTTAACAATAGGTGAGATTTTTTTTCATCCCTAGTCACTCTACTAAGAAGTATAGCAATGTCACTGATGTAAAATATTAGCTTTGAGTATAATAACAGCAAACCAGCTTTAATAGCCTGGATATTTCCGGTTATACCTTCCAAGTTCATAAGTACTAGCAGGGTTAGGGAGTATGGTGACCTAGCTAGAAGTAAAAGGATATATGTATTGGGAGAGAAGAAATGTCTGTCCTACTATCCCGGCCGCAGACAGCAAGACAGAAAAAAAACAGGATATTATTTTATCTTTAGAATCTCCAGGGAGAAATCCAGTAATAAATAAAAAGCCCCCTCCTGTGTTAGGCTGATTAGCAAGGACTAATGTATGATGTGTGCTGGATGATGTACTAGTACCTTTGCATGTATATCAATGGAAGGAAAGTATTCTTAACTTAAAGTGTAGAAGGGGGGATATCCAGTGATTTATAAATATATAGTATTTTTAAAAGTGGAGAGAATGCTAATAGAACTTTAGGTTATCAACTGCATGACTATATCAGTATCCTAACTTGAAGAGTACTTGAAGAGTAAATGTTGAAGGGAGACATGGTCTGTTATTAAGAGAGAAAGTTCTTTCTTAATATCTTGAAACACTATTTCCACCGTATTGCAGAACTCTTCCATGGCTGTAAATAGAGAGAAAGAGATAGTATCAGCTTGTCGGGCTTATCCATCAATCCAAGTAGATAGTGGATAGAAGAGTTTAAACTAGTAAAGCTGTGATGCGCCACGTGGGTAGGAAGATGGCCGCTTGCCAGTGACTTCTGCTTGAGATGTTCCGCTAGTATAGGGCACAATTCAGTCATCTCAATATCTTCTGGGTGTGTAACTGGTTAGATCGAGTCCCCAAGAATTTCCCCTCACTTTTGAGACAATTTTAGTTAAATCGAGCGGTTAATTAGTCATAAAAATATAGAATATATGCAGAGCTGTAGTAATGTGCGACCACTCGGTTACGAAGCTTGCTCCACCTAGACTCTATGTTCTCAGTAACATGACTGGTGTATATTTGGGAAAGTGTAAAAATGCTGCTGTTACTTTAAAGTCTCTAAGTGCTTGTTCTAGCCAATCCTGGTGTATAGAGGATAAAAACTGGCTTACCCCAATCAGGCGTTTGCAGGTCCTGGATCATGATGCTGATCCTGGTTTTATTAGCAGGCTACTATGAGGCCGTAGCTTTCAGTAGCCGATGTCAGAGTGAAGCGGTGAGGGAGATCGTGGGGATTGCACCTTGGTAGTTTGCCCATGTAGCGGGTAGCTTTCAGGGGAACATCACAGCTTCATGCTTCCACTGGAGGTTGCCGGCAGAGTCCTCACTTCCATTGATAGGGTAGCAGCTGATATTGGCAGCGGGCCTCTACGTGGTCTGTACACACTGCAGATTTTTTCTATCTGAATCATGAAAGAAAAAAAATGTGGGTTTCATATCCCTTTAATGACGTTCTCAACGTGGGTACAAGTACGCTGTATTCTAAGCTAGTGGCTGAAAGGTATGTTGTTATTCTAGTTCTGCAAATGTGAGCTATCCGCACTTGCAAAACTGTTCTTATCTATAGGTTTTCTAAAGTCAAATACTGCAACCTTTCCTTGTGGATCATAAAATAGAAACTCAATTTTGACATTCAAATTATTACCACTGAATTGTAAATTACAATCATTAATTCATGTAATCTGTAAAGCAATTGATAGAATTATCCTCCCCTCTCCATAAAATTATCAACAATAATTGGGGCACTCACCTCTTAATTACATATGATTATTTGATACAAAAACAACAGAGTCTCTAAAACCCACCATTAAAAGTTCATATAAAATGTATTTAGCCAGTAGGTCAATAAACATGTTCATGTCTCAAAGTCACAACTTCTTCTTGTGGGCGTCCACTCCTAGAATAGCTGAACACACCAACCACAACTAGAAAATAACAACAAACAGTAGGCGCTTCATAGTGTAGCATATGAAGTCAACAGGAAAAAGGTACAATAATAAATTCCAACTCACTACTGTGGATCTGTTTCACGTCACAGGTGACCTTAAGCTGCAGACTTTATTGGTGGTACCTTGATGACCCAACTGGCATTTATACCACTGCTTATACTGCTTCTGAACACGGTGGGAATTTATTGCATTTCCCAATTTACTTTATAATACAACACTATGAATCACCTCCTATTTGTCGTTAACATCATCAATTAATCTATAATATCTGATCATGTGTTTATTAAAAGGATTATTGTTTGAAATATACCTTTTTTCAAACTCATTACTATAAAGGTTTGCATAGGATAGCGCAGAAGTTGTCCCTATCACAGTTCCTTTTATATGCTGGTAATATTTATCATCAAATGTAAAATAACTTTTACGTAAAATCATTTTAATAGAGTCAAGGAGGAATTGGAGGTGAACTTATGAATGATGGAGACTGGTGGATAATTTCCCAGAGGAATCAACTCTATGAAATGTATATTTTTAAATTTCTTCAGTAAGTACAAATTGTTGCGTACGCTTGTTTTTTTTTTTTTAAATTACTTTGAATATGGAGATGCATTGTTCCTTTTTAAATATATTTTTATCAACATCTTCAGAAAACAAATTGCACATTAATCGTTTACAAGATTTTACTTTTACATTAGATTTACATTTAGTTTCTCTATATTTTGTCTTTTTATCTCTTTTTCACTGACTATATATCTTGTTGTCAAGTAGGTTCCTTTCTTTTGTGTTGTTAGCCTCTAAACCCTTATAGATTATTGTCCCTTTGGCTTCATCCATATTTACAGTATATTAGGTGCTTTAGCCTCTTGCTACCTGCTAGAAATGATAATGATGTGACATGCAATGTATCTTTAACAACTTACATGCAGGTTGTTTAGTTTAAGGATAAATATTTTCACTGAGTTTAATAGTAACAGGAATTTGACTAAATTGCAAATACCTGTTGAATATATCAATGTGATTGATGCTGTTAGCAATTTAGTATTTATAACAAACATATTAAATCTGTTTCTAAACATATTAGCAGATTTACATCAAATCAATATAATCTGAAATAATGGTTATGTTCTGTATGAGATTGTGTTACTAAGTGTAACTGTAAGTCTGTGTAACTATTCCTCTGTATTACTCTCTGTTCACAGAAGTAATTTTTCTGTTGCTGACTCTCTTCTGCTTATATACTCATCTACTGGATTTCTCATACACACCATGGGGCAGTGACAAGGGTCAAAGGCAAAACCACTAACTTGTAATACCTTTCTATAAAGGCAAACCTGAGAAGGAACTTTATATGAGAAAGAGGAAAGTCCAGATACACATTTATGTCTATAGTTGACATAAACTGATATTCCTGTACTACAAAGAGGAATAGTGTGCACAGTTTCCATCTTGTAGGTTGTAACCTTAAGAAATATGTTGTGAGATTGCAGAACCAGGAAGAGACTAAATGGTCCTTCTCTTTTGGGAACCAAGAACAGGTTTGAGTAAATATCCTGACCCTACTCATCTAAGAGAACAGGAGCAATATCCACTTACACCTCTAGATCTGCATCACAGGAAAGACCTGTGCCTTGTTTGGCTCTTGAGATATACATCTCAGAAAAAATCTTTCTTTGGAACACACGGGGCAAAACAGCTTCTGTATACTTGTAATACAAGAATGAAGAACTGAATCAGAGCATAGCCACACTTACAAAAAAGCCACAATCTGCTCTGCACAGAAAGTGCAACCTCCCTGCTGACTTAAAAGTAAGAATGGACTTCTTTGCCTACGTGGTCTTAGACCAGGATTAGCTGTGCCCCAATGAAGTCTTGAGGGATCATTCAGCTTGGGTGGAAGTTGTCAGTATATTTATAAGAATCTCAGCAGTACTCTCCAAATAATCTGTCAGTATATGGCAGGGTTATAACACAATATATTTAATAATTATCCTTTTAACTAAAAACTCAATAAGATATGCATATACCAAAAACCATAAAATTAATATAAATTCCTGAATTCTTTATTATTAGTTAATATCTATGAACACATTGAAATATATTTGTAGGAACTAAAATATGAATCAATATTATACGCGTTTAAAAACTATTAAAATATGCTATGCAGAGTTCCTACAAGTTTACCTTATTCACAACAGAATTTCATTCATTTAACACAATGAGATTCCAAGATATGTAATTGCTAACATTCAAGCAATACAATTTTAACAGTGCTTAGTTAAACAATAGGACAGTATATATACTCTAATTGAAACACCAGAATTTATATACTGTATATTATTTGTGCCAACAATCAAACTCTGAGGTATAACTCTATATTTGCACAGATAAAGCAACTTAGCATTAAGGGTATATGCTTAACAATACACAGACTATGAATATAAACTAAAATACAAACTGCTCTTTTAAATCTCTCAACTATACTTTAAACTGCAGTGACTATGCATATATTTGTGTTAAAATATTATTGTAATTAATATTATTTATATATATATACTTTTACAAATAAACAAATCAATATCCAATATTTCCCAATAGGAACAATCTCACCTCAGAACACCAAAATTGGGGATATCTGCATATGGAGATCAAAAAGTAGCTGTTGCTTATAACTGCAGGGTTCAGCAAAAACGGTTTACCAGTCAAAGTTAGCCAGCAGCCTCCTTTCTCTCTCAATGCTTGGGGTTAAATCATCTGATCTCACCCCTCCCCTTTTTTGATTAGTACCCATCATTGGTGAGATTGGAAACGCCCCACGGAAGTTTGTCTTGGATTGGATATCTGGGATATCTTATTTTTAACAGCCAAAAGGCCTTCTGGCTGTAATTCTCATATCACAACACCGGGGGCAGCATGACAACAACAAAGCAATACATTTTAATCATTTTTAACATTTAAACATATTTCTTTAAAATGTGTAATAAATGCCATAATTTTCTAACATTAATAAGTTACATGTTCATTTGTACTGGGATAGATCACAATATTTTTTCTGATTATTTTGATATAAAATATAGAATGTTTTTAACATTATATTATATCAAAGCAATTATACTGCTACTTATTCCAAAATTAATAGCATTTAAAAATCCTGATGATATATATATATATTCATACAAATACAGCATGTTTCACATTCAGTGTATTTCTTCCTGAATATATAAATTGATGCCCATGACCAATTGTTGCCTGCAACACAAAGAAATAATTGTTAGAAATGATTAAACATTCATATATCTATTTGCAATGTTTATCAATCACATCAAATGTTTATCTAATATGAAAGCTATCTGTCACTGCTTCTTAGGTCCACAATTATCTACATTCATATGCTTAAAAACACAGAGGCTAAGACATTTTATGCTTTTTGTTTGAAGTACGTTTTACTGGAATCTAAGTGCAAGTTATTTCAAACAGTGAAATTTGAAATTATAATGCAAGCCATGTGCTTTCACTGTGTGTTACCTTCCCCCAGCCGTGTGTCTGCAGTACGTAAATTCAAGTGTCAGAGATTCAGTGAGCCATTGTGTTGCTATCACATGTGTCTGTTAGCATTTGTTTCTTTTCAAGTCACAAAGATTTGGTTGAGAGATTTCAGAGGGCTACTTACTTTGGCAGGAAACCCATATATGGGCATGCACCTCTGAGGCTCCTTCATGCTAATTTCCATTTCCTTGAGATTGTGAGCATCTCATTAGGCTTCAAAGACAGATCCTAGACACCCCGTCCCCATTCACTGTTTGGTGTATTCTATCTGACAATCTATCCTTTTAAATTACCTTTTATGACTCATCCTGTGTGACCAAAAAAACAGTGGGGCTAAAATTTCACACAGTGCCATTTGCAGTTTTTAGAAACTAAATGAATTATTTGATGTACACAGCCACAGATCCATTGAATAATAATAAGTATACCTGTGTATATCATCTAATAATATTTCAAATACCTTGACAAAGTGAAGGAAAACATCCAGCCATTTGTCCCTTGCCCTTAGATTTTTATCCTGTGGCAAAAGATACCCTTACTACCAGTAGAAGCAATATGATATCCAGGCCAGGCCCAAAAATGATCTTACCTCAAAAGTGCAGAGATACAAGTTCTTAAAGACAATATCAGCAGTCTAAGACTTTATGTATAAGGTACAAGTACCTAAAACAGCCATTGCAGAACTTTTATCATAAACTATTTCACCAAAACTATTTCCCCAAATCAAAAATAAAGCTATTAGCATCCTTAATCAGCTTAACTCAATTCTGGATCTCTTCCAATGCTCTTTCTCTAGATGTAATCTAGATGTAATCTTTAAGAGGTTATCACATCAAACACACATGGTGCCGTCACATAAGCAAAGGACAGGACAGCACCAAATTCATAAGTGTGCAAATTGCAGTAGGGTGTCTGCATACAATAAAGCATACAATAGGGGGAAAACTGCATAGCACCATTGTATAAAAAGTACCCAGACTGTTATATTGGGGTATCATTCATCGCCACATCAACAGTGACATTTTGAGCTACAAATAGCCCTTAATCATGACTGCTTGGTTAAGGGCTGTTTGTAGCCTGAAACATTGTTGTTTATGTGGAGATGATACCCCAATAAAATAGACTGATTGATTGATTTTTATACAGTGGTGCTGTACAGTTTTTCTTATACAATTGTATACAAAATAAATAGCCTGTCAGCTGAGAGGAGCATCAATTAAAAAAACCCTCAAGTTTTCTATCCAATAGGGTTCTGAAGGAAGTACTATTCTCTAAGGGAGTAGTGCTGTGTCTGGCTAACATGGAGAAAGCTGAGACTCAGCAATGGAATTCTCAGCAGAGGAACAGTATGAAAAAATCATCCCTTTCTATGTTTAGGGGAACTAGACAAGTCTACAAGGGTGGATACAAATCTATGATTTTTTTTATTTTTTTATTTAAATCTGATTTTTTTTAATTTAAATAATATTTTTTTAAACAAAATGCTTTTTGAGGAAAAATCTAAAGATAGTTTCTGTTTACGATATAATCTAAAGGTTATTTATCCTGAAATATAGATTAGTATTTAATTATATAGCAAGATGCTGTGTATTCATGGCTGTTATTCTTTGGGTAAATTAATTCCATTAATCCATTTGCAGGCTCTCCCAGAGGTATCGGACAGATTATGTTGGGCAATTTTTCTTTCTTGAAGATATTTTCACATATTGTTGGAGTTGCAGTTCTCAAATCTGTGAATTTGTGTTTCCTGCTTCTTCACAGCAAAAATGTTATAAAATAAATATTCAGAGTTAAGAAATAAACTTTTGGGTTTCAGATAGAGCATACAAATTTTAGATTTAAGATTTACTTCTATTATCGAATTTGCTTCATTCTCTTGGTATTCTTTGTTGAAGGAGAGCAATGCTGTACTGGGGCCTGACTGAACACATTGGATGTGAAAGTGAAAAGCAGCTAGGTCACAGTAGTGTATTGCTTCATGCTTTTCAACAATGGATAATAAGGGGTCAATTTATCAAGCTCCATGCCCCGTGTTGAAGGCTCGCCGGCAACAGAAATTATGAAGCAGCGGTCTAAAGACTGCTGCTCTATAACCTGTCCGCCTGCTCTGAGGCAGCGGACAGAAATCAACCCGATCGAATACCATCGGTTTTATTGACACCTCCCCGATTGGCCGGCGAATCTGAAGGGGGCGGTATTGCATCAGCAGTTCACAAAAACTGCTGGTGCAATGATAAATGCCGACAGTGTATGCTGTCAGCATTTATCGATGTGCAGCGGAACATGATACGCTACATTGTATCATGTCTGCTCGCACTATAATAAATTGACCCCCAAGAGAACAAAGCAAATTAGATTATTGTTAAAAATTGCATGTTCTTTCTGAATCATGAAAGTTAAATTTTTACTTTACTGTCCCTTTAATGCTGTTGCTCCCCTGCAAATCTATGTACACCATACTAATTTTCAAAAAGCTCTAAGAATCAGGGGTCATACCTACCAAAAATTGTGTGAACTCACCAAAACTTCCACCCGCTTACAATTAATATTGTTTTATACCCACACACACTGTATGCATATAATCTATACACTTTGGTTAATGAAAGCATATTAAAACCAATGAAGGGTTGAACGGTTGCCATTGGGCTTGAGACTCCTCCTCTGTCACAGAGTCTCATCCACTTAAGGTGCAATAGTCCTATTTCTGCTGACAGGCTTGCCTTTAGTGTATTGTAGGAAGTGTTACTGCCCATTACTAGAGAATCTCACTATCCCTCTAAAAAGACTGCTCCAGCTTCCTCCCACCAACAGCAGCAGTGTTTACTGAAGTGTTTCTGTTTTCTTTCCAGGGGGAACGTAGTTCCACCTGCAAATATGGTACAGGAACTCCGTTCCCATGCGTTCCCACTGGACTTCACCCCTGCTAAGAGTACAGCAGGTTGTTGATAGCAGCATATACAGGGATATAACAGTTACTACTGAAAGCACAGCAGCTTGTTGATAACAGCATATAAAGGAATATAACAGTTACTACTGATAGTACAGCAGCTTGTTCATAACAGCGTATAAAGGGATATACCAGTTAGTGCTGACAGTACAGTAGCTTGTTGATAGCAGCATATACAGGGATATAACAGATTGTACTGACAGTACAGCAGCTTCTTAATAACAGCATATAAAGGGACAGTTACTCCTGACAGTACAGCAGCTTGTAGATAACAGCGTATAAAGGGATATAACAGTTACTACTGACAGTACAGCAGCTTGTTGATAACAGCGTATAAAGGGATATAACAGTTACTACTAAAAGTACAACAGCTT
Source organism: Bombina bombina (assembly GCF_027579735.1). Taxonomy (NCBI): domain Eukaryota; kingdom Metazoa; phylum Chordata; class Amphibia; order Anura; family Bombinatoridae; genus Bombina; species Bombina bombina. The sequence continues at coordinate 215,216,114 of NC_069499.1, read as the reverse complement.
ATTGATAACAGCATATACAGGGATATAACATTTCATACTGACAGTACAGCAGCTTGTTAATAACAGTATATAAAGGGATATAACAGTTACTACAGACAGTATAGTAGCATGTTAATAGCAGCATATACAGGGATATAACAGTTAGTACTGACAGTACAGAAACTTGTTGATTGTAGGAACATATATACAAACACACAGATAAAACCATACAAATGAACAAACATACACGCATATATAAATACACACACACACACACACATATATATATATATATATATACATACATACACAGTATATATGTATACACAAACACTCATATAAAACACACATATACACACAAGCACACACACATACAAATACACACATTCCCATATAGTTATATAAATACACACATATACACTTATGTAAACACACAAACACCTTTGAGTCCTCCCTAGTCCAGCGCCTGATACAAATACACAAATAAAAATACACATACACTCGCACACAAACAAATGCACACATATATACAAATACACACATACACCCACTCACATAAAGACATAAAAATACATACACAATATACAAATTACCCCATCATGGACTGAAAAGGTATCTGACTTATTAACACTGGAGGAACATGGTTTCCTCAAGTGACAGAAATTGAACCCCCTTCATGATATAAAATTTATATGGAAAGAATCCATTCAAACCTCATAATACACACACATAAAGAGAGAAACGGTTTGGAATCACCATGAAACTCGTATAGCCCTGAGTGGCCCTCCCTAACCCTTTCCTCTGTCTTATCCGACGACAGCATACGCTGTCAGCATTTAACATTGCACAAGCATCTCTGGTGAAATGATTGTGCAATGCTGCCCTCTGTACATTCACAGCCTCTAGCAGTGGGTGTCAATAATCCCGATCATATCTGATCAGGATGATTGCAGTCCGCTACCTCAGAGATGGTGGAAGGCTCGCGGAGAAAAATCAGTATCCGCTGCTTAATAAATCGGCCCCTCGGTCTCATCCTCGCTCCAAACTGTCCCATTTTACAGATGCAAATATTCCAAATCCAAACTATTCTGAAATCCAAAACTTTTCCGGTCCCAAGCAGTTTGGATAAAGGGTTTTCTACCTGTATATGTGTGTGTGTCTGTATGTATATATATATATATATATATATATATATATATATATATATATATATATATATATATATATATATATATATATATACAGGGAGTGCAGAATTATTAGGCAAGTTGTATTTTTGAGGATTAATTTTATTATTGAACAACAACCATGTTCTCAATGAACCCAAAAAACTCATTAATATCAAAGCTGAATAGTTTTGGAAGTAGTTTTTAGTTTGTTTTTAGTTTTAGCTATTTTAGGGGGATATCTGTGTGTGCAGGTGACTATTACTGTGCACAATTATTAGGCAACTTAAGAAAAAACAAATATATACCCATTTCAATTATTTATTTTTACCAGTGAAACCAATATAACATCTCAACATTCACAAATATACATTTCTGACATTCAAAAACAAAACAAAAACAAATCAGTGACCAATATAGCCACCTTTCTTTGCAAGGACACTCAAAAGCCTGCCATCCATGGATTCTGTCAGTGTTTTGATCTGTTCACCATCAACATTGCGTGCAGCAGCAACCACAGCCTCCCAGACACTGTTCAGAGAGGTGTACTGTTTTCCCTCCTTGTAAATCTCACATTTGATGATGGACCACAGGTTCTCAATGGGGTTCAGATCAGGTGAACAAGGAGGCCATGTCATTAGATTTTCTTCTTTTATACCCTTTCTTGCCAGCCACGCGGTGGAGTACTTGGACGCGTGTGATGGAGCATTATCCTGCATGAAAATCATGTTTTTCTTGAAGGATGCAGACTTCTTCCTGTACCACTGCTTGAAGAAGGTGTCTTCCAGAAACTGGCAGTAGGACTGGGAGTTGAGCTTGACTCCATCCTCAAACCGAAAAGACCCCACAAGCTCATCTTTGATGATACCAGCCCAAACCAGTACTCCACCTCCACCTTGCTGGCGTCTGAGTCGGACTGGAGCTCTCTGCCCTTTACCAATCCAGCCACGGGCCCATCCATCTGGCCCATCAAGACTCACTCTCATTTCATCAGTCCATAAAACCTTAGAAAAATCAGTCTTGAGATATTTCTTGGCCCAGTCTTGACGTTTCAGCTTGTGTGTCTTGTTCAGTGGTGGTCGTCTTTCAGCCTTTCTTACCTTGGCCATGTCTCTGAGTATTGCACACCTTGTGCTTTTGGGCACTCCAGTGATGTTGCAGCTCTGAAATATGGCCAAAGTGGTGGCAAGTGGCATCTTGGCAGCTGCACGCTTGACTTTTCTCAGTTCATGGGCAGTTATTTTGCGCCTTGGTTTTTCCACACGCTTCTTGCGACCCTGTTGACTATTTTGAATGAAACGCTTGATTGTTCGATGATCACGCTTTGCAATTTTAAGAGTGCTGCATCCCTCTGCAAGATATCTCACTATTTTTGACTTTTCTGAGCCTGTCAAGTCCTTCTTTTGACCCATTTTGCCAAAGGAAAGGAAGTTGCCTAATAATTATGCACACCTGATATAGGGTGTTGATGTCATTAGACCACACCCCTTCTCATTACAGAGATGCACATCACCTAATATGCTTAATTGGTAGTAGGCTTTCGAGCCTATACAGCTTGGAGTAAGACAACATGCATAAAGAGGATGATGTGGTCAAAATACTAATTTGCCTAATAATTCTGCACTCCCTGTATATATACAGTTGTTCTCATAAGTTTACATACCCTGGCAGAATTTATGATTTCTTGGCTATTTTTCAGAGAATATGAATGATAACACGAAAACTTTTCTTTCACTCATGGTTAGTGTTTGGCTGAAAATGAGCTGTGAGTTTAGGCTGTGATTCTATTATAAATATGAAAATATTTCAAAATTATATTATCTCACAAATTTGTGTTGTATTTCTAGTATTCTTAATAAGGTGGTGAGGTTGGAAATGCACTGCAAGGTTTTATTTCCTTGCACAAGCTGTAAAGCGTGTAAATATGGCAAAAAAGTAAAGTAGTAATATCCTCTAATAACAACTACAAATATCCCATAAGAGACACCATTAGGTGTTCTGACACAAACATAATTTACTTAATTCAATGCCAATGCAAATTACAGTACTTGGGACAAACGAGCAGACCATTACATGATAGAATAAGAGAACACCTATCTAATATTAAAAGAGGCAACTGTAAACATTTACTATCTAAACATTTTACAGAAAAACACCACAAGAAACCAATAGGGTTCGCATACTGGGGTATAAAAAAAGTACATAATAACAGAGGAGGCGATATGGAAAAAATGTTGCTACTAAAAGAAGCTGAACTAATATTTAAATTCAACACTCACACCAAATGGCCTTAATGCAGAGCTCAACTTAAATCCATTCATATAATGTTGCAATAGTAATATGTAATATTATAATATAATATTACAACAGTGCAATAACACACCGATTACCTCATAGAATATAACTATCACTAGGTGGTGTTTATTCTCATACCTATCTGAATATGACAACATACATCAAGATCAATATAATATAGTACCTCATTACATTCATTTTATTTATCTTTTTCTCTTATTTCATCTTCAAAATTACTTTAGATTATATGCATGTATAACATTTTATAACATTTTATAACATTATATCTGTCACAGAAAGATGAATATGTTTGAATTAATATGTTTAAACAACTAAGAATTGATATCTCATATACCGGAGCATTCAAGAGCAACTAATTAGGGGGAGTATCCTAACCTCAGAAGAACTATAAAGGAGCCTAAAAGACACACCGGATTATACAGTCATAATAAAGGCGCAAGTTACGGCGCTGAAACACGTAGAAAACCTGACATCTAGTGTGGATAAGATTGGCTCCAGTACAGGAAACACTCCCCCCACGATCCGGTTGCCTGATAGGTCCTCCGTGTACAACGTCACACGCACACCCGGGTAGGAAGTAGTTGCAGAGGAAATACAAACAGCGTCAACGGCCGCTTGGAGAACTCGGCCTACTCACACAAGCACTCTTCCCAGAACCCACGGCATTAAAAGAAAAACACGGAGGTAAGGAATATCAGAGGTCCGGTTAGGGGGAGAAAAAACTATAAACTTTTAACCAGCAAAATACCAAATTTGGATTTTAACAGTTTCAGAATCAGTTGTGGCCACAACTTAAGGAAATCACATAGGATTACAATATCCGAACTCTCAGTACAATTTTTTAAGACATTTATTACAAGGATGTACCCCTATATGCTCTAAACATATATAGATGCTTACATGGTATAATAATATGTTAGTAGAATCGTCTTTTTAAATATTCAAGTAAAACTTCTTTTATATACAAAAAACGATTTTGTTTATTTATTCATTTATAAGTACAGTTGAAAGTACACGTTGGAATCACATGTGTTATCATTGCAAAATAATAATTACCTCAGAGTTTAAAGAAATAGAAGACTATTGCTAGTCAGCTATTATTATTATTATTATTATTTCACATCAATAAGAACTTAAGGAATAGGAGTATCTAAGTAACACCAGACACAGATTGACACAATTAGTAACGCACATTTTTCTTTTAAAACACTTTCTTTGATACAATTTCTTTTAAAACATTGAAACACTTCATATAGGAAACGACACAACAGTTCCACCAGACAACCACAAAGTGCCAATTAGAAGAACCAATACACCCTCACCACCTTATTAAGAATACTAGAAATACAACACAAATTTGTGAGATAATATAATTTTGAAATATTTTCATATTTATAATAGAATCACAGCCTAAACACACAGCTCATTTTGAGCGCTCCCCACACCCACTTTGCACACTTCTACACATCTGATATTGGGAGCATATTAGACTTGGGGAAGCCAGTTGACTCTGATCTACATATCACTCCACACCCCCCTTTTCTAGTGTTTGGCTGAAGCCATTTATTATCAATCAACTGTGTTTACTCTTTTTAAATCATAATGACAACAGAAACTACCCAAATGACCCTGATCAAAAGTTTACATACCCTGGTGATTTTGGCCTGATAACATTCACACAAGTTCACAGAAAGGGGTTTGAATGGCTATTAAATGTAACCATCCTAACCTGTGATCTGTTTTCTTGTAATTAGTGTGTGTGTATAAAAGGTCAATGAGTTTCTGGACTCCTGACAGACCCTTGCATCTTTCATCCAGTGCTGCACTGACGATTCTGGATTCTGAGTCATGGGAAAAGCAAAAGAATTGTCAAAGGATCTGCGAGAAAAGGTAGTTGAACTGTATAAAACAGGAAAGTGATATAAAAAGATATCCAAGGAATTGAGAATGCAAATCAGCAGTGTTCAAACTCTAATCAAGAAGTGGAAAATGAGGGGTTCTGTTGAACCCAAACCACGGTCAGGTAGACCAACTAAAATTTTAGCCACAACTGCCAGGAAAATTGTTCGGGATGCAAAGACAAACCCACAAATAACTTCTGGTGAAATACAGGACATGTGGTGTGGCTGTTTCAAGATGCACAATAAGGAGGCACTTGAAGAAAGATGGGCTGCATAGTCGAGTCGCCAGAAGAAAGCCATTACTACGCAAATGCCACAAAGTTTCCCGCTTACAATAGGCCAAACAGCACAGAGACAAGCCTCAAACCTTCTGGCACAAAGTCATTTGGAGTGATGAGACCAAAATTGAGCTTTTTGGCCACAACCATAAACGCTACATTTGGAGAGGAGTCAACAAGGCCTATGATGAAAGGTACACCATTCCTTCTGTGAAACACGGAGGTGGATCGCTGATGTTTTGGGGATGTGTGAGCTACAAAGGCACAGAAAATTTAATCAGAATTGATGGCAAGATGAATGCAGTATGTTATCAAACAGAACGCCTCATTTTCCACTTCTTGATTAGAGTTTGAACACTGCTGATTTGCATTCTCAATTTCTTGGATATTTTTTTATATCCCTCTCCTGTTTTATACAGTTCAACTACATTTTTACCACAGATCCTTTGACAATTCTTTTTCTTTCCCCATGACTCAGAATCCAGAAACGTCAGTGCAGCACTGGATGAAAGATGCAAGGGTCTGTCAGGAGTCCATAAACTCATTGACCTTTTATACACACACACTAATTACAAGGAAACAGATCACAGGTGAGGATGGTTACCTTTAATAGCCATTCAAACCCCTTTGTGTCAACTTGTGTGCATGTTATCAGGCCAAAATCACCAGGGTATGTAAACTTTTGATCAGGGTCATTTGGGTAGTTTCTGTTGTCATTATGATTTAAAAGATTAAACACAGTTGATTGATAATAAATGGCTTCAGCCAAACACAAACCATGAGTGAAAGAAAAGTTTTTGTCAAATTTTTTCAAGCCTCCATTTTACAAAGGCTCAGATAAAAACCAAAACATTATGGGTTATGGTGTTTTAACTTTTATAATAAAGGTGCTTTTTAAATATACCCTGGAGTGCCTATTTTGTGGTTTCATACTTTGGTTTGTTATACTTTATTGTAATTCTAACACTTTTTCAGAGCGATTGTGAGTTGCGTACGTGCGCAACACATATCTTACCACTTGTTATATGAGCGATGATCCATTCAAAATGTAGGTCTTGCTAAAAAAATGTCAGCCACACTAACATTCTCTGATAATTCTTCTTTAATTGACTTATAACACCAGATTGTGCTCTAGTTCTAAGACAGGGCCACCCTGCGCTATCAATAGCTCTCCACTTGTAACCTAGGCCATAGTGTACTCTAGGCCATAATATGGTATGGGCTGGATGAGTTTTGTCCCAATGACTGTACTATTATGAGAGCTGCATCAACTTCCTGAAACTGATCTGTTGCCTAGGTAACAGCTGAAACGTGAACTCTCCTGTAAGTAAATCTTTTGACACATTCTTTTTTTTGTGGACCCTAAAAGTATAATGGGCCCTAGGCACTGTGACTAATGTTCTCAATGGATGTTGAGCTTAAGCTGCAGACTTTAGCTGCAGTGGAATTGCCATGATAATGTAAGCAATGTCATATTCATAGGCAAGCTACTGGTACCATCTAGTGGTTAAATATGTATTACTGGCCACAATAACTTTTAAAATGTCATGCATGTTATTTTACATTAAGAAACATAATATAGAAAAAAAATTATAACAGTTTGATGAAATTTATGTTAGTGATTGACAAATAGATGGTCAAGTGGCTATGGAGTGTCACATTCTATACAGGGCATAACAGATAATTTGGGATGGCAGTGAAAAATCTTTATTAAATGCTAATGCATTTTGTACCTTAAATATATATCAATTACTGTTTTTTATATTATTTATTCTGAGGTATTAGTGTAGCTTTTATTACATTTAAAGGGACATGAAACCTAGGTTCTTTGCTGCTCCTGAGCTTACCTAGATAAACTTTTCAGCAAAAGATAACAGGAGAAGGAATCAAGTTAAATAATATAAGTAAATTGGAAAGTAGTTTAAAATTGTATGCTCTGTCTAAATCATGAATGTCTAATTATGACTTTACTGTCCCTTTAACAGAGTTTCCAATAATTTTGTAAGGAAGTTTTGGCAATAGGATTCCCTAATGACCACCTATTTCATCATAATGAATACACATGGTCTACCTTATAATTGTTTCAACTCTAACCCTAGGGTATACCTAAAAAGGATTTTAACCCTTTAAGCATGGATGATGATGACACGTGGTCTTCATCCACACAATGGGTTCCATGTACAAAACAGCGAAAGCTGTTCCAGAGCCTTTGTTTGGCAGGTTCACATATGCGAGCCTGCTTCCCGCAATGTAAGAAGCAGGGTCTTACACTCTTCACCACCTTTGAGGTGCTGAAAAGAAATCACCAAGAGCTCACTTCTCTCATGCGATTGGTTGTGTCGAGAGAAGGGGAGTGCTTTACACGATCACTTGAGCATCAGAGAATGTAATAATACATACGGGCAGCGGATCCTGTTCATCTGATACCGTATGCAGCGAAGGCGAGCGGACAACTTCTCAAGTTGAGAAGCTTGTCCGCTAGCCTTTTAGTACATGGAGCCCTATGTCTTTAGAATGGATGATGTCCATATGTTGTTATGCACTGGGGGAGATGCTTTCTGAGCTAAATACAGCCCTGAGCCCTCCACACGCTTACCCCCACCGACAAGGTGGCCAAGTGGCCCGGCATTGCCAGGGGAGTCTGAGATGCTGGTGACATTACCAAGCATAGGCATGGTGACATCACCAGCCCTGGAGACCTGAAATTTCATGCTGCAGTTAGGTGCTGAAAGTGAATGCAAAAGTTTCATGAATGAGTGCCCGGTTTTTAATAATACTATTAAAAACAGGGGCACTTACATTCATGAAACTTTACATTGCAGCGTTTTTTAAAAATAAAAAATACTTACCTTTTCTTTAGCAAACCCGGCCCTGGATGGAGAGGTAAATATTGAAACCTCATAATCCCTATTCCCTTAAAGGGATACTAAACTCACATTTTTTCTTTCGTGATTCAGATAGAGCATGCAATTTTAAGCAACTTTCTAATTTACTCCTACTCTCTATTTATTCCACCCATCAGCAAGCGCTACCCAGGGCTCTGAACCAAAAATGGGCCAGCTCCTAAGCTTACATTCCTGCCTTTTCAAATAAAGAACAAAGAAAAATTTAGAATAGGAGTAAATGAGAAAGTTGTTTAAAATGACATGCTGAATGGGCACATGAAGTTAAAACACACACAAAAATAAAACCATACATGTTTCAACATATTTACACTTATAATAGGCCATCAAAAAGGCCTAGAGACCTCAATGACCTCTTGCTATAAAGCCCATTAGCTTCTCATAAAAATAAAGCCCCTATACAAGTTTTAATCATAAGGTGATCACTGTGGTAATAATGATCACCTGGTTTGAATAAATGTGCATTTATTTGAGTAGAGGTTCATGGGAGCCCCTATGTGCACAACAAAGTGATATAAATATACACAGAGGCCATAAATTATATGAGAATAACCCCTTCTTGTTTTGACTATAGAGTTTATAAAAAACACACGCACACACTATTGTTTGCAAACTTGCTTATTACATTTTATATATATATATATATATATATATATATATATATATATATATATATATATATATATATTTGTAATGGGTCTCTAGGCTTTTAGAATATATTAACAATACTCAAAAGCTCTCTTATTCATATGAGGATAACCCCATCTTCTTCTTTAAACTTTAGTGTTTAGAAAAAAATTTTTTTTAATGAAAATATAAGTGTTTTCACACATTTTTTTCTTAAATGTCATGCTATATACATAAAATAATGGTATAGTTTAAATGTGCTGGGTCTGCTGAAAAACAAACAATATATATGTGTGGGTTTATCAATGGAAAATGTTCGAAAGTAGGGCTTTAAAGGGACATTAAACCCAATTTTTTTATTTCATGATTCAGATAGAGCATGCAATTTTAAGCAACTTTCTGATTTACTCCTATTATCAAATTTTATAATTTTATAAGCTTAGGAGCCAGCCCATTTTTGGTTCAGCACCTGGTTAGTGCTTGCTGATTGGTTGGCTTCATTTAGCCACCAATCAGCAAGCACTACCCCGAGGTTGAACCAAAAATTGGCTGGCTAAGCTTATATTCCTGCTTTTTCAAATAAAGATACTAAGGGAATGAAGACAAACTGATAACAGGAGTAAATTAGAAAGTTGCTTAAAATTACATGTGCTATCTGAATCATGAAAGAAAATATTTGGGTTTCATATCCCTTTAATGTGAGCAGCATCTAAAAACGCCAAACCAGCTCAGTGCAGGGGTCGAACTGGCTCAGCGGTTATGGGAAGAATTTATGCAAATATTTTGAAGGGAACGGAAATTCAACATATGAAGTAGAAGCCTTCCACTGCTTAACATCCAAAAAGTATTGTCAAACATAACATGTAAATGAAATATGACAACAATACCATACATGCTTTCATTAATTTCCTATGAGAGACTGGCCACTAACTATGACAAAATTTGTGTATAATATGAAATTACTTCTACATTTTTGTCCTAAATTACATTACATATATATATATATATATATATATATATATATATATATATATATATATATATATATATATATATATATATATATATATATATATATATATATAGTGTAAAGTAAATATAGAGTTTAGAGAAACCAATCATAAATAACATGGGGTTAAGCTCAGAGTTTTTTTAAACCTAGCAATTGCTCCAGATTTACTGTTACAATAAAGGGACAGTATAAACCAATTTCATATTACTGCATGTAATAGACACTAGTATAAAGAATAGGCACGGATACTGATTTAATAATAGAGTATAAACCCTTTTAAAAACGTACTTAGATTCTCCCAGTTTAGCACGGTTGATGAAGTTAGGCTGGGGCACTCAGTGAAAGGGGCGGTGAAAACAAAAAAGAGCAGATACTCCCCCCCATATGAAAATTTGAAAAACAGCACAATGTTATTAAAAAATAAGTAAAACTATACATTGTTCAAAAACACTGACAGACGGGCTATATAAATGGATGAATTACAAAATATTTATGCAAAGAAAAGTCTAGTGTACAATATCCCTTTAAAGAACCACATGAATAAAATACCAATATTATCTTGTTAAAATTATACTTAATAACCATGATTATTTAATGATGATACATTGAAATTAAAAGAATAATTGATTTATTGTATATCTACCATGTCCCTTATATAAAACATTGAGTTGCAGCTTTCTCTTGCAGACAAGGAGTTAATCGTTTATGTGTCATACCCAAAAGATTACAGAATGTTACCAGTAAGTTCTAGGTTAATTTGCAACAAGCAAATTATTAAGAAAGACCTTTTCATCTTGTGGGCATATTACAAGGCTGCAATGAAGTCTCATGATATGAATAGAACAATAAGGTGTCTGTAATGAAAATGCTTCAAGCTCATAATGCAAATTTTATTGACACTCTGAAAAGTATCTTTGCATTATTCATTATGTGAGAGCTTGGAGCTGCAATTCATGGCCACATTGTTTCTCGTGAGTCTGACATGAATTTGGGAAATGAACCAAAATTTATGGCAAGGACTTGATCGAAATTAATGGTTTTCAGTTCCTGGGACTATACTAGTGCCATGTATCATTATGTACTAAGGGATTCAAACAGAACAACACAACATTATATCTTTTTAACCTTTTAATGCCGTTATGCCGTTGTATTCCATCACAACGGCAGTGGGCTTTTTAAGCCGCTATGACGGAATACAACATCATCGCAAACGGCTGTCCTGAAGCCTACTAGGCTTGCGGGATTTGATTGCGGTCTGGAAGGTGTTCCTAGCATCTTAGGGAATGCCCCCCAGACCCGATCCCATAATTGAAATCTCGCAATATTTTGCACCATCGCGTAATTTCAATTTGTCTACATCGGAACGCTGTTCCGATGTAGACTTTTTAGCCCAGTCATGAAAGGATTAATGCCAGACTGTCCAGCCAATAGCTGCATTTCTGCTACTAAAGAGTTACTGCGTGCTTATTCCTTAGCTTTCTGTAATCCCTGAAAATGCAGCAATATTCCAGTAACCCCACCCCCCACACTGATATACTCTAATACACTGATTTTCAAATAAAAGCTCTGACTCAAAAAAAAACACTGTGATACAGATGGTAGCATTATCTGCATTCAAACTCAGAGATACTGCAGTGTGTTAGCAGTACAAATTCAATTTCTGAAGGGAGGAAAAAAAAGTAGCTGATTCAATTTTAGTGTCTTATAACTTTTGTTGACCCAGCTCTTCCAGAATTGGTGAGATTTTATGACGTGTGAGACACATTTACAACACTTTTAACCCTAAACAGACACACACTAACACACAGTTATATTAACATACATCTTGGTGTTAATAGATGCATATCTGGACCCCCATAACTAAAATCCTTAATGCACCACAATAAAGACACTAATGTGCACTTACAAAGTAATGTGCATAAACAGATACTTGCTAAACTGGGCCCTGTTCTTTTTAATATTTTTATAAATGACTTGGAGCAAAGATTAAATAGTGACATCTCTATTTTTGCAGATGATACTGAGTTAAGTAAGGTCATTAGGTCAGCAGGATGAACTTTCGTTACAAAGGGATCTGCAAAAATTAGAAGTATGGGCAGGTAAATGGAAAATGAGATTTAATACGGGAAAATGCAAGGTTCTACATTTTGGAAGTAAAAATAATCAGGCAACATATTATTTAAATGGGACAACCTTTAGCTAAACAGAGGAGGAAAGGGATTTGGGAGTAGTAATAGATAACAAGCTAAAGATGGGTGCACAATTCAGGGCAGCGGCTACAAAGGCTAATAAGATATTAGCATGTATTAAAAGAGGCATTGATTCAAGGGAGGAAAGCATAATTTTGTCACTATATAAATTGCTGACAAGACCTCACCTTGAGTATGGAGTGCAGTTCTGGGGACCGATCACAAAAAAAGATATTGCAGAACAAGAAAAAGTTCAGAGAAGAACCACAAAGCTAATACTGGGAATGGAGAATTTAAGATATGAGGAGAGGCTAGCAAAACTGGGTCTGTTTTCTTTAGAAAAAAGGTGCTTGAGAGGTGACATGATTACGTCATATAAATATATTCAAGGCCCATATACAGAGATGGCAGAAGCTCTGTTTATTCCAAGAAATTTCTTTGTGACAAGAGGTCACATTTTAAGGTTGGAAGAAAGGAGATTTAATCTCCTGCAACGGGAAAAGTTTTTTCACTGTAAGAGCAATAAAATTGTGGAACTCATTACCAAAGGAGGTAGTGAATGCCAATACGCTAGATACATTTAAAAATTGTTTGGATACATTTCTTTCTAGAAACAAAATTCATGGATATGATGGCTAGTATTAAATGGGTCACCTTTCAGTAGGATTATTTAAGCTTAACTGGAGCTTTTTGTAAGTATTTTAGATTTTTATAGGTTGAACTCGATGAACTACGGTCTTTTTTCAACCTCATCTACTATGTTATTTTGTATGTATGTTAAACAGCCTTGTTGCACCAAGCATGTAGAGGTCTCTAGACTACTGACAAATGTTTCCAGTGTTAATATCTGGAGCATATAGAAAATGATCTGGCTATGGTTACCTTGACCAATAGAATAACAAAAGATGAAGAAATGACTCTTTGGAAAGATCTCTCTATATTTAGTCAATCTTTCCAGTATCAAACAAGTATATGCCCAGAAATGGAGGTGTTCCTTGTATTCTAGCGGAAATGGAATAAAAACAAAACTAGATGCTTACTATATATTAAGGGGCATATGTATCAAGCTCCGTATGGAGCTTGATGCCCCGTGTTTCTGGCGATCCTACAGGCTCGCCAGAACCAGCAGTTATGAAACAGCTGTCACAAAGACCACTGCTCCATAACCTGTCCGTCTGCTCTGAGCAGGCGGACAGACATCGCTGGAAATCAACCCGGTTGAGTACGATCGGGTTGATTGACACCCCCCTGCTGGCAGCCCATTGGCCGCGAGTCTGCAGGGGGCGGCGTTGCACCAGCAGCTCTTGTGAGCTGCTGGTGCAATGCTGAATACGGCGAGCGTATTGCTCAACGTATTCAGCGAGGTCTGTCGGACCTGATCCGCACTGTCGGATCATGTCTGACAGACCTTGATAACTAGAGACCATACTGTGTGTATATATATTCATATGTATATATATATATTCATAACTATAATTTATTTATTAATGTTTCTTTCCATCTATTGCCTCCAAGAGCTAGAAGGCTCATCCATATTTGATGATGCAGGACATAAGGTACTTTAGTGCCAGATCAACCTTCATGTAGGTTCTTTGCAGTGATACAGGGGGGTTTTCTGTTGCTTTTCTGACTTGCATATGAGCAGTTCTATTGGAGATTATTTTTGGTCTTTTAGACCTTATCTTGACAGAAGTTCCTCTAACCTTCCATGATATTTCGGAGAGTTTAGAGGAGCTCATAGTTTGTGAGTGTAAACACCCTGAGAGGTTCCAGGAGTCAGAGAACAGCTGTCACCACTAGATGAAGATTAAGACCCAAAGAGCCATTTTAAGATTCTGGGGCCCGATCCGATATGCAGCATTGCCCGCAAATGCCGGCGATGCTGAATTTTGTGCTGGTTTGGTATCCTATATACGGCGTAACCTAGAAGATACGCTCGTATATTTCTGCCGTCGCCCGTAGTTATTTGGGCCATAGGCAGGTGTACCAAACCAGCGCAGTTTGGTATCCAATATACAGAGTAAGGGCTTACGTGGCGAAAATGGAGAAATCTTACTACATTTTCACCTCGCCACAAAAAGCAGCCGTAGTAAGCCTTACGCTGTCTATTGTAGCCCCGTAACTCCCTAAACTAGCTACAAAATAAAACTAACACCTAATGCATGCGCAATGTCTATCTACCTGTCAACCGCGATCCCCCGCCGCAATCCCTAATAAAGTTATTAACCCCTAAACCGCCGCTCCCGGACCCCGCCGCCACCTACAATAAAAGTATAACCCCCGATTGTGAGCTCCTACCCCGCCGCCAACTACATTAAACTACCCCCTAAAGTGAGCCCCTTACACCGCCATCTATTTTAAAATTATTAACCCCTAATTTAATCCCCCTACACCGCCGCCACCTATATTAAATTAATTAACCCCTAATTTAATCCCCCTACCCCGCCGCCAGCTATATTAAATTAATTAACCCCTAATCTAATCCCCCTACACCGCCGCCAGCTATATTAAATTAATTAACCCCTAATCTAATCCCCCTACACCGCCGCCAGCTATATTAAATTAATTAACCCCTAATCTAATCTCCCTACCCCGCTGCCAGCTATATTAAATTAATTAACCCCTAATCTAATCCCCCTACACCGCCGCCAGCTATATTAAATTAATTAACCCCTAATCTAATCCCCCTACCCCGCCGCCACCTATATTAAATTATTTAACCCCTAAATTACTAAACTATCCCTACCACTAAACCTAAGTCTAACCCTACAAATAGCCCTGAAAAGGGCTTTTTGCGTGGCATTACCCCAAAGTAAACTGCTCTATTGCCAGCCCTTAAAAGGGCTTTTTGCGGGGCATGCCCCAAAGAATTCAGCTCTTTTACCAGCCCTTAAAAGGGCTTTTGGTGGGGCTTTGTCACAAAGTAAACAGCTCTTTTGCATCTAATCTAAATCCCCCTACACCGCCGCCACCTATAATAAATGTATTAACCCCTAATCTAATCCCCCTACTCTGCCGCCAGCTATATTAAACATATTAACCCCTAATCTAATCCCCCTACACCGCCGCCAGCTATATTAACTATATAAACCCTAATTATATTAGGGTTAATATAGTTAATATAGTTATTATATTATATATATTAACTATATTAACCCTAATTATATTAGGGTTAATATAGTTAATATCGTTATTATATTATATATATATTAAGTATAATAACCCTATCTAACTCTAACATCCCTAACTAAACTCTTATTAAAATAAATCTAATATTAATATTATTAATTAAAATATTCCTATTTAAATCTAAATACTTACCTATAAAATAAACCCTAAGATAGCTACAATATAATTAATAATTACATTGTAGCTATTATAGGGTTTATATTTATTTTACAGGTAACTTGGTATTTATTTTAACTAGGTACAATAGCTATTAAATAGTTAATAACTATTTAATAGCTACCTAGTTAAAATAATTACCAATTTACTTGTAAAATAAATCCTAACCTAAGTTACAAATACACCTACACTATCAATAAATTAAATAAACTACAAATATCTAAACTAAAATACAATTAAATACACTAAACTAAATTACAAAAACAAACACTAAATTACAAAAAATAAAAAAAGATTACAAGATTTTTAAGCTAATTACACCTATTCTAAGCCCCCTAATAAAATAATAAAGCCCCCCAAAATAAAAAAAATTCCCTACCCTATTCTAAATTAAAAAAGTTAGCTCTTTTACCTTACCAGCCCTTAAAAGGGCCTTTTGCGGGGCATGCCCCAAAGAAAACTGCTCTTTTGCCTGAAAACCCCCCCCACAATACCACCCCCCAACATTACAAACCACCACCCACATACCCCTAATCTAACCCAAACCCCCTTAAATAAAGCTAACACTACCCCCCTGAAGATCTCCCTACCTTGTATTCACCCAGCCGGGCAGAACTCTTCATCCGATCCGGGCGATGTCTTCAATCAAGCGGCAAAGAAGTCTTCTTCCATCCGGCGATGTCTTCAAGCAAGCGGCAGAGAGTCTTCTTCCATCCGGCGATGTCTTCAAGCAAGCGGCAGAGAGTCTTCTTCCATCCGGTGATGTCTTCAAGCAAAGCGGCATCTTCAATCTTCTTTCTTCGCTCCTCCGCCACGGAGCATCCATCCAGCACGACGACTTCCCAAACGAATGATGTTCCTTTAAATGACGTCATTCAAGATGGCGTCCGTCGAATTCCGATTGGCTGATAGGATTCTATCAGCCAATCGGAATTAAGGTAGAAAAATCTGATTGGCTGATTGAATCAGCCAATCAGATTCAAGTTCAATCCGATTGGCTGAACCAATCAGCCAATCGGATTGAACTTGAATTTAGTTTAGAATAGAATTTAGAATAGGGTAGGGATTTTTTTTTATTTTGGGGGGCTTTATTATTTTATTAGGGGGCTTAGAATAGGTCTAATTAGCTTAAAAATCTTGTAATCTTTTTTTTATTTTTTGTAATTTAGTGGTTTTTTTTTTGTAATTTAGTTTAGTGTATTTAATTGTATTTTAGTTTAGATATTTGTAGTTTATTTAATTTATTGATAGTGTAGGTGTATTTGTAACTTAGGTTAGGATTTATTTTACAGGTAAATTGGTAATTATTTTAACTAGGTAGCTATTAAATAGTTATTAACTATTTAATAGCTATTGTACCTAGTTAAAATAAATACCAAGTTACCTGTAAAATAAATATAAACCCTAAAATAGCTACAATGTAATTATTAATTATATTGTAGCTATCTTAGAGTTTATTTTATAGGTAAGTATTTAGATTTAAATAGGAATATTTTAATTAATAATATTAATATTAGATTTATTTTAATAAGAGTTTAGTTAGGGATGTTAGAGTTAGATAGGGTTATTATACTTAATATATATATAATATAATAACGATATTAACTATATTAACCCTAATATAATTAGGGTTAATATAGTTAATATAGCTGGCGGCGGTGTAGGGGGATTAGATTAGGGGTTAATGTGTTTAATATAGCTGGCGGCGGTGTAGGGGGATTAGATTAGGGGTTAATGTATTTAATATAGGTGGTGGCGGTGTAGGGGGATTAGATTAGGGGTTAATACATTTATTATAGGTGGCGGCAGTGTAGGGGGATTTAGATTAGATGCAAATGTTTACTTTGTGACAAAGCCCCACCAAAAGCCCTTTTAAGGGCTGGTAAAAGAGCTGAATTCTTTGGGGCATGCCCCGCAAAAAGCCCTTTTAAGGGCTTGCAATAGAGCAGTTTACTTTGAGGTAATGCCACGCAAAAAGCCCTTTTCAGGGCTATTTGTAGGGTTAGACTTAGGTTTAGTGGTAGGGATAGTTTAGTAATTTAGGGGTTAAATAATTTAATATAGCTGGCGGCGGGGTAGGGGGATTAGGTTAGGGGTTAATTAATTTAATATAGGTGGCGGCGGGGTAGGGGGATTAGATTAGGGGTTAAATAATTTAATTTAGGTGGCGGCAGGGTAGGGGGATTAGATTAGGGGTTAATTAATTTAATATAGGTGGCGGCGGGGTAGGGGGATTAGATTAGGGGTTAATTAATTTAATATAGCTGGCGGCGGTGTAGGGGGATTAGATTAGGGGTTAAATAATTTAATATAGGTGGCGGCGGGGTAGGGGGATTAGATTAGGGGTTAAATAATTTAATATAGCTGGCGGCGGTGTAGGGGGATTAAATTAGGGGTTAATAATTTTAAAATAGATGGCGGCGGGGTAGGGGCTCACTTTAGGGGGTTATATATTTAATATAGCTGGCGGCGGGGTCCGGGAGTGGCGGTTTAGGGGTTAATAACTTTATTAAGTGGCGGCGGGGTCCGGGAGCGGCGGTTTAGGGGTTAATAACTTTATTAGGTGGCGGCGGGGTCCGGGAGCGACGGTTTAGGGGTTAATAACTTTATTAGGTGGCGGCGGGGTCCAGGAGCGGCGGTTTAGGGGTTAATATATTTTTTATTGTTAGGATAGTGAGGGGGGATAGTGGATAGAGGGTTAGACATGTCGGGCTATGTTAGGGAGGCGTGTTAGACAGTACGGGTGATTTTATAATTTAGTCAGGTTTTGTAGGCGCCGGCAGTTTCTAAAGTGCCGTAAGTCACTGGCGACTCCATAAATTTGTACTTACGCAGATTTCTGGACATCGCTGGTTTGTGAGACTTACGGCACTTTAGCCTCTGACGGCGCCGTATATAGGATAGCTCGAGTTGCGAGCTGAAACTGCGGGCGGCGGGGGTTCCCTCGCTTGCGCCGCAAACTACGCTGCATATCGGATCGCGCCCCTGAGACCTTACAAAGAACTTACTACTAGATCAATTGGAGTGGTAGCCAAACTTTTGCACATACTGTAGACATAAGTAGACAAGCCAAGGTATTGATCTAGGCCCATTTTGGTATTTCATGCCACCATTTCACCGTCAAATGCGATCATACAAAAATAATTGTTAATGTTTTCACAATTTTTGGGTTTCTCACTGAAATTATTTACATACTGCTTGTGCAATCATAGCACACATGATTGTAAAAGCTTCTCTGGGATCCCCTTTGTTCAGAAATAGCAGACATGCATAGCTGTGCCATTGCTATTTGGTAATTGGAATGCTGCTATCCACAGCTGTGCTGCACACTTCTATTATCCCTGACATTCAAGGAGTTAATCAAGTAGCTTGTAAGGTTAGCTTTAGTGTACAAATAACACTCCCACCTGACACCTTCCACCCAAACAGCTCTATAACCCTCCCCCTCTAACTAGTGCCATCTTCTTAGGTACTGGCAGCTGTCTGCCAGTACCTGTAAAATGTAAATATATATATATATATATTGCTATTTTCTGTAGTGAAGTGGTCCCCCCCACCTCCCGCAATAATTAGTTAGCGCTACCTCTTTTTTCTGTAGCGTAGAGCCCCTTCCTTCCTCTCCCTTTATTTTTATTTTTTATGTTTAGGGCCATTCCACTTCCGCCGTCTCCCTCACTCTTCCGCTGCTGGACTGCCCATCCACCTCCCGGATTCCCACACCTCCTACTGGCACCACCAGCACACAGTGTCACCATCTGTAACGTTCTGGCATCGTGCTCTGGTTCCATATGCGGGTAGATGCCTGGAGCTCAGGAACTCCAGCTTTCGGCTGAAACTTAAAGGGATAGTAAACCCCAACATTTTCTTTTATGATTCAGATAGAACATACACTTTTAAACAACTTTCCAATTTAATTATATTATAAAATTTTCTTCATTCTCTTGTTATCTATTGCTGAAGGGACAGCATTGCTCTACTGACAGGAAGCTGAAAATATCTATTTAGCCAATCACAAGATATAAATGTGTGCAGGCACCAATAAGCAGCAGCTCCCACTAGTGTATGATATGTGCATATTCGTTTTTTAACAAGGGATACTAAGAGAACGAACCACATTTGAAAATAGAAGTGAATTTAAAAGTGTCTTAAAATGACATGCTCTATCTGAATCATGCAAGTTTTTCTGTGAAGGGGTTAAAGGGACATGAAACACAATTTTTTTTCTTTCATGATTCAGACTTAGCATACTATGTTAAACAACTTTCCAGTTTACTTTAAGTATCATATTTGCTTCATTCTCTTGGTCTCATTTGTTGAAGGAGCAGCAGTGCACTACTCAGAGCTAGCTGAACACGAGGTGAGCAATTGACAAGATGCATATTTGTGCAGCCACCAATCAGCAGCTAGCTCCCCCTAAACCGAGACCCTCCCGCATCGCAAATACTAAATTAAAATTTTTAACCCCTAATCTGCCGCTCCGGACACCACCGACACCTACATTATATGTATGAACCCCTAATCTGCTGACCCCAATGTCGCTGCCACCTACCTACACTTATTAACCCCTAATCTGCCGCCCCAATGTCGCTGCCACAATAATAAACATATTAACCCCTAAACCGCCACACTCCCACCTCACAAACCTTAGTTAAATATTATTAACCCCTAATCTGCCGTCCCTAACATCGCTGCCATCTACCTACATTTATTAACCCCTAATCTGCCGCCACCACTATATTAAAGTTATTAACCCCTAAACCTAAGTCTAACCCTAAACCTAACACTCACTAACTTAAATATAAATGAAATAAATCTAAATAAATATTCCTATCATTAACTAAATTATTCCTATTTAAAACTAAATACGTACCTATAAAATAAACCCTAAGCTAGCTACAATATAACTGATAGTTACATTGTAGCTAGCTTAGGGTTTATTTTTATTTTACAGGCAAGTTTGTATTTATTTTAACTAGGTAGAATAGTTATTAAATAGTTATTAACTATTTAATAACTACATAGCTAAAATAAATACAAAAGTACCTGTAAAATAAAACCTAACCTAAGTTACACTAACACCTAACACTACACTATAATTAAATAAATAAATTAACGGCTAGATTACGAGTTTTTGTCGGTAAGGCTTGCGGGGCTAACAAGCCTTTTTTTCCCACCGCTCCCTTAAGACAACGCTGGTATTACAGGTTTTTTTAAACCTGGCGTTAGCCGCAAAAAGGTGAGCGTAGAGCAGAATTTAGCTCCACATCTCACCTCAATACCAGCATTGCTTAAGTCAGCGGTGAGCTGGCTAAACGTGCTTGTGCATGATTTCCCCATAGGAAATTCATTCATTGATTCCTATGGGGAAATAAAATGTATGTCTACCCCTAACATCCTAACATAAACCCTGAGTGTAAACACCCCTAATCTTACACTTATTAACCCCTAATCTGCTGCCCCCGCTATTGCAGACACCTACATTATATTATTAACCCCTAATCTGCCGCTCCGGACACCGCCGCCACCTACATTATACTTATGAACCCCTAATCTACTGCCCCCAACGTCGCCGCTACTATATTAAATGTATTAACCCCTAAACCTAAGTCTAACCCTAAGTCTAACCCCCCAACTTAAATATAATTTAAATAAACTAAATAAATTTAATATAATTAAATAAATTATTCCTATTTAAAACTAAATACTTACCGATAAAATAAACCCTAAGCTAGCTACAATATAACTAATAGTTACATTGTAGCTAGGTTAGGATTTATATTTATTTTACAGGCAACTTTGTAATTATTTTTACTAGGTACAATAGTTATTAAATAGTTATTAACTATTTAATAACTTCCTAGCTAAAATAAGTACAAAATTACCTGTAAAATAAACCCTAACCTAAGTTACAATTACACCTAACACTACACTATAATTAAACTAATTACCTAAACTACCTACAATTAATTACAATTAAATTAAATAAACTAAATTACGGAACCCCCCCCCCCACAAAATTACTGGAAAAAAAAAAGAATTACAAGAATTTTAAACTAATTACACCTAATCTAATCCCCCTAATAAAATAAAAAAGCCCCCCAAAATAATAAAATTCTCTACCCTATACTAAATTACAAATAGCCCTTTCACCTGTAAAAAAAATACAATACCCCCCCAACATTAAAACCCACCACCCACACACCCAACCCTACTCTAAAACCCACCCAATCTCCCCTTAAAAAAACCTAACACTACCCCCCTGAAGATCTCCCAACCTTGAGCCGTCTTCACCCAGCCGGGCACAAGTGGACCTCCAGAGGGGCAGAAGTCTTCATCCGATCCGGGAAGAAGACGTCCTCCAAGCGGCAGAAGTCTTCATCCAAGCGGCATCTTCTATCTTCATCCATCCGGAGCGGAGCGGGTCCATTTTTAATCCAGTTGACGCAGAGCCATCCTCTTCAAACAACGTCCTAACACTAAATGAAGGTTCCTTAAAATGACGTCATCCAAGATGGCGTCCCTTGATTTCCGATTGGCTGATAGGATTCTATCAGCCAATCGGAATTAAGGTAGGAAAAATCCTAATGGCTGATTGGATCAGCCAATAGGATTGAGCTCGCATTCTATTTGCTGATTGGAACAAGGTAGGGAGATCTTCAGGGGGGTAGTGTTTTTTTAAGGGGGTATTGGGTGGGTTTTAGAGTAGGGTTGGGTGTGTGGGTGGTGGGCTTTAATGTTGGGGGGTATTGTATTTTTGTTACAGGTGAAAGAGCTGATTACTTTGGGGCAATGCCCCACAAAAGGCGCTTTTAAGGGCTATTTGTAATTTAGTATAGGGTAGGGAATTTTATTATTTTGGGGGGCTTTTTTATTTTATTAGGGGGATTAGATTAGATGTAATTAGTTTAAAATTCTTGTAATTCTTTTTTTTCCCTGTAATTTAGTGTGTTTTTTTCCGTAATTTATTTAATTTAATTTAATTGTAATTAATTGTAGGTAGTTTAGGTAATTTATTTAATGATAGTGTAGTGTTAGGTGTAATTGTAACTTAGGTTAGGATTTATTTTACAGGTAAATTTGTACTTATTTTAACTAGGAAGTTATTAAATAGTTAATAACTATTTAATAACTATTCTACCTAGTTAAAATAAATACAAAGTTGCCTGTAAAATAAATATAAATCCTAAACTAGCTACAATATAACTATTAGTTATATTGTAGCTAGCTTAGGGTTTATTTTATAGTATTTAGTTTTAAATAGGAATAATTTATTTAATTATGTTAAATTTATTTTGTTTAATTTAAATTATATTTAAGTTAGGGGGGGTTAGGGTTAGACTTAGGTTTAGGGGTTAATACCTTTAATATAGTAGCGGCGACGTTGGGGGTGGCAGATTGGGGTTAATAAATGTAAGTAGGTGTCGGCGATGTTAGGGACGGCAGATTAGGGGTTAATAAAATTTAACTAGTGTTTGCGAGGCGGGAGTGCGGCGGTTTAGGGGTTAATATATTTATTAAAGTGGCGGCGATGTCTGATCGGCAGATTAGAGGTTAATATATTTAATAAAGTGTTTCTGATGTGGGGGGGCCTCGGTTTAGGGGTTAATAGGTAGTTTATTGGTGTTAGTGTACTTTGTAGCACTTTAGTTAAGAGTTTTATGTTCCGGCGTTAGCCCATAAAACTCTTAACTACTGACTTTTAAATGCGGTAGGAGTCTTGACAGGAGAGGGTCTACCGCTCACTTCTTCCAAGACTCGTAATACCGGCGTTAGGAAAATCCCATTAAAAAGATAGGATACGCAATTGACGTAAGGGGATTTGCGGTAGCCTCGAGTCGTGGAAGACAAGTGAGCGGTGAGCCTGTACCTGCCAGACTTGTAATACCAGCGGGCGTTAAAAAGCAGCGTTGGAACCTCTCAATGCTGCTTTTTAAGGCTAACGCCAAACTCGTAATCTAGGCATATGTAAATTAAATACAATTAAATAAATTAAATTAGCTAAAGTACAAAAACAAACAAACACTAAATTACAGAAAATAATAAACAAATTACTGAAATTTAAACTAATTACACCTAATCTAATAGCCCTATTAAAATAAAAAAAGCCCCCCCAAAATAAAAAAAAACATAGCCTAAACTACCAATAGCCCTTAAAAGGGCCTTTTGCAGGGCATTGCCCCAAAGTAATCAGCTCTTTTACCTGTAAAAAAAATACAAACAACCCACCCCAACAGTAAAACCCACCACCCACACAATCAACCCCCCCAAATAAAATACTATCTAAAAAAAACCTAAGCTCCCCATTGCCCTGAAAAAGGCATTTGGATGGGCTTTGCCCTTAAAAGGGCAGTTAACTCTTTTGCAAGCCCAAACCCCTAATCTAAAAAATAAACCCACCCAGATTGACTTACCGGGAGACGTCTTCATCTAAGCCGGGCGAAGTGGTCCTCCAGACAGGCAAAAGTCTTCATCCAAGCCGGGCAGAAGTGGTCCTCCAGATGGGCAGAAGTCTTCATCCAGACGGCATCTTCTATCTTCATCCATCTTGGATGACGTCACTTAAAGGTACCTTCATTCTGTTTCAGTCGTCGGAAGAAGAGGATGCTCCGCGTCGGATGTCTTGAAGATGGAGCCGCTCCGCGCCGGATGGATGAAGATAGAAGATGCCGTCTGGATGAAGACTTCTGCCCGGCTGGAGGACCACTTCTGCCTGGCTTGGATGAAGACTTCTGCCCGTCTGGAAGACCACTTTGCCCGGCTTGGATGAAGACGTCTCCCGGTAAGTCGATCTTCAGGGGGTTAGTGTTAGGTTTATTTAAGGGTGTATTGGGTGGGTTTATTTTTTAGATTAGGGGTTTGGGCTTGCAAAAGAGCTAACTGCCCTTTTAAGGGAAATGCCCATCCAAATGCCCTTTTCAGGGCAATGGGGAGCTTAGGTTTTTTTAGATAGTATTTTATTTGGGGGGTTGGTTGTGTGGGTGGTGGGTTTTACTGTTGGGGTGGGTTGTTTGTATTATTTTTTAAAAAGTAAAAGAGCCGATTACTTTGGGGCAATGCACCCGCAAAAGGCCCTTTTAAGGGCTATTGGTAGTTTAGTTTAGGCTAGGTTTTTTTTTATTTTGGGGGGCTTTTTTATTTTAATAGGGCTATTAGATTAGGTGTAATTAGTTTAAATTTCTGTAATTTGTTTATTATTTTCTCTTAATTTAGTGTTTGTTTTTGTACTTTAGCTAATTTAATTTAGGTAACTGTATTTAATTTAGTTAATTTATTTAATTATAGTGTAGTGTTAGGTGTTAGTGTAACTTAGGTTAGGTTTTATTTTACAGGTAAATTTGCCTTTATTTTAACTAGGTAGTTATTAAATAGTTAATAACTATTTAATAACTATTCTACCTAGTTAAAATAAATACAAACTTGTCTGTAAAATAAAAATAAACCCTAAGCTAGATACAATGTAACTATTAGTTATATTGTAGCTATCTTAGGGTTTATTTTACAGGTAAGTATTTAGTTTTAAATAGGAATAATTTAGTTAATGATAGGAATATTTATTTAGATTTAAATTATATTTAAGTTAGGGGGTGTTAGGTTTAGGGTTAGACTTAGGTTTAGGGGTTAATAACTTTAATATAGTGGCGGCGACGTTGGGGGCGGCAGATTAGGGGTTAATAAATGTAGGTAGGTGGCGGTGATGTTAGGGCCAGCAGATTAGGGGTAAATAATATTTAACTAATGTTTGCGAGGCGGGAGTGCGGCGGTTTAGGGGTTAATATGTTTATTATAGTGGTGGCGACGATGGGGTGGCATATTAGGGGTTAATAAGTGTAGGTAGGTGTCAGCGACATTGGGGGTGGCAGATTAGGGGTTAAAAAATATAATGTAGGTGTCTGCGATATTGGGGGCAGCAGATTAGGGGATCATAAGTATAATGTAGGTGGCGGCGGTGTCCGAAACGGTAGATTAGGGGTTAATAATTATAATTTAGGTGTTGGCGATGTTGGGGTGACAGATTACGGGTTAATAAGTGTAAGATTAGGGGTGTTTAGACTCGGGGTTGGTGTTAGGTGTAAACATACATTTTATTTCCCCATAGGAATCAATGGGGCTGCGTTAAGAAGCTTTATGCTATTTTTTTGCAGGTGTTAGACTTTTTTTCAGCCGACTCTCCCTGTTGATTCCTATGGGGAAATCGTGCACAAGCACATTACACCAGCTCACCGCTGACTTAAGCAGCGCTGGTATTGGAGTGCGGTAATGAGCAAAATTTTGCTCAACCCTCAATTCTTGCCTTTTAAAGACGGTTTCTGAAAACTCGCAATACCAGCGCTGTAGGTAAGTGAGCGGTGAGGGAAAACTGCTCGTTAGTACCGCACAGCCTCTAACGCAAAACTCGTAATCTGGGCCACAGTTTTTACGGCATATTTTTATTTAAATATATCATTTATTCATTTTAAACAATTTTTAAATTGTGCTTTTTAGTGAGCTGTATTATAATGTATACATACCCTTCACATATTTGTATCATGATGGGATTTCTTAGAAAATCTCACAAGCCCTTAGAGATATTGCATTGTCTTTTTGTTAGGCACTTCTGCTGTATTTAATGGTCATTTAGTAATTAAATAAATGCAGTAAAAAGTTACTTAAGGTGATGGTAAATTTGTCCATTTTGAAATTAAAGTATTTTTTTAATTTTTTATCATATTTGAAATAAATTATGACTATTAACTTTACCGTAATACAGTGCTTCCTCCGCCCATTCTATTTCCTTTTTCTTGAGGTTAGTAACAAAGAAGTGCCGTACGGCAAGAGATGTGATTGGATGCCATACAGAAAAAAAAGCCACTCAACTGAGGGGATGGCTGGTGTAGCTCTAAGAAAACTATCAAATAATAAAATATATCTTTTGAATAGTGCAAAAAAAGTAAGATTTGATGAATGAAGATTGCACTAAAAACAAACAATTAACATTTAACATCACTTTAAACAAACCTATGTATCTGCATACTTGCTTCCTTGGGAAAATAGAACTAGAGATACTGAGGCACAGTTTTTTAAGTATATTATAGGAAAGTACTTAAAATAGAGGGAGGCATTCAGTACCTTTGCCTGTTTTGATTCTTGGCTATATAAAGTTTAACCACTTAAGTGCTGGGCTTTAATGCTGTCCTGCAGCCTCCTGCACATTCAGATTGGTAACTCGGACTGGGGGGGGGGCGTGCCTTAGCATAGCAGGCACCCTTAAATTCACGTGATCACATAGATGATTGTGTGATTTCAAATTTACACACTTGTCCCCAGCATGAAAGGGTTGAGCAAAAGGATAGCTAAAAACACAGAGAATATCCCATAAGATGGGACAACTGCAAGAAAATAATTACATTTACATTCTAAAAATATTTTTAATATATTAAAGAAATGTGCTGGTTCGCTGCTTTACCTTTGTGTTAATAATTTATTGTTAAAAAACCCTGTGTGTATTAGAGACAGGGTTGTTTTGTTATGCACACGCCAGCTCTGGATTGATTAGTGCTGTTTGACCTTCAGATTTTTTGCTAAGTCTGTACTGGATCAATCTTGTTAAATATCAATTACAGTGCCGCCAGATAGAAACTCAAGTGGGATTTTGATCTGCAGAAGTGGTTGCATCAGTTCCTGCCAAATTATTATCAAGTCAACAGAAAAATACTGCACCCTTAGTTTATTTACTAAGTTTACTCACAAAAGATTTTGTCAACAAAAAGTACTTGATATTCCCAAGCTTACTTTTCAGTTTAATTTTAGTGAAGATTCTTGTAATAATAATAAATGAGTGGCTGCCAGAAAGTGTTCCACCAGATATTAAAACTAATATTTAGGTCATGGCCAGCAAAACAATAAGGTGACAAGATGTCCCTATTTTTAGGGATAGTAATGAATTTGAGCAGTGTGTCACATTTTTTTTTGTTAGAGACAGTCCTGAAATTGATCAGTCTGTCCCAAATTATTAAAGGGCTAAAATATGATGTCCCAGATTGTCCTGAATTTGCCTGAATGAGTTTCCTGTTCCTTGTCCCAGTGTGTAAATGAAAAGAACCAAATTCACTTTCCACAAAATTAGCTGCAGTTACTTTTGCAATCCAGCAAGGTTTGGTGATGTGTAAAAC
Source organism: Bombina bombina (assembly GCF_027579735.1). NCBI lineage: Eukaryota > Metazoa > Chordata > Amphibia > Anura > Bombinatoridae > Bombina > Bombina bombina. The sequence goes on along the minus strand of NC_069499.1, from coordinate 215,188,249 downwards.
AGTTTACATTGCCAGTGACAGCAGGAAGTGATAGTTTGCTTACTCTGTGGATGGCTGGCATGAAGATTGTGGAGAAGGATAGAATAAGCCTAGTCCGCTGTTTACTGGGAACCTCTGCTTGCTTTTACTAACCACAGTCCCTAGTGTTCTGGTGATCTTCATAGTGGTGGTCAAGACCTGTATATTATTATCATTTATTTGTATTGTGCCACAAAATTCTGTAGCGCTGGGTACAAAGATTGGGGTATACAATGACAAGGATTTGTGATAAAATACAAAACATAACAAACTAAACAAATCTAGTACTGGAGGAAGAGGGCCCTGCTCCGGAGAGCTCACAGTCTACAGGTTGAGGGTGCAGAGACGTAAGGTTTGGGTTAGCTTGTCACATGAATTGTAGTTGCAGCAGTGAGTTAGGCAGCTCAAGAATTATTTTGGTTAGGGTGAGAGATGGAAGAGAAATGGTACTCCTCTCTGAATACGTGTTTTCAATGAGCGTCTGAAGCTATACAAGGTTGACGTCTTATGGAGCGGGGTAGAGAGTTTCAGAGGATAAGAGCAGCAAGTGAGAAGTCTTGGAGACGGGAGCAGGGCATACAGATAACAGGAGTGGAGAGACGTAAGTCAGAGGTTGATTGAAGAGGACGGGATGGGGAATATTTGGAGATGAGAGAGGAAATATAGTTGGGAGTGAGGCTGTTTTATTCTGGAGTGTATGGGGAGCCAGTGTAGAGGCTGGCTGAGCAGAGCAGCTGATGTAGATCGGCAATAGAATACAAAAAAGGGGACCGGCGCAGCCACGACTCACAGCATCAGTTTATTCAAACATACACTTAACAGTACGTATTGCATTTACAGGATAAAAGAATAAAATTTGCCTTAATACTCCAACCCCAACTGGCTATGGATCTACATAAACAGTCAATTCAGACTACCGTCGGTCACCTCCGTGAGGGTGCCGCTGTTGAGATCTTGTCCCACAATGTGAGATCGCCTCGGATGAAGTGTATTAGATATATTCTAACACATAATTATTTTACCTTTGAGGGAAAGTACAACAACCAAATTCAAGGTACCGCAATGGGTACTAATATGGCCCCTCATACGCTAATGTATATATGGGTATGTTTGAGAATGACAATATTTGGGGAGAACATTAATTCAAATCTAACATACACAGATATTATATATATATATTGATGATATTGCAATAATATGGAGGGGTACAAAAGCTGAAGCAGAGTTATTTATAGATTTTTAAAATATTAATCAATACAACTTAAGTTTCAGTAGTAAAATCTCAGAATGGGAAATAGAATTCTTACACCTAATATTGTTTGTTGATGAGGAGGGAAAAGTAGCAACTAAAAACTTCAGAATACCCACAGAATGGTTATTTGCGTGCTAGCTGTGGTCATTTACCTGCATGGAAAATAACATTCCTGGAGAGCAGTTCAGGCGTATCCGTAGGAACTAAAAATAAAAAGTGATTGGTTTAAATGACAAAATATTATAGAAAAATATATATTCCAATTTAAGGATATGTGTGATCCGTGTGGTTTCTCCTTCCTCTTGGTAAATTAGGATTTCCTTCAAACCTCCAAAATAAAAATAGAAACAATATAGTGCAATATGTTTGATAACACAGATATTATTCACACCAGTGGTCCCTCCAGGGGGCTACTCACACTTAGAAGAGCCAACCAGGCTCTGGGTTCAGACGCACACCCAGTTTTATACTGCCAGGCTTCCAGTATAACTCCAAACGCAGACCGCTGCTTCAGTAAAATATATTTTTATTAAAATGCATAAAAAATGTTAAAAAGCCACACGTAATACTCTCACATTAATAGTTACTCAGGTATCTGTTCCACTTTCTGTTATTAGTGGGAGAGGTATAACAAATTTGTAATGGACTTGTGGTAACATTCATAGAGGGCAGTTCAGACGTATCCGTAATTGGCGCTCTACAAATAACCGATAATAATAATAATAATAATCCGTAGGAACTGCACAAAGACTGAAGACTACATTAAAGAAGCAGATATCCTACCTGAAAGATTCAAAGGGGGTAAAATGAAATTGTAGAAAAAGCAAAAAATGAAGGACTTGTATGCCTAATGGATAAACTACTAGTTACAATTAGAGCAAACCAGAAAAAAAGAATATAACTAAAGAAATGAAATAAAATTCATAACCATCTTTAATGAAGGATCAAGAGGCATTAAGTATATTCTTAATAAACAGTGGAATGTTCTCAAAGCAGACCCCATAATGGAAGGTATCATAGATAAACAGCCAAATATAGTGTATAGGAAAAACAGGGATTTAACCCCTTAAGGACCACAGTACTTTTCCATTTACTGACCGTTTGGGACCAGGGCTATTTTTAAATTTCTGTGGTGTTTTTGTTTAGCTGTAATTTCCTCTTACTCTTCTTTTAAAAAATATATACATGTGAAGGGTTATTAAGGGATTCCTGACAGATATCAGTGTTAAATTGTTACTATCGGTAATTTTGAAAAAAAATTGTTTGGAAATAGCAAAGTGCTACTTATACTTATTGCCCTATAACTTTAAAAAAAAGCGAAGAACAAGTAAACATTGGGTATTTCTAAAACCAGGAAAACATTTAGAAACTATTTAGCATGGGTGTTTTTTGATGGTTGTAGATGTGTAAGATTTTGGGGGTCAAAGTTAGAAAAAGTGTGTTTTTTTTCCATTTTTTTATCATATTTTATAAAAAATTTATAGTAAATTATAAGATATGATGAAAATAATGGTATCTTTAGAAAGTCCATTTAATGGCGAGAAAATGGTATATAATATGTGTGGGTACAGTAAATGAGTAAGAGGAAAAGTACAGCTAAACACAAACACTGCAGAAATGTAAAAATAGCCCTGGTAACCACACATATTATATCCTTTTTTTCTCGCCATTAAATGGACTTTCTAAAGATAGCATTATTTTCATCATATCTTATAATTTACTATAAAAAAAGATATAAAATATGATGAAAAAATGGAAAAACACACATTTTATAAATTTGACCCCCAAAATCTGTTACACATCTACAACCACCAAAAACAACCAAAATAAATAGTTTCTAAATTTTGTCCTGAGTTTAGAAATACCCAATGTTTACATGTTCTTTACTTTTTTTGCAAGTTATAGGGCAATAAATACAAGTAGCACTTTGCTATTTCCAAACCATTTTTTTTCCAAAATTAGCAATAGTTACGTTGTAACACTGATATCTGTCAGGAATCCCTGAATATCCCTTGACATGTACTGTATATATATATTTTTTTTAGTAGTCAACCCAAAGTATTGATCTAGGCCTATTTTGGTATATTTCATGCCACTATTTCACCACCAAATGCGATCAAATAAAAAAAATTGTTCACTTTTTCACAAACTTTTTCACAAACTTTAGGTTTCTCACTGAAATGATTTACAAACAGCTTGTGCAATCATGGCACAAATGTTTGTAAATGCTTCTCTGGGATCCCCTTTATTCAGAAATAGCAGGCTTATATGGCTTTGGCGTTGCTTTTTGGTAATTAGAAGGCTGATAAATGCCGCTGTGCACTACACGTATATTATGCCCAGCAGTGAAGGGGTTAATTAGGGAGCTTGTAGGGTTAATTTTAGCTTTAGTGTAGTGTAGTAGACAACCCAAAGTATTGATCTAGGCCCATTTTGGTATATTTCATGCCATCATTTCACCGCTAAATGTGAGTAAATAAAAAAAAACTTTACATTTTTCACAATTTTAGGTTTCACACTGAAATTATTTACAAACAGCTTGTGCAATTAGGGCACAAATGGTTGTAAATGCTTCTCTGGAATCCCATTTGTTCAGAAATAGCAGACTTATAAGTCTTTGGCGTTGCTTTTTGGTAATTAGGCCGCTAAATGCAGCTGTGCACCACACTTGTATTATGCCCAACAGTGAGGGGGTTAATTAGGTATCTTGTAGGGTTAATTTTAGCTTTAGTGTAGAGATCAGCCTCCCACCTAACACATCCCACCTCTGATCCCTCACTGACCCCCCTCAAACAGCTCTCTTCCCTTCCCCACCTCACAATTGTCACTGCCATCTTAAGTACTGGCAGAAAGTCTGCCAATATAAAAATAAAGTTTTTTATTTTATTTATATATATATTTTATACAAAGTGTAGTATCCCCCATTACCCCCCAACCACCCTGATCCCCCCCAAACAGCTCTCTAAGCCTCCCCCCTCAACCTATTGGCCGCCATCTTAGGTACTGGCAGCTGTCTGCCAGTACCCAGTTTACTTACAAATTTGCGTTTTATTTATTAAAATAAATATTAATTGTACATTTTCTGAAGTGTAGCTTCCCCCCCTCAATACCCTACCCCCCTCCCCTTCCAGGATCACTTTATAAACCTTTCCCCCCCTCCAGGATCGCTTTCCCTTTCGTGGCCTGCACACTTTCCCTATCCTTCTCACAGATGATATGGCCGTGCACGCGCGTTCCAGAGCCCCGCCCCCTCCTGTGTTCACGGACCTCCCTGCAGCTACTCCCACCTACCAACGATCGGCACCATGCTGGCTGATGCAGAGAGGGCCACAGAGTGGCTCTCTCTGCATCGGATGTGTAAAAAACGGTATTGCGGGATGCCTCAATATAGAGGCATCACTGCAATACCCTTAAAGCTGCTGGAAGCGATCATGATCGCTTCCAGCGCTTTAAAACCCTGAGGACGTCCTTGGTCCTTAAGTGACTTTTTTTGTAGGACGTACCCTGTACGTTCTTGGCCGTTAAGGGGTTAAGAAGCATTATAGCTCCATCTAAACTAAAACAAGCCAAAAATGAAAAATCTAAACATGTGTCCACTTGACTAACATTAATAAATGGAACATACAAATGTTATAAAAAAAGATTGCTGCATGTGTCCAATTATTGACAGTACAACAGAATTCACAATGAATTGAAACAGAACTAAAAAGTTTGACATCAAACATAGAACCACATGCAATTCAGTCTTTGTTGTCTATCAATTAACCTGTTCATGTGGTGATTTACATAGGGCGTACTAAAAGAAAGATAAAGAGGAGAGTATACGAACATCTTACAAATATTAAAAATGGAATGGAGCGGCATTGTGTATCCAATCATTGCAAAGACAAGCATAACTGTAGTAGTGAAGGGGTTAAAGTTAAGATCTTAGAATTGATCAATAACAAGGCTAATGACTGCCTGGTTAAACTTAGACAAGCAGAAACCAGATGGATTTATGCATTAGGTAGTATGTCCCCCCAAGGGTCTTAATATCGACATAGATTTGCAAGCTTTTATGCTGTAAACCATATATAAGATTAATTCATAATATATCTAGCAGTAGGAGACAAAAATGGTTTATGAAGTAGTGTATATCACTATATATATATATATATATATATATATATAAAACTATGTTGTTATTTATATCTGAGGATCTTTTTTAGGCTTTTTTAATTATATATTTTTTAATAGGAAATTTTCAAATTAAATTGTTTTATGGTAATTGTTTTAATGGTATTGACTTTTATCTATCCATTGCACATATTATTAACATTATTGTATAATATTTTTATTGTATTTAAAGTTGCTATAAGTAGCGAGAATTACATTGTGTATACTTTTTTCCAAACTGGGACTGCCTATTACTTGTCAGGGGTGGGATTTAACATAACCCGGTAAATTTAAAACCCCTTCTGGCACCAGACATTATATTCAGGAAAACCTGTTGAGAAAGTTTGCCCGTGTTGCAGACGAAACGCGTCCAGGAGTTCAAAAGTTCAGGAATTTGGAACGGTGTACCCAAGCTCAACCTTTATTCGAGGCGATCTCACATTGTGGGACAAGATCTTAACAGCAGCACCCTCACGGAAGCGACTGATGGCGGTCTGAATTGACTGTTTACGTAGATCAATAGCCAGGAGGGGTTGCAGTATTAAGGCAAATTTTATTATTTTATCCTGCAAGGGCAATTATGCAATACGTACTGTTAAGTCTATGTTTGAATAAACTGATGCTGTGAGTCATGGCTGCGCCTGTACCCTTTTTTGTATTCTATAGTGTTCGTTGGAGACCAGGAGGGATATTTATCAAGCCGTCAACCGCAAATACGCTTGAATTCCGAAGCGTAATTGTGGCGAGCTTGATTCCCCTTATTTATCAAAGCCTACAAACCGGCAAAAGTAGAAATTTGTGATGTAACATATGATCCGTCGGTCTCAGTCCGACACAGATCGATGCTTACGTCATTACAGATGTTCCGTATGCAAATTCGGCCCTATCTGGCTACTTTTGCTAGTTATCAAACTGCTAACAGGTACACTCGCCATTATTCCAGCCCAGCGTACCTGCTTTTCAATCCGCCGCCCTGGAGGTGGTTGATGCCATAGGAATCAATGGGAGTCTGAAAGCAGCGAAAGCTCATGTTCGCTGCTGCCCGATATCCCATTGATTCCTATGGGAGAATAAAAGTTATGTTTACACCGAACACCCTAACATGTACCCCGAGTCTAAACAGCCCTAATCTGCCGCTCCCTACACCGCCGCCACCTACATTATACTTATTAACCCCTAATCTGCTGCCCCGACACCGCCACCACCTACATTATACTTATTAACCCCTAATCTGCCGCCCCTACACCTCTGCCACCTACATTATTCTTATTAACCCCTAATCTGCTGCCCCACCACTGCCGCCACCTACATTATGTTATTAACCCCTAATCTGCCGCCCCCTACACCGCCGCCACCTACATTATGTTATTAACCCCTAATCTGCTGCCCCTACACCACCGCCACCTACATTATACTTATTAACCCCTAATCTGCCGCCCCGCCACCTACATTATACTTATTAACCCCTAATCTGCCGCCCCTACACCACCGCCACCTACATTATACTAATTAACTTCTAATCTGCTGCCCCGCCACCACTGCTACCTACATTCAGTTATTAACCCCTAATCTGCCGCCCCCTACACCGCCGCCACCTACATTATATTTATTAACCCCTAATCTGCTGCCCCGACACCGCCGCCACCTACATAAAGTTATTAACCCCTATTCCGCCGCTCCCGGAGCCCACTGCAACTAAATAAATTTATTAACCCCTGCCTCTCACATCACCACCACTTACTAAACCTATTAACCCCTAAACCGCCAGCCCCCACATTGCCATAAACTAAATTAACCTAATCACCCCTAAACCTAACAACCCCTTAACTTTACATTAAATATTAACTCATCCCTATCTTATAATAAATGTAAACTTACCTTTAGATTTAAATTAAACTTCTAATTAATCTACCCTAACTATTATACTAAAATTACATTAAACTATATTAAACTAATAATTAATATACCCTAACTGTTATACTAAAATTACATTAAACTACAAATTAAATTTACTTGGAAGGAGGGATACAGCTGGTTAACTATTGATGTTACCGCACTGTATTCCTCCATTCCTCATGAGAAAGGCTTAGAAGCTCTAAATTTTTGTTTACAAAGGTTTACTAACTTTAATCAAGACTTTTGTATATATATACTGAAAATGACTAAGTTCTTGTTAACTCACAATGCTTTTGTGTTTGAAGGCGTTCATTACCTCCAGAGGTGTGGGACAGCTATGGGGCAAAATTTGCCCCCTCTTACGCCAACCTTTTTATGGGTTGGTGGGAGCTGTCCCACATCTATGGATGTGATGAGCGTTGGAAATCCAAGATCAAGTATTACAGAAGATACATTGACGACCTTTTGGTCGTCTGGGAATGTACCCAGACGGAAGCTATCAGCTTTGCGCATTTACTAAATGTTAATGAGATAGGAATTAAGTTCACACATGAGTTTAGTGAAAAAAGTATAAACTTTTTGGATGTCACGTTAGTAGGTACAGAGACAGGGAGTGTAATTACAAAAGTCTATAGGAAGCCCATCACAGGAAATACTCTCCTCCATGCCAAGAGTAATCATCCCAAAAGGGTGTTTAGGTCAGTCCTCAACGGACAATTTATTAGACTTAGAAGAAATTGCACCACAGATGAAGAATTTGAAAAACAATCTCTTGAGCTGGAGACGAGATTCTTTGAAAGGGGCTATAGAAGAAGTGAGGTTAAATCTTACAGAAAGAGTATTCTAGATACTGAGAGGAAAGAATTTCTTGGGTCTAAAAATAGAGAAGCAAAGAGATTTGATGGTGTATCTTTCATAACGCAGTACAGCAGCCTATACCACCAGGTTTGTAATATTATCAGGAAACATTTTAATTTATTAAAAGCCGATGATAGCTTGGTGGACATAGTGACAAAAGGTTGTAGGTATGCATTCAGGAGAGGAACAAGCATTGGCAATTTGCTAGCACCAACACAGCTTAGGACAGAAATCATAGAAAGGTCATCATGGCTCAGATTTAAAGGGACCTATAAGTGTAGCTATTCGCAATGCATAGCATGCGAATATTTACAACAAGGAGAGGGCTTTAGGAGTACTGCCACCGGAGAGTCGTTTAGACATTTTTCATGTCTCAATTGTAGGACAAGTTATGTGGTCGATTTATTGACTTGCACTGAGTGTGGAATTCAATATACAGGTCTTACGACAAGGGAAACTAGTGATAGAATCAGGGAGCATGTATCCAATATTAAAGCTGGTAAATTGACAACACTGTTAGTCCAACATTTTAAGTTGTCACACAATAAAAGTGCTAAGACACTTAGATGGACCATCATTGAAGTGGTTAAATGCAAGGAAAGAAGAGGTGACAGAGATAAATTATTGGCTAAGAGAGAGGTTTTTTGGATACACAGGCTTAGGACCAGAGTACCTGATGGACTAAACTCTGAATTTGATTTGATCAATTTCTGGGAGTAGTGGTCCTGGGCTTGTGTATCCAATATTTATAACATTTATAACATTTATAGATTTGGCTCAATTCATTTTTAAGCTGTATATTTGGTTATTGAATGATTTGTAAATATATAATCTGTAAAAATTGTATATAAACTTAGCTCAAAATTCAATGTTTCTTAAGAATATGTTAGTACTTGATTTAGGAGGTTTCTCTGCATGACATGATTACTCAGGGTATTGAGACTTGAACCAAATGGAATTAACACTAAATGTATCAATTGAGTGATTTGCCCTGTAAGCAAAAGGTGTGGATAAGTACTTTTGGTTCATTGTCCCTATGCCCTGACAATATGTTTTATAAATTCCTTTGTATATACATCAGCTAAATTTTAGCATGTGTACTGAAGTTTGATTTTGTGAGTTATTGCTAATTGTATGATATGAGCTTCATACGGTTGTTACCATGGCAATAGTGGGTGTGGGCTCCACTCCAGGTAAAGGTTTTAGATTTTATCCAATCAGTATGCACTATTAGATATATAAGGCTGATTGTAACCTGAGACTACAGCTACGATTACGGCTTTTTGAGACGAAACATGTCAGCAGTCAGTTCATAGAGTGGAGTCCATACCACTCACATCGCCACTGGATATCCAAGTTTTGTTTTTACTCTACAATAAATAAAACAATTTCAACAGGTTATCACTGTTTGTGACTGCACCTCATTTTAAACATTTATTGGATTTTGTGAAACAGAGGTTGCACAGCATTATACAGTGATCGTTCCCTGCATAGCTTTACCACTCCATCTCTTATCGCATTGTCTACAGTCCCCGCAACAAACAATCGAGAGTAAGATCCAGGAACCGGGAGTGGGAGAGAAAAAGTGACGTCACACGCCAACAGAGAGGAGATGCGAGATTGTACAGCCGATTGGAGCAGTCGTTATCGGTGACAAGAGCCGGACTGGTCCATATGCTTAAGGAAAGCACGTTAAAGGTCGGTAGAAGGTACAAAGGCCTCTGAGGGTTTGGCGGTGTTACCAATTACGATTTGGCACTTGAAGGTAAGAGAAAAGTTAGCCCCAGTTTGACATTGTTGCACAGTGTTACACCATTTTGTCATGGGTTATTGTGTAGTAGAAGATATAAGTGCCGACACATTAAGACTTTTAGTTACAAATTAAATTAACTATATTATATATTTAAACACCTAACCCTACTCAAATAATTTAAATCTACAATTAAAAATTACAAAGTTACAAAAAACTAACAACTAAGTTACAAAAAATAACAAACACATGCGGCCAGATTACGAGTGTTTGCATTATGAGGGGTGCGGTACTAACTTGCAAGTAATTGTCACCGCTCAATTACCTACAGCGCTGGTATTACAGGTTTTCAGAAACCCGGCATTATCAGGCAAGAAGTGAGCGTAGAGCAAAATTGAGCTCCATACCGCACTCCAATACCAGCGCTGCTTAAGTCAGCGGTGAGCTGGTTTTACGTGCTTGTTCGCGATTTCCCCATAGACATCAATGGGGAGAGCCGGCTGAAAAAAAGCCTAACACCTGCAATAAAGCAGCGTAAAGCTCCGTAATGCAGCCCCATTGATTCCTATGGGGAAACTAAATTTATGTTTACACCTAACACCCTAACATGAACCCTGAGTCTAAACACTCCTAATCTTAAATGTATTAACCCCTAATCTGCTGCCCCCGACATCGCCGACACCTACATTATACTTATTAACCCCTAATCTCCTGCACCCAATGTCGCCGCAACCTACCTACACTTATTAATCCCTAATCTGCCGCTCCGGACATCGCCGCCACTATAATAAACATATCCCTAAATCCCTAAACCGCCGCACTCCCGCATCGCAAACACTAGTTAAATATTATTAACCCCTAATCTGTCACCCCTAACATCGCCGCCACCTACCTACATTTATTAACCCCTAATTTAAATAGGTAGAATAGTTACTAAATAGTTATTAACTATATACTTACTACCTAGTTAAAATAAATACAAATTTAAGTGTAAAATAAAACCTAATAACTATTTAGTAACTATTCTACCTAGTTAAAATAAATACAAATTTAGCTGTAAAAAATAAATAAACCCTAAGCTAGATACAATGTAACTATTAGTTATATTGTAGCTAGCTTAGGGTTTATTTTACAGGTAAGTATTTAGTTTTAAATAGGAATTATTTAGCTATTAATAGTAGGTTTTATTTAGATTTATTTTAATTATATTTAAGTTAGGGGGTGTTAGAGTTAGGGTTAGACTCAAGTTTAGGGGTTAATAACTTTAGTATAGTGGCGGCGACGTTGGGGGCAGCATATTAGGGGTTAATAACTGTAATGTAGGTTGCGGCGATGTTAGGGGCGGCAGATTAGGGGTTAATAATATTTAACTAGTGTTTGTGATGCGGGAGTGCAGCGGTTTAGGGGTTAATATGTTTATTATAGTGGCAGCAATGTCCGGAGCGGGAGATTAGGGGTTAATCATTTTATTATAGTGTTTGCGATTTGGGAGGGCCTCGGTTTAGGGGTTAATAGGTAGTTTATGGGTGTTAGTGTACTTTTTAACACTTTAGTTATGAGTTTTATGCTGCAGCTTTGTAGCGTAAAACTCATAACTACTGACTTTAGAATGCGTTACGAATCTTGCGGGATAGGCTGTACCGCTCTGTAACAATTCAAACAATCTTCCTTAGAAAACATATAAAATATGTCAGCATTTCTCTATCAGAGATAAATGTGTTATCCCAAATGTCTCATAAAAACAATGACTGCTGTAATTATGAATTTAACTTAGGATGTTTAATTTAGCTTATAGTTAACACAGCATATGTGACTTAGATATGCTGTAGTTAACGATTAGCCGGTACAAGTTATCAAGTAAAGCAGGTAGAATAACTTTCACAGTACTTAGCAAATAGACGTCATATAAATGCAATCAAATAATGTGTTTGAATTTCTAAGTTACAATGGTGATAGGTTCGCTTACCAAGCGTGGTCAAAGGATATGCTAACGGCTTGAGAGAGACCAGAGAGTGAGGTGTTTGCTTTGCAGAGCTGAACAAGCAGCGGGAAGTAACCGGAGCCAGATTCTGTAGCGTGGCGTGTGCGGAGGTGATCGGAGCGGCCGTCGGTGACGTCACCCGCCTGTCAGTTGTTGCTCCGGAGCAGAGGTAAGGAGTCAGAGAGAGAGATGTCCAAATCGAAGTCCGGAGGTAAATATTTCAGCAGGAAATACTGCCAAATAAATAAGAAGGGAGTTCCTCAGGAGTCAACTTGATTATAGAAGTAGTTCTAATCCTAGAAGGAGTAGAAAGGCTAGTAACCAGGTGAGATCCTTAATACCAAGCAAAGGTATTAGGAAAAGGCGTTCCTTATAAAGGATAAGTGAATTGAAAAGGAGGCCAAAAAGATTAACCCTATACAGAGAGGAAGGTTGTTACAGAGGGCCCCCCAAAAATGAACCACTCCGAGGTTCAAGGACGAGGCCGATCCGGATTCCGACGATGAAATAGCGACACCAACCTTGGGGCAGATAAATTTACTGACGGCTCCCAAGAGTCTTCATCGGATGAGTAACCCTTCCAATGGATGAGGTATTGTAACCTACCAGAGACTTTCCTAGAGTCAAGTATTTTCTCGACTTCAAACTCACAGTCAGGAACAATGGGTACCTGAGGAATAGATCTCAAGGATGTGTTCCTGAGTTCTTTATACGGTTTGAGCAAGTTGACATGAAAAGTGGGATGTATCCTGTATTGTACAGGGAGATCCAATGTCACTGCATTAGAATTTACAATTTTTTTAATTGGAAATGGACCAATGTAGAATCTATTCAGTTTCTTAGTTGGTGTACAGAGACGAAGATTTTTAGTCGATAACCATACTAAGTCTCCAATCATATAATTAGGCGAAGGACCCCTTCTGAGGTCGTAATACACTTTCTGTCTGTCCTGAGCAATCTTAATGTTTTCAGCTAAGATAGAGAAGGTTTCAGAAATGCTGTTAGTGGTGTCGTTAACAACAGGGCAATGACTGTCATGTTGTGGATTAACGTGAAAAATTGGGTGAAAACCATAATTCGCAAAGAAAGGCGTGCTCTTGATTGCGGTATGATATGCGTTGTTATGAGCGAATTCAGCCAGCGGTAGCAGTGATGACCAATTTTCTTGGTTCTGGGTCACAAAGCACCTGAGATATTCCTCCAACCACTGGTTCGTCCTTTCCGTCTGGCCATTCGTCTGGGGGTGGTAGGCAGTACTTAAACGTTGTTCGATATTCAATGCTGTACAGAGTTCTTTCCACATACGAGAAGTAAACTGAGTACCTCTATCCGTAGTAATGGATAGAGGTAACCCATGCAATTTTATGACGTGTTCTATTAATAAAGTTGCAGTTTCCAAAGATGTTGGAAGTTTGTGATAGGGTATAAAATGTGCAAGTTTCGTGAATAAATCAACAACCACCAGAATTGTGTTATAGTTACTTGATTTAGGTAGTTCTACAATAAAGTCTGCAGCTATGTGAGTCCACGGTTTGTCAGGTATAGGCAGCGAAAGTAGATAACCCACTGGCTTGTGTTTTTTAATTTTACAGGTAGTACAAATCTCACAAGACTGTACATAAGTTTGAATGTCAGAACCCATGTGTGGCCACCAGTAGGATCTCTTTGTTAGTTCTAGAGTCCTTCCTACACCTGGGTGACCTGCTAGGTAAGACTCATGCATAGATTTGAGAATATTCTTCCTCAATGAAGGAGGTACATACAGCTTATCATTTTTATAATATAAACCATCAACGTGTTTTTGTAACAAGTGTTTGGGTAAAGTAATATCTTTTTGCTGTTCATCCAGAAGAAACGAGTCCTCATTGAAAACTATCCCAAGAGTCTCCTGAAAGCAGTGTTCTGGTAATATTGTCCCATAAGGAGTTTGTTTTTTAGGTTTTTCAGGTAGTCTCGAAAGGATGTCAGCTTTCTTGTTTTTGGAGGCGGGTCTATAGGTTATGGTAAATGAAAATCTTGAAAAGAAAAGACTCCACCTCACTTGTCTGGATGTTAATGTTCGGTGAGTCTTAAGATATCGGAGGTTCCTATGGTCTGTATATATTTGAATAGGTATGTCAGTACCCTCTAGGAGGTGCCTCCAATGTTCCAAAGCTGATTTCATAGCGAGCAGTTCCTTCTCCCCTATGTGGTAGTTGAGTTCTGAGGAAGTTAGTACTCTTGAGTAAAACGCAATTGGGTGAATGGGTTCTTGAGGTGAAGGTCTCTGAGAGAGTATGGCACCAATGGCATAATGTGATGCATCAACTTCTAGAATATACTGAAGATTGGTTTTGGGGAAAGACAATATTGGTGCAGTTGTAAAACAAGTCTTTAGGTATTGGAATACTTCATTTGTTGATTGTGTCCATAAGAATGGAGTATTGTTTTTTGTTAAATCAGTTAAAGGTTTTGTTATACCTGCAAAATTTTTTATGAATTTCCGGTAAAAGTTGGAAAAACCAAGAAATTTCTGAATGTCTTTTTTTGTTTTTGGAATTGGCCAATTTTGTATGGTAGAAACCTTGTCATTTTGCATTGAAATTCCTTGTGGTGTGATATGATAACCCAAAAATGTGATATCCTGAGAGTGAAATATACATTTCTCTAATTTCACATACAGTTGATGTGCTTGTAACCTAGAGAGTACAGTTCTGACTTGTCTAACATGTTCTTCAAAGTTGGATGAATAAATCAGGATATCATCCAGATAAATGACCATGGAGATGTCAAGTAAATCCCTGAAAATGTCATTTATGTATCTTTGAAACGTGGCAGGGGCATTACGGTGTATTCGTATAACCCATATCGGGTTCTGAAGGCAGTGAGCCACTCATCACCTGGTCTAATTCTTATGAGGTTATACGCCCCCCTTAGGTCAAGTTTTGTAAATACAGTTGCACCTCGCAACCTCTCAATCAATTCAGGTATTAAGGGTAGAGGGTAGCGATTTTTTATAGTTCTCTTATTTAATTCCCTGTAGTCCACAATTGGACGTAGAGAATGGTCTTTATTTCTAACGAAAAAGATACCTGCTCCTGCCGGAGAGGTTGAAGGTCTTATGAACCCTTTTCGGAGATTGTCATTTATGTATGTTTTTAAATGTGACAATTCAGATTCTGATAATGGGAATATGTGCCCATATGGTATGTCAGATCCAGGAATTAAGTCAATTGGGCAATTATATGGCCGATGGGGTGGAAGTGATTCAGCCTCTTTTTTACAAAATACTAATTCAAAATCTGTATACTCTTTCGGGATTTTAGTTTCAGTGATCGTTAATAAGGGTATATGTGGTAAACAGGTGGTCTTACAGTAGCTGGAAGTAAATTGTATGTTATTAGATTCCCAATCTATTGCTGGTTGATGTAATTTTAACCATTGTAACCCCAGTGCAAGTGGGAATATGGGTGATGACAACACATCGAATGTAATATATTCATGATGGTTGTTATGTGATATAACCTTAATGGGTACTGTTTGGTGTGTAATAGGCCCAGATTCTAGTTGGTTACCGTCAATGAGACGCACTAATACGGGCTTTTGCTTTTTAACAAGTGGAATTTTATTCAACAATACAAGTGCAGAATCTATATAGCAAGAATATGCCCCAGAATCGATTACAGCTTCAGAACACAGGCGGTGGTGGTCCCACTGTAAAGAGACGGGAATAAGACAGTTTGTTACCCGAGTGTTAGTTAATTTCAGGGTTAACTCATTGTCTGTTTTCTTACCCTTTTTAACTCTTTTAAGTACTGGGCAATTTGAGACATCATGATCCTTTGATGCACAATATAGGCATAAATGATTGAGTCTACGTCTGATCTTTTCATCTGAAGTTAAAGGTCCTTTAATGGTACCTATATCCATAGGTTCTTCTGTACCCTTTGTATTCTGCAGTGTTGTTCTTGAGTCATGATATCTGTTATTGGTGTCATGGGAAAACTTCTCCTGTTTCCTCTCTCTAAGTCTGTGATCTATCTTTATACTTAACTGCATTAAAGCTTCTAAATCATCTGGTAATTCTAATCTGGCAAATTCATCTTTAATAGGTTCTGATAAACCTAATCTAAATTGGCTCTTTAAGGAAACCTGATTCCATCCAGAATCTATTTGCCAGATTTTAAACTCTGAAATATAATCCTCCACAGCCCTTTTATTCTGTTTTAAACCTCTGAGTTTATGTTCAGCTGTACTCTGTCTGTGTGGATCTTCATAGAGAGAGGATAATGAACTAAGAAAATTATCAAAAGAATTAATTATTGGATTATTTTGTTCATAGAGTGAATCTGCCCAGACACGGGGTTCACCTCTTAGATAAGATATCATTGTTAAAACCTTAATTTTATCATTAGAAAAAGTTTTAGGTTTTAAAGTGAAAAATAATGTGCAAGCATTGATAAATTGTCTGAATTGTTTCCTGTCTCCACTAAACTTGTCTGGTGGACTCACAGGTGGTTCTGGGGAGGAATCAGTGTGTTGGTGTGCTGGGGTTAGGCCTTCTTTGATGATATTTTTTAAAGTCTGATTTTCTATCTGTAAATCTCTAAGACCCTGATTTAATTGATCAACCTTTTGGCCTAAGGTTACCACATAGTTTGAAAGTTCCACAGGATCCATCACACTTAATCTTGTTATTTTTGTGGCTTGGTATTCTGTAACAATTCAAACAATCTTCCTTAGAAAACATATAAAATATGTCAGCATTTCTCTATCAGAGATAAATGTGTTATCCCAAATGTCTCATAAAAACAATGACTGCTGTAATTATGAATTTAACTTAGGATGTTTAATTTAGCTTATAGTTAACACAGCATATGTGACTTAGATATGCTGTAGTTAACGATTAGCCGGTACAAGTTATCAAGTAAAGCAGGTAGAATAACTTTCACAGTACTTAGCAAATAGACGTCATATAAATGCAATCAAATAATGTGTTTGAATTTCTAAGTTACAATGGTGATAGGTTCGCTTACCAAGCGTGGTCAAAGGATATGCTAACGGCTTGAGAGAGACCAGAGAGTGAGGTGTTTGCTTTGCAGAGCTGAACAAGCAGCGGGAAGTAACCGGAGCCAGATTCTGTAGCGTGGCGTGTGCGGAGGTGATCGGAGCGGCCGTCGGTGACGTCACCCGCCTGTCAGTTGTTGCTCCGGAGCAGAGGTAAGGAGTCAGAGAGAGAGATGTCCAAATCGAAGTCCGGAGGTAAATATTTCAGCAGGAAATACTGCCAAATAAATAAGAAGGGAGTTCCTCAGGAGTCAACTTGATTATAGAAGTAGTTCTAATCCTAGAAGGAGTAGAAAGGCTAGTAACCAGGTGAGATCCTTAATACCAAGCAAAGGTATTAGGAAAAGGCGTTCCTTATAAAGGATAAGTGAATTGAAAAGGAGGCCAAAAAGATTAACCCTATACAGAGAGGAAGGTTGTTACACGCTCACTTTTTGGCCTCCCAGAAAAAGCTTGTAATATCGGAGCTATGGAAGTCCCATTGAAAAAAGACTTTACGCAAATTGCGTAAGTTAATTTGCGTTAAGGCCAAAAATGTTTGCGGTACAGTTGTACCTACAAGACTCGCAATAGCAACGGTAGTGAAAAAGCAGCGTTATAACCCATAACGCTGCTTTTTTACTCATAACGCAAAACTCGTAATCTAGCCGTAAATTACAAAAAAAAATAAACACTAAGTTACACAAAATAAAACATTAATGATCAAATATTTAAACTAATTACACCTAATCTAAGTGCCCTATGAAAATAAAAAGCCCCCCAAAATAAAAAAAAAACCTAACCTACAATAAACTACCAATGGCCCTTAAAAGGGCCTTTTGTGGGGCATTGCCCCAAAGAAATCAGCTCTTTTACCTGTAAATAAAAAATAGAAATACCCCCACAACAGTAAAACCCACCACCCACACAACCAACCCCCCCCAAATAAAAACCTAACAAAAAAACCTAAGCTCCCCATTGCCCTGAAAAGGGCATTTATATGGGCATTGCCCTTAAAAGGGCATTTAGCTCTTTTTCAAAAGCCCAAACCCTAATCTAAAATTAAAACCCACCCAATAAATCCTTAAAAAATCCTAACACTAACCCCCGATCCACTTACAGTTTCTGAAGAGCCGACAGCCATGCTCAACAAAGCGGCAGAAGTCCTCATCGAAGCCTGCAGAAGTCTTCATCCAAGCAGCCGAAGTCTTCATCTAAGCCCGCAGAAGTCTATCTTCATCCATCCGGCGCGGAGCAGCTCCATCTTCAAGACTTCCAACGCGGAGCATCCTCTTCTTACGACGTTTAAATATGCAATATAGTTAATTTAATTTGTAGTTTAATTTAAATTTAGTATAACAGTTAGGGTAGATTAATTATTAGTTTAATATAGTTTAATGTAAATTTAGTATAACAGTTAGGGTAGATTAATTATTAGTTTAATATAGTTTAATGTAATTTTAGTATAACAGTTAGGGTAGATTAATTAATAGTTTAATATAGTTTAATGTATTTTTAGTATAACAGTTAGGGTAGATTAATTAAGAGTTTAATATAGTTTAATGTCATTTTAGTATAACAGTTAGGGTAGATTAATTATTAGTTTAATATAGTCTAATGTAATTTTAGTATAACAGTTAGGGTAGGTTAATTAGTAATTTAATATAGTTTAATTTAAATCTAAAGGTAAGATAGGGATGAGTTAATATTTAATATAAAGTTAGCGGGTTGTTAGGTTTAGGGGTTAATAGGTTAATTTAGTTTATGGCGATGTGGGGGGCTGGCGGTTTAGGGGTTAATAGGTTTAGTAAGTGGTAGTGATGTGGGAGGCCAGAGGTTTAGGGGTTAATACATTTAGTTAGTTGCGGCGGGGGCCAGGAGCGGCGGGATAGGGGTTAATAACTTTATTAGAGTTGTGGTGGGGTCTGGGAGTGGTGGGATAGGGGTTAATACATTTAGTTAGTTGCGGCGGTGTCAGGGAGCAGCGGAATAGGGGTTAATAAGTTTATTAGAGTTGTGGTGGGCTCTGGGAGCGGCAGTTTAGGGGTTAATAACTTTATTTAGTTGCGGTGGGGTCCGGGAGCGGCGGGATAGGGGTTAAACAGTTAAGTATAGTGGTTGTGTTTAGTCACAGTATACAAATAAAGCTGTGAAAAAGCCGAATAGCAGCGAGATTGATGACTGTTAGTTAATAACAGTATGCTGCTCATCGCCCCGTACTTGGTGCGTGGCTTTTTGACAGCTTTTTTGTTAAATATGGAGAGCGCATTCAGGTCCGCGGCCGCGGTGTTAGGCGATGTCAGGCGAGCGTATTGGTGCCGTCGAATGCAAGTAAGTTGACGGCTTGATAAGTAGGCCTCCAGGTGTCTATCACAGTGTCTGGGGAGGCAGCACCATCTTGACCAGGCACAGGAAGGATTTTATTCACAGTACGGAGGGACTACACCAAATGGTGACTAACCTATGAACTGGAGTCACAAAGAAATAATTTTAAGTACTTTCCGGATTACCCTATCTGTTATATATAAATGCAGAACAAGGGTTATTCTGGAACTTTAATTTACAACAATTATGGTTATTTATACAATTTTATTGTTATTATAAAACGTATGTTTTATATAGTCTTGCCTGTCATACAGAAGCGCTACTTAATTTGTGTGTCGTTGATGTAGATCTGTGACTTTAGTCTAGCTGAAGCATTCATAATAGATTAGGGGGAGAAGAGGTGGTGTTTTGGAAGGCCATTTAGAAGTAGATTGCAATAGTCAATGCGTGACAAAATGAGGGAATGAATTAGTATTTTTGTAGTTTTTCTTGAGTAAGGAAGGGACGAATTCTGGAAATGTTGCGTAGGTGTCCACGCCAGGATTTGCTAAGTGCTTGTATATGTGAGTTGAATGTGAGCTCTGAGTCAAGTATGACCCCAAGACAATGGACCGGGGGTGAGGTGTTGAGAATAGAGTCTCCGACCATCAGAGAAATGTCAGGTGCCAGATGCCTCGATGGGGGAAAAAAAAGCAACTCAGTTTTGAACAGATTGAGTTGGAGGTAGTGTGAAGATGACCAAGAGGAAATTGCAGAGAGGCATTTGGAAATCTGGTTGAGTAAAGAGGGAGAGATATCAGGAGAGGAAATATAGATTTGGGTATCATCAGTATATAAGTGATACTGGAAGCCAAAGGAGGCTATAAGTTTTCCAAGCGAGGATGTATAGAAAGAGAAAAGCAAGAGACCCATCACAAGATATGTTGTTAAAGGAAACTGAAAACAAGCGTTTTGAGAGATATAAAGCAAACCAGGAGAGGGCTGTGTCTCGGATGCCAAATGAATGTAGGATTTTTAGGAGGAAAGGATGGTCAATATTTCAAAAGAAGCTTTTAGGTCAAGAAGAATTAGTAAGGAGTAGTGGCCATTTGCTTTAGGTGATAACAAGTCATTTGTTACTTTAGTAAGAGCGGTTTCTGTTGAGTGTTTTTGGCAGAACGCAGATTGTAGTGGATCAAGTAAGGAGTTAGATGTGAGAAATTGAGTTAGCCGATTATAGACCAGTCGTTCCAATAATTTTGAAGTAAAGAGACCAGTGGATAGTTAGAAAGGGTGGAGGGGTCAAGCGAGGGCTTTTTTAGAATTGGTGTTTTTGATGCATGCTTGAATGTATCAGGAAATGTGCCAGTGGTGAGAGACTGGTTAAAGAGGTGAGTTAGGGTAAGGGTTAGTGAAGCAGAGAGAGAGAGGGAAGAAGTTGTGGAGGAATAGGATCAAGTGGGCAGGTTGTGAGATGAGCCAAAGATATGAGTACAGAGACTTCTTCCTCTGTTACAGGAGGAAAGTAGCAGAGAGTATTGTTAAAAGAAGGGGTGGGTAGGAGGGCTGGGTCTAAGGGGTGTGAGGTTTAGAGATCTTTTCTAATGGTGTCAATTTTATTTTGAAGTGATCAGCAATAATCTGATCAGTGAGTTTGGTAGTGGGCGGATGTGCAAGCGGACGTAGAAGGGAGTTAAAGGTTGAGAACAGCTTTCTGTGGTTGGATGCATGAGATGACACAAGGGAGGAGAAATAGACTTGTTTGTCCAGGCTGAGGGCAGAGTTTTATGGGGAGGAATTTATAATGCAGGAAATCAGAATGGGTACACTATTTCCTCCACTGCCATTCAGCATCCCCTGAACATTGCTGAAGATATCTGGTCTGTTTGGTGTGCCACGGTTGTCGTCGAGTGATTGATGTACAGCGAATAGAGGATGTTGAATTGCCAAGTGTTGATTTTAGTGCCAAATTATACTGTAAGGCCACAAGGTTTGGGCAAGAGAGGGATGAAATGTTGGAGAGCAGAGGATTTAGTTGAGTGCAAAAGTCTGTGACATCCAAGTCATTTAAATTCCTGTAAGGTATCAGTTTTTTGGGGGTTTGCAAAGATGCAGCAGGTAGAGTGAGAGAGAAAGTTAGTAGATGGAGGTCAGAGAGAGGAAAGGGGAAGTTAAAGAAGTTGGAAATGGCACAGAGATTATTGAAGACCAGGTCAATGGAGTTGCCTTCACAGTGGGTTGGATATGACCACTGGGATAGGCCAAAAGAGGTGGTAAGGGATAGAATTTTAGAGACAGCAGGCATGTTAGGATTGTCAACGGGTATGTTGAAGTCCCCTAAGATAGAGAAGGGACATTACAAGAGAGTTCATAATATGGAGTTCCTGGCTACTAAATTTATACACCTAGATTACGAGTTTTGCGTTGGAGGCTGTGCGGTGCTAACGAGCAATTGATGCTCACTGCTCACTTACAGACAGCACTGCTATTACGGGTTTTTACAAACCAGACAAGAAATGAGCGTTGAGCAAAATTTTGCTCATTACCGCACTCCAATACCAGCGCTGCTTACGTTAGTGGTGAGCTGGTGTAAAGTGCTTGTGCACGATTTCCCTATAGGAATCAACGGGGAGAGCCGTCTGAAAAAAAGTCTAATACCTGCAAAAAAGCAGCGTAAAACTCCTTAACGCAGGCCCATTGATTCCTATGGGGAAATACATTTTATGTCTACACCTAACACCCTAACATGAACCCCGAGTCTAAACACCCCAAATCTTACACTTATTAACCCCTAATCTGCCGCCCCCGACATCGCAGACACCTACATTATAATTATTAACCCCAAATCTGCCGCTCCGAACACCGCTGCCACCTACATTATACTTATGAACCCCTAATCTGCTGCCCCCAACATCGCCGACACCAAAATTATATTTATTAACCACTACTCTGGCGCCCCCAATGTCGCCGCCACCTACCTACACTTATTAACCCCTAATCTTCCGCCCCCAACATCGCCGCCACTATAATAAACATATTAACCCCTAAACCGCCGCACTTCCGCCTCACAAACATTAGTTAAATATTATTAACCCCTAATCTGCCGGCCCTAACATTGCCGCCACCTACCTACATTTATTAACCCCTAAACTGCCGCCCCCAACGTCGCCATCACTATATTAAAGTTGTTAACCTCTAAACCTAAGTCTAACCCTAAACCTAACACCCCCTAACTTAAATATAATTAAAAGAAATCGAAATAAAAATTCCTATCATTAACTAAATTATTCCTATTTAAAACTAAATACTTACCTATAAAATAAACCCTAAGCTAGCTACAATATAACTAATAGTTACATTGTAGCTAGCTTAGGATTTATTTTTATTTTACAGGCAAGTTTGTATTTATTTTAACTGGGTACAATAGTTATTAAATAGTTATTAACTATTTAATAACTACCTAGATAACATAAATACAAAAGTACCTGTAAAATAAAACCTAACCTAAGTTACAATTTCACCTAACACTACACTATAATCAATATATTTCCATAAATTAAATACAATTAAATACAATTAAATTCAATTATCTAAAGTACAAAAAACAAACAAACACTAAATTACAGAAAATAATAAACAAATAAGATTTTTGAACTAATTACACCTAATCTAATTCCCCAAACAAAATAAAAAAGCCCCCCAAAATAAAAAACCCTACCCTACACTAAATTACAAATAGCCCTTAAAAGGGCATTTTGCGGGGCATTGCCCCAAAGTAATCAGCTCTTTTACCTGTAAAAAAAATTACAAATCCCCCCCAACATTAAAACCCACAACTCACACAACCAATCCTATTCTAAAACCCACGCAATACCCCCTTAAAACCTAACACTAACCCCTTGTCATTTCATAACATGATATGTTATCACTTTAAGAGTAGATCGCCACCTCTTTTGAATCCTCAATATAAGTATCATCAATCCCACAATTCATTGCTTGATTATAGATGTTGTACTGAGGAAGTTGTACCCAACTCTTTCCCTCACTTACATTCATTAATTAGCCAAGTTTCTCAACTTAGCATTCCCTCAATAGTAATACTTATTTTATTAATAACTTTTTCTGTTGCACGCTATTTCCAGAAGTCAAGTTCTAGATCTAAGTCTTCAGGTACCTGATACTATCTGCCGCAATCCGGACTTCAGCGGCTATCCTCCTGTCAGTGTCTGCAGCGTAACGCTGACATTGAATCTCTGAACACGCTGAACTTAGTGACGTCACTCAAAGCCAGACCGGAACGGACGCTAAGGCCTTAGCTGCAATTCTCACAGAAGTAAGAACTTACACATTTATCCTACGGTAATCGGACAGGTATGTGTACACTGAATATTGACTTTGATGCTCTAACAGACTTTTGTGAAGGTGACAGATGTAATCAAATGTGATTAAAAAATAACACATACTTATCTGCATTATCAGTTGTTTATTCTCCTGATCTATGAATGGACTCACTTGCTGGGATTTCATATATCAAAAGACTTATGTTAAGATCCAAATCCACAGTCAATCCTTGCAATGCATAAGACTTTAACTATCTCATTACATCTGTTACCCTAAACAAGTGTGTTTCCTAATAGAATATCCAGCTAAACTAGTGTGTATCCTAATAGAAAATCCAGCTCAGTATTGTTACGATATTCAACTCTGGTCCAAACCAAACAAGATAGTGTTACTAATTGATCCTCCTTCATAAGATATTCTCATCTTTGCATATTTCTAAAAATATTTTAACCTGAGAGTTAATCTCAAATTAACAAACTGTTAATTTGTGTATTTTATCTTCAATCCATAAAACCTGAATAAATATGCTTCCATTCTGGTTCCTATTACCCTAAGACATAGTGTTTATCATTTACTATATGTAATGTTATATCACACCCCTTGAAGATCACCTTACCGGGAGAAGTCTTCATCCAACTGGACCGAAGTCCTCAACGAAGCCGGGAGAAGTCTTCATCTAAGCCAGGCGAAGTGGTCTTCCAGACGGGCAGAAGTCTTCATCCAGACGGCATCTTCTATCTTCATCCATCCGGCGCGGAGCGGGTCCATCTTCAAGACATCCGACGCAGAGCATCCTCTTCATCCGACGGCTCTTCTGGAATGAAAGTTCCTTTAAATGACGTCATCCAAGATGGCGTCCCTTCAATTCCGATTGGCTGATAGAATTCTATCAGCCAATTGGAATTAAGGTAGAAAAAATCCTATTGGCTGATGCAATCAGCCAATTGGATTGAAGTTCAATCCTATTGGCTGATGCAATCAGCCAATAGGATTGAGCTGGCATTCTATTGGCTGTTCCAATCAGCCAATAGAATGCAAGCTCAATCCTATTGGCTGATTGCATCAGCCAATAGGATTTTTCTACCTTAATTCCGATTGGCTGATAGAATTCCCAAAAAGCTCTCTAACCCTCCCCCTTCTAACTAATTTCCGCCATCTTAGGTACTGGCAGCTGTCTGCCAGTACCCAGTTATCCATTAATTTTGTTTTATTTTATAATAATACAAAAAAAATTCTGTAGTGTAGCTGGACACTAGGTGGTTCCTTACCTGCAACCCTTCAGTTTTACTGTTGAACACAGGGCTGGTACTGGGATGTGCTGCAGAGAATGGATTTTCCCTCCTGAATGTTGTTATGCTGTTGCTGTTTGAATAAAACCATAAAACTAAAGTGGACTGTCTTGTGCTGCATTTGTGCCCTTGATGACTCTGGTTTAAAGTGTTTTCTGTTACAATATATACAGTATATATATATGTATATATATATATATATATATATATATATATATATATATATATATATATTATATATATATCTCCGAAGTCCTGAAGTTAATGCACATTGGGCTTCACTCGGTTGCTACATTTTTACTTTTAACTTGTAATAAGCACACTAACCTGCCTGTGTTAAAAGTTTACTTTGAGTGTAGTTAGCTCACGAGCAAAAGAAAAAGTTAATGCACCACAAACAACCAAATCAGGAGTACACTAATTTTTCATGTGCACTATCCCGACGAGTTATCTTAAGCTGCATTATGTTTTTATTAAATATAAAATATTGAAAAATATTAATCATTAATGTAAATAATTACTACAGATGTACTAAAAAAAATCTATATAATACATAATTAATATATATATATACATACATACATACACAGTATATACATTTTTTTTTTTTTTTTTTACAGTATCTATAATAATTATTTATATTTATTATTATTTTTTAATATTTACATAACGTGCCTTAAGATAACGAATTCTTTGTGCGCTAACACGACACCACGTTAGACCTAATGTGTGAAACCCAAAGCACGTTATGCATATTTTACATTCCAATGTTCTTCACATATACATTTTTTAAATTTTTATTATTAAATAAATATTTCTATGTATATTTGATCATGTTAATGTAAAATATATATCTATACCTGTATATAAATAGGAATAGATATATAGGTATAGAAAGCTATGTATAGAAATATTTATTTAAAATAAAAATACAAAATTTCCCAATCAGTGTTACCACTCTAGGATCCTAGGATGCGCAAAGTCCCAGAAGTTGAATCCCTTAGGATTTCAGAAAAGGAAATGTCCAAATGTTCCCAAAGAAAGTCTCATTATTAGGAAACTGTAGTGGCAGCTCTTCTCAAAAACATGCACAGTATGATCTAAGACAAAGAGAAATAAAAAGAAGGCACCTTCTTTTTATTTCTCTTTGTCTTAAAATAAAAATAAAATTTTCCTGTATGTGAAGAACATTGGAATGTTAAATATTAATAACTCCTGTTGGGTTAGCGCGAGATTGATGACTGCAATGTTTTACTTTCAACTTGTAATACACACTCTAACCTGAGTGCGCAAAAAGACTTCTTCTGGCGATGTTAATGTTTGAGTGAAAGCGATAAATAACGAACCACTTGTAATCTAGATATTGTTGAAGAACTTTGCAGGGACAAAATAGTTAAACACAGAAAGAGAAATGCAGAGCATATGTTATGGTGACTGGTGTGTTTTTGATGCTGCCCTGAGGAGAGCATACTTGATCTCGGTGTTACAAACTGTAGTGCTACTTAAAGAAGCAAGCGTTTGCTCTTAGCCTTCTGTCATTTCCATCTATTCAGCATCTTGGCTTCTCCTTTTGGCGGTTATGGTCTTCTACCTTTCAATAATCCTTGTGGAATCTATTATTGTCGTTCTTTATTGTAACTACTTTTGTCAAGCTCAAGTATTTCTAGCCTAAGTTCTGCTAAGAGTAATTCCTGTAAATGTATTGAACTCTTCAAATGTCAGGTTGTTCCTAATTATACCAAGTCAGCTGCCAGTTTTCAAAGTTTTTCAACTCAGCCAAGCTCAAGTGTTCTAGTCTTACATTCTGCTAAGCTAAATGCTGTTAACTCTTCGTGTGCCAAGAAAACGTGGGCTGCTAGCATGGATTGCTTCCTCTTTACACAGAGCATGGCCTATTCATGGCTTGGGACGTGAAACTCTAGAGACTTCTTTTTACTCTTTTTAATATAGAAAGGTGTGTCACAAAATGTGCTTGCCCATAGTGACTTAGGGGTCTATTTAACAAGGGCCGAATGGCCCCTGTTCCCCTTGTTTCCGCGCGCGCCTTCAGGCTCGCCGGAAACAGGAGTTAAGAAGCAGCGTTCTTAGGACCGCTGCTCCTAAAGTCATACGCCGCCTCTGAGGTGGCGTATAGCAATCCGCCCGATCATGTACGATCGGGCTGATTGACACCCCCTGCTAGCGGCCGAATCTGCAGGGGGCGGTATTGCACCAGCAGTTCACAAGAATTGCTGGTGCAATGATAAATGCAGACAGCGTATGCTGTCAGCATTTATGGATGTGCGGCCGACATGGTTCGCTATAGTGGATCATGTCCGCTCGCACATATATAAATAGACCGCACAGTGTGTATTACGTGCTTTAATATGTTTGGAATAATTGTTTGTTTGTTTTTCGGAAAGATCTATGTCTTGCTGTTGAGGAAATACAGGGTCTTTGATTACAATTATGTGCTATACAATTGGAGATAATCAACAGGTCCAAAAGTGTAAAATTGCATTTGAAAACAAGCATTTAAAATTAATAGGATATGAAAGTCAAAAGTAAACTTCCATGGTTCAGATAGAGCTTCCAATTTTAAGTTACTTTTCAATTTACTTTATCATGAAATTTACAGTGTTCTCCTGATATATTTTGTTAAAAGGCATGCATAGGTCGGCTCAACTGGAAGATAGCTGTTGATTGGTGACTACACACATGCCCTGGTCATTGGCTCACCAGATGTATTCAACTAGGTCCCAATGCATTGCTGCTCTGGCCCGAACTTTAACTGTGGCCAAGTTTACATAGTTACAGTTTGCATACATTGCATTACGTTTCACCAGCTCGCTAAAAACATCAGCAGGTGATAAGTGTAAAGCGTGCCTTGTGTGTATCCATCGCTGTTGTATAGCCTGTTGGCACTGTGCAGGATATACATTTACATATGTATTTATTTGCCATATACTTGATATATTGTGCTGCTAACAAGATCTATAGTAAATGGAAGCTATTAGAAATCATAACTGCAACATCTAGAAATGGCGTTTAGAATACCCCTTGTTTAAATGTTTATTTTTATTTCACACTTGTATTTTCATGATTGTTATTGACAGTACTTATGTCTTTTTCATTGGGGTTTCTTTCTGAAATTGCTTTGTCTTAATCAGGATTTAACCATTTTCCATTCCTTATTGTTTGTTGGCGACCAAGATCTTTTACACAAAAAAAAAGTCCCAAATTTAATTAAAAACTTTGCCAGAGCCCTTCTCCTGATAATGATCACAGGAGCTAAGCAACTGATCCCTCAAAAATGGAAATCCAAACAGATCCCCTCCCTTGATGAATGGTTTGCCTCAGTGGATGATTTACTAAATCTGGAGAGGCTGCATTACTTTAACATCAACCAATTGGCGTCACATGACATGATGCTGGCAGTATGGAAAGGTACCTCACTGTAAGGTCTTCTTAATTTCAACTCCCAATCAAACCCCACCATAACATTATCTGCAATAAACTTCAGATGCGAGTGTAGTCAGCCAAGCGACCTTCTCCCCCCCTCCCCCCCTTTTTTTTCCCTCTGCCCTTCCCCCTCTCATTATGTACGGTTCCTTCTCTTCTTTCCCCCTTCTTCTTTACTTCCTCTTTACTTGACATTTGTATCTATATATTGTTTTAACTGTGTGAAAATGAAAAACCAATTATTACCATGCTTTACAGCTCCGAGGGGGTGTTTTGTTCTCCCCTTCGATTCTATCATCACTCGGAAATACAATCTCACGGACTTGTTTGTTCTTTCAAATTTGACTACAAGACGCTGTAGACAAACATGCGAACTCTATTATGTTTAAGTCTTATATTTTCTTTTGTCATATGGTGTAATATTTGTATAACAGACAGAGTTATGTAATGTGATTTCTTTTTTTTTTTTCCTTCTTTTGTGTATTTCTGACTACTTTATGTTTAATAAAGCTGGTTTAAAAAAATAAATAAAATTTAATTGTATTGCCATCTTTGTATAGTAAAAGGTATAGAGGCCCATTTATCAAGCTCCGTATGGAGCTTTAAGGCCCGTGTTTCTGGCGAGTCTTCAGACTCGCCAGAAACACCAGTTATGAAGCAGGAGTCTAAAGACTGCTGCTCCATAACCCTGTCCGACTGCTCTGAGTAGGCAGACAGAGATCGCCGGAATTCAACCCGATCGAGTACGATCGGGTTGATTAACACCACCCTGCTGGCGGCCGATTGGCCGCGAGTCTGCAGGGGGCGGCGTTGTACCATCAGCTCTTGTGAGCTGCTGGTGCAATGCTGAATACGGAGAGTATTGCTCTCCGCATTCAGCGAGGTCTTGCGGACCTGATCCGCACTGTCGATAATTCGGCCTCATAATATTCAGCAAATATAAGCCTCATTATATAAAAGTGAGGTTTGGAACTTTTTACGATATTTAAACCTTGTAACTTTCACAACTACTTTTCTTCTATAATCCTGTTATAGAAGATGGTATCATTTGCCGCTATGTTTCTCTTATAGAAAAACATTTCACACACTGTGGTCTGATTTCAGATAAAAATCAGGCCAAATCAGAAAACAATGTTTTCTCAACTGTTAAAAAAACTTTTAGGTATATTATGGACTGGTACCTGGACAGGTGGGAATCTCCTAGTCCCTAATTACCTTCCCTTCTAAATGTCAGATTACGAGTGGAGCGCAAATTTGCGCTTTCTCACTCTCGATATTTTCACTCCACTTGTAATACCAGTGCACACATTTGTGTGCTGGTATTAGTGGTGAAGCACAATGCGAAATGAAACCAGGATGCTTTGCGCTCACAATGGGAGCCTCATTCTCAAGGCGTGAGAAACGGCAGAGAACAAAGCACAGCGAAGGGGGTAAATTGCGCGGCAATGGCAACAAATTTAAAAGATATATGTTTATATACATATATATTTATGTGTTTATATGTGTATATACACATATTAACACATGAATATATATGTATATAAGCATATACATATATATTTATAGAAATAACATAGTCCCAATAGACTGCAATGTAAAGACACCCCAGAACCGCACACTTTAACCCCTAAAACTGCTTTGTGCAGATATTATTTGAAAAAAAATAAATGTTTATATGTTTTATTTTGATAAAGGCACTACATACTTTGGGGGATATTGGGGGACATTTCTAAAGTTAACCAGAGGTCTGACCTCCGGTTAATTTTCTGATTGCTAATTGCTACTGCCAAGCTCGTAATGGCTGGGTATTTATCGTGCTCCCGTAAACGAGCAAATTTGCCAGTTTACGGGTGCATGATAAATTAGCGATCCACTTGTAATCTAGCCCTAAATATTATTTTTTTCTTTTTTTTTCCTTCTTCTATTCTTATTCTTTATCAAGTCATAATCATGATATAGACTGGATTACCCTATTCAGAGCCAGATTACGAGTGGTGTGCTAACAGTTATGCACAAGCAAAAAAAATTATTTCACAGGTGTTTGCGTGCGTTGTTAATTGAAGTTAACGCACATCGGGATGGCCTGAACTCATAGCTCCAGTTAACTGTTTCGCGAAACAAAAATAAATTCACAAAACACATAAAAAATAAATTACAAAGTACAGTTACACTCATAATAACACTCTTATAAATATTATTAAAAGAAATAATCCACAACAAAGTTATAAGAGCTCAAAGATATGAGGTCTCAGGTGTTAAAAAAAAGGACTACAAAGGGCTTTAACATAGAGAAACATGCATATACATGTCTAAATACAGTGAGGGAAAAATGATTTGATCCCCTGCTGATTTTGTACGTTTGCCACTGACAAAGAAATGATCAGTCTATAATTTTAATGATAGGTTTATTTGAGGCAGAATAACAACAAATAAATCCAGAAAAACGCTTTTCAAAAAAGTTATAAATTCATTTGCATTTTAATTAGTGAAATAAGTATTTTATCCCCTATCAATCAGCAAGATTTCTGCCTCCCAGGTTTTTTTTATACAGGTAACGAGCTGAGATTAGGAGCACTCTCTTAAAGGGAGTGCTCCTAATCTCAGCTTGTTACCTGTATAAAAGACACCTGTCCACAGAAGCAATCAATCAATCAGATTACAAATGCTCCACCATGGCCATACCAAAGAGCTGTCCAAGGATGTCAGAGACAAGATTGTAGAACTACACAAGGCTGGGATGGGCTACAAGACCACAGCCAAGTAGCTTGGTGAGAAGGTGACAACAGTTGGTGCGATTATTCGCAAATCTAAGAAACACAAAGTTACTATCAATCTCCCTCTGTCTGGGGATCCATGCAAGATCTCACCTCGTAGAGTTTCAATGATCGTGAGAACGGTGAGGAATCAGCCCAGAACTACACAAGAGGATCTTGTCAATGACCTTAAGCCAGCTGGGACAATAGTCACCAAGAAAACAATTGGTAACACATTACGCTGTGAAGGACTGAAATCCTGCAGTGCCCGCAAGGTCCCCATGCTCAAGAAAGCAGATGTACAGGCCCGTCTGAAGTTTGCCAATGAACCTCTGAATGATTTAGAGGAGAACTGGGTGAAAATGTTGCAGTCAGATGAGACCAAAATCGAGCTCTTTGGCATCAAATCGCAGTGTTTGGAGGAGGAGGAATGCTGCCTATGACCCCAAGAACACCATCCCCACCGTCAAACATGGAGGTGGAAGCATTATGCTTTGGGGGTGTTTTTCTGCTAAGGACAACTTCACTGCATCAAAGGGATGATGGACGGGGCCATGTACCGTCAAATCTTGGGTGAGAACCTCCTTCCCTTAGCCAGGGCATTGAAAATGGGTCCTGGATGGGTATTCCAGCATGACAAGGATCCAAAACAAATGGCCAAGGCAACAAAGGAGTGGCTCAAGAAGAAGCACATTAGGGTCCTGGAATGGCCTAGCCAGTCTACAGACCTTAATCCCATAGAAAATCAGGGGAGGAAGCTGAAGGTTCGAGTTGCTAAACGTCAGCCTCAAAACCTTAATGACTAGGAGAGGATCTGCAAAGAGGAGGGGGACAAAATCCCTCCTGAGATGTGTACAAACCTAGTGGCCAACTACAAGAAACATCTGACCTCTATGATTTTTGCCCCCAAGTACTAAGTCATGTTTTCCAAAGGGGTCAAATACTTATTTCACTTATTAAAATGCAAATCAATTTATAGCTTTTCTGAAATGCGTTTGTCTGGATTTTTTGTTATTAAGTCTCTCACTGTTCAAGTAAACCTTAACCTACCATTAAAATTATAGACTGATCATTTCTTTGTCAGTGGGCAAACGTACAAAATCAGCAGGGGATCAAATAATTTTCCCCTCACTGTATTTATGTTTATATATGTGTGCATATGTATTTATATGTGTAGATATGCATTTACAGACGTACATACACATATATAAACATATATATATATATTAGGGATGCACCGAAATGAAAATTCTGGACAAAAACAGATACCGAAAATTCAGGATTCCCCTGGCTGTGTGTAGCTGAGAGAGATTGTAGGCGGGAAAGCTCCAACAAATGGGCGTGGTCACCTGTACCGTAGGGCGTGATCTGCAGTGAAACTGGTGGAGCTCTACAAGGGAAAGCATGGTTATAGCCAGACAACAATACCAGGTGGACAGGTGGACATGTGTTTTGTTTTTGGGTGGAGTTATCCGTGCGATAGGCGTGGCTGCACCTGATCATCTCTCATCGTATCTCCGCCTAGTTGCTGGTTTGGGTCTCACACTGACCCGTCAGATTATATGTCTGGAGCCCCAAACGGAGTCTGCCTGTCACCTATCACTAGGACCACCGGACTTAGCTACGACCTTACGTGCAAGGTGGTTATAGAAGTTACTGTGCTTTTACACTGTCTGGTGGGTGCTAATTTATACCAACTGTATGCAAACTTGGGGCTTATGCATATATAGTGTTCAGGCATATTTGTCTCAGGCGATTAGAATGTCTATGCACAAGTGGCTTATACATATTCACTGTGTGTGCTTAGGGCTGTGTCTGATAATATCAAGTGTTTATAAACATGTTACTTATCCTCCTTTGAAAACTGTATTCAGAACTTTGGTTTCCTTTTAAAAAAAAAAAAGGGCACTGCTGGTTTCAAATATCATCATGTCATGGTATTTATGTGTGTGTTCTGTGTATAATGCCAGTGATGTGCTGCTCACCTTATGCTAAGGATAGACATTTAACTCAATAGAACAGGAGAGGGCTGTACATTTTTAGCCATTTTGGACCTCTTTGGGCCGAAATTGGAACTACACATTTTCGGCGGCCCAAATTTTGGTGCATCGCTAGTATTATTCTTTATTTAGTTCTGTGTAACAGAATCAGATTTAACAATTTTTTTTTTTTTTACCAATTATCAAAATAAAGTATAGTCCTAGAAAACTATTATTATATGCAAAACAGTCAAGT
Organism: Bombina bombina; assembly: GCF_027579735.1. NCBI lineage: Eukaryota > Metazoa > Chordata > Amphibia > Anura > Bombinatoridae > Bombina > Bombina bombina. The sequence continues at coordinate 215,154,951 of NC_069499.1, read as the reverse complement.
AATGAACTCAAACAGCAGCTCTAAGCTGGCATCAAATTTGAAATATGCTACACAATAATTTTAAAGAAAATAAAAGGCAAAAACTTTCTGTGACCAAAATTTCGGTGCATCCCTAATATATATATATATATATATATATATATATATATATATATATATATATATATATATATATATATATATACACATATATAAGTGCATTGGAGTCCTTTGCTGTAAAGTAGATGAAAACATGTAAAGCATATTTATGCAATATTCATATTTAATAGTGTTATACTGTGTATGTACTGTAAATATTTTACATTCCAATGTTCTGCACATAGCAGAATATGTTCTATATATTTATAAAAAGATATACCTATGGAAAGGGTGTTAGGTTTCTCCCCCCCACACTTTTTTTGCTCTATGGAGTTCTATGGGAAATATGTAAACGCGATTGCAACATTAAAAGTTCGACTTTTTGCGCTTATCAGCGAAAACAGTTTACTTTCAACTTGTAATACCAGCGTTACTTGACACATGCAAAAAGTTTATTTAAGTTAGCCCGCGATTGGGAACATTAAATACCGCTGCACTTGTGATCTGGCCCTCAATGTGCCTCGATCTAATAGTAGGCACTTTGTACAAGGTTATCCTATGATTCATTAAAGGGACCATAAACTCAAATTAAACTTGCATAGTTTGGATAGAGCATGCAGTTTTAAATAACTTTCCAATGTATTCTATTATCCAATTTGCTTTGTTCTCTTGGTATTTTTATTGAAGAGTAAAACTAGGTAGGCTTATAAGAGCTCAGCAGTGTGCACGCATCTTAAGAACTCTATGGCAGCTGGGTTTTGCAACATTATTTGTAGCTTTGTTATACAATGTTGCAAAACACTGCTGCCCTAGAGTACTAAAGACATGTGCACACTCCTAATCTCTTATAAACCTACCTAGTTTGATTTTTCAATAAAAGATACCATAAGAACAAAGGAAATTTGATAACAGAATTAAATTGGAAAGTTGGTTAAAATTGCATGCTCTATCTGAATCATGAAAGTTTAATTGTGAATTTATTGTCCCTTTAATATAGTCCATTTGTTAGGTGATTTTAAAAACTCAATAAAAATTATGTTTACAAAAAAACAAAACATTGAGCAAACATGCTCAGCATACCCATTATGCCCATATACAAATGGAATTCAAATTGTTTAACACTTAAAAGGATGGTTAAGTTTACATATGTAAATTATTATTATTCCTAGTCACTGTACAAAGGTACCAATCCAAACACCATTTTGCCCCATATTTGTGCATTTATATCTCAATTTGTGAAACATACGTTTTGGGCAAAAGTGGTAAAAATGATAATTTGTGCAGTGTAATTATGTGTTGAAAAATTATAATTTAGCAGATACCATTGATTTTAATTTGAGCTAATAATAGAAACCGTGATATTTAGGAAGTCCCAATTGAAAAAAAAAAGACTTTTTTTTTTTAACTGGTAAAAAGGAAAAAGGTAAAGCTTACTGGCTGCCAATAGTTCTTTATTGTTAACTGTGTACATACATATGTTGATTCTCCCAGGCACAATGTTAAATTTGAAATAGGGAAGTGTAGAACTTGTAAGTAACACCAAGAAACAGGATGTTTTGAAAACATTTGTTCATAATTGACAAATGTATTAACATTTGTTGTTTTAAAGGGACAGTCTACTTGAAAAGTATTATTGTTTAAAAGATAATCCTTTATTACCCATTCCCCAGTTTTGAATAACCAACACTGTTATATACAGTCATATGAAAAAGTTGAGGCACCCCTGACAATTTCCATGATTTTCATTTATAAATAATTGGGTGTTTGGATCAGCAATTTCATTTTGATCTATCAAACAACTGAAGGACACAGTCATATTTCAGTAGTGAAATGAGGTTTATTAGATTAACAGAAAATGTGCAATATGCATCAAAACGAAATTAGATAGGTGCATAAATGTAGGCACCCTTGTCATTTTGTTGATTTGAATACCTGTAACTCCCTAGCACTTATTAATTGGAACACACAATTGGTTTGGTGAGCCCATTAAGCCTTAAACTTCCTAGACAGGTACATCCAATCACGAGAAAAGGTATTTAAGGTGGCCAATTGTAAGTTGTTGTTCTCTTTGACTCTCCTCTGAAGAGTGGCAACATGGGGGCCTCAAAACAACTCTCAAATGACCTGAAAACAAAGATTGTTCAACATTATAGTTTAGGGGAAGGCTACAAAAAGCTATAGCAGAGATTTAAGCTGTCAGTGACCACTGTGAGGAACATAATGAGGAAATGGAAGACCACAGTTCTTGTTAAGGCCAGAAGTAAAATATCGGAGAGGCAAAGGCAAAGGATGGTGAGAACGGTCAAAAACAGCCCACAGACCACCTCCAAAGACCTACAACATCATCTTGCTGCAGATGGTGTCACTGTGCATCGTTCAACAATTCAGCGTAGAACATAGTTAAGCTGTACCTGAAACCTTAATTATCTGCACTTTAACTGAGCTATCTGCCTATGGAGTTAAAACATTGGTTAACTCATCAACCGGCCTTATCTAGGCTGTTGCCAGATGTCCTGTTTTTCCCGACTCAATAGCACTCGGCTGAACTAAGCCATAATTGCTCCTGTTTATCTACACAACTTCGCAAAATGTTTTTTTTCTTACCAATAACAATTTTATGGCCACTGTTCTTTCTTCCGAGCAGGGCCGGTGCTAGGATTTTTGGTCACACAGGCGAGGATAAAATTTGTGCCCCCCCATTACATACCATATACCATTTCTGATTTTTACAAAATGTTAAAAAGATGTACTAAAAAACCCTAAAGATAATGATATACACACTATATATATATATATATATATATATATATATATAAATATATATATATACATACACACTATATATACATATACTATATATATATATATATATATACACACATACATACACACTATATATACATATACTATATATATATATATATATATATATATATATATATATATACACACACACACACACACTATATATATATATATATATATACATACACACACATACATATATATACATACTATATATATATATATATACACACACACACAATACACTCTCTCTCTCTCTCTATATATATATATATATACACATACTATATATATATATATATATACACATACTATATATATACATAATATCTAAATATATATATATATATATATATATATATATATATATATATATATATATATATATACACATAATATATATATATACACATAATATATATATACATAATATATATATACACATAATATATATATACATAATATATATACATATATATATATATATATATATATATACTATATATATATATATATATATATATACACATACCATATATATATATATGTATACACAATGGCCTCTAGTTATCAAGCTCCGTAATTTGCTTGCATTCGCCGGCCCAATACGCCCGCCTAAGCTCGCCTCACATCGCCGCCGCGGACCTGAATACACTCGCCAAAGTTATTAAAAAAGCTGTCCAAAAGCCGCGTTCCCAGTACGTGGCGATGAGCAGCGGACTGTGATAGTTATCACACATCGATCTCGCTGCTCTTCGGCTTTTCTACAGCTTTATTAATACCCCTGTCACTAAGCACTCACACTATACTATACTGTTCTACCCCCTATACCGGCGCCCCCGGAGCCCCCCGCAACTAAATAAAGTTATTAACCCCTACATACATATATATACATACATACTATATATATATATATATACACACACACACAATACACTCTATATATAAATATATATATATATATATATACACATACTCTATATATATATATATATATATATATATATATATACACACATACTATATATATATATACATAATATCTAAATATATATATATATATATATATATATACACATACATATAATATATACATATATATATATATATATATATATACATATATATATATATACTATATATATATATATACATATATATATATATACACACATACTATATATATATATATATATATATATATATATATATATGTATACACAATGGCCTCTAGTTATCAAGCTCCGTAATTTGTTTGCATTCGCCTCACATCGCCGGCACCCCCTGCAACTAAATAAAGTTATTAACCCCTAAACCCCCGCTCCTAGACCCCGCCGCAACTATAATAAATGTATTAACCCCTAAACCGCCGCTCCTAGACCCTGCCGCAACTATAATAAATGTATTAACCCCTAAACCGCTGCTCCCGGACCCCTCCGCCACCTACATAATACCTATTAACCCCTATCCTGCCCCCACTATACTGTCGCCACCTATAATAAAGTTATTAACCCCTACCCTGCCGAAAATGTACCCCACCGCAACTAAATAAATTGTTTAACCCCTATACCGTAGCTCCCGGACCCCGCCGCCACCTATATTAAACTTATTAACCCCTAATCTGCCCCCCCCTACACCGTTGCCACCTATATTAAATTAATTAACCCCTATCCTGCCCCCCTATAACACCGCAACCTATAATAAAATTATTAACCCCTAAACCTGTCTAACCCTAACACCCCCTAACTTAAATATTAATTAAATAAATCTAAATAAAATTACTATTATTAACTAAATTATTCCTAGTTAAAACTAAATACTTACATTTAAAATAAACCCTAATATAGCTACAATCTAACTAATAATTATATTGTAGCTATTTTAGGATTTATTTTTATTTTACAGGCAAATTTCAATTTATTTTAACTAGGTACAATAGCTATTAAATAGTTATTAACTATTTAATAGCTACCTAGTTAAAATAAAGACAAATTTACTTGTAAATTAAAAACGAACCTAAGTTACAATTACACCTAACACTACACTATCATTAACTAAATTATTCCTATTTAAAACTAAATACCTGTAAAATAAACCCTAATATAGCTACAATGTAATTAATAATTACATTGTAGCTATTTTAGAATTTATATTTATTTTACAGGTAAGTTTGTATTTATTTTAACTAGGTAGAATAGTTATTAAATAGTTATTAACTATTTAATAACTACCTAGCTAAAAGAAATACAAATTTACCTGTAAAATAAATCCTAACCTAAGTTACAATTAAACCTAACACTACACTATCATTAAATAAATTAAATTAATTAACTACAAATACCTACAATTAAATACAATTAAATAAACTAACTAAAGTACAAAAAATAAAAAAGCTAAGTTACAAAAATTAAAAAAAAACTAAGTTACAAAAAATAAAAAAATATTACAAGATTTTTAAGCTAATTAAACCTAATCTAAGCCCCCTAATAAAATAACAAAGCCCCCCAAAATAAAAAAATGCCCTACCCTATTCTAAATTACAAAAGTTAACAGCTCTATTACCAGCCCTTAAAAGGGCCTTTTGCAGGGCATGCCCCAAAGTAATCAGCTCTTTTACATGTAAAAGAAAATACAACCCCCCCAACATTAAAACCCACCACCCACATACCCTTACTCTAACCCACCCAAACCCCCCTTAAAAAAACCTAACACTAACCCCCTGAAGATTTCCCTACCTTGAGTCGTCTTAAGCCAGCCGACCACCGATGGAACAGAAGAGGACATCCGCAGCGGCCGAAGTCATCATACAAGGGGCGCTGAAGAGGTCTTCCATCCGATAGAAGTCTTCATCCATGCGGCGTCTTCAATCTTCTCCCATCCGGAGCGGAGCAGAGCCTTCTTCCTCTTCCAACGACGCCTACCCGACGAATGGATATTCCTTTAAGTGACGTCATCCAAGACTACGTCCCTCGAATTCCGATTGGCTGATAGGATTCTATCAGCCAATTGGAATTAAGGTAGGAAAAATCTGATTGGCTGATGCAATCAGCCAATCAGATTAAAGTTCAATCCAATTGGCTGATCCAATCAGATTGAGCTTGCATTCTATTGGCTGTTCCGATCAGATTTTTCCTACCTTAATTCCGATTGGCTGATAGAATCCTATCAGCCAATCGGAATTCGAGGGAAGCAATTAAATTTATTTAATGATAGTGTAGTGTTAGGTTTAATTGTAACTTAGGTTAGGATTTATTTTACAGGTAAATTTGTATTTCTTTTAGCTAGGTAGTTATTAAATAGTTAATAACTATTTAATAACTATTCTACCTAGTTAAAAAAAATACAAAGTTGGTGGGTTAGATTAGGGGTATGTGGGTGGTGGGTTTTAATGTTGGGGAGGGGGGGGTTGTATTTTTTTACATGCAAAAGAGCTGATTACTTTGGGGCATGCCCCGCAAAAGGCCCTTTTAAGGGCTGGTAATAGAGCTGTTAACTTTTGTAATTTAGAATAGGGTAGGGCATTTTTTATTTTGGGGGGCTTTGTTATTTTATTAGGGGGCTTAGATTAGGTGTAATTAGCTTAAAAATCTTGAAATATTTTTTTATTTTTTGTAACTTAGTTTTTTTATTTTTTGTACTTTAGTTAGTTTATTTAATTGTATTTAATTGTAGGTATTTGTAGTTAATTAATTTAATTTATTTAATGATAGTGTAGTGTTAGGTTTAATTGTAACTTAGGTTAGGATTTATTTTACAGGTAAATTTGTATTTCTTTTAGCTAGGTAGTTATTAAATAGTTAATAACTATTTAATAACTATTCTACCTAGTTAAAATAAATACAAAGTTGCCTGTAAAATAAATATAAATCCTAAAATAGCTACAATGTAATTATTAATTACATTGTAGCTATATTAGGATTTATTTTACAGGTAAGTATTTAGTTTTAAATAGGAATCATTTACGCCTAGATTTAGAGTTCTGCGTTAGCCGTCAAAACCAGCGTTAGGGGCTCCTAACGCTGATTTTGGGCTACCACTGGTATTTAGAGTCAGTCAGGAAAGGGTCTAACGCTCACTTTCCAGCCGCGACTTTTCCATACCGCAGATCCCCCTACGCCAATTGCGTAGCCTATCTTTTCAATGGGATCTTTCTAACGCCGGTATTTAGAGTCTTGGCTGAAGTGAGCGTTAGAAATCTAATGACAAGACTCCAGCCGCAGAGAAAAGCCAGGAGTTAAGAGCTTTCTGGGCTAACGCTGGTTCATAAAGCTCTTAACTACTGTGCTCTAAAGTACACTAACACCCATAAACTACCTATGTACCCCTAAACCGAGGTCCCCCCACATCGCCACCACTCTAATAATTTTTTTTAACCCCTAATCTGCTGACCGCACGCAGCCGCCACCTACGTTACACTTATGTAACCCTAATCTGCTGCCTCTAACACCGCCGACCCCTATATTATATTTATTAACCCCTAATCTGCCGCCCCCAACGTCGCTTCCACCTACCTACACTTATTAACCACTAATCTGCCGACCGGACTTCACCGCTACTATAATAAAGTTATTAACCCCTAATCCGCCACACTCCCGCCTCAATAACCCTATAATAAATAGTATTAACCCCTAATCTGCCCTCCCTAACATCACCGACACCTAACTTCAAGTATTAACCCCTAATCTGCCGACCAGACCTCACCGCTACTCTAATAAATGTATTAACCCCTAAAGCTAAGTCTAACCCTAACACTAACACCCCCCTAAGTTAAATATAATTTTTATCTAACAAAATAAATTATTTTTTATTAAATAAATTAATCCTATTTAAAAGCCAAATACTTACCTGTAAAATAAACCCTAATATAGCTACAATATAACGAATAATTATATTGTAGCTATTTTAGGATTAATATTTATTTTACAGGCAACTTTGTATTTATTTTAACCAGGTACAATAGCTATTAAATAGTTAATAACTATTTAATAGCTACCTAGTTAAAATAATTACAAAATTGCCTGTAAAATAAATCCTAACCTAAGTTACAATTAAACCTAACACTACACTATCAATAAATTAATTACATACAAATACCTACAAATAACTACAATTAAATAAACTAACTTAAGTTCAAAAAAATAAATAAAAAAAGAACTAAGTTACAAAAAATAAAAAAATAATTTACAAACATAAAAATATTACAACAATTTTAGGCTAATTACACCTACTCTAAGCCCCCTAACAAAATAACAAAGCCCCCCAAAATAAAAAAATGCCCTACCCTATTCTAAAATAAAAATTGAAAAGCTCTTTTACCTTACCAGCCCTTAAAAGGGCCTTTTGCGGGGCATGCCCCAAAGAATTCTGCTCCTTTGCCTGTAAAAAAACCCATACAATACCCCCCCAACTTTACAACCCACCACCAACACACACCTCTAATCTAACCCAAACCCCCCTTAAATAAACCTAACACTAAGCCCCTGAAGATCTTCCTACGTTATCTTCACCACGTCGGGTATCACCGATCCATCCAGAAGAGGGTCCGAAGTCTTCATCCAAGCCCAAGCGGGGGCTGAAGAGGTCCATCATCCGGCTGAAGTCTTGATCCAAGCGGGGGCTGAAGAGATCCATCATCGGGCTGAAGTCTTGATCCAAGCGGGGTCTGAAGAGGTCCATCATCGGGCTGAAGTCTTGATCCAAGCGGGGGCTGAAGAGGTCCATCATTCGGCTGCAGTCTTCTATCAAGCGGCATCTTCAATCTTCTTTTTTCCATAGTTATTAACTATTTAATAGCTATGGTACCTGGTTAAAATAAATACAAAGTTGCCTGTAAAATAAATATTAAACCTAAAATAGCTACAATATAATTAGAATTTATATTGTAGCTATATTAGGGTTTATTTTACAGGTAAGTATTTAGCTTTAAATAGGAATAATTTATTTAATAAGAAATAATTTATTTAGTTAGATAAAAATTATATTTAACTTAGGGGGTGTTAGTGTTAGGGTTAGACTTAGCTTTAGGGGTTAATAAATTTATTAGAGTAGCGGTGAGGTCCGGTCGGCAGATTAGGGGTTAATACTTGAAGTTAGGTGTCGGTGATGTTAGGGAGGGCAGATTAGGGGTCAATACTATTTATTATAGGGTTATTGAGGCGGGAGTGAGGCGGATTAGGGGTTAATAACTTTATTATAGTAGCGGTGAGGTCCGGTCGGCAGATTAGGGGTTAATAAGTGTAGGTAGGTGGCGGCAACGTTGGGGGTGGCAGATTAGGGGTTAATAAATATAATATAGGGGTCGGCGGTGTTAGGGGCAGCAGATTAGGGGTTCATAGGGATAACGTAGGTTGCGGCGGTGTAGGCAGCGTCAGATTAGGGGTTAATAATAATATGCAGGGGTCAGCGATAGTGGGGGCAGTAGATTAGGGGTTAATAAGTGTAAGGCTAGGGGTGTTTAGACTCGGGGTACATGTTAGGGTGTTAGGTGCAGACTTAGGAAGTGTTTCCCCATAGGAAATAATGGGGCTGCGTTAGGAGCTGAAAGTTGCTTTTTTGCAGGTGTTAGATTTTTTTTCAGCTCAAACGGCCCCATTGTTTCCTATGGGGGAATCGTGCACAAGCACGTTTTTGAAGCTGGCCGCGTCCGTAAGCACCGCTGGTATTTAGAGTTGCAGTGGCGGTAAATTATGCTCTACGCTCCCTTTTTGGAGCCTAACACAGCCCTTCTGTGAACTCTAAATACCAGCGGTATTTAAAAGGTGCGGGGGGAAAAAAGCATGCATAGCTAACGCACCCCTTTGGCCACAGAAGTCTAAATCTAGGCGTTAGTTAATTATAGTGTAGTGTTAGGTGTAATTGTAACTTAGGTTAGTTTTTATTTTACAGGTAAATTTGTCTTTATTTTAACTAGGTAGCTATTAAATAGTTAATAACTATTTAATAGCTTTTGTACCTAGTTAAAATAAATTGAAATTTGCCTGTAAAATAAAAATAAATCCTAAAATAGCTACAATATAATTATTAGTTAGATTAGGGGGGGTGTTAGGGTTAGACTTAGGTTTAGGGGTTAATAATTTATTATAGTGGCGGCGGTGTAGGGGGGGCAGGATAGGGGTTAATAAATTTATTATAGGTGGCGGCGGTGTAGGGGGGCAGGATAGGGGTTAATAAATTTATTATAGGTTGCGGCGGTGTAGGGGGGGCAGGATAGGGGTTAATACATTTATTATAGGTGGCGGCGGTGTAGGGGTCAGTATAGGGGTCAATAGGTATTATGTAGGTGGCGGCGGGGTCCGGGAGCGGCGGTTTAGGAGTTAACATATTTATTATAGTTGCGGCAGGGTCCGGGAGCGGCGGTTTAGGGGTTAACATATTTATTATAGTTGCGGCGGGGTCTGGGAGCGGCGGCTTAGTGGTTAACATGTTTAATATAGGTGGCGGAGGTGTAGGGGGGCAGATTAGGTGTGTTTAGACTTGGGGTACATGTTAGGGTGTTAGGTGTACACACTTCCCATAGGAATCAATGGGATGTCGGGCAGCAGCGAACATGAGCTTTCGCTATGGTCAGACTCCCATTGATTCCTATGGGATCCACCACCTCCAGGACGGCGGATTGAAAACCAGGTACGGTGGGCCGGAAAAGTGCTGAGCGTACCTGCTAGTTTTTTGCTAACTCCCAAAAGTAGTCAGATTGTGTCGAACTTGCGTTTGGAACATCTGGAGTGACATAAGAATCGATCTGTGTCAGACTGAGTCTAGCGGATCGTTGCTTAGGTCACTATATTCTACTTTTGCCGGGCTGTAGTGCTTGATAACTACAGCGAATCAGCCTCGCCACAAATACGCTGCAGAATTCCAGTGTATTTGAGGTTGACGGCTTGATAACTAGAGGCCAATATATACATACATATATATATACATACTATATATATATATATATACATACACTGTATATAACTATATATATATATATATAAAACTGAGTGTTATGTGTGTGTGTTTGGGTGTTTAGTGTGTGTGTGTGTGTATGGTGTATGTGTGGTATGTGGCGTGTGGTCAGTGTGTGTCATGTGTGTGTGTTTGGGTGTTTAGTGTGTGTGTATGTGTTTCGTGTATGTGTGTGTGGTATGTGGCGTGTAGTTAGTGTGTGTCATGTGTGTGTATGTATGGCATATGTGTGTGTATGGTGTATGTGTGTGGTGTGTACGTGTGTGTGTGGTGTATGTGTATGGTATGTGGCGTGTGTTTAGTGTGTGTGGTGTAAGTGTGTGTGTAGTTAGTATGTGTGTGGTTATTGTGTGTGTGGTTATTGTGTCTGTGTGTGTGTGTTTGGTTAGTGTGTGTCTGTGTGTGTGGTTAGTGTGTGTGTGTGGTTGGTGTGTTTATGTTTATGTGCCTTCTTTGTTACTGATAGAAATCCAAATCCTATAGTAATTAAAATAAGAGAGATGCTTTCTACATGCCCGCTAAACTTTAGCAGCAGCCACCCAGACACTGTCCTGTTCATAATGATGAAGGCTGCACACACCGGGTGGGGGTGTAAATGGGAAGGGGGCGAGGGGAGTATAGCAATGCCATGCAGCCACTCCCAGACATACTTTTACGGCTGCAGCTGCCCCTCTATCCCACCTCACACGCACTTGTCAATGGCTAAAGAGATGAGCCCTGGAGTGTACTAGAAGCGCTGCTGCAGGATTTAAGCACTAGCTGGTGTTTAGCTCCTTTACTTCGCTGGAGGATATCGCTAGGTAGTTAACCCTATCCTTTGCTTTTCAGCATGGGGATAGCACGGTGGTTGCCGCTCTTACCCGTGAAATGCTTGCTGCGGAGGACTTGGAGTCTGACCCAGGGGAATCGGAATCTTATATTCAACATGACCAGCCAGCTAGATATGGAAACATCTGGGTACCTAATCAGCACAGACGACCAAAATCTGCCCATCACAGCATTCACTCAGAAAAAACTGGCAGATCTTAGGAGAGATGGCGGCTGGCTGCCTGTCACATGGAGACGTTCCCTCTCACTCAGAGTGAGTGACGTGACGTCATCAGGTAGGCAGTCAGTCAGACTAGAGTCAGCCACTCACTGGCAGGCTGTGTGTGCTGCGCAAGGCAAGTGAGCTCCGCCTCTGCCTCCCTCGTCATCACCACCAGTCTGCTCCACTGAGCTCCGCTCTGAGCCTCTGACCGTCTGTCGCAGACGCGGTGTGTGTGTGTGATCAATTATGTCTATGTCAACAGAACAGTCAAGTCAATCACATGATCCATTACATAGGGGAGGGGTGCTTGTTCGGCACACAGAAGAGATCTAATGTAAAAAAAAATACTTTAATTTTTTTTTATCATAGGGCAGCAGTCGGCAATTCAGCACTGCTCTCAGCACCCCCCTGCTGGTGCCTATGCTGCCTAATACAAAACGCTGGCCCTGCTTCCGGGTCTAAATTAGGCCTTACTACCTCCTTGACTTGTTGAAACTCTCTGATACCTCTTACCAAAACATATAGGGTCAGATTACAAGTGGAGTATATAAACATACTGTATCTATAGACACACAAATACATCTTTAGACATGTATATGTATCTCAATTTTAAAGCCCTTTGCCTGCCTTTTTTTTCTAACACCTGAGATCTCATATCTATGAGCCTTTATAACTTTTTTGTGAAATAATTTTTTTTAATAATTTTTATTAGGTGTTATTAGAGTGTAACAATACTTTGTAATGTATAGTGTGTTTTGTGCAACTTTTATGTTTTGCAAAACAGTTAAACAGAGCTCTGAAGTTGTGGTAATCATTCTAGTGTAAATTGCACTCACTTTCAACTTGTAATAACAGCAGTAAGCCCAATGAGCGCAAATCCCCGCGATAAACTCCTTAAAATCTCTGCGATAAACACCTTACTGCTTGGGCGCAAACGTCTGAGCTCCACATGTAATCTGGCCCTTAAACACATATTGGGAGAGATTTATCAAGCAGCCGATGCGGCTTGCCGGAAACATAAGTTAAGAAGCAGCAGTCATAAAACCGCTGCTTCTTAACTCATCCGCCAACTCTGAGATGGCGGACTACAATCATCCCGATCAGATACGATCGGGATCATTGACATCCCCTGCTAGCGGCCGATTCGCCGCAAATGTGCAGGGGGCGGCATTGCACAAGCATTTCCCCAGAAATGCTTATGCAATGTTAAATGCCGACAGCGTGTGGCCGCCCGCCATTTGTTAAATCGGCCCCATTGAATCTACTGAAACCCTACAAAATTTAAATCACAATTCACAGACAACTCAAGTGTATATACAGGTATATCTTTATATCCTGCATATATATATTTTTGTTACATACTTTCTTATTATATATATATTTTTTTTCTTATCTTGCATCTATGTGACTTCGGAAATTAAAACATTTTAATAAAAAAAAATAATAGTTTTCTTAGTTTAAAATTAGAATGTAATTTAGACCACATACATGAAGTATAATTTGTAAATCAGTCTGTAATTTCTGCTGCCTGGTAAAATATACGTAAAGAAAATTGACATTTAACTAACTGGGTCTGATCTGAGGTCTGTGGGTATATGGATACAAATCTCCATTGTAATGTTTGGGATCTGACATTAATATATATAGTTGGCATGGGCTTCAGAGTCTAATCTAATCTTTGATCTGAGATTCTATATGGATATATATTTTACAGGGACTGCAGAACTATGAGGTCTGATTTCAGGTACAAATGAGCATATGGTTGAAAAGGTTGCCAGGTAATACGTCTAATCTATCTGATCAGTACCCTCCCTGCTTTCCAATGATCACACACTGGTCATCCCCAATTATTTTGCAGCAGAGAGCTGGCATCTGTTGGCACACACATTAGTGAGATACCATGTTAAGTGGCATATTTAGCCTATTATTCCTGAAACATAATATAATGCAGACATATTTTGTTGCAAGGACTTTAGTATACTTTTACTTCCTTTAAGTATGCCAATGCTGATTCGTCTGAGATATGCCTTTGTAATACAGCAAATCATAAATATAAATAAACAAAAATAGGTATGAACATCATGTAATTGTTAATGTTTTTATTAGTATTCGAAAATATCAATATTTCATAATTCATTTCCTTTTCCTGTTTTTCTTCCTCACATACAAATTCCTCTGCATCTTTGGTACCTTCCAGGAACACGAGCTGTGCCGAATGCAGACGATGCAGCATCTGCAGCAGCAGTAGAAGAGTTAACGAAGGGAAGAGACTTATCACAAGAGAGCATGTGCAGATGTACTGCATACATAAGATGGGTTGGTGTCAGTCTGATTTAATCTACAGAAGCAGCGACACCGGCCATACAGGAGGGGGACACAATACAAGCCAGTGCACCAAATATTACACACTCTAAGAAGCTGCACATCACAGTACTTCAAGACAAAAAGGTATGTGATCCTTAGATGCTGTATGCAATGTCAAGAACATCACCCAGCATTGCCTGCAGCAGATGCTGTCTGTTGTAATCCGGATATCATGGGCTAGTAAGAACAGGTTGCTGGCTTTTGCCTATTCTGACTTCTAAAAGGAGGAAGAGGCAGGGAGACGCAGAAGGGAAGGGGAGGATCATAGACACTGCCTAGAAAGGCATAGTGCATACTGCAACCTCGGGGAGGTGGGGGTGGAATTTGTGAAAGATGGAAAGCCTCACTGCAGGTGAAAAGATTAGCAGGCTGCCATTTGTTTAGATTCTGTATGTAGCTGCTTATGAGACTTCTCAGGCAAACAAAAAAAAGCTAATCTGCAGAAAATATATTTGACATAGTATATCTGTCTGATCTGGAATATGTTGTCACATTACAAATAAACCATATTATTAACACTTATTCTCCATTTCTAGCCTACCTTGTACAGTGATGCAGCCTTGATCGCCAGTGCTCTGCCAGCAAACGGATGTAGATGGCTTATTTGTTTTAATCAAAGCCTAGCTAATGCTGGAAGGGGTTAATAAAACAGTATGAATGCAGCAGCAGGGTTCTGTATCTCAAAAGCGGAAGCTGGTTCCCAGCACGTATGTAAAACTTTTTTTTTTTTTTTTTAAACACAATAAATGCAGCTGACAGGTTTTATGCACTGCGGTGTGATAGCTGAAAGATTAACCCTTTGGGGCGTTGGTGAAAGTTTTTGGTGGATTGGACAAATTAAGTGAATTAGATAAAATGGGGAGTTAGGGTAACAGGCAGCATTATATCCCCCTCCTTTAATGACGTAGATGAAGAGTTGCGTTTAGTTAATACTTCCTGTATGTGCTTTGATCTCACTTATAATAATAATTTAAAGATTAAAGTTTTAACTGATGTCTTTTAATTGATATAAAGTGGATTAATTTCATAGTGAATGTGTTTTAACATTCAGTACCTTCCTTTATTAAAATTGGTAATATTGCATAATATGAATTAACAGGCCCCTTGCCATGTCTATAAACATAATCTTTAATGATCATTTAATTGAGTGAAAAAAATGTTGGTAGTCTTTAATTAAATAGCATTGAGAATGGAGTATTGCTGTATTAAATATATCTTGCTTGACTAGTTGTGTCTATCTAGAGTAGGCAATGTAATTTTACTCAATTGAATGACTTGCAGCTCCCTACATTTTCCTGTTTGAATTTTGAATGAGATCTTGAATGCTTTATGAAGAATTTCTTCCATTTAAACACTTGAAACCTTGTGAATGCCCTAATGTCATTCCAAAAATAGACGAGCATCATGTTGGGTGACCTTGTGTCTTACTGGTACAAGAGAGGATGCAGCATGCTGGCTTTTCTAGTGACCAAGCACAACATAGACTAATTACATTGTATGTGCTTAAAGATTTAAAAACAAAGAAACATTTTACATTCCTGAGGTGCTTAGCTCTGGGCTATAGCTACCTTTCAATGTTTTAAAATCTAAGCTATTCAAGTTGAAAAGCTTCAAAAAACTTTTTCACTTTTATTGTCTAGGGAACTTTTATAGGCTAGCAGTAGCCATCTGATAAGTCTTTTAACAGACAGGGAATGTACCCACACTTGTAAGTGCGTACACTATTTATCTGTTGCTGTTTATTCTTTTCTCTCTCTTTTTCTCTCTGTTTTCTCCATCAGGGTCTCTCTTTTCTCTTGTTTTTCTCTCATTTCTCTCTCGCTCTCATTCTCTTGCTCTCGCTCTCATTCTCTCGCTCTCGCTCTCATTCTCGCTCTCATTCTCGCTCTCGCTCTCATTCTCGCTCTCGCTCTCATTCTCGCTCTCGCTCTCATTCTCGCTCTCGCTCTCATTCTCGCTCTCATTCTCTCTCGTTTTCTCATTCTCTCTCGTTTTCTCATTCTCTCTCGTTTTCTCATTCTCTCTCGTTTTCTCATTCTCTCTCGTTTTCTCATTCTCTCTCGTTTTCTCATTCTCTCTCGTTTTCTCATTCTCTCTCGTTTTCTCATTCTCTCTCGTTTTCTCATTCTCTCTCGTTTTCTCATTCTCTCTCGTTTTCTCATTCTCTCTCGTTTTCTCATTCTCTCTCGTTTTCTCATTCTCTCTCGTGTTCTCATTCTCTCTCGTGTTCTCATTCTCTCTCTCGCTCTCATTCTCTCTCTCGCTCTCATTCTCTCTCTCGTGTTCTCATTCTCTCTCTCGCTCTCATTCTCTCTCTCGCTCTCATTCTCTCTCTCGCTCTCATTCTCTCTCTCGCTCTCATTCTCTCTCGTTTTCTCATTCTCTCTCGTTTTCTCGTTCTCATTCTCGCTCTCATTTTCTCTCGCTCTCATTCCTTTCTCTCTTTCTCTCTTTCTCTCTCCTCTTTTTTTTCTTTCTCTCTCCCCTATGAAATCAGTGGGGACATTGCAGTCTCCCTAATAAGAGAACCATACGTTACATGGGGATTTATTTAGTTCCTCTCTGGTTTTCTGTTGTTTCAATGTAGGCAGCCGGCTTATCTTCTCCCTGGTCACATTGTTGGCACACTCTGATTTATTTTAGTTGCCACGTTTTTCTTAATATCTTAATTGTGCTGTGTTTTCTACTTTTCCACAACATGGCATAATTGGTGGTGATTGACAGGATTGTGGGATGGGTTGTTTTTCTTGCTGTGTTTAATTGCACAGGGCTTGTTTACAAGATTATTAGCCAACATCATATTATAGTGGTAGGACTGTGGGTTACTGTTTAGATGTGTCCAGTATCTCAGTGATCTCTTGCATATAGAAATATTCTGTGCTTTACATGCAATGTTCGATACACACCAATGTACCTGGAGGATGTATTTACAGAACTCCAAATGCTTTAATTCAGTTGGTCTTGTATCTTTTGAGATCTGACTTGGTGACCGGTTCCCATATCTCATTGCCATAAAGCAAAATAGGTTTATGACGTTGTCAAATATTTTCATCCACATTCTTACAGGGGGTTTATGATAAAATAATGTTTTTCGTATGGCAAAGAAAGTTTTGCACACTTTCTCTGTTAACTTGTTTATTTAATGTTTAAAACTTCCTGATGCCCTGATAGCTAGTCCAAAGGTATTTATATTTGTTTACCTCTTCCAGAAAAACACAATTTTAGCTAGAGGTGAAGATTTGAAGTTATTTTCTTGGAACTTCTCTGAAACACCATGATTTACATGAAGTGCGCACATACGGCTGTATCTTTCTAGTATTGACAGGCTTTGTTAAAGGTTTTCTTGCTTGGTGATAGGGGGAGTAGATCATCAGCATATAATAGGGTTTTGATCTCCATGTTTTCTAACGTTATTCATGGTACTTTAAATAATTCCAGGGTTGTGGCTAGTTCATTAATATAGATATTAAGAATTCAGTTTATCAAAGGATTTCGCCAGCCTTTGAGCCCCTACAGCTGCAGGTTCTCACACGAGAACATGCACGACGTATTTAACAAGCAGCGGTCATCAGACTGCTGCTATGCTAACCTTTTTGCCACTTCTTGTTTGGTGAAATTCAATCTCCCCGGTCTTTTCCGACCAGGGAGATTGACAGTTCCTGCCTGCACTTGATTGGCTGTTCACGAGCAGGGGGCAGGATTGCACGCAAGCGCAAAATAGTGCTCGTGTGCAATGCTTAATTCCTCCAGGAGAATTCAGACCGCCAAAGGCGAGCTGCAGCGGACAAGGGCCTGTATATGCACCCCTGTCCGCCTCAGCTTGATAAATCACCCCCTAAATAGTGTTGGACTTAATCTGCAGTCCTGTTTATCTCCCCTACCTTGGTGAAGGAACCCAGTCCTTTTTATTGTTCACTTTAATAATACATTTGTTTTCTGTGTAGATACTTTTGACTGTGTCATATGTTTTACCTCCTATCCCGCTAAGGAATAGGCCCTCATGCTAGATTGAATAAAAAAAAACTTTTTTTGAAGTCTACAACACATGAAAAGATCTTGCCATGTTGATGGTGTACATGATAGTTGATCAGGTTGTGCAGTATTTAGATGTGGTCTGTGGTGCAGTGATTTGGTATGAAGCAAGCTTGGCTTTTGCTGAGTATGTTGTGTTTGGTAAGGAAGTTAATTATTCTCATATTTAAAATTGTGTTCAACAGTTTTCCTATGATGCTGTTGACACAAATGCCTCTGTAATTTGATGTATCCATTCTGTCACCACTTTTATGGATGGGGGTTATTATTTCCTGGTTCCAGTGTTTGGGGTAGCAGCCAATATTGGGACCAGATTATATAAGTTGCAGAGTGCTTTTTGTATTTTATAGGGACTGTATTTCAGCATTTCTGGTGGAATTCCATCTATACCAGCGGTCGTCAACCAGTGGTCCATGGACCACTGGTGGTCCACGAGAAGATGTTGGTGGTCCTTGACACCATCAAGCAGGAATTAATCTCCTCTGATGGTGTCACCCTCGTTGCGCCGAAACTCCCTACAGTGCCTAGCTGGACATCAGTGAAAACTGACGGAGGAGAAGTTCTGCGCAACTTGCATAGCTAGATTGTATTTTTTACTCCTCCTGCCTGGCACGCTGATCAGAGAAAAATCCTTCCATTCTAAAGCCAGCAGAGGTTGGTATAGTCTTGGCTTAAAATAGTGGAAATAAAGTATATTTCTTCCCTTTACCTGTCTCTTCGTAGAAGTTTTCCTAGTTCCTTCAGATGGACTTACATCACTGTTTGTCTTCCTCCCCTCCATCTTCTTCTTTTTTTTTTTTTATTATTAAATATTAGTTATTTTTCATTCTAATAATTTTCCCACGCAAAAAGCCATTCCACCTGAATTCCAGTAATTGCCATCCAGCAGATCAGCTATATCCCACCAGTATTTGCCAGTAACATCAGTCGTGGTTAGATCTTTCTGATATAAACTTAATTTATGGCTCCAATGTCTGTCCATGATCATAAGTAGTTTTGAATAATTCCTAACTAGGGAGGTAACTTTGAAATCTTGTGGTCCTTTTAAACATAGTTTGTCCCCCACTTTCTGCCTCTCTATTTCCAGCTCAAAAGTTGGCACTAACCCTTCATCTGTCATTTGGAAGTATTCTCTCAGTTCTGTCATTCAGTTAGTTAATTCCAAAAAATAATTTTTAAAAATGTGTGTGTGTGTGTATATATATATATATATATATATATATATATATATATATATATATATATATATATATATATATATATATATATATATATATATATATATATATATATTGTAAACTTAGCTATGGTTATACTAGTTATGTACAGTATGTGTGTGTGTATGTGTATATATATATATATATATATATATATATATATATATATATATATATATATTGTAAACTTAGCTATGGTTATACTAGTTATGTACAGTATGTGTGTGTGTATGTGTATATATATATATATATATATATATATATATATATATAATAGAGGTTTGTAACTTGAAAAAAAAAAATCATGTTAGTTGTCCACATGATTCAAAATTGTGAGTTAAGTGGTCCTTAGGTCTGAAGGGTTGGCGACCCCTGATCTATACCACATGATTAATTTGTTTAATTTTTTCAGAGATTTCATGAACTATAATTTTTGTATTTAATGGATTTTGATGTTTTTTGACTGAGTTCTCCAAGGTTGTAAGTTTTATAAGACAATTTTTATTGGTATTGCGTCTCTCTCTTTCTCTTTCTCTCTCTTTTTCTCTCTCTCGAGACGCGCATGCATATCCTGCTCTATTATTGTTTAGGATACATTGACTCACTAACTATGGCCTAGATTTAGAGTTGGGCGGTAGCCATCAAAACCAGCGTTAGAGGCTCCTAACGCTGGTTTTTACCGCCCTCTGGTATTTGGAGCCAGTCATTAAAGGGTCTAACGCTCACTTTTCAGCCGCGACTTTTCCATACCGCAGATCCCCTTACGTCAATTGCGTATCCTATCTTTTCAATGGGATCTTTCTAACGCTGGTATTTAGAGTCGTGTCTGAAGTGAGCGTTAGAACTCTAACGACAAAACTCCAGCCGCAGAAAAAAAGTCAGTAGTTAAGAGCTTTCTGGGCTAACTCCGGTTCATAAAGCTCTTAACTACTGTGCTCTAAAGTACACTAACACCCATAAACTACCTATGTACCCCTAAACTGAAGTCCCCCCACATCGCCGCCACTATATTTAAATTTTTTAACCCCTAATCTGCCGCTCCGTATACCGCCGCCAACTACGTTATCCCTATGTACCCCTAATCTGCTGCCCCTAACACCGCTGACCCCTATATTATATTTATTAACCCATAATCTGCCCCCCACAATGTCGCCGCCAGCTACCTACAATTATTAACCCCTAATCTGCTGACCGGAGCTCACCGCTAGTATAATAAATGTATTAACCCCTAATCCGCCTCACTCCTGCCTCAATAACCCTATAATAAATAGTATTAACCCCTAATCTGCCCTCCCTAACATCGCCGACAGCTAACTTCAAGTATTAACCCCTAATCTGCCGATCGGAGCTCACCGCTACTCTAATAAATTGTTTAACCCCTTAAGCTAATTCTAACCCTAACACTAACACCCCCCTAAATTAAATATAATTTTTATCTAACGAAATAAATTAAGTCTTATTAAATAAATTATTCCTATTTAAATCTAAATACTTACCTGTAAAATAAATCCTAATATAGCTACAATATAAATTATAATTATATTTTAGCTATTTTAGGATTAATATTTATTTTACAGGCAACTTTGTATTTATTTTAACCAGGTACAATAGCTATTAAATTGTTAATAACTATTTAATAGCTACCTAGTTAAAATAATTACAAAATTACCTGTAAAATAAATCCTAACCTAAGTTACAATTAAACCTTACACTACACTATCAATAAATTAATTAAATAAAATACCTACAATTATCTACAATTAAACCTAACACTACACTATCAATAAATTAATTAAATACAATATCTACAAATAAATACAATGAAATAAACTAACTAAAGTACACAAAATAAAAAAGAACTAAGTTACATAAAATAAAAAAATATTTACAAACATTAGAAAAATATTCAACAATTTTAAACTAATTACACCTACTCTAAGCCCCCTAATAAAATAACAAAGACCCCCAAAATAAAAAAAAATGCCCTACCCTATTCTAAATTACAAAAGTTCAAAGCTCTTTTACCTTACCAGCCCTGAAAAGGGCCATTTGCGGGGCATGCCCCAAAGAATTAAGCTCTTTTGCCTGTAAAAAAAAACATACAATACCCTGCCCAACATTACAACCCACCACCCACATACCCCTAATCTAACCCAAACCCCCCTTAAATAAACCTAACACTAAGCCCCTGAAGATCTTCCTACCTTGTCTTCACCATGCCAGGTATCATCGATCGTTCCAGGCTCCGAAATCTTCATCCAAGCCCAAGGGGGGGCTAGACATCCATCATCCGACGGCTGAAGAAGTCCAGAAGAGGGTCCAAAGTCTTCATCCTATCCGGGAAGAAGAGTAGATCCGGACCGGCAACCATCTTCTTCCAAGCGGCATCTTCTATCTTCATCCGATGAGGACCGGCTCCATCTTGAAGACCTCCACTGCGGACCCATCTTCTTCCGACGACTTCCCGACGATTTAAGGGACGTCATCCAAGATGGCGTCCCTCGAATTCCGATTGGCTGATAGGATTCTATCAGCCAATCGGAATAAAGGTAGGAAAATTCTGATTGGCTGATGGAATCAGCCAATCAGAATCAAGTTCAATACGATTGGCTGATCCGATCAGCCAATCAGATTGAGCTCGCATTCTATTGGCTGATCGGAATAGCCAATAGAATGCAAGCTCAATCTGATTGGCTGATTGAATCAGCCAATCGGATTGAACTTGATTCTGATTGGCTGATTCAATATTTTTTTATTTTTTGTACTTTAGTTAGTTTATTTAATTGTATTTATTTGTAGATATTGTATTTAATTAATTTATTGATAGTATAGTGTTAGGTATAATTGTAGGTATTTTATTTAATTAATTTATTGATAGTGTAGTGTTAGGTTTAATTGTAACGTAGGTTAGGATTTATTTTACAGGTAATTTTGTAATTATTTTAGCTATTAAATAGTTCTTAACTATTTAATAGCTATTGTACCTGGTTAAAATAAATACAAAGTTACCTGTAAAATAAATATAAATCCTAAAATAGCTATAATATAATTATAATTTATATTGTAGCTATATTAGGGTTTATTTTACAGGTAAGTATTTAGCTTTAAATAGGAATAATTTATTTAATAAGAGTTAATTTATTTCGTTAGATTTAAATTATATTTAATTTAGGGGGGGTGTTAGGGTTAGACTTAGCTTTAGGGGTTAATCCATTTATTACAGTAGCGGTGAGATTCGGTCGGCAGATTAGGGGTTAATAATTGAAGTTAGGTGTCGGCGATGTTAGGGAGGGCAGAGTAGGGGTTAATACTATTTATTATAGGGTTATTGAGGCGGGAGTGAGGCGGATTAGGGGTTAATAACTTTATTATAGTAGCGGTGCGGTCCGCTCGGCAGATTAGGGGTTAATAAGTGGAGGCGACGTTGAGGGGGGCAGATTAGGGGTTAATAAATATAATATAGGGGTCGGCGATGTTAGGGGCAGCAGATTAGGGGTACATAGGGATAATGTAGGTAGCGGCGGTTTACGGAGCGGCAGATTAGGGGTTAAAAAAATATGCAGGTGTCAGCGATAGCGGGGGCAGCAGATTAGGGGTTAATAAGTGTAAGGTTAGGGGTGTTTAGACTCGGGGTTCATGTTAGGGTGTTAGGTGCAGACGTAGGAAGTGTTTCCCCATAGAAAACAATGGGGCTGCGTTAGGAGCTGAACGCTGCTTTTTTGCAGGTGTAACGCACTGAAAACCCAGCCATTCTGTGAACTCTAAATACCAGCGGTATTTAAAAGGTGCAGGGGGAAAAAAGCACGCGTAGCTAACGCACCCCTTTGGCCGCCAAACTCTAAATCTAGCCGTTAGGATGCTATGCTATGGATCATAAAATCTTTACGCATGCGCGATTGTGGGGGACATACGCATGCACATTTTCCATCACTAGTTGTGCACAAGCTTTTAATTAGTGTTGTGAGCGTGTGGGACCGCTCTCTACGTCACTATTGTAGAACAAGGAAGTGTTGGAGGGGAGGAGTCACTCTATACAACGGAGGTAAAATATATTTATATTTTATTAAAAACTGAATAAGATTATCGAAAAATAACGTTAGCGACTGGAATCCATATATGTAAATGGGTGCAGTGCATTGGCTTAGAATTGACCTTCACTTTAAGACTGAAATGTTATTCTATATCAAATGTCTTGTTTCTGCCCATTTAAGGGTATTTTTCTGTTGATACATTTTTTTTTTTAAAAGGATTGAACCCATAGCTATAATGAAATGCTCTAACATATTAGAGTATTTTCTTTTTGCACTTTTATGTTAACTTAAAGTGATTGTCTAGTTGAAGTTTTTAGGATACAATGACATAAGGCTGGGTATCCTTTTGCTTCTGACTTAGCATGCGTGACACGTGAATGTGCATGGAGTCGGCGATTTAGCCGCAATGGATGCGCACGTGCAAAGGAACACAGGGATGTGAAAAAAAAGTTGCAGAAAGCCAATGGGGAAGCAATCCTATTGGCTAGAGCCTGCAACGTCAGAGAAAAAAAAAAGAGGCTCTATGAAGGGTGGAGGAACGGCCCAATGGCTTACAGGCAAGAAGGGTAATACATTAAATAACATCGCACTTTAAAGAAATTTTGATGAATAAAAGTGCCCTTTATTTAGTTGAACATTAATAATGTTGTTGAGCACATCGCTGAAGTTGACAATCACTTTAAGGTCTAAAGAATTTGTGGTTTTGTATCTGAAATAAATATGAGAGAAAGAGACTTGAAAGATTTTTCAACTGGTATATAATATACCTCCACATAGGTTGGTCACTAGAAAAGCCATCTTGCTGCATTTTTTATTCTACCAGCAAGACACAAGGTCACCCAACATGATGCTGCTGAAATAAAAAATAAGCACGTTTACAAAAAATAAAAATTAGAAAAATAAATAACAGAACCAACACACATGCCCAGTGTACTGATAATGCACCTATTCGAAACCCACGTATCTCTATACGTCACCTATTAGCATCAATACACAGGGGTAGATTTACCAATGTCTGTCCGACATGATACGCTGTAGCGTATCATGTCCAACAGACATCGCTGAATGCCGACAGCATACGTCCTTGTTAAATCTACCCGACAAAATCAAAGGGATGAATCAATAAACAGACCTTTCAACATGTGGTGAAATTAATAAACCCACAAAATCACTGTTTTATCATTAATCATGCAGATTTTGTTTTTCGATTACAATGATAACGATTTTGTTCTGTTTTCGGGAGGTAATGATTTTGACTTTCAGGGGTATTCATGACTGAAACATTTTGGGATTATGATCCCTGGAAAAACAGACAATTCTGGTTCGGAAATTGCTAAAACAAGCGCTAGATCGTAATCAACACTATTAAAGTGCTATTGTTAGCAAATGCAATTGCAAACTAATTAGCAAGACCATGCATGTCAGTGTTCTTTTTCTGTGTTTTAGTTCTAGGTTTTGCTTTATAAGAATTTCATATTGCATGCTCTAATTTATTCCTATTATCAAGTTTTCTTTGTTCTTTTGCTATCTTTATTTTAAAAAGAAGGCATCTAAGCTAATGAGCCAGACAATTTTTGGTTTAGAACCTTGGACAGCATTTATCCACCAATCAGCAAGAACAACCCAGGTTGTGAACCAAAAATGGGCCGGCTTCTAAACTTCCATTCTTGCTTTTCAAATAAAGATAGCAAGCGAATCTAGAAAATTTGATAATAGGAGTAAATTAGAGCATGCAATTTTAAGCAACTTTCTATCTGAATCATGAAAGATAAAATTTGGGTTCAGTGTCCCTTTAACTTTTTTTTTATGTTAGTTCTAGTAAGATAGCTTTTTACATCTGTAGACAAATAGCACTATTTATGTAGCTCCTGTACTAAGACTATCTAATGAATTATTGCAGATCTGTGAACACCATTCTTTTTTAAAAAAGATTTTCCCCCGGTTCTTATAATGCAGCAGTTTATTGAGTCTTAATGGTTTTGAAAAGAAGATTTGCCGTGTTCCTTATTTCATGTTTGTGTTTAGAATACTTGCTGTAAAATTACCTCTCCTGACGAAGTACTTTGAGTAGACTCAGCACTGACGTGACCTGGGTTTTCATTGGTGTAATGCAGATCTATACATATCATTTAGAGTGGTCTCTGCAGTACACTACGTATTCCACTGCTGCACACATCTGACAAGCTATTCCTTATTATACCATTTAAGCAATCATTGGGAAACCTATGGAAAGCATAGCCTGCAACATATTCAGTTACTTCAGAACATAGATGCATAAAGAAATGAAAAAAAGAAATACATTTGGGACTGCATCAGTCTCTGTTTAAAATGGAATTGTGTATTCAGTTATTCAAGAGTCCCTGAGTGCTCTTTGTGTGCCTTATTGCACCCAGTCTGTAAGACCTTTTTATTTTAGATAGAACAGGTGGTGGGGATCAGTAAACTAGAGCTCATTCCCCCTGAGAAGAGTTAGAAGCTGTGGGTCCTGGAATACGAGATGTGACAAGGGAATGCTGTAGGATTTGTATACAGTGGTAACGCATCTGAAAAACTTCACAGCCGCCTCAAGTGTACCTGAGCTGGTGTTATCAGGTACAAGCATGAATGTGTATATTAAACAATAATTACATTTGTCAATGACACATTTTGTTTCATTCTCCCTTCAGGGGACACAAATCAACATTTTTATGATTCAGACAGAGAATACAATTTAAAAAAAGTTTCCAATTTATTTCTATTATGAAATTTGCTTTGTTCTATTTTTATTCTTTGTTGAATAGATATCTAAATGGGTAATGTGCACATGCCTGAAGCACTATATGACAGAAAATAGGGCTGCCATCTAGTGCTTTTGCTAATGTATAACATTGTTGCAAAACTGCTGCCATATAGTACTGCAGACACGTGCACACTCCAGAACGTTACCCCTGCTTTTCAACAAAGTATTTTTTTTTTTCTTTTTTTTCAATAAAGTATTACATGAAAAACAAAGAACTAAATTGGCAAGTTGTTTAAAATTTGTATGTTCTATCTGAATCATGATAGACCTTTTTTTTGGTTTTACGTTTCTTAAAGTGAATGTCAATTTTGATGCTAAAGTGCCCGGTTTTTAAAAATTTGATTAAAAATAGGGGCACTTTAATTAATCAAAATTTACATTTCACTCCTGTTGTGAAAAAAACTTACCTTTTAATCTTCACAGCAGCTCCAGCATCCTCCGGTCGTTGCAAGCCATTTCTGACGTCAGAAATGATGGATAGGTCATCCTCCAATCACTGTTTCCCCCCCGGGGGAATCGGTGTCTGATTCAATGCCGTGATTGGAGGAAGCCAGATTCCTCATTTTAGACCCAGGAAGAGGCTTTGCGACGGGCGGAGGAAGCTGGAGCTGCTGTGAAGATTAAAAGGTAAGTTTTTTTTTTTTTTTTTTCTCTCAACACCGGGCACTTTAGCATCAAAATTGACATTCACTTTAAATATAATTTATGCTACATTAAATTCCTTTTTATATACATTTTTTTGAAAACATTTTTTTAGATCAAGTGTAGACCTTGATGCACAACAAGAACTGAAATAAAATCACATTTATCTCCACACTGATTATATTTTCTGTTGCACTTATTTTTCTCCAATCAGTTGTTGGCTGTTAGCCACTTCCATGCTGGGGTATGCACCAAACAAGAATAGCCATACAAAGTCAAATATATGATATTATTACCTATAAGGTGCCAAGACTTTTTAGTTGAATTTCTATTCATTTTAATGGTGCTGTTATTTTGAGGGGCCAGGTATCTCTGACTTATCTCTAAATACACCTAATTTAATATTTATAAAATAAAAGCAATGATAGATTTGTAACTGGTCATCTTACTAAATCTAAAAACAAACGGAGAATCTGTTGGCCCTCTACAAATAACTGATAATAATAAAATGGTGGGCTCCTCCAAACTATGTTAGTTTATCACTTGTTCACGGTTGCTATAGTGCTGCTGAGCACATGTGCAGTGCTACTTAATTCTCGCTGGTTTCCAAACTAATGAGCACCCTGTTGAAGATTGTTTTAGACCATCCAGACTTTTTTAAAAGAAAAGAAAAAAGATGGTTGGCTAGAGGCTGCAATAATAGTGTAAGTTTTGTTTGAAGTATGCAGTTTAAATGACACCTTTGTATGTGAAGTTGTATGCTAGGGCTGGACAAACTCCTGTCTGGTTAAATGCCTTACATTTTGGCCTTGTTGAGTTATTGTGCTCACAGCAGCACCTCTCCCCTTTCCTAGTATTAGCTAGAGAGGTGTGGCACTCGAGGGTTACCA
Organism: Bombina bombina; assembly: GCF_027579735.1. Lineage (NCBI taxonomy): Eukaryota > Metazoa > Chordata > Amphibia > Anura > Bombinatoridae > Bombina > Bombina bombina. The sequence goes on along the minus strand of NC_069499.1, from coordinate 215,127,136 downwards.
ACTTTTTTTGAAAATAAGGGACTAAGGAACTGACAAAAGTTCATGAAGAAAATAAAAAAACAATATACAGGTAGCCCTCAGTTTACGCCGGGGTCAGGTTCCAGAAGGAATGGTTGTAAATTGAAACCCGGTTTATAATGTAAGTCAATGGGAAGTGAGGGCGATAGGTTCCAGGCCCCTCTCAAAATTGTCATAAGTAACACCTAAAACATTATTTTTAAAGCTTTGAAATGAAGACTTTAAATGCTAAACAGCATTATAAACCTAATAAAATAATCACACAACACAGAATATATAATTAAACTAAGTTAAATGAACAAAAACATTTGCTAAACAGCATTATAAACCTAATAAAATAATCACACAACACAGACTTCACTTGCATTTTTCTGCAAACAATTCTTTCTATGCATTCCAATCTGGACTGATTTATAGACATGAAGATCTTGTTCCTTTGAAATCTGCTCGATAACTCAGGTCTGGTTAAACTGATTAATTTCCGCTTGCTTGGCTTTGCTGCAACACAAGCGGACAGCTCCACCTACTGGCTATTTTAATAAATGCACTGCTTCTCAATGCTTTTCAATAGCATTCACATGACTGGAAAAAAAGGTTGTTATTCTGAAACGGTGTAAATTGAACTGTTGTAAAACGAGGGCCACCTGTATACAGTAGTTACTGAAAATTAAACAGGCAAATTAAATATTTTGCCACAGAATTTGCTTCATTCAGATTTGATGAATTTAATGGATCTGAAATACAAAAAAAATATTTTTGTGATTCAGACAGAGCATGCCATTTAAAAAAGTTTCCAGTTTACATCTATCAAAATTGCTTAATTCTCATGGTATTCTTTCTTGAAGAGAAACCTAGTGTAATGCTCGTGGGATATTCCACTAACAGTCCGAACTCGGCCAGTAGTCTTGTTATCCCGGCGTTGAGCCGGAATGATAGGGAATATCCCAGAGCAAATAAAGTTCGCAAGATGAGGTAAGTGGAACTCACCACAGGCAGGATAGTACTCCGGTAACAGGCAGAAAATCAGGAATAGACCACCAGAAAGGTCAGGCAGGCAGGGTTCGGCAACAGCAAGGCAGTCCAGAGGTCAACCACTAGGATGGTCAGGCAGGCAGAGTTTGGCAACAGCAAGGCAGTCCAGAGCAATAGGGGTTAAACAAGCAGAGTAGTCAGATAGGCAGAGTTCAGCAGCACTAAATCAATCCAGCAGTTAAGGGGTAAACAGGCAGAGTGGTCAGACAAGCAGAGTTCAGCAAAGATGTAACAGTCAGCATATAGTAACAAAAACACCCAGGAGAACAGAAAGTAACACCTATACTTGGGCACAGGTGAATGTAAGTGAAGTACTTGCATAGCTGCAGGGTTCGCGCCACAGGAGGAATCCAGACCGGCATCAGGAAGGGAGGGAGCATGTGGTGATGACGTCACCACCGCACGCAGAAAGGATCAGAAAGGAGCCGACTCCCCCCTACAACAACAGCTAGAGCGGTGCGTCACGACACCTAGGTAGGTGTCTGGAGTAATATATGGCAGGAAATAGTGCTGCCATCTAGGGTTCTTGAAAATGGATAACATTCCAGACATGTGCAAGCTCTTGAGCTTACGTCCCTGCTTTTCAACAAAAGATATATCAAGAGAACAAAGAAAATTTGATAATAGAAATAAATAAGTAAGTTGTGTAAAACTGCATACTCTATCTCAGTGTTTTTCAACTAGTGTGCCGTGAGAGATCCTCAGGTGTGCCGCGGCAGACTGACAACAATGTGACATATTTTAAATTTTGCTTGTTTTTTTATTCTGGGCTGTTTTTTTTATTTTAAGTGAGATGATGACTGATGGGGAGGTGTCCCTCTTTCAAATTTTGAAATATTGGGAGGTATGCGTCAGGCTTATCAGGCGTCATTTACAACCATGACATATTGACATTCATTCACAGACAATCATTATGAATGTTTGTGAATGAATGTCAATATGTCATGTATAGTTTGTAGGAGGCATGGCATGACAGCACAGTACAGTGTGTGTGTGTGTATTGTAAAATTTTGGGATGGTGGTGTGCCGCAGAATTTTTAATGTAAAAGTGTGCCACGGCAAAAAAAAGGTTGAAAATCACTGCTCTATCTGAATCATGAAAGAAAACAAATTGGGTTTCATGTCTCTTTACCAGCAAATGAAACTTATTTTGACACAGATTTTGCATCATATAGGAGCTCAACATCTGAACCAGCAAAAATAATGAATGTATATTAATATGGTGTTTCATTTTCATCTATTAATGTACCACAAATTCAAAATTTTTAACACAATGCCTCTTTATTTAATGTTACGTCCCTATTTATTTAAGAGTCACAACAATAAAATGACAATTAGTGGTTTACTTCTTTTAAGGGAAGACCCTTTTAACTACTGTAAAAAAAAACAACAACCAATTTTGCTCTCATTGTGAGAAGCATTCTTTTTTTTTGGGGGGGGGGCAGTCAAGGGATATACAGTAGAAACCCCAGGGCACTGTCGTGAAGCACACTGAAAAGCAAAGTGTGTACTAAAACATCATTTAGACTATTTTAAACAGTTGAGTAACACAATGGGGCTGATTTTATCATGTGTCGGGCAGACATGATCCGCTTACAAAGCAGTGTACAATATGGGTTGATACTTCCCTCAAGATATCGGAACCGCAGCCGTCCCACAGTCTGTCCTGAAATCTGTGTAGATAGATTGGGTGTGCTAGATGGAGGCGCAGGTTCACTCTATAAATCGGTATAATCACTGTATATTTCTTATTCCTCCTCGGTTTTAATCTGTAGAGGTCCTGAAGTGTGTTCCTATTTGAAAGTAAAAGGATTGAGAGAATCACTCTCTTGGTGGCTCTGTCCAGATTATCTGTCCTGAGAGATATGCTTCTTAAGACCATCTTGGGAGATTGTGACTAAGGATGCAAGCCTATCTGGAAGGGGAGCTGTTTGGGGTGCCAGGAAGGCACAGGGGTTGTGGATTCAGGAGGAGTCCTCCCTCCTGATCAATATTTTGGAACTACGGGCAATCTTCAAGGCCTTGAAGGCTTGGCCACTTCTGGGTTCGTCCCTGTTTATCAGATTCCAATCAGACAATATATCCTTGGTGGCTTACATCAACCATCAGGGGGAACAAGAAGTTCCTTATCGATGAATGAAGTATCTCAGATTCTGGAGTGGGCATTGGCCCACAGCTGTTTGCTGTCAGTGATCCACATTCTGGTTGTGGACAACTGGGAGGCGGATTTTCTCAGCAGGTAATCCTTCCATCCAGGGGAATGGTCTCTCCATCCTGAGGTGTTCGCAGAAATATGCAGCAAGTGGGGGATGCCGGTGATAGATCTCATGGCGTCCCATCTCAATACCAAGCTACCCAGGTATGGGTCGAGGTTGAGGGATCCCCAAGCGCATCTAATAGATGCACTAGCAGTGTCCTGGAGGTTCAAACCCATATATATATATTTCCTCCTTTACTGCTTCTTCCTCAAGTGGTGGCCCGCATCAAACAGGAGCGGGTATCAGTAATTCTGATTGCTCCATCGTGGCCGCGAAGGACATGGTTCGCGGATCTAGTGGGGATGTCCTCATCTCCTCCGTGGAAGTTACGTTGTCGCAGAGACCTGCTGATACAAAGCCTATTTGTTCATCAAAATCTAGATTCTCTGAGGCTGACTGCGTAGAGATTAAACGCTTAGTCTTAGCCAAGAGAAGTTTCTCTGAGAATGTCATTGATACTCTTAGTCAAGCTCGTAAACCAGTTACTAGGCGTATCTACCACAAGGTGTGGAGGACCTACTTATTCTGGTGTGAAGAGCATGGTTTTTCCTGGCACAGAGTTAAGGTTGTCAGGATCTTATCTTTTCTCCAGGATGGGCTGGAGAAGGGCCTTTCTGCTAGTTCCCTGAGGGGACAGATTTCGGCCCTGTCGGTTTTATTGCACAAGAGACTGAGCTTCCAGACGTGAAGTCCTTTGTTAAAGCTCTGATTAGGATCAGACCTGTGCTTAGATCTGGGGCTTCTCCTTGGAGCTTAAATCTTGTTCTTCGGGTTTTGCAAAAGGTTCCGTTTGAGCCTTTGAAGTTCTATCTTCAGGCTACTAGAGAGTTTAGACAATCTACCTCTTTGTTGTCTATTCGGGAAAGCGTAAGGGGCAGAAGGCTACTTTGACTTCCCTATCTTTTTGGTTAAGCAGTGCCATCCACTTAGCTTAGGAGACAGCGGAACATCATCCTACTGAGAGGATAATGGCTCATTCCACTAGAGCAGTGGCTTCCTCTTGGGCCTTTAAGAACAAGGCGTCTATGGATCAGATTTGTAAGGCGGCTACCTGGTCCTCCTTACATACTTTTTCAAACTTTTACAAGTTTGATGTTTTTGCTTTGGCTGAATCAGCTTTCGGAAGAAAAGTTTTGCATTCTGTGGTGCCCTCAGAATAGGGTCCATCTCTTCCTTCTTGTTCCCTCCCGTTATTCATTCAGTGTCCTCTAGAGCTTGGGAATAGTTTTCCCAACAGTAAGGAATGAAGCCGTGGACTCTCCCTATCTTAGGAAGGAAAACATAATGTATGCTTAACAGATAAATTCCTTTCCTTCCACGGAAAGGAGTCCACGGCTCCTGCCCAATTTTTCTTGTCTATGGGCGGTCCCCTATTTTATTCTTCTGGCACCATTTATACTCTGTTAACTACTTTTCCTTGTTCCCTCGGCAGAATGACTGGGGTAATGAGGAAGTGGGAGGGATATTTAAGCCTTTGGCTGGGGTGTCTTTGCCTCCTCCTGGTGGCCAGGTGTTGTATTTCCCAACAGTAAGGAATGAAGCTGTGGACTCTCCCTATCCGGAAGGAGAGGAATTTATCTGGTAAGCATAAATTATGTTTTTAATTAGAGGTAAAGCTTCCTTGACAGAACGGCATTGCAAATACAGATATCTCTCAACCATAGAAAATGCAATTTTTCATTTTCAGTCACATCACAGAAAGAGACGTCATAGGAAGATATGTCACATGAAGTAAAGCAATAGGCATAAACAGACTTTTAAAAATGTTAAAGAATAAAAATAATTCCTTTACTTTAGAATTTGTACCAGTAAACTGAAAACATTCTGCATCACTAGTCAAAATGTATTAAAAGTGTCTAATTTAAACAAATATATGTACATATATATTTACAAACCTTTTACTATTAACACAAGACCATAAAACTTTAAGCATTCTTGCAGTAAAGTAATAAAGAAATATAAACCATCTCCTGATCAATAATATTTAATTGTCCAGCTCTTATATAGTATCACTTCCCTGTATATTACACTATTACAAGGCTCAGCTGAGCTGCGTTTAAAGGAATATGAAACTCTAATCAGCAAGCACTACCCAGGTGCTGAACCAAAAATTGTTGTGCTCCTAAGCTTACATTCCTGCCTTTTTAAAATAAAGATATCAAGTGAACAAAGAAAAATAGATAATATGAGTACATTTGAAAGTTGCTTAAAATTGCATGATCTATCTGAATCATAAAAGAAAAAATGTGGGTTTCATATCTGTTAGAAGACACACTGAAGTGACAAAAAATTACTTTAGATCCACTGTCCTATTAGCCAGCAGCCATTAATGCTTCCTAAGTTATCCTGGACTCCTAATGACACTCTGAGGGCAGAGGTTCAGGGGAGGAGCTAGGCTGCAGTGTGTCAAATAACTATAAACAGGAGGAGAGACACAAGAAACACTCAGTGCAGCTGATCTTACTTTGTGATTATGCACAGCACCGGACTGGATGAGCTGTTGGGGGGCAAATGGATTTTTGTATCATTTAGTCTGACAGCAATTTTCATATTTTTTCACTTTGTGTAGGAAGTGGTGTTTTTAAAACTCATTCTTAAATCAGTAAGCTGCAGAGTGCTAAAATGTGAAAATTACTGTCAGACTAAATAATGCTAAAATATGAAAATTACTTACAGACTAAATAATGCAAAGATGCAAACAATAAATTATCTACAGAAGAAGCCAAGTAATCCCCCCCCTATTTTACAACAAATCAACACACCTCCTTGCCTAGTGTGGGGGAGCCATTTGTAAGTGCTTTTCTTCTTAAATGGAAGTGTCTACAGCTGCATTCATTACTTTTGGGAAATAAGAACCTGGCCACCAGGAGGAGGCAAAGACACCCCAGCCAAAGGTTTAAATACTCCTCCAACTCCCCTCATCCCCCAGTCATTTTTTGCCTTTCGTCCCAGGAGGTTGGCAGAGAAGTGTCAGAATTTAATTTGTCTCTTATGGAGGGTAGTACTTTTCGACATGGAACAGACGTTTTAAGTAATCCTGTCAGTCTCTCAGTGAGGGCTTGGATGAAAGTTAGAGTCCGGAGATGCAGGAAGAGTCTTTATGCAAAATCATCCCGACTCATGTTAACAGCTCCTCAAGCAATCGACGTTGTTGAACTTTACTCTGCTGCCTGCTTTCTTCTCTCAAGTCCATGGCAGAGGCGATGCTACTATCTGTCACATTTGAAGGGCCGTGTTCCTTTTTCCATGGCGTAGATTCCGGTATGATCGTTTCATTTGCTTTCTTCGTGAATGTGCTGTACTAATGTTTTCCCGAGAGGCTACCACCTTGCGGGACATACTTAACATAAGGGTCTCAGTGAGTCTTCTTTAGTATCTTGGAATCAAGGGTTAATATCTCCTGAGGGGGGTTATTGAACAGGGGGGTAATCATGTTTGTTATGTGATTCAATCTGCTTATGTGTAGTGTAAATGGGCTCATGGCTTGGAACATAAAGTCCTTTAGAAGTGACGCAACCTTATGGTTGGGCGCGCTTTTTTTGGAGTATTCGGTTTACTTTTTGGCCGGGCGTGATTACGTTCCGTCCTCCATTTCTGCATTCCTGACCATGTGTGTCGACGGAGTAATTCTAGTTCGCAGGGGTCTGGTTCATAGGAGGTGGAGGGTCTGGTTCATAGGAGGTGGTGAGTGCCCCAGCCATTGTGGGTGTCAGGTGCCGTTATGTTTTGTCCTAAATTAGTCCATATTGACATATTCTCTATCCAGTTATGGAGGATTCTGATGCTGAGACTATTCAAATTTCAGACTCAGTTATGGAGGATTCTGATACTGAGACTGTTCTAATTTCAGATTCTTCGTCCGGGGAAGAATCCGGATTAGCCTCGTTGGCATATGTCAATCAGTTATGTTTGGTGTGCCGTATTAGAGCACCTGGTTCCTCGGGCTCTGGGAGTCAAGGGTCAGCTGAGCCATCTGCCTCTGGGGTCCTGTCCTCCAAGAGGCGAGTTCCCTACCGCTCCATACTTCTACACATGCGGGTAACCCAAATTATGATTATTCCTCCACGCAGGGCGGCTTGCTCCACCCCCCCCCCCCCCGGAGGTTGCAGCATGTTTTTCGCTTCCACATATTCTTGGCGATTATTTGTCTGCAGAGTCCAGACATTTATGCGCAATTGTGCTTGTGCCCTATTGTCCCGGGCCTGTACAGTTCCCTGCGGGTGTAACTGTCCCTGAGTGTTGTGCCTTTAGTTACAGAGTGGTGCGCCTTCGTGTCTTACTCAGACATGTTTTTCACTTATTAAATGATCCTATCCTTCTCAAAAACAGGAATTTTCAGTCTGCTTCGAATGGTGCACCTCATTAGACATGTGGGGATGATGTAATCTCCTTACTGTTCTTTTGAGATCCTTCCCAGTTTTTTGGAATATTAGGACTCCGTTTGGCTGGTCCTGTGGTAGGCCTGTTTTCTTATTGGACGTTAACCTATGGGTTGCCTTTTTTTTTATTATAATTTTTTTATTGAGGTTTTGCTTAACAGACAAATGGCAATGATCGCCTTAAAACATCAAAAATACAAATAACATTGAAGAAAATACTTTGACATCAATAAGACAGATATTAGATAGGCTTATGAAACCTCATTTTTTCATTAACATAGCATATAGAACTGACTATTTAGGAGGCCTCTCACAGGCCCATTGGACTAGAAAAGTAAGCAACTGATAGCCGTATGGGTAACCTCTTATGGGCTTTAAATAGAGTATGATATGATATATGGGGGGGAAGGGGGAATTTCAGCGGGCAAGCACCGCTCCTTAAATAGAGGGGAGAATGGGGGGGGGCGGAGCAGTATATATAACAGAATAAATCAAGGGTTACGGTTAAACATCGGAAGTTATTGTCATAAAGGTAGTTTAAAGGTGACCTACTAATGTGAGCAATATAGTACTGGGCACCGTGAGATCTATGGGTATAAAGATGGGAGTACCCCACCCGTGGAACAATGTTGGAAATGCCAGTTGGTGTTATCTAAAGAGATTATTCATCATAGTGTTAAGGTAAATCCAGGACATAACTGAAGATTAGATATTCAGGCCCCATAGCTTGTTGGGTAAAGATAAACATATCTTATTCTGAGTGCTGATCTGGAAAGGGAAGGGGAACTCCATTGTAGTTGTGAGTACTACCGAAGAGGTGAATAGATGGCATGAGGCATAATTAGGTCATCATAATGATTTACTAAAGTCTCTGCAGAAAGACATACCTGCCATAGTGTAAAGTGGGGGATATACACATTATTAAGCAATAAGTCATGTACAAAAATAACACATCAGTGATAGGTAGCTTAGACAATTAGGGACTTAAAAGCTTATAAGACAACCCCTATCATAATAAATAATATCCTGAACCCGTGTCTAAAAAAGATTTATAAAAGTTTTCTTACATTGCACCTGAAGATGAATAGTTTTGTCAGGCATTGGCACAGTTTAACAAGACCGGTAGATCTAAATTTAGATATGTGTTACCTTTTCCTTAGGCTACTGTCAGGTTAAATAAGTCGTAGCGTGATAGGTGAAATAAAACTTAGGTGTTTTGTCATCGTAGGTAGAGGGAATCAATAAACAACTACTATAAAATATGGTGTAGTATAACAGTAGGAATAGTCCACATAACGCCAAGATGCTTAAAACCTTTCATGAACTGTCTGCATAAAAGCAGGTTAATAATTCTATTAGGAAAGTATCCTACAGGCTCATAAAAGGTAGTGTCGTAAGGACAATGGACCTCACATACATATAATAATTTAAGGGCTACTAGTATATCCATAGTAGACTTCCAGTTTAATAAGAAATATGGGTATATGTGTAATTATAGTCGGGAAACTATGGATACTGTACACGAAGAGTAAGGGGTGAGGAATGACCTCATATAAAGAATGAGTACTGGGTAATAATACTTAACTGAATAAAAACATACAACTTGCAGGCTATACTAGTGAGAGTTAAAACCATAGCAGCAGGCACTTTTCCAAAATGGCATTATAAACACATAGCACTAAAACATGCTTATCCACCATAGTAATTGCTTGGTATAACAAACTGCTATTATAAGGTACTACTTATTTAACATTATCCATATAGAGCAGTAAATAGAGGTAGGCATAATAGGAAAAGATGATTAGCTAACATAATAGAAATAAGCTAATGTACTTCAATAATACTACAGATCAGTTATTAGCCAGCGTGTGGATATATTCTTGTAACAAACCTAAAAATTCTAAGTTTGGGCCTCTGTGTTTAAGATGTCCCTTAAAGTTATAGCATAGGGGAAATCTATGGCAGAACTCGAGTTTAAGGTCTCCATATATAGTTTGCAGTAGTAGGGAATTTCTGCAAGGGACTAAATGAAGGGAGAATAACCTCTAAATATACAATAAAAGCCTCTATTGAGGACTACAAGTGTATGTTCGCATATGAAAACACTGTGAAACATAGAACAACTGCAGCTTAAGACCGTTCTAGATCCAGTGTCAGTATTTACTTGTACATGTTTCCTATACACTCTTGAAAAATGCTTGCACAATCCTACCTTGTAACCTAAGTATGATAGGGGGATGTGCTGTATATACCCTCTTGTATATTGATATGAAAAAGAGAAACTAACCCTCAGACATTAATATAGCAATCTAAAAATTCAGCAAACTGGACTATGTACTATGCACTTCTGCAAATTAAATTTGGCATACGAAGACATAGTATAGACATAAAAAGGAAAAGAAAAAACAAAATACCGCTACAATCAAAACCTACTAAACAGTGTGTTATAAACAGACAAAAAAAAATAACAGGGCTGACATTAGAGCTAAATTAGAAACGGTGCTTATGGGAGCTAGCAGTCATAGTACCTCCCTCAAAAAAAAGGATTATCATGTAAGGGTAGATGTACTGGGGCATACAAACATTTAACCAATTAAACAGGCAATAATTTCTAAATTCTCAGGGTAGAACATCATCATTTGGAATGCTATCTATTGCAGGATGGGGATCTAGTGAAGTCCAACAGTGTGGGCAATGCGGTTGAACAATTTAAGTAGCCATAATCCAGTGTTGAACAGTCACTGTCCAGGGGTCAGGGGTGACTCAACCCACCCCTAATTTCACAGAGTCTAGATTAGGTTTGCGGTCGGTGCTTCCCAGCATTTGGGATGACCCTCTATGAAACCTAAGGTGATGCGGTATCAGGTCTGTAATTGTCAGGATCCCAGGGGCCCAATTATAATGGGATAACAGCTGCGATCTTTGGTATGGGTTTCCCAATGCAGATTTCCGATTATCTCTCCCCCTCTCAGATCGAAGGTTTCTGCTGCTATCCGCATTCAGTGTATGAGAACTGCAAGTTCCCGCATCTTGTTGCTCCATCTTACAGCCTGTGGGTGAATCTAGACAGTGTCCGGACTGCAGGCCTTCAGTGACTCCTGAAACTGAATACTGCGGAATGTCATCCGGCTCCTGTTCACTTAGTAGAGTGGACTTAGCGAAAGTTTCACAGCTCACAATGGGCGATTTTACAGCCGCATTCATCCAGTATATCGGGTAGGGCTTCAGAGCTGCTAGCGTGGAGGATCGTGATGGGGCCCGTAATGGAGGAGGATACCATAGCTGTATGTAGCGTATCCACTAGGCTCGCCTGGTAGTAGTCAAGCCGATCACATAGCGCTCTCAAGAGAGAAATCTCCAGCTTCATGATTTGAGGGCTTATTCGATACAGGTGCTGATTACTCTGTATAGGTGCTGCCTCCGTAGTATAAGTTGATGCGGGTGCTGGAAGTGAAATACAGAACAGACTCTAGTAAAGATGGCGACTCGCGCCACTCAATTGGAGTATTATAGTGATATGAATGAGCCGCTTATCTGTCTACTGTGTCACTGCGCTAAGTCTTTTTAAAGTGAAATTCAATTTCAAACCACTGCGCATCACCCATGTATACAATAACCTCCCAATATAAAAGTCGCTTACTTATTTTTCCGAAAATGGATATGAATTTAGAGTTATTTATATCTATATTATATCGCTGTTAGTTACCTTTACTCCTCCCCCGGTCTACTTCCTTATTTCCCTCAACTGACGTCGCGATCGTAAGAACAATGCTCGTGCACAAGAACGGATGCGATATGCGCATGTGTATCCTGTCTTCATTCGCGCATGCGTAAACATGTTCATTCCAGAGCAGAGTTACATTGTATCCAGAGTATAGACAACTGTCCAAAGACACAGGCTAACACGCAAGCGCAGATCATGCACGAGCATGACGACTAACGAGAGAAGCGCTGTTATACGCATGCGCTAGACTGTATTATGACGCGGGTGAAAAGGGGCAGGACGCCCCGGGGGAAGTGAAGGGATTGGATATCAAATTGCGAAAACATGTCAATCAAAAGGCAACCAATGTCGGGCGGACAATTGCGGCAATACGGAGGGTAAATTAAAATTAAAAAATGAAAAGAAAGCGATAATTTAGAGAGTTTTGATGAATGAACATTATGGTTTTTTATAATGACAATTCGAATTATGTAATTGAGAGCCGCGGACTTGAACTTCACTTTAAGGTGGACCAGATCGCCACAGCTCTATGCTCTTGTAATGGTAGTAGGTTCGAGGGTACTCACAGAAATAGCAGTTGGGCCTGTTAGGTGCTTCCTTGGTGTTGCCGACAGGGGTGCAATAGGTGCTTACAATGTCTACCCCAATTTAAGTGCCAAATCCATCTTAGGTTACTTTTGGTGTATGCCTGTACACCTTTTTGCAAGTTATTTAAAATAACTTCTAGTAAATCAGGACATAATTAAATTATTTAGCAGAGGAGCTCCTTCAATTTGCGACTGCTCCCGTCCACAGTTGGCTCCGCCCTCCCCGGGTTGCCTTTTTTATTTTCTTTTTATTCGATTAGGATGTTTTTTAATTAGTTTATTATTTTCCTTCAGGAATCTTAAACTGGGATCGATATGCTTTGTTACTTCTGCGGAAGTGTTTTTGGGGACCTTTTAGTCCTATGTTTGTCTATTTTCCCTTCTTCCCCTCTGAGGGAGGATTTATGCAGCTTGACGGTTAGGGTGCAGGCTGGTCCTGTTGGGTTCGGCTCTGTCGTGTGACTGTTCAGACACGTGGCGCCGTTCTGATTGGCTGGTCCAGTCGAGGTGCCGAGTGCTCATGTTATCATTTGTTTTACATTTAACTAAGCATCTAGAGGACCTGTGGGTCTACAAGGCAGGAAGGATTGTCTCAGTACTTATAGCCTTCAATTTGGATGACTGGGTCAGTGGAGTTCCCGCTGTATCATTCTCTCTTGCGTCTGGTATTGTTGGACCCTAGAGTTCCTTCCCCACATGGTGGAGAGTTGGAGGGCTTAGCACCTTCTTACCGCCGAGTGAGCGGTTTGGGCCTTTTTCTTTTGAGGCTCGGGGATTGTCCTTTGGACTTGGTCCTCAGCAGCTAGTAGTTTGAAGGGTAGTTCGGCTGCCTTGCAGCGGTTGGGTTGCAGAATGTAACCGGCTGCAGCTATTGCACATAGACTGTGTACTGTCTAGCTGTTTTTTTCATTTGTGGTCTCCATGTTAGGTCTCCTTCTAGGGGCCTGGGAGATGTTTGTTCCCTGTTAGGGACAATGTGCGTGGTCTCCTTGAGGTTCCTCCCGGAACTGGGGTTGGTTTGCGCACCTTTCTCCCTGTGATCATCCGCTTGTACGGAGGTGATGTGGAGACCAGCCTTTGCTAGAGTGCTTTTGACCTCGAGGTATCCGCTTGCCTTATTGTCCTGAGGCTGTTGGTGAGTCTAGAAGCTCTAGCGTCGTCGTACAACTTTTTCCGCCTTGGCTACTTTGGAGAGTGGGACTTCGGCAAGGGGTGATCTCTTCCTTAGGTCAGGACTTGCAAGTTTTTCTCGTTATCCGGGTTGATCTGGATATTGCATTAGTATCCCCTGTTGTCTGGGTTGTTATTCAGACAGGGTGTTAAGTTTGCGGGTATCGTTTGTCTAAACAATTGGGGGACCTGTTCTCCCTGGGGCTTCCGGTTGCTGAGTTTCATTCAGCATTTTCCCTTGTGGATCCTGTTGTGGGTTGCTACCGGACCTTTAGGCTTCAGGGTTGGTTCGGAGTTCCCCAGTTCCTGGAAACTTGGGCTATGTCCTTTTACTCAGATTACTTGACCAGGTCTTGATTGGCCAGGTTTTCTGAGTGTTGTTGCTCGTTGAGCTTGTTTTGCACCTTAGGGGTTTCCCTTGGTAAGCTGGCTGTAGTATCCATTGAATTCACTGCTCTGCAGGTGAATGGACTTGCAGTTTCACTGCTGCTACTATTGCACATTGGTTGCATGTTAGCAGGCTAGTTTTTAGGGGAATCACTTTCAACAGGGCTTCTGAGTTGGGGATTGATCTCTCTTTTAACCGGTGGCTTCGTGACTTGTGGAGGGTGCTGCCTTTTAGCCCTTTCCCCTTCTTGGGTGAGAGCTTAGTCTCCTTTTTATGGCGATGTGGCCCTTTTCTTAAGGCTTCTCCTGGATCAGGAGATGGGACCTGTGAGTTTCCCTAGCTGAGAGGGATATTCTCTCTGGGTTGTTATGTTCCATTTGGTGTCTTGCTGGCTCTGTGTCAAGACTAAGTTTGACCTTTTTGCTAGATCCTTTGGGTCTACGGTCCTGTTGTCTGTTCTAAGGAGTCGGGTTGCACCCGTGCTCTGTTTGGCTATGGCCATTCTTCCACTCATTTTGAGCTGTTTTGGGGTTCTTCTGTTCCCCTGTTTCAGACCTGCCGTTACTGGGGCTGGCCCGGCTGGGAGTGGGTTCTGAGAGACGTTGTCATCTCCAGGATCTAGGTGGGCATAGTAGCTAGCTAGCTCCCTAAGCTTACAAGCAGAGGGTCTAGGATTGCTCCACCTCGTGTTCTGGGTGTCACTTCTCTTTCTTGGGGGACCTTGTGGAGGCTATGATTCCCCCTTTTTTGGAAGACCTGTGGGTAGGTCTGGTGGCTTGGATTGTCTAGAGTGTGCCCTCTGTCTGGGAGTTGTCTTTTGCAATCTGTTCTTTTGCTGGCCGCTTTTGCTCTCGGCAAGTATTCTCTGTGTCATCCTAAGGATAGCGGCGTGTTCTTGACTCAGGGTTTTATCGTCTGGGTCTGTTGCACGTTTTTCTGTAGCGGAATACTTCTGTGTTCCAAGTTCGGACTATGTGAGGACTCAGTCTTCTGTTGTCTTTTGGTGCTTTTGCACGACGTTTGAGAGAAAGTTTTCTCTGTTCCTATACCTCCAGTTTCTCTTGGCCTAGGCGTAGTCTCCCCTTGTCTGTCGGGACCCATTTGGGCCCTTGTGAGCTGGGCTTGCTATGGGGGGGTTTTCCTTTACTGAATTTGTGACCTTTCGTTTTTTTTTCCCTTTGGTTCTCCTGATCCTATCCCTTTGGGAGTTTAGGCTGGTGTTCCCTTCTTTGGTGAGTGGTGAGGCACCGACTGTTGGGCGACGGTGTCTCCTGGAGGCCTGATGACTCAGTTGAGTCTGATTTTGCGGTCTCTAGCTAGGCTCTGGACTACGTGCGGGTCAGTGTCCTCTGGGCTTTTTCCTTTTAAAGTTTTTTCTCGGCTCCGGACGAAGCTGGTTTTTTTGTGGGCAGTGGTTTCAAGCTTGGTGCCCTCAGAATGGGCCGCCTAATGTACCCTCCTGTCTTGGCATTCAGTGTCCTCTATACCTTGGGTATTGTTTTCCCAAAAGTAATGAATGCAGATGTGGACTCTTTCCATTTAAGAAGAAAAACTTAAATTATGCTTACCTGATCATTTTCTTTTCTTCTGATGGAAAGAGTACACAGCTCCCCACCCGTAATTTTTTTATGTGGGGCGTCCTTATTTTATTCTTCTGGCACCTTTCACCCTGATATTTCTTCTACTGTTCCTTGTTCCTCGGCAGAATGACTGGGGGATGAGGGGAGAGGGAGGAGTATTTAAGCCTTTGGCTAGCGTGTCTTTGCCTCCTCCTAGTGTCCAGGTTCATATTTCCCAAAAGTAAAGAATGCAGCTGTGGACTCTTCCCGCCAGAAGAAAAGAAAATTATTAGGTAAGCATAATATAAGTTTTTTTTTTCTTCTGTTTTGTGGCAGTTTTAAACTTTGATCACTCAGAGAGAAGGTGCCGCAAGGAGTACATGCCTAGAACTGCTCTGAGTAATCAAGCACAGTACTTGCTGCATGTACAGCCTCTCTGTCAGCTCCTCCCCAGTACCTTGTGTCACACATGCCCCAGCTCGGCTTCAGCCCTCCAAATCTCCTGGAGGGGACATTTCCAGGGACAAAAAAATATTCAGGGACTATATATATATATATATATATATATATATATATATATATATATATATATATATATATATATAAACATAATTTATGTAAGAACTTACCTGATAAATTCATTTCTTTCATATTAGCAAGAGTCCATGAGCTAGTGACGTATGGGATATACATTCCTACCAGGAGGGGCAAAGTTTCCCAAACCTCAAAATGCCTATAAATACACCCCTCACCACACCCACAAATCAGTTTAACGCATAGCCAAGAAGTGGGGTGATAAGACAAAAGTGCGAAAGCATAAAAAATAAGGAATTGGAATAATTGTGCTTTATACAAAAAAATCATAACCACCACAAAAAAAGGGTGGGCCTCATGGACTCTTGCTAATATGAAAGAAATTAATTTATCAGGTAAGTTCTTACATAAATTATGTTTTCTTTCATGTAATTAGCAAGAGTCCATGAGCTAGTGACGTATGGGATAATGAATTCCCAAGATGTGGATCTTCCACGCAAGAGTCACTAGAGAGGGAGGGATAAAATAAAGACTGCCAATTCCGCTGAAAATAATCCACACCCAAAATAAATTTAAATCTTATAATGAAAAAAACTGAAATTATAAGCAGAAGAATCATACTAAAACAGCTGCCTGAAGTACTTTTCTACCAAAAACTGCTTCAGAAGAAGAAAACACATCAAAATGGTAGAATTTAGTAAAAGTATGCAAAGAAGACCAAGTTGCTGCTTTGCAAATCTGATCAACCGAAGCTTCATTCCTAAACGCCCAGGAAGTAGAAACTGACCTAGTAGAATGAGCTGTAATCCTTTGAGGCGGAGTTTTACCCGACTCGACATAAGCATGATGAATCAAAGACTTTAACCAAGACGCCAAAGAAATGGCAGAGGCCTTCTGACTTTTCCTAGAACCGGAAAAGATAACAAATAGACTAGAAGTCTTTCGGAAATTTTTAGTAGCTTCAACATAATATTTCAAAGTTCTAACTACATCCAAAGAATGCAACAATCTTTCCTTAGGATTCTTAGGATTAGGACACAATGAAGGAACCACAATTTCTCTACTAATGTTGTTAGAATTCACAACCTTAGGTAAAAATTGAAAAGAAGTTCGCAACACCGCCTTATCCTGATGAAAAATCAGAAAAGGAGACTCACAAGAAAGAGCAGATAAATCAGAAACTCTTCTAGCAGAAGAGATGGCCAAAAGAAACAAAACTTTCCAAGAAAGTAATTTAATGTCCAGCGAATGCATAGGTTCAAACGGAGGAGCTTGAAGAGCCCCCAGAACCAAATTCAAACTCCAAGGAGGAGAAATTGACTTAATAACAGATTTTATACGAACCAAAGCTTGTACAAAACAATGAATAACAGGAAGACTAGTAATCTTTCTGTGAAAAAGAACAGAAAGAGCAGAGATTTGTCCTTCAAGGAACTTGCAGACAAACCTTTATCCAAACCATCCTGAAGAAACTGTAAAATTCTAGGAATTCTAAAAGAATGCCAAGAAAAAATGATGAGAAAAACACCAAGAAATGTAAACCTTCCAGACTCGATAATATATCTTCCTAGATACAGATTTACGAGCCTGTAACATAGTATTAATCAGAGAGTCAGAGAAACCTCTATGACTGAGAATCAAGCGTTCAATCTCTATACCTTCAAATTTAAGGATTTGAGATCCTGATGAAAAAAAGGACCTTGTGATAGAAGGTCTGGTCTTAACGGAAGAGTCCACGGTTGGCAAGTGGCCATCCGGACAAGATCCGTATACCAAAACCTGTGAGGCCGTGCTGGAGCCACCAGCAGAACAGACGAGCACCCCTTAGAATCTTGGAAATTACTCTTGGAAGAAGAACTAGAGGTGGAAAGATATAGGCAGGATGATACTTCCAAGGAAGTGACAATGCATCCACTGCCTCCGCCTGAGGATCCCTTGATCTGGACAGATACCTGGGAAGCTTCTTGTTTAGATGAGAAGCCATCAGATCTATTTCTGGAAGTCCCCAAATTTGAACAATCTGAAGAAATACCTCTGGGTGAAGTTTGGTGACTGAGATAATCCGCTTCCCAATTGTCTATACCTGGGATATGAACCGCAGAAATTAGACAGGAGCTGGATTCCGCCCAAACCAGAATTTGAGATACTTCTTTCATAGCTAGAGGACTGTGAGTCCCTCCTTGATGATTGACATATGCCACAGTTGTGACATTGTCCGTCTGAAAACAAATGAACGACTCTCTCTTTAGAAGAGGCCATGACTGAAGAGCTCTGAAAATTGCACGGAGTTCCAAAATATTGATTGGTAATCTCACCTCCTGAGATTCCCAAACCCCTTGTGCTGTCAGAGACCCCCAAACAGCTCCCCAACCTGTCAGACTTGCATCTGTTTAAATATCAGTCCAGGTTGGAAGAACAAAAGAAGCTCCCTGAATTAAACAATGGTGGTCTATCCACCACGTCAGAAAGTGTCGAACAATCGGTTTTAAAGATATTAATTGAGATATCTTTGTATAATCCCTGCACCACTGGTTCAGCATACAGAGCTGAAGAGGTCGCATGTGAAAACGAGCAAAGGGAACCGCGTCCAATGCAGCAGTCATAAGACCTAGAATTTCCATGCATAAGGCTACCGAAGGGAAAGATTGAGACTGAAGGTTTCGACAAGCTGAAACCAATTTCAGAAGTCTCTTGTCCGTCAGAGTCAAGGACACTGAATCTATCAGGAAACCTAAAAAGGTTACCCTTGTCTGAGGAATCAACAAACTTTTTGGTAAATTGATCCTCCAACCATATTCTAGAAGAAACAACACTCATAAAAGACTGGAAAGGTTCTTTCTAGTGAAAATGAGCAAAGGGAATTGAATCCAATGCCGTGGCCATAAGACCTAAAACTTCTATGCATATATAGCAACTGAAGGAAATAATAAAGACTAAAGGTACCGACAGACGGAACCCAATAGAATTATCCCTTGTCTGATAGAGACAAAGACAGTGACACAAACTTTCTGGAAACCTAAAAAAGGTGACCCTTGTGTGAGGAATAAAAGATCCTCTAACTATGTCCTGAAGAGCAAGTGAATCATATGAGATTCCGCATCCTCAGAAAATAATCTGAATGAAAATATGCATTTATTGTATCTAATGAAAACAAATAATGCTATCAATGACCATAAAAAGAAAAAATAGTTTGAATAAAACTCCAAACCCGGTTCCTAAAAAAGGAACTGGAAGAAATACCCCAGAAGATTCCAGGTATGAGCAGCGCTTGAACCCCATGGGTGCCCAGCCATGCTTCAACAATACCCAAAATATATAGGACAGAAACACACTTAAAGAAAGTGTTAGCCTTACTGGAATAAAATCAAAGAAATTTGGACAAAATAGAACCAAATAAATTTCAAAGAAGTCTTAACCTGCCCCTTACCAGCCAAGCTGGAATACGGCACGTACATCGCAATATTAGGGAGCTGATTTCGAACCCCAATTATAAACATGTTACTTGGGAAAGAACTCAGGAATTCGTTCCTTAATAAGAACAACTAAACTAGAATAAGCTTAAAGTTTTAGTCTTAGAACTCAATCTTGAAGCCCAGAGTAACAGTTAAGAATTGAATCCAATTATAAAACATATAATTGATTATCTTAGAACAAAATTCTTCTAGCTAAAATAGCTAAAGACATAGATTAACCCTCATTTGCGAAAATATTCAATAAAATGAAGACACAAATGAAATTATTAGCATGATAGTCCAGTTAAAAGGACCAGTCAATACAGTGGACTTGCATAATTAATAAATGCAAAACAACAAGACAAATGCAACAGCACCTAGTCTAGTAAATGTTGTCCTTTAAAAATGCTAAAATAAATCATAATCTGATACTTGATCTTAAAGTAAACAGAAAAAATGAAGCAATTGAAATATCCAAATAAATCACAGGACCAAGAAAAGTACCTGAAACTAAATAATTTTCCATAAATAAGATACAACTATCTAAAGCAGTGTTTTTCAACCAGTGTGCCGTGGCACACTAGTGTGCCGTGAGAGATCCTAAGGTGTGCCACGGCAGACTGACAACAGTGTGACATATTTTTTAAACTTTGCTTGTTTTTTACTCCCAGTGCAGGGGTAGTTTGTAGGAGGCATGGCATAACAGCACAATACATACAGTATGTGTGTGTTTGTGTGTATGTGTATATATACATGCTGTATTAGGCTACAATGTGTGATTTTTTTTTAAAAAAATTTTGGGATGGTGGTGTGCCACAGGATTTTTTAATGTAAAAAAGTGTGCCACGGCAAAAAAAAGGTTAAAAATCACTGATCTAAAGGAAAATAAATACTATTTTGCTATAGAAACAATAGCATAATTAGTAGAAGTAGAGATAGCCCCAATAAATTGGAGAACCCTCCAAATTGAATTTAACTGCTGGCAAAGAATATAGTTTAAAACCTTTGAAAAAGGAATAAAAGAAAATTCTCAGCCTATTCCATTCCCTAGAATGGGGAATTGGAAAGAAAACCTCTGAAAACACATTAGAAATAAATAGGCAGAAATAGTGTCAGCTAGTCTTAAAGAACTAGTTACCTTAATATCCAAAATAATCAACACCTTTTCAACAAAGAACAAATGTACTTTAATAATAGAAAAATAATAAAAAAGTAGATTTGTTAGTGTCAATATCTGATGAAGAAAATTTCTGAAAGAGAAAAAACATCATCAGAGAAGGATAAATCAGTATGTTGTTGGTCATTTGAAACTTCAATAATTAAAAAAGAATTGAAAAAGACCTAAAAATTTTATTAGAAGGCACAAAGTCAGACAAAACCTTTAAAATAGAATCAGAAAATATTTCTTATAAATCTTCTAAATATTTCTTGTACATAAAATGTAAGAATGGAAATATATAAAGCATAAACACTAATGGATTCTGCATGTAAAAGTATATCATAATACCTTATTACAAACCATAGCTAAAGATAAACATTTATAACATTTAAAATAAATGAACTTAGCTTTGGTAGAACTGAAACTCAGTTAAGCGTTTTTCCAGAAGTGGCTTCTGATTCAGGGTCAATCTGAGACATCTTGCAATATGAAATAGAAAAAACAACATATAAAGCAAAAATTATCAAATTCCTTAAATGACAGTTTCAGGAATGGGAAAAAAATGACAATGAACAAGCTTCTAGCAACCAGAAGCAATAAATAATGAGACTTAAATATTGTGGAGACAACAATGACGCTCAAATTTTTTAGCGCCAAAAAAGCCGCCCACATTATTTGGCGCCTAAATGCTTTTGTCTCCAAAAATGACGCCACATCCGGTAACGCCGACATTTTTTGGCGCAAAAACGTCAAAAAAAAATGACGCAACTTCCGGCGACACGTATGACACCGGAAATGACAAAAAAAATTTTGCGCCAAGAAAGTCCGCGCCAAGAATGACGCAATAAAATGAAGCATTTTCAGCCCCCGCGAGCCTAACAGCCCACAGGAAAAAAGTCAAATTTTAAGGTAAGAAAAAAATGATTAATTCATATGCATTATCCCAAATATGAAACTGACTGTCTGAAATAAGGAACGTTGAACATCCTGAATCAAGGCAAATAATTGTTTAAACACATATATTTAGAACTTTATATAAAAGTGCCCAACCATAGCTTAGAGTGTCACAGAAAATAAGACTTACTTACCCCAGGACACTCATCTACATGTAGTAGAAAGCCAAACCAGTACTGAAACGAGAATCAGTAGAGGTAATGGTATATATAAGAGTATATCGTCGATCTGAAAAGGGAGGTAAGAGATAAATCTCTACGACCGATAACAGAGAACCTATGAAATAGACCCCGTAGAAGGAGATCATTGAATTCAAATAGGCAATACTCTCCTCACATCCCTCTGACATTCACTGCACGCTGAGAGGAAAACCGGGCTCCAACCTGCTGCGGAGCGCATATCAACGAAGAATCTAGCACAAACTTACTTCACCACCTCCACAGGAGGCAAAGTTTGTAAAAACTGATTTGTGGGTGTGGTGAGGGGTGTATTTATAGGCATTTTGAGGTTTGGGAAACTTTGCCCCTCCTGGTAGGAATGTATATCCCATACGTCACTAGCTCATGGACTCTTGCTAATTACATGAAATATATATATATATATATATATATATATATATATATATACACACACACTTAATTTTTAGCTACTCTGTACTTGTTCAATGCTGCACACCGTCATTTTTTTCCATATGCAGTGTAGTTTTAATTTGAATACAATTTTTTTTTTCTCCATAGAATAGGATTTTTGCAGAACAATTATATTGTGATTTTTAATGTGATTAAACAATACTATTGCCTACTGCATATTATTATGTCAATATTTAATTTATTCATTTGAAAACTTTTAAATTATGGTGGGTTTTTTGTGTGTGAGCCCTATAGTAATAAATGCAATCACTTTCATGTACTTAAATGCACTGAACACCCCTTTGAAAGAAACATTAAAGTTGATCACACTCCTTTAGAAAAAATCTATCTAATGATTTTCAACAGCAAAACGCCCCACCATTAACCCCTTAAATGGACACTCAAGTCAAAATTAAGCTTTCATGATTCAGATAGAGCAGGCAATTTTAAACAACTTTCCAGTTTACTTCCATTAACAAAATGTGCAGTCTTTTTATAATTACACTTTTTAAGTCCCCAGCTCCTACTGAGCATGTACAAGAATTCACAGAAAATACATATATGCATCTGTGATTGGCTGCTGGCTGTCACATGATACAGGAGGCGTGGAAATAGTCATAAGTCTGAAATTTGTCAAAAAACTCTATTTCTCACTTGAAGTTCAGACTATTTGCTATTTCATTGTCTTGTTATCATGCATTTGTTGGTTATGCAAATCTGCTGCATTTACTGGTCCTTTAAGGACTGGGAATTTCAGAGGAAAAGCTTGCCCAAAATACCAGGAAATTTTAGCATTTTTGCTATCACTCAAATAAAACAAAAGTAGAGCCTTGTTTTTTTTAAATTTACCTTTCAAAACTATATATATATATATATATAGCCAAAAATATTGGCACCCCTGCATTTCTGTCAGATGCACCACTTCACCCAGAAAATTGTTGCAATTACAAATGTTTAGACTTTCTCATGTTTATTTCTTTTGTTTGTATTGGTATGTCAAAAAAAAGTGGAGAAATAAAAGCCAAATCTGACACATTCCATGCAAAACTCCAAAAATGGACTGGACAAAATTGTCACCTTTTCAAAATTGTAAGAAATAATTGCATTCCAAGTTTGTGATGCTCCTGTTTTTTGTAATTAAACTCACCTGCATCAGTTAAAATGACAGTTTACTCAAAATGTTTCTCCCCTTTAATTTGTTCCCAATGATCCACTTTACTTGCTGGAGTGTATTTAAATTGTTTATAAGTATTTCCATTAACCTTATATTGACATTTGAATTAGATGATTTAGCCTGTGTTAACACAGCGAGCAGAAGAAATTACACTCCCAGGGCGCGATCCAATAAACGGCGTAGTTTGCGGCGCAAGCGAGGGAACCCGCGTCGCCCGCAGTTTCAGCTCGCAACTCGAGCTATCCCATATACAGCGCCGTCAGATGCTAACTTGCCGTAAGTCGGATAAACCAGCGATGTCCAGAAATCTGCGCAAGTACAAATTTCTGGCGTCGCCAGTGACTTACTGCCGGTGCCTACAAAACCTGACTAAAGTCTAAATTACCCGCACTGTCTAACACGCCTCCCTAACATAGCCCGACACGTCTAACCCTCTATCCGCTATCCCCCCTCACTATCCTAACAATAAAATATGTATTAACCCCTAAACCGCCGCCAGCTATATTAAATCTATAACCCCCTAAAGTGAGCCCCTAACACCGCCGCCATCTACCTTACCTACCCCCTAAAGTGAGCCCCTACCCCGCCGCTATCTATTTTAAAATAATTAACCCCTAATCTAATCACCCTACCCCGCCGCCATCTATATTAAATTATTTAACCCCTAAAATACTTAACTATCCCTACCACTAAACCGAAAAGGGCTTTTTGCGTGGCATTGTCCCAAAGTAACAGCTCTTTTGCCAGCCCTTAAAAGGGCTTTTTGCGGGGCATGCCCCAAAGAATTCAGCTCTTTTGCCAGCCCTTAAAAGGGCTTTTGGCAGGGCTTTGTCACAAAGTAAACTGCTCTTTTGCTTACAATCTACATCCCCCTACACCGCGGCCACCTATAATAAATGTATTAACCCCTAATCTAATCCCCCTACACCGCCGCCAGCTATATTAACTATATTAACCCTAATTATATTAGGGTTAATATAGTTAATATCGTTATTATATTACATATATATATATATATAAAGTATAATAACCCTATCTAACTCTAACATCCCTAACTAAACTCTTATTAAAATAAATCTAATATTAATATTATTAATTAAAATATTCCTATTTAAATCTAAATACTTACCTATAAAATAAACCCTAAGATAGCTACAATATAATTAATAATTACATTGTAGCTATGTTAGGGTTTATATTTATTTTACAGGTAAATTGTTAATTATTTTAACTAGGTATAATAGCTATTAAATAGTTATTACCTATTTAATAGCTACCTAGTTAAAATAATTACCCAATTACCTGTAAAATAAATCCTAACCTAAGTTACAAATACACCTACACTATCAATAAATTAAATAAACTACAAATATCAATCTAAAAATACAATTAAATAAACTAAACTAAATTACAAAAAATAAAAAAAAATTACAAGATTTTTAATCTAATTACACCTATTCTAAGCACCCTAATAAAATAATAAAGCCCCCCAAAATAAAAAAAAATCCCTACCCTATTCTAAATTAAAAAAAGTTCAAAGCTCTTTTACCTTACCAGCCCTTAAAAGGGCCTTTTGTGGGGGCATGCCCCAAAGAAAACTGCTCTTTTGCTAAAAAAAAAACACAATACCACCCCCCAACATTACAACCCACCACCCACATACCCCTAATCTAACCCAAACCCCCCTTAAATAAACCTAACACTACCCCCCTGAAGATCTCCCTACTCCTCATCCGATCCGGCCGATGTCTATCCAAGCGGCAAAGAAGAGGTCTTCATCCCAGCGATGTCTTTATCCAAGCGGCAGCAAAGTCTTCTTCCATCGGGCAGCATCTTCCATCAAGCGGCATCTTGAATCTTCTCTCCACCGACGCGGAGCATCCATCCTAGCCGACGAATGAGGTACCTTTAAATGACGTCATCCAAGATGGCGGCCGACAAATTCCGATTGGCTGATAGGATTCTATCAGCCAATCGGAATTAAAGTAGAAAAGTCTGATTGGCTGATTGAATCAGCCAATCAGATTCAAGTTCAATCCGATTGGCTGAACCAATCAGCCAATCAGATTGAGCTTGCATTTTATTGGCTGATCGGAACAGCCAATAGAACGCGAGCTCAATCTGATTGGTTCAGCCAATCGGATTGAACTTGAATCTGATTGGCTGATTCAATCAGCCAATCAGATTTTTCTACCTTAATTCTGATTGGCTGATAGAATCCTATCAGCCAATCGGAATTCGACGGACACCATCTTGGATGACGTCATTTAAAGGTACCTCATTCGACGTTCAGTCGTCGGCCAGGATGGATGCTCCGCGTCGGTGGAGAGAAGATTCAAGATGCCGCTTGATGGAAGATGCTGCCCGATGGAAGAAGACTTTGCTGCCGCTTGGATAGACATCGACCGGATCGGATGAGGAGTTCGGCCCGGTTGGGTGAAGACAAGGTAGGGAGATCTTCAGGGGGGTAGTGTTAGGTTTATTTAAGGGGAGTTTGGGTTAGATTAGGGGTATGTGGGTGGTGGGTTGTAATGTTGGGGGGTGGTATTGTGTTTTTTTTTCAGGCAAAAGAGGCATGCCCCCACAAAAGGCCCTTTTAAGGGCTGGTAAGGTAAAAGAGCTTTGAACTTTTTTTAATTTAGAATAGGGTAGGGAAATTTTTTTATTTTGGGGGGCTTTATTATTTTTTTAGGGGGCTTAGAATAGGTGTAATTAGCTTAAAAATCTTGTAATCTTTTTTTTATTTTTTGTAATTTAGTTTAGTTTATTTAATTGTATTTTTAGATTGATATTTGTAGTTTACTTAATTTATTGATAGTGTAGGTGTATTTGTAAATTAGGTTAGGATTTATTTTACAGGTAATTGGGTAATTATTTTAACTAGGTAGCTATTAAATAGTTAATAACTATTTAATAGCTATTATACCTAGTTAAAGTAATTAACAATTTACCTGTAAAATAAATATAAACCCTAACATAGCTACAATGTAATTATTAATTATATTGTAGCTATCTTAGGGTTTATTTTATAGGTAAGTATTTAGATTTAAGTAGGAATATTTTAGTTTATAATATGAATTAGATTTATTTAATAAGAATTTAGTTAGGGGTGTTAGGTTTAGATAGAGTTAATATAAATACTATAGTAACTATATTAACCCTAATATAATTAGGGTTAATATAGTTAATATATATAATGTAATAACTATATTAACTATAATATACTTAGGGTTAATATAGATAATATAGCTGACGGTGGGGTAGGTAGATTAAATTAGGGGTTAATAATTTTAATATAGATGGCGGCGGTGTAAGGGGCTTACATTAGGGGTTAATACCATTAATATAGGTGGCGGCGGTGTAGGGGATTAGATTATGGGGTTAATAATTTTTATATAGGTGGCGGCGGTGTAAGGGGTAAGATTAGGGGATAGATAAGGTAGATGGCGGCGGTGTAAGGGGTTCACATTAGGGGATAGATCAGTTAGATGGTGGCGGTTTTAGGGGTTCACATTAGGGGATAGATCAGTTAGATGGTGGCGGTTTTAGGGGTTCACAGTAGGGGATAGATCAGTTAGATGGTAGCGGTTTTAGGGGCTCACAGTAGGGGGTTAGTTTATGTAGATGGCGGCGGTTTAGGGGTTAAATACTTTATTAGGGATTGCGGCGGGGGATCGCGGTTGACAGGGAGATAGACATTGCGCATGCGTTAGGTGTTAGGTTTTATTTAGCAGATTGCGGTTGACAGGGAGATAGACATTGCGCATGCGTTAGGTGTTAGGTTTATTTAGCAGCCAGTTTAGGGAGTTACGGGGCTCCAATAGTCAGCGTAAGGCTTCTTACGGCTGCTTTTTGTGGCGAGGTGAAAATGGAGTAAGATTTCTCCATTTTCGCCACGTAAGTCCTTACGCTGTATATTGGATACCAAACTGCGTGGGTTTGGTATACCTGCCTATGGCCCAAAAAACTACGGGCGACGGCAGAAATATACGCGCGTAACTTCTAGGTTACGCCGTATATAGGATACCAAACCCGCGCAAATATTGGCGTCGCCAGCTTTTGCGGGCGACTATTTTTATCGGATCGACCCCCTAGTGGGTTATAGAAGAGATTATGTAATACAATGTTAATTTTCCATTGTTCTCTCCAAGTATTGGTGATTAGTTTATGGACAGATATAAGATAAAGATGCAGGTATATGTACACAATGTGATAAAGTAATGAGATCTGATTATACCTACAAGCTCAACTCATTTTATTAGGTTGTGGCTTCAAAACACAAAATCAGCTAATTCATATACACAAATAAACCTTAAAAAAGCAAATCTCATACATTTTATACTCTGCAAGTAAATACAAGTAAGTAAAATAATTGGAAACACATTAAGGGAAAAACTATTTTATAGTATACTATCCCTTTAACAGGTGCTGACAATATAGAAATCACACCGGCAACCAGTAAAAATGGTGAAAAATTTACTCAATCTTTCTGTTGTGTGTCTGTGTGCCACACTGAGCATGGAGAAGAGAAAGAGTAGCAAATAATTGTCTGAGGATTTGAGAACAAACGTTGTGGAAAAGCATGGACAATCTCAAGGTTACAAGTCCATCTCCAGAGATGGTGTCCTCTGTGCGCAACATTGTCAAGAAGTTTACAGCCCATTGCACTGTAGCTAATATCCCTGGACGTGAACAAAAAGAAAAATGTATCAAAAAATTGCAACAAAGGATTGTTGGAATGGATCAACTTACAGACAAATTTATGCTGACCTTTACGCACAGGGTAAAAATGTGTCAGCTCGCACTATACGTCGCCATCTGAATGAAAACATAAGAAACATAAAAAAGCCAAATTGGAGTTTGCCAAAACTTACCTGAGGAAGCCAAAAACCTTTTGGGAGAATGTGCTATCGACAGACGAAACCAAATTACAGCTTTTTGGTAAAACCCATCATTCTACTGTTTTCAGAAAAAGAAATGAGTCTTTTAAAGAAAAGAATACAGTCACAACAGTCAAACATGGTGGAGGTTCACTGATGTTTTGGGTTGCTTTGCTGCTTCAGGCACTTAATGTCTTAAATGTGTGCATAGCATTATGAAATATGAAGACTTCCAAATAATTCTGTGGTGCAATGTAGGGCCCAGTGTCAGAAAGTTGAGTCTCTGTCAGAGGTCATGGGTCTTAGAGCAGAACAATGACCCAAAGCACACGTCAACCTAGAAATGGTTTAAGACAAAGCCCTGGAGAGTACTAAACTGGCCAGCAATGAGTGCAGATCTCAATCCCATAGAGCACCCTTTGAGAGAACTCAGAACAGCAGTTGGGAAAAGGAACTCTTCCAATCTGAGAGACCTTGAGCAGTTGGTAAAAGAAGAGTGGTCCTAAATTCCAGTAGAGAGGTATAAGAAACTCATTGATGGTTAAAGGAAGCGATTGATTTCAGTTATTTTTATCAAGGGTGCGCTACCAAATATTAAATTGAGGGTGCCAATAATTTTGTCCAGTCCATTTTTGAAGTTTTGTATAGAATGTGTCAGATTTGGCTTTTTTTCTCTACTTTTTTGTGTCATACCAATACAAACAAAATAAATAAACATGAGAATGCCTAAACATTTGTAATTGCAACAATTTTCTGGGCAAAGTGGTGCATTATCTGACAGAAATGCAGAGGAGCTGCCAATATTTTTGACCGTGTATGTATGTGTGTGTGTGTGTGTGTGTGTGTATATATATATATATATATATATATATATATATATATATATATATATATAAAGTAGACAACCTAAGGTATTGATCTAGGCCCATTTTGGTATATTTCATGTCACCGTTTCAACACCAAATTTGATCACATTAAATTTTTATTTTTAACTTTTTCACAAATTTTGGGGTTCTCACTGAAATTATTTACACACAACTACTGCAGTCATAAGACACATGATTGTAAAAGCTTCTCTGAGATCCCCTTTGCAGTCATGCATGGGTTTGCCTTATTTTTTGGTAATTAGAAGGCCCCAAATTGCAGCTGGGCACCACACTTCAGAAATTCTTGGCAGTGAGGGGGTAAATAAGTTAGCTGGTAATAGTTTTATAATGTAGGTATTACTATCCCACCTGACACATCCCACCTTCCTGATGCCTATTTGATCCCTCCAAAACTACTCTCTCCCCCATTCACATTCCTCACCACCATCTTAGGTACTGGCAGACACTCTGCAAGTATGAAGTTTCTCTTGTTAAGTGTGTTCAGTCCACGGGTCATCCATTACTTATGGGATATATTCTTCCCAACAGGAAGTTGCAAGAGGATCACCCAAGCAGAGCTGCTATATAGCTCCTCCCCTCACATGTCATATCCAGTCATTCTCTTGCAAGTCTCAACAAAGAAGGAGGTCGCGAGAGGAGATAGGAGTTTTTTATCTAATTATTCTTCAATCAAAAGTTTATTATTTTAAAATGGCACCGGAGTGTGCTGTTTTTTTCTCTCAGGCAGAATTTAGAAGAAGAATCTGCCTGCGTTTTCTATGATCTTAGCAGACGTAACTAAGATCCACTGGCTGTTCTCACACATTCTGAGGAGTGGGGTAACTTCAGAAAAGGGAATAGCATGCGGGGTTCCCCGCAAATGAGGGTATGTGCAGTAATATTTTCTAGGAATGGAATTGACTAAGAAAACACTGCTGTTACCCATATGATGTAAGTACAGCCTTTAATGCAGTAGTAGCGACTGGTATCAGGCTGATAAATGTATGCGCAGTTGAGTTAATTTCTAGGGACTAGAATTTGACTGAGAAAATACTGTTAATACTGAAATAAATGTATGAGCCTTAACTGCAGTAGAAGTGACTGGTAGCAGGCTTAGTGATAACTTTGCATAACACTGGAAAGTTGTTTTAAAACGTTTACTGGCATGTTATTCGTTTTGTGAGGTACTTTGGTGATAAATCTTTTTGGGCATGATTTTTTTCCATATGGCTAACGTATATTTCTGCATAGAAACCGTTGTAACAGGTCTCCCACTGTTGTAATATGAGTGGGAGGGGCCTTTTTTAGCGCCTTGTTGCGCAGTTAAAATTCTAGCACAGTCTTCCTGCTTCTTCCTCCTTGATCCAGGACGTCTCCAGAGAGCTCAGGGGTCTTCAAAATTCATTTTTGAGGGAGGTAATCAGTCACAGCAGACCTGTGACAGTGTGTTTGACTGTGATAAAAGCGTTAAATCTTAAATTGATTATCCGTTTTTTGGGTATTGAGGGGTTAATCATCCGTTTGCTAGTGGGTGCAATCCTCTGCTAAATTCATACATTTACTGTTAAAATTGTTGGCTATAACTGAATTAATTCATTGTTATTTCAACTGTGACAGTTTTTTGTGTTTTTAAAAGCGCTGCAGCGTTTTTTTCTATTGCTTGTAAATTTATTGAAAGATTTTTTCCAAGCTTGCTAGCCTTCATTGCTAGTCTGTTTAAACATGTCTGATACAGATGAATCGACTTGTTCATTATGTTTAATAGCCAATGTGGAGCCCAATAGAAATATGTGTACCAATTGTATTGATGTTACTTTAAATAAAAGTCAGTCTTTACTGGTAAAGAAATTATCACCAGACAACGAGGGGGAAGTTATGCCGCCTAAACCTCCTCACGTGTCAGTACCTTCGCCTCCCGCTCAGGAGGTGCGTGAGATTGTGGCGCCAAGTACATCAAGGCCCTTACAAATCACTTTGCATGATATGGCTAATGTTATGAAAGAAGTATTATCTAATTTGCCTGAGTTAAGAGGCAAGCGCGATAGCTCTGGGTTTAGGACAGAACGCGCCGATGACACGAGAGCCATGTCCGATACTGCGTCACAATTTGCAGAACATGAGGACGGAGAGCTTCATTCTGTGGGTGACGGATCTGATCCGGGGAGACCGGATTCGGAAATTTCAAATTTTAAATTTAAGCTTGAGAACCTCCGTGTATTGCTAGGGGAGGTGTTAGCGGCTCTGAATGATTGCGACACGGTTGCAATCCCAGAGAAATTATGTAGGCTGGATAAATACTATGCGGTACCGGTGTGTACTGACGTTTTTCCTATACCTAAAAGGCTTACAGAGATTATTAGCAAGGAGTGGGATAGACCCGGTGTGCCCTTTTCCCCTCCTCCGATATTTAGAAAAATGTTCCCAATAGACGCCACCACACAAGACTTATGGCAGACTCTTTAGCCAAGCATACCACTATCCCGGTGGAGGATAGTTGTGCTTTCTCAGATCCAATGGATAAAAAATTAGAAGGTTACCTTAAGAAAATGTTTGTTCAACAAGGTTTTATATTACAGCCCCTTGCATGCATTGCGCCCGTCACTGCTGCAGCGGCATTCTGGTTTGAGTCTCTGGAAGAGGCTATTCGCACAGCACCATTGGATGAGATTATGAACAAGCTTAAAGTCCTTAAGCTAGCTAATGCATTTGTTTCGGATGCCGTTGTGCATTTAACCAAACTCACGGCTAAGAACTCCGGATTCACCATCCAGGCGCGCAGAGCGCTATGGCTTAAATCATGGTCAGCAGATGTAACTTCTAAATCTAAATTGCTTAATATTCCTTTCAAAGGGCAAACCTTATTCGGGCCCGGCTTGAAATAAATTATTGCTGACATTACTGTGGTAAGGGTCACACCCTTCCTCAGGACAGGGCCAAATCAAAGGCCAAACAGTCTAGTTTTCGTGCCTTTCGTAATTTCAAGGCAGGAGCAGCATCAACTTCCTCCGCTCCAAAACAGGAAGGGACTGCTACTCGTTACAGACAGGGTTGGAAAGGCAACCAGTCCTGGAACAAGGGCAAGCAGGCCAGAAAACCTACTTCTGCCCCTAAGACAGCATGAAGAAAGGGCCCCCTATCCGGAAACGGATCTAGTGGGGGGCAGACTTTCTCTCTTCGCCCAGGCCTGGGCAAGAGATGTCCAGGATCCCTGGGCATTGGAGATAATATCTCAGGGATACCTTCTGGACTTCAAAACTTCTCCTCCACAAGGGAGATTTCATCTGTCAAGGTTATCAACAAATCTAATAAAGAAAGAGGCATTTCTAAGATGTGTACAAGACCTCTTAGTAATGGGAGTGATCCACCCGGTTCCGCGGACGGAACAAGGGCAAGGTTTTTACTCAAATCAGTTTGTGGTTCCCAAAAAGAGGGAACCTTCAGGCCAATCTTGGACCTGAAGATCTTAAACAAATTCCTAAGGGTTCCATCGTTCAAGATGGAAACTATTCGAACAATCCTACCCATGATCCAAGAGGGTCAATATATAACCACAGTGGACTTAAAGGATGCCTACCTTCACATACCGATTCACAAAGATCATTATCGGTACCTAAGGTTTGCCTTTCTAGACAGGCATTACCAGTTTGTAGCTCTTCCCTTCGGGTTGGCTACGGCCCCAAGAATTTTTACATAGGTTCTGGGATCGCTTCTGGCGGTACTAAGACCGCGAGGCATAGCGGTGGCTCCGTACCTAGACGACATTCTGATACAAGCGTCAAGTTTTCAAAATGCAAAGTCTCATACAGAGATAGTTCTAGCATTTCTGAGGTCGCATGGGTGGAAAGTGAACATGGAAAAGAGTTCTCTGTTACCACTCACAAGGGTTCCCTTTCTAGGGACTCTTATAGATTCTGTAGAGATGAAGATTTACCTGACGGAGTCCAGGTTATCAAAAATCCTAAATGCTTGCCGTGTCCTTCATTCCATTCCAAGCCCATCAGTAGCTCAGTGCATGGAAGTAATCGGCTTAATGGTCGCGGCAATGGACATAGTGCCATTTGCGCGCCTGCATCTCAGACCACTGCAACTATGCATGCTAAGTCAGTGGAATGGGGATTACTCAGATCTGTCCCCTTTGCTAAATCTGGACCAGGAGGCCAGAGATTCTCTTCTCTGGTGGTTGTCGCGGGTTCATCTGTCCAAAGGAATGACTTTTCGCAGACCAGATTGGACGATTGTAACAGATGCCAGCCTACTAGGCTGGGGTGCAGTCTGGAACTCCCTGAAGGCTCAGGGATCGTGGACTCAGGAGGAGAAACTCCTCCCAATAAACATTCTGGAGTTAAGAGCAATATTCAATGCTCTTCTAGCTTGGCCTCAGTTAGCAACACTGAGGTTCATCAGATTTCAGTCGGACAACATCACGACTGTGGCTTACATCAATCATCAAGGG
The DNA here is from genome assembly GCF_027579735.1 of Bombina bombina. NCBI lineage: Eukaryota > Metazoa > Chordata > Amphibia > Anura > Bombinatoridae > Bombina > Bombina bombina. Next base: position 215,093,920 of record NC_069499.1, on the reverse strand, counting down.
GGAACCAGGAGTTCCCTAGCGATGTTGGAAGTCTCGAAGATAATTCGCTGGGCAGAGTCTCACTCTTGTCATCTGTCAGCGATCTACATCCCAGGCGTGGAGAACTGGGAGGCGGATTTTCTAAGTCGCCAGACCTTTCATCCGGGGGAGTGGGAACTTCACCCGGAGGTGTTTGCTCAACTGATTCTTCGTTGGGGCGAACCGGAGCTGGATCTCATGGCATCTCGCCAGAACGCCAAGCTTCCTTGTTACGGATCCAGGTCCAGGGACCCGGGAGCGGTGCTGGTAGATGCACTAGCAGCCCCTTGGGTTTTCAACATGGCTTATGTGTTTCCACCATTTCCGTTGCTACCTCGACTGATTGCCAGGATCAAACAGGAGAGAGCATCGGTGATTCTGATAGCGCCTGCGTGGCCACGCAGGACCTGGTATGCAGACCTAGTGGACATGTCGTCCTGTCCGCCATGGTCTCTGCCTCTGAGGCAGGACCTTCTAATTCAGGGTCCTTTCAACCATCCAAGCCTAATTTCTCTGAGGCTGACTGCATGGAGATTGAACGCTTGATTCTATCAAAGCGTGGTTTTTCGGAGTCGGTAATTGATACATTTAATACAGGCTCGGAAACCTGTTACCAGAAAAATTTACCATAAGATATGGCGTAAATATTTATATTGGTGTGAATCCAAGAGTTACTCAATGGAGTAAGGTTAGGATTCCTAGGATATTGGCTTTTCTACAAGACGGTTTAGAAAAGGGTTTATCCGCTAGTTCGTTAAAGGGACAGATTTCTGCTCTGTCTATTCTTTTACACAAACGTCTGTCAGAGAATCCAGATGTCCAGGCTTTTTGTCAGGCTTTGGCTAGGATTAAGCCTGTGTTTAAAACTGTTGCTCCTCCGTGGAGCTTAAACTTGGTTCTTAAAGTTCTTCAGGGTGTTCCGTTTGAACCCCTTCATTCCATTGATATTAAGCTTTTATCTTGGAAAGTTCTGTTTTTGATGGCTATTTCCTCGGCTCGAAGAGTCTCTGAGTTATCTGCCTTACATTGCGATTCTCCTTATCTGATTTTTCATTCAGACAAGGTAGTTCTGCGTACTAAACCTGGGTTTTTACCTAAGGTTGTTTCTAACAGGAATATCAATCAAGAGATTGTTATTCCATCATTATGTCCTAATCCTTCCTCAAAGAAGGAACGTCTTTTGCATAATCTGGACGTAGTCCGTGCCCTGAAGTTCTACTTACAGGCAACTAAAGATTCTTCTTCTTCTCTGTTTGTCGTTTATTCTGGTCAGAGGAGAGGTCAAAAGGCTTCGGCCACCTCTCTCTCTCTTTTTGGCTTCGTAGCATAATAGGTTTAGCCTATGAGACTGCTGGACAGCAGCCTCCTGAAAGAATTACAGCTCATTCCACTAGAGATGTGGCTTCCACCTGGGCCTTTAAAAATGAGGCTTCTGTTGAACAGATTTGCAAGGCTGCAACTTGGTCTTCACTTCATACCTTTTCAAAATTTTACAAATTTGACACTTTTGCTTCTTCGGAGGCTGTTTTTGGGAGACAGGTTCTACAGGCAGTGGTTCCTTCTGTTTAATGTTCCTGCCTTGTCCCTCCCATCATCCGTGTACTTTAGCTTTGGTATTGGTATCCCATAAGTAATGGATGACCCGTGGACTGAACACACTTAACAAGAGAAAACATAATTTAAACATAACTTGTAGTGTGTTCAGTCCACGGCCCGCCCTGTCTTTTTTTGAGGCAGTTCTAAATTTTAATTAAAACTCCAGTCACCACTGCACCCTATAGTTTTTCCTTTCTCGTCTTGTTTCGGTCGCATGACTGGATATAACATGTGAGGGGAGGAGCTATATAGCAGCTCTACTTGGGTGATCCTCTTGCAACTTCCTGTTGGGAAGGAGAATATATCCCATAAGTAATGGATGACCCGTGGACTGAACACACTACAAGAGAAATAAATTTATCAGGTAAGCATAAATTATGTTTTTAGGGCTTTTTTTTTTTTTAATTTTATGCAATGTAAGATCCCCCCCATAACCTTCCTACCTCCCTAATCCCTCCCAAACACATCTCTAACCCTCCTTCCTAATGGCCTCCGCCATCTTAGGTACTGGCAGCTGTCCATCAGTACCCAGTTTATACATGTGTTTTATATATATATATATATATATATATATAAAAAATTTTTTATTGGAGAACATTTCTGTAGTGTAGTGGCCCCCCATTATCCTCCTTTCAAGTAATCCTGCTGTAGGACTTCCTCTCCCCTCCCTCTGTGTAAAAATGTCTTACAGTGTAGCGATTCTGCCCCCTCTGGTGATGGACCACCCACCCGCCTCCATCTTGACCCTCCCACGCCACCAACGCCACCACCGCAAACCAATTGCATTGGCGATCTGCTTCATATGGTCATGGGAGCATGGTCAGAGTGCCATTACCATATGAAAGCAGATGCCTTCTTCCTCACGCTGCAACATGGGGTTGAAGGTTGGACGTAGCTACTACGTCAACAGGGTAAGCTAGCCAAAGTACCCCGTGATGTAGTAGCTACGTCCAATAGGTGTAAGGGTTTAAACGGACATGATACCCAAATGTTGACGCACTTGAAAGTCATGCAGCATAGCTGTAAAAAGCTGACTAGAAAATCTCACATAAATATCTCTATGTAAAAAAAGGAAGATTTTTATACCTCAATATTTCTTCAGCTCACAAAAGTAAGTGCTCTGTGAACAGTTATCCTTCAGCTGCAACAGGAAATAAAAACAGCCAATCAGCAGTGCTGAGGTTTATATTCATGTTTCACAGCCTGAAATTCGAAAGAAATTCCAGTATTAACAAGTTTTTTTTATTGCCATTTCATTTACCTATTTTTAAAAAAAACTAAACATATATATGATTATATCTATACTATAATCGCGTTTGTAACGCCGACGTCGCCGGTTGCGCACACATCTTTAAAGGAATGTTGGTTGCGCGAGGCAGCCAAAACAATCCACCTGGATGCAGCATAGGCAATTGAAGCCTTTAAAAAAAAAAACAAAAAAAAACCACGCACCTGCCTGCATGAAATAACTAAAAAAACATGTAACCACCCGCAAGAAATAAAAAAAAATAACCGCCTGTACGAACTATTAAGAATAAAAAACTAACTGACCCATGAAGTCTTAAAAAATAAATAAAACTAACCGCTCGCACGAGGTATTAAAAAAAAACCAAAAAACCCAACAAATAACCACCCACACAAGAAAAAATATAAACATAACCGCCCGTACTAAGGGGCCGAGAAACAGCAGGTATGAAGCAGCGGACATAACTTGTCCGCCTGCTCTGAGGCTGCGGACATCAATCCACTTGATCCTATACGATCGGATTGCCCATAAAGTTACCTATAAGTTTATTATTTCACCTGTGCTCTAGCTAACCCCGTAGTGACCAGACAATTTTTTCAATTTTCTTACCGTTAAGGACCTGGGCTATTT